>NC_058368.1:97867842-98552842 GCF_018350175.1 Felis catus | reverse complement strand
AAAGTTATTGCTTATAGGCTTTGCTACCTCTACTTTCTTCTCTGAAATCAGTGCAGTAAAAACCAAAACAAACCAAACAAACAAAAAAAAACCAGGAAAAAAGAAAGCTTTTATTTTTAATGAAATTATGATATTTTGCCAAATATAATGAAATATTGGGTGGACGGAGGAAAGATTCTAGGGATTTAAACCATCTCAGATCTCAAACAGGATACAGAATACCTCCAAGTTAGGTGGCATGCCCTGAAAAGTGGGCATGGGGGCAAATCAGTGATACTGAAAAAAAAGGCCAACTGACACATAAGGGATGCAAGAAAGTCCGTGTGCCTATGTGACACATGGAGTGACAAGGAAAACAGAGGAAGAAGAAGAACATCATGGACAAATTATCTTTGCCTAGGGCTCTTCCCAAAGCACCAGGGTGGAGGAGTACAGTATGTGAATATCATTTCTAAAATCTCTAATCTCTGGCAACCAAGGACAAGTGAAAAAACCAGCAAAGGACATGGAGGCCTCTGGCTGGAGTCAAAAATATCTTCTATCAATGAGCAGAGATATGCCCAAAAGTAGAGTACCCACAAGTGAGTTTGCATAACTGACCCAAATTTTACAGGCATGTTTTTCAGCTCAGCGCCCTGGCTCAGACTGAAGTAATATTGTTAAGCAGGAAACTGGCCCAGAAATGAAATCTTTTATTCCATGATTAGCAACAATTACAAGTGACACAGTATGTGATATAGGCAAAGAACTTACAAGAAAATATGAGCAAAGGAATACAAGTGATACATACACAAATGTAAAATACCCACCCCCACACACAAATACCAAACAGAGGAACCTGAGAAACAATTTCTCCTTAAAATCGATCACAGACAACAGGGCCTATAGAAGGAAAACAAGCTCAAATAATAGTTAACTGGTTTCAAAGAAGATATCATGACACAATGGTAGTCCAGTGCTGGCATAGTTCAGAAATGAAAGGCAAAACATTATTTACAAAATTTAAAAATAGTCGCTGTGTAAAAGAAAACAGACACTACCGAAAAAGTCAGTTAACCTGAAAACCCAGTTTGATCACGTTTAAACAAGAAGAAATAATGGGGTAAATACTGAAATTTATATATGACTATACATGCATAGAATGCATCTGGAAAGTAGCAAAATAAATTTAACAGTGCTTCTGAGAAGGCTAAACAATTTGGGAATCTTTGGGGTGGGAAGGACAATTACCTTTAATTATATATTTTTATGTTTTCTTATTACTTGTTTTAGTTTTTACTATTGAAATTTTTATAATGTCAATTATGTACTGTGGGCATAGTGTGTTGCATTATACTATATTAAACTATCATAAACACACTTTAAATGATCCTACAGACATCTGTGGCCAATTAAATTTGCACTTTAGTGATGGATCTTTGTTTTATAAAATATTTCACTGAAACCACACTGTACACTCATTGATCATGTTTAAAACTATGTGATCAGAATTAGATGTCGACAAAAGTACAAAGGTGGAAGAGAGGTCAGTGAACATAGAAAGAAAAGAAAAAAAAAAACTGCAGTGAAAACAACATTTCAAATGATCAGAGACCAGGATTATTAATAGCACATTCAGACAGAAGAAAAATATGCTTTCTAGTCCCCCAAGAATAGTGGACCATCTCAAAACTTTCCATGAGTTGTTTGGGGTTTTTTTTGTTTTTGTTTTGTTGTTGTTGTTGTTGTTGTTGTTGTTGTTTTGATACACATTTCTAGGCCTGGACAGAGCTGGCTCCAGTAATTTGTGTGACAGTGCCAATTTCCTTTTAATTTCTTTAAAAATATTTTTTTAAGTTTTTATTATTTATTTTGAGAGAGACAGAGACAGTGTAAGTGGGAAAAGGTCAGCTAGAGAGGGAGAGAGAGAATCCCAAGCAGGCCCTTTACTGCCAACACTGAGCCTAATGTGGGGCTCAAATTCACAAACCTGTGAGATCATGACCTATGCCGAAACCAAGAGTCAGACGCTTAAATGACTGAGCCACCCAGGTGCCCCTTTAAAAAAAATTTTTTTTTTTAATTTCTTTTTTTTTCAACGTTTATTTATTTTTGGGACAGAGAAAGACAGAGCATGAACGGGGGAGGGGAAGAGAGAGAGGGAGACACAGAATCAGAAACAGGCTCCAGGCTCTGAGCCATCAGCCCAGAACCTGACGCGGGGCTCGAACTCACCGACCGCGAGATCGTGACCTGGCTGAAGTCGGACGCTTAACCGACTGCGCCACCCAGGCGCCCCTAAAAAATTTTTTTAATGTTTCTTTCTTTACTTATTTATTTTGAGAGAGAGAGAGAACAAGCTGGGGAGGGGCAGATAGTGAGGGAGAAACAGAATCCAAAGCAAGCTCCAGGCTCCAAGATGTCAGCACAGAGCCCAACGCAGGGCTGAAACCCACAAACCATGAGATCATGACCTGAACCACAGCTGCATGCTTAACCGACTGAGCCACCCAGGCATTCCCCAATTTTCTTTCCAAATGGCCCTTCTTACCTGCACACCATAGCTTTAACCATACCTTCCTTTATTAGTATCACTGGAAAGGACCATGCTTTCTGTACACAATATCAACAAACGAAGTGATATGACAGCATGGCTTTATTTAATCAAATACGTATACACTGCATATTTAAGAAACAGAGCTTTAGCCATGTATTCTCTTCTTTTGTTGTTTATTATTATTATTTTTTTATTTTTGAGAGAGTGAGCATGAGCAGAGGAGGGGCAGAGAGAGAGGGGGACAGAGGATCCCAAGCAGATTCTGTGCTGAGAATCAGGACTGAGCCTGTGGCAGGGCTCAAGCTCACAAACCGTGAGATCAAGACCTGAGAAGAAGTCAGAGGCTCGACAACTGAGCCACTCAGGTGCCCAGTATTCTGTCTTTTCAAAGCACTGCCTTCCCATCAATGGGTCTCAACACACACTAGTCTTTGGGAAGTGACATTAACAGAAATGGTTACATAAGACACAATCTTAATTAAAAAAAATCGAATATATTTACAAGCAATTTCTTGAAGATCACGATATTGATATTTGTTTGCATCATAAGAAGCTGGGCAAAAGGGGAAATGTAGATATTAATAAAATCAAAAAGGAAAGTAACTTAGCATGTATAATGACTTGGAAAAAATATATCAAGAACAAAAAAGACTGCATTATTTAACTGCTTTAAGTTAAATGTAGATTTCCTTTTTCACCTAAGAATATAACATAATGGGGAACTTTGAAAATAAAAAACGTTTGAATCTACTTAGTACTTGGGAAAGACAATCACTAAAGGTACAAATGTAATTATTCTAAGATAAAGGATGAAAAACAATAAATCATTGAGTAGAGACAATGATACAAATGGAGCAAACCCGATTTATAAGATTTCATGAAAAAAAAAGACAATTTTCCCATTTAATCATTGTAATTAATTCTTCTAAAATTAGGCTTAAAAAACCAGAATGTTCATGGATGATTGATGTGGTGACTTCTGATTGGAAAAGAGAAAGTGCTGTGCTTTATCACAGTGGCTGAAAAAGAGAAGAAAAATAGAAGACAGAACGTTTCATTTCAGCTTTTGTTCCAAAACAAAAATTAAATCAATTTTCGGGGTCTAAAAAGCATTTTAAAATTTAAAAAAAAATCTAATTCCCTTACTACATGACATAATATACAAAGAAGTCTAATTTAAAATGAAAAAAAAAAATCCAAAAACAAGAATCACAAAATGAAAAGAATAAAATCAGAGACGAAAGAAAATACACACTTTGATTCAGTACCATAGGGCATTCCTCTCAGGAATGGCAGTGGTCTTTTCTGATTAGCTACCACCACTTGAACCTTTCGTTTCCTTAGGTAGTTTTAGAAATTTACCTTTGCCTGTAAAAATCACTCCTTTCATCCTCATTTTCAAATTCTACACATTTAGAGCAAATAAAGGTAAATCTCTTTACAAAGATACTTTTATTGGCAACGGAAACATAGACTCGTTTTTATTTCTCAGGAGTGGCTCCCATATCAGTAAACTCTCATTACTCAACTTTAGGCTTTGAATGCTTGGATCAAGCACTCTCCAGAGGACCCCTCCTTTCCGAGGGCTGTATGAACACCAGGGCCTGTAACTGTTCTGCACCGTGGTTTCTTCCTTGCCTCCGCAGACCCTGCACTACCTTGGCTGGGTTATGCTGTGAGTTAACCCTCATGTTTCATGTGATGATCAGAAAGGGAGGTAGGGATACGTTCTCAATGGAATCTTGAAAGGCAGTAGCCTCTGGCATTGTTTCCCAGCAAGAAGGTATTGTCTTTAGTCGGTAGGACAGCCACTTCGGCAAACCCAGAGGGCTGAGGAGAACCTGACACTCCAGGCTTTGAATGTGTAGACGCAGGGAGTCATATCACAAGTCATAGTGCACTTGGTTCTTCCCCAGAGGGCCTCGATGATAGCATAGGCAGACTTTCCAGATTCAAGCGTTTTCTGGGGCGCTATGACTTTCGTCATTAATTTCTGGGCCTGATCCTCCAGTTCATGCTCTAGCTCAGAGACGTGAGATTCTCTGTATATGCCACCAGTTTGGCCTTTGGGTTCATAGGAGGCCTTAAAAAGATGATCGATCACTTTCAGCCTTTCATTGTCTTCCTCCAGGATTTTTATCAACCCCACCAAGGAGCCATCTGATTCCACAGTTCTTTCATGTTCTACTTTTCCAGATTTCTCGAATGCCTCAGACGATACTCACTAGGGCAGGCTCTTAATCCTCTATCACAACTCAGTCTACTACTTAAGACGGTTTTAACAATTGCATCTGTAGAGCATGCATGGTGCCTCCCCACCACCAGGGAGGGATCCTTGGTACAAATCAGTCAGTGGGGAGGCCAGTTCTAAAATCCATATGAGTCAGCTGTTTTTACCACTCACTCCTGGCCCTAGTGGTCACAGGTGGGGTTTCCCAGGAAACAGACTTCAGAATGGAGATAGGTTTGCCTGTGACTTATTGGAGATTGCTCTCTGGGATCAATACCTACAAGGGAGAGAAGCAAGACGTGAAGAGGGCGAATGGAACTGTGGTGAATTTGCCCTGGAGGCCCTAGTCAATTCCTCTGTTGGTGAAGATGCCTCAGACTGAGGCCAATGGATGGAACTTTGTAGCCATCTCTCCTCATGGAGTTGCTTGCAGAAAAGGGGCCTCAACTTTCACAAGGCAACTCCTTCTGGCCAAGAATATTTACTGGGGAGGGATTCATCTGGCAGCCCTGCAGCTGAGAGGAAAGAGAACTTTCCCTCTAAAAGGAGAATTTAGGCAGTGGACCACAGTACCTATTATGTAGATGAACACTCAAATGTCACTCTCTTTGTGAAGAATTCCCTATCCCATGTAACTAATGTAATGCTCACATAGTTGTGCATGCGTCACAGTTTCTCATTCATTTATACTGTATTACCATTTCTATTCCTGTCTCAACTGCAACACTTTAAACTTTTTAAGCATGTAGCCAATGCTTTGTACTTACTAGGGACTGATTAATACTGTTATATATATATATATATATATATATATATATATATATATATATATATACTGTTATATATATATATATATATATATATATATATATATATATATATATAACATATATACATGAGCCCCTGTTAGAAATGTATCAGAATTCCAAGTGAGCCATACAATTTTGCAGTTTGACCTCTCATCAATATGGCATTAAGTACGCAACCAGGATGGTTAAGGAAGAGTGCTGTACTGGAATAATAAAGAACCTAATGGAAAAATCCTTAATTTACACTGATGTTCACAGGTTTAATGTAAGATTACTTTTAATGTTCAATTCCTACAAGTATTATGTTCATTTTACTTGTGCAGCAATCTAGAATTTTTTTTTGTCTTTGATAAAGAGAATTGGAGCCAAGTTTATTTTGGGGGGGTACTTTATGTTTCTCAAAAGTTTGTGAATGTGATCAAATTTGCAAAATACAAATTCATTAACACATTACTAATTAGACTCTCCAACAAATACTTTGGGGTGTATGAGATTATTCAACTGTGTCATTTGACTGGAGTAGTTTAAACCAAGCGACTTCAATACTGTTTTTACTTATTTCCATTTTTAAATTTTTTTTAAGTTCATGTATTTGGACAGAGTGGGAGACAGAGCATGCACGCATGAGTGCACGTTGGGGAGAGGCAGAGAGAGAGGGAGGGAGAGAATCCCAAGCAGGCTCTGTATGCTGTTAGCACAGAGCCTGACATGGGGCTTGATCTCATGAACTATGAGATCATGACCTGAGCTGAAATCAAGAGTCAGGTCGATTGAGCCACCCAGGCGCCCCTTATTTTCATTTTTGAATTTTATCTCTGTCAATAGCTCATGTATACTAATAATAGATGATGAAACTAAGCGTTCCTTTTTTGTTTTAAAGTAATCATCATCTATTTAGCAATCAGGTCGACCAAGTAAGCGTAAGTTATAAATATAATGGTTAAAATCTCAATGGTAATGACAGATAAAATTGCATTTACTTCCACCCATCTTTTAAAAAGAGATTATGCCTCTAAAGACACACAACTCTGGATGGAGCTCTTCCCTTAGGGCAACACTGATTTAAATGATTCATCTTCATTTGTTCCAGTGATACGGAAGAAAATATCAAGATATATATTGAGAATCTTTTATATAACATTACTTCTATTTTGTGCTAACCTTATTTTCTGTTAGCTAATTAAAACATCTAGAGTGGCTCTAATAAAATTCACTCCAGATCATTTGTATCATTTGTCAGAAAATGTATGAAGAAGTTTGTCCAGGGTGAAAACCCACCTCCCTATTTATTATTTTTTCCTTCCTCTTTTCCTTTATGGTTATTGCTAAGCATCTAGCTTATATGTTCAGTCAACAATAAGTATCTGTTAATAAGCAGTCTGGCTTCAGGCCAAAGTCCTGTGTGGTCCTCCAGGTCTTGCCTAGGATTTGCACTGCAGGCATCCCTGGGGGACACTGCATTCCCCTCACCAGACTTACTGTACAGCCAGGGCACTTAAGTTTTTTACAGGGAGTTTGAGTCAAAGACTCAGTTCCTCTCGAGCAGCCATGTGCATGTGAGTATCTGCATTCCTGATCCATGAGGCTCCATTTGAGGTCTCCTTATTGGGGGTTGTGTGAGACACTTCCCAGGAGTCTCCACAGAGACTTCTTTATCCTGAGCCCTGGATGATGACATCTCCTATTTTGACTCAGTCACTCCTAGCTCTTCCCTGTGTCCCTACCCCTCCAGCATAGTGGTCCATAAAGTGACAGAAGCCTTCTGTTGGGGCTTCTGGGCTGTAGCCATCTGACGTTCAGCTGGTACCATCATACAGGGAAAAATGGAATATGGGGAGTGGGCAGTACTTTTTGCCTTTTGCTTGTACTGTTGTAGTAAGTGGTAAAGGCTTGATTGTTACTTTCAGGGCTGTCCTGATGGATCACCTTGACGTCTGATTATTTAACAGTTAAGTGTTCACCAAATTTCAGACCTTATCTCAGTAATCGTGGAACATGCTTTCTCATTGCCAAAGATCCTTCATGTCAGAGATGTTCGTTGTTAAACATGTGATTCTCCTCAGCCATGTCTAGATTTTGTGATAGTACTTTTGAAGGCAGGAATATTTTTTGAGGCTAATAGGATAGTCAAAGAGGGTGGAGTGCCAGGCACTGTGAAAACTGTTTTAAGTTCTGGGAGTATATATTTTGAAGAGGTGGGTTTTACTAGGAGTAGCATTGGGGTAACCACATTTAACATGAGATCTGCTCTCTCAACCAAGTTTTGAGTGCACAATACAGCATTGGTAACTATAGGAACAATGTTGTACAGTAGGTCTTTAGAACTTACTCATTTTATGTAACTGAAACATTATACCTGTTGAGCAGCAACCTGCCATTTCTCCCTACCCCCAGGCTCTGGCAACCACCATTCCACTCTGTGATTCTATGAATTTGTCTATTTTAGATACAGCATATGTAAGTGGAACCATGCAATATTTATCCTTTTGTGATTGGCTAATTTCACTTATAATATCCTCTGGGTTTATCCAAGTTGTCATATACACAGGATTCCCTTCTCTCTCTTTTTTTTTTTTTTCTTAAATTTAAAGTGTATTTATTTATCTTGAGAGAGAGAGAGAGTGTGTGTTTGGGAGGGGCCAAGAGAGAGGAAGAGGGATAGAATCCCAACCAGGCTCTGGCTGTCAGCACAGAGCTTGATGTGGGGGTCGATCCCCAAAACCATGAGATCATAATTTGAGCCAAAACCAAAAGTCAGAACCACCCAGGCGCCCAAGGATTTCCTTCTTTTTAAAGGCTAAATAACATTCCACTGTAGGTATACACCACACTTTCTTTATCCATTCATCCACTGGTGAACATTTAGGTTGTTTCTATACTTCGGCTCTCATAAATAATGATGCAATGAACACATGAGTGCATACACCTCTTTGAAATCCTAATTTTAATTCTTTTGGTTAAATACTCATAAGAGCTGGAATTTGACCCATGTACCCCCAACTGGGTAGAGACCTATTCTGCCTACCAATAGGACCACCCCCAATTCCCTTTGACAGTTACACTCAGCAATGTGGCCAGATATCTGCATATCTGCACAGCCTTACCATATATGTACTCCTTTCTATCTTTCAGGGATAACTTGAGTTTGTAAATAACCCAAAGTAAAGGCCAGAGTTCTTACAATGGCCTATGGGAATGGGCCTGGTCTCTGTCCCTGGATATCTCTCCAATCTGCTATCTTGTACCTTTTACCTTGCTCCCACATGAAACCACACAAAGACAGACACATTCTACCCTAGGACACTGCATTTGCTTTCCCCCTGTCAGGAATGCTATTCTCCAAATTAGCTTGCTCCTTCACCTTTTCTACTGTCTTCTGGCCACCCCAATCAAAATTAAAACTACTCTGTCCCTGTTTGCTGCTAAATCCCTAATGCTTAAAATGATGCCTGGTGCATGGAAGGTGTTCAATAAATATTTTTTTTAATAAATGAAACCAATAATAATACCTAGAAATCAGGAAATCCTGAATATGTTATGAGATCACAAAAGCTATCATATCTTGTTTTTGAAGCTCATCTGTTACTTCAGTATAGACCAAGGCTCTATTTATAAAGTCCTTATCATGATGGGATTGAAATAGATAGCAAATGCCTCAGTGGCTTAAGTGAAGGGAGCTGTTCAGAGCTGCAGCCACAGGAAGTAATGTACAGTCCCGGATTTGTGCGTCCAGCCAAGGAATCACTCATTTTTAGATGACACCTGGCCTAGATGCAACTTTCTTCCTACTTAATGCTAGAGCTGGAAAAAAATCCCTTCCCCTTTGGCAGGAGAGTTCAGAGAGAGAAAGGGCACAGATCAGAGAGTACAAAGAACAAAGAGAATGAGCGAGAACATGCAGAACACAGAAGACATTCCTCATAATGAATCCCTGCAGGCACCACTAAAAAGGGAGCAAGCTTCCTTAAAACCCCAGCCCTTTGCAGATTCATGGAAATGATTCCCAAGAACAAGAATTTCAAGTCTGAACCTACAGGAACTGCAGAGGCTCCAAGAATGGCCTGTAGCTAGTGGTGAACTGATTCTGGAGGAAGTGACTGCTGAAGCGCAGGTAGTTGACTTTTACTTGTTCTTTGTTAGGCAGTACTGGGCTTATCCCGCACAACTCCATGTAGTTGTGCATTAGGTTATAGAAAAGGAAGTGGAGGTGTACAAAAACTAGATGTTCTGCTCAAAATCACAATCTAAGAAGTAGGGAGTTCAGAATCTGAACCCAGAATCCTACGATGTAGCATAATGAAGAGCTACCAGATTGGGGAACACAGAAAAACCAGGATCTGAAGTAATCTTGTCAGGCTAAGCATTTCTAAAATCTCCTAGTGAGGCAAACTTATCAGGAAATACCACAACCAGTGTGTGTGTGTGTGTGTGTGTGTGTGTGTGTGTGTGTGTGTGTGTTGTCCTTTAGTATAGCTCCAAGTTGGGGTTTAACTATTTGCAATGAATAATTCTGTCGCATTCAAAAAGGCCTGAGCAAAAGAAAACATAAGTAGTATTTCTACAGAATTTTCCAGATTTCCCAGATTTTCTTTTTAGCAACCTTGATTTTTTTTCTGGTGCAGTGTCTTTAGTATGAACACAAGACTAAAAATACTAATTTATCATTACCAGTTTATGGGATACTTACTAGGTGCCATGTACTGTGACAAGTGCTTTACATAAGTCATTCCAATAAATCTGCATGTTTATATCCTCCATATTACAGAAGGAAATGCTGGGACTCAGGGAGATAGCATAACCATGCAAAATCACACAGATTAAAAGTTCTGTCTGACTTGTGAGCCCCACCCATTCACCAAAATGTCATGCCACATAAAGGAAATAGACTATGCAAAGAACAATATATAACAATATGCAACATGTTGAATGAAGATGGTTTCAAGCCATCTTACTGGTGGCTATTTAAGCAGTAGAATGCCTACAGAGCTTTGTATTTTATGATGTCAGCAATCCTATTAATGACCACTCGCCATAATTTTTCCTTGTATGGTCCATTGCTCAAGTTCTCAGTTTCTTATTTTTGAGAACCCCCAGGATGGGTGGTCAATAGATTAGGGTCAGACTCTCTCCTAGGAGTGCGGGGGAATGAGATCGTGGGTACAAGTGAGTAAAGGTGGAATAGGACTTGGAGTATTAGCAGGTGGAATCAGAATTAGGAAATGAACCTGAAAAAGCACATGTAGAGTAGCTCAAATTCAAGTAGGCACAGATAGCTTAAGAGGAAAGATCTTGAGATACTGCTTAATGATACATAGTAAGTGAGAAGATTTCCAAATAATATAACAAACCTATTGGCCATGAATGCAAGACATCCAGTAAGATTGTATCATATCACCATTTTGATTATGGTAAAAAAGAAAAAATTGGTCCCTAAAACACCAAATCCATGTTTCTTATGAGAGAGTTAATTGTAGGTCTGCTTTTGAGATATGTTTTATCATGGGTCAATATTTTAACTTCCATACGCCTATTTTATTACAATGAACTTTTCAGAGTAAATTCTATCATAATGTAACCTGCATACACCCAGGGATTTGGTTTAGAAAAGAGGATCCTATAATAGGTTCAGGATTGCAAATGGAATTTTAATACTATTTTGATATGTCTGTACATCCGCTTACCCTATTTGTTTCTACCTTATGCTAATTTGCATATTATTGCGCATTAAATATGTACTGTCACTTTTCTTCAAAGAACATTTGAATGGTGACAAATTCTCATTTTACAAAACCCAATAGTGGTATTACCTTAAGAGAAAATTTAACAAAGAAAGGAGATCAGACGATAAATGGAAAAATTTTAACAATATTACAGAGAGAAAGGGTATCATATTAGTAACTGAATTCATGTTTAAAAGTAAGTATAGTGGTAAGGCAATCATGAATCCATCCAGAAACACTGAAAAGTACTGCTTAAGACCTCAAAGTAGTAAAAAGGACAAATATGAAACCTCAAGTTTATCTTACGGGATCAACTTTGAAATCACACATTATTAGGTCAACAGGAAATATTTTCATTTCCACAATTATTTTCCTTTATAACAGGATATTCCATTAAATATTATCTGAATCAGGTAAACATGAAATAAAGTTATTCGAGACTGTGAGCTACTGAAGGACAAGATCAGTGTTTTACTGAAACTTAACAGAATACTTAGGGCCAAGCTGGCTTTGGTTACAAGTCGTGTGTTCATGCATCATCTAAAGTAGAATACCATTGTAGGTGAAAGGGGCACTTTGCTAGGGCAAGAGCTATAAGCCAGGAGGATTATCCCAGGTAACCTGGAAGTTAAAGTCATCTTACTTACAAGGTTATGACATTATGTCCACTAGAAGAACCAAAACTTTACCATCACGTGTTTCTAAAGGTACTTAATTTTTAAAATAGTAATACGTATTACCTATGGCATATAAGGTGGAAGAATCCGGAAGGGGATAATGCATTAAGGATTTAATATATTTGTATGCAACTTTTTTTGGTTTGCTGTACTCCAAAGGCAGAAGACACCAGCTTTGCATCTAAACATTGAGTGCTTTGAATAAAAGAGAATGAGGAAAGGAATGCAAATTGTATTATGCACAACCAGTATTTATTAGTTGCTACACTTGATGCTGAAAATGTGTCATTTTCAAACAGTGAAAGAGTCACAACTGTAGAAGGAAACGTGTTAGCGGTGCTATGATTAATCACGACTTCCAGTATCACTTTGCCTAGAAAAATATTTCATAGAAAAAGAAGGCAAGTTTCTCCTACCAGAATGAACAAAATAAAAGGAAAGGCAGTGCTAACTGTGGGCAAATATGTGGAGAAATCAAAAGTCACGTACACTCTGGGTAAACATGGAAACTGATGCAATCGCCTGGAAAAACACTCTGGAACAGTATTAGACATTATCTACTAAAGCTGAATAGGTACTTATGTTTTGGCTTGTCAATTTCTAACCTAGCGGAAATGTGTACACAAATTCATGAAAAGACCTACAAAATGTTTAAAACAGCATTATCATAACAGTGCCAAACTAGAAACTACTTAAATGTCCATCAAGAGGAGACTAGAGAATGGTTTTGATACAGTCACACAATGAAATATTATTCATCAATAAAAGTCAAAGAAGCCACAACCCTTCTCAACAATGTGGATCAATCTCACAAACATACTCCTTGGCAGACGAATCCAGACACTAGAGAAGGCATATTGTATGATCCAATATACATGAAGTTCAAAAACAGGCTAACCCAGTGCATAGTGCTAAGAGTCAGCACAGCTGTCTGCTTTAGGGTGCTAGCATTGGCCAGAAGGGGACACAGGGGTGGTGCTAGCAGTGGCCAGTAGGGGGCACAGGGGAGAGCTGTCTGCCCAGAGGCTGGTGAGGTTTTGTTTCTTGATATGGATGCTTGTTACATGGGTGTGTTCAGTTTGTAGAAAATCAATCAAACTGTAACATATTATTTGTGCACTTTCTTCATGTAAATAATTCTTCAATAAATATTTTTCAAAAGAGGAAAGCTTCAGTCCAGCACTAATGTAAATGAAAATAAATTTTGAATTCACAAGGTCAGAACTAATTATGTTTTAGAGCATATGGAGGCATTAATTCCCTTTTAATCTTTGAGGAAAGTCATACGTAAAATATGTTCCAAGGTTTTATAAAATGGCTTGAGGGGGATTATTTCTGATTCTTTTTTTCTTCCAAGATTGTACTGAAATTCAAGTTAGTTAATATATAGTGTAGTATTGGTATTGGGAATAGAATTTAGTGATTCATCACTCATGTCTAACACCCAGTGCTCACCCCAGCAAATGCTCTCCTTATGCCCATCACCCATATAGCCCATCCGCCTCCTCCCTTTCAGCAACCCTCAGTTTATTCCCTATATTTGAGTCTCTTATGGTTTACCTCCCTCTCTTTTTTCATCTTATTTTATTTTTCCTTCCCTTCCCTTTATTTATCCACTTTATTTCTTAAATTCCACATATGAGTGAAATCATACGGTATTTGTCTTTCTCTGCCTGCCTTATTTAGCTTACCATAGTACACTCTAGCTCCAACCATGTTGTTGCAAATGGCAAGATTTCATTCATTTTGATGGCTGAGCAAGATTCTGTGCACACACACGTGTGTGTGTGTGTGTGTGTGTGTGTGTGTGTGTGTGTGTATACACCTATTTTTTTATCTATTCATCAATCGATGGACATTTGGGCTCTTTTCATATTTTGGCTCTTATTGATAATGCTGCTATAAAGATTGGGGTGCATGTGCCCCTTTGAATCACTATTTTTGGATAAGTACCTGGTAGTGCAATTGTAGTTGTAGGGCAGTTCCATCTTGAACTTGCTGAGGAAAGTCCACATTGTTATGTGGAGTTGTTGTACCAGTTTGCATTCCTACCAATAGTACAAGAGGGTCCTCTTTTCTCCACAGCCTCACCAACAACTGTTGTTCCCTGAATAGTTCATTTTAGCCATTCTGACAGATGTAAGGTGGTATCTCATCGTGCTTTTGATTTGCATTTCCCTGATGATGAGTGATGTTGAGCATTTTTTCATGTGTCGGTTGGCCATCTGGATGTCTTCTTGGAGAAGTGTCTATTCATATCTTCTGCCCATTTCTTCACTGGATTATTTGTTTTCGGGTGTTGAGTTTGATAAGTTCTTGAGAGACTTAGCATACTGGCCCTTTATTTGATATGTCACTTGCAAATAGCTTCTCCTATTCTGTAGGTTGCCTTTTAGTTTTGTTTCCTTCATTGTGTAGAAGCTTTTTAGATTATTTGCAACTCTAAATCTCCTTTAAAAAGAGAATCTACTCCTATGTTAGCAAAACTTTGGATTATAAAAAAAAATGAAGACATGACTCAATTTCCTGGGTTTTATGTATCTATACACACATAACATGTATATTATGTATAATATATGTATATATGTATGTTAGCATATATATATTATATATAATATGTAAACATATAATACATACATTAATTTATAGTATCGGCAATTTTTTCCCATGTCACTTCTTAACAATTACATGCAATGCTTTTCTTAGAAGTTTTTGTTTTAATTTAAAAAACATAGTTGCTACAATTTTAAGTATTGTTTTCTAGAATGAAAAAATAAGAATGTGGACTATGTGAATGTTTTTTAATGAGAAAAGAAAATCACTGTCAGTGGCATCACCTTTGATGGCTTATTAAAAGTAAAGGATGTGAAATATAATTTGTATTTCTGGACTCTAATTACTAGTTAGATTGTACTCATAATCTAGAAATACTTGTAGAGCTATTATGCTGAAAAAATTCTATAACTGAAATCATTCTTCTCCTTTTGCTTATAAATGTGTGAAGACCTATCTGTTGACTCTAAATTCTCATTATTCAAATATTTGGTATAAAGGCAAATGTGTATAATTTAAATAAAAAACTATTATAATAAACCACATTTTAATTGCAAACCAGTCTTATAATGACTTTTTATATTTTAATTTATTAAGTGTTATTTGCAGTGTTTACATGTCTTAGTCATATTTTTCAATTTTATTTACACTGCAATACATGGTTAATGAAATGTAGAAGTAAAACATAACTTTTACCTGATTCCACATGCTATCATTGCACTAAGAACAAGTAACTAACAAGTATGGAGTTAGCTAGATAATGAATAATTAATTAGTTGGCATTACAAACACTTTATGTGATGTGTTATTTAGATGTTCAAGAGAATTTTAGTAATATTTGTGGAAGGTGGGATTTTGAGGTAGGCAAGACATTTATTATAATGTTCCCATTTTTTTTTTAAAGTTCATTCATTTTGAGAGAGAGAGAGACAGAGAGAGAGCATGAGTATGAGAGGGGGTGGGGAAAGCAGGCGGTAGGAGAGAGGGTGGGAGAAAGAGAGAGAGAGGGGGAGAGATATGGAGAGAGAGAGAAAGAGAGAGAGAGAATCCCAAGGAGGCTCTGCACTGCTAGCATGGAGCGTGACGTGGGGCTCGAACTCATGAACTGTGAGATCATGACCTGAGCTTAAACCAAGAGTCAGGCGCTTATTCAACTGAGCCCCCCGGGGGCCCCTTACTTTGCCAAACTTAAATAATGGAACATAGCTTCATACTATATCTGAAAACTCATTATGTAATATATTTTTTAAAGTGAGTTATAGTTGAGAAAAAGATAATACCTTTAATATATTGTATATTTAAAAAGACACTAATGCTAAAAAGGTATTTGCTGTTATTTCTTGACCTGGACAGTGAATGTGAATTTCTGAACTGCTTTAAAATGACAAAAATAATTGGTGTGCCTCAGTGGCTCAGTCAGTTAATGTCAGGCTTTGGCTCAGGTCATAATTTCACTGTTTGTGGGTTTGAGCCCCGCGTAAGGCTCTATGCTGACAGCTCAGAGCCTGGAGCCTGCTTCAGATTCTGTGTCTCCCTCTCTCTATCTGGCCCACCCATGCTCGCACTCTGGATCTCTCCTCTCAAAAATAAACATTAAAAATGTGTTTAACAATGATAAAAATAATTATCATAGAAATGATTTAGGAGGTAATCCTCAACTACAATGTTTTAATGCCCTCCAGTATTTTGTGAAGACTCTTTTACTCCTTGATGGCTGGGGCAAGGATGTGCATGAAAATTTTAAGTAAGACCTCTTGTATTAGTCAGCTATAGATGCATGTTTATCTATATAAACATATCCTGTTGTTGGAAACGAACCTCTGCTTGGAGCAAAAATATGACATGAAGACAGAGTTTGGGGATAAAGAGGAACACTAGTTTTATTGCTTTGCCAGGAGAAGGAGGCTGAAGCAGGCTAATGCTTTCAAAACTGAAGATCCGCTTGGGGTAAAAGGCTATGGGGTTTTATAGGAAAATACAGGATCTGGGCAATTTCAGTTGGAAACCAGTACATATGCCAGCCGTGTTGGTGGTGTCTCTTGACTAACTCAGGTGCTGGCCACCCGAGTCTCATAACTGAATATACACTGAGGTCAGCGAGATGCCCACAGTGATACTGAGTTCCTGGAACAAAGGATTCTACAGAACACATGAAGGGGAGAGGGGGGGCTTCAAGAACGAGGAAGACAACACCAAATTTGACAACAATCCTAAACATTTATATAATGTTATAAACAGCTTATAAAGCTCAAACTTCTTAAAACTAACAGTAATAATAAATTTCCATCAACCATGCTATTTTCCTCTAGAGGTAATGCTATAATAAAACTGTTGTCCTAAATAGAGGTGTTTATTTCTAGAGTATATAGCCGAGAAGTGCAGGAAAAAATTACTGAGTTACAGCAGGTCATTAATAGTTTATCATCTTTAAAAAGTATTCATCTTTTGTGATATATTTCATTCTAAAGAAATGTTACCTTTCCTTCCTAATTTTGTGTTTGTAACTGTACATCCTGTTTCTTAAATGGGGGAGTCCAAGGTAATATAAGTTTCTGGCCTCATAAAACCTGGGTCAGTCATGTGTTTCAATATATTTTTCTGCTACTGTAGAAAATGACCATATAATTTATTTTTCAAACAAGGACACTTTTGAGAGTTAAAGTTTTATATAAATAATTACAGATTTTAAACTTGAAAAGTCCCTAACAAACGAGAAGTAGGTCGTCTTACTCACATAAAGACAAGATAAATTTCTGATGGATTGCACAGATAGGGAAAACACTGGTCTCTTCTGGGAAACTGGTATGATTCTCTGTTATTTATTTATTATAGCAGCATCTCATTATGTTTTTCTTCTTTCTTTGATTTCTGGGAAACTTGGAGGTAAATTTTGTACTCAATAGCTGCAGATGTCCTTAGTTCAGCATTTTCTGAATGATTCCCTAGCCCAGTTTATCCTTACTGGCTTACAATATAACTTTCTCCTTCCCTTTTCCAGCTTTTACTAAAGAGTTATGTAGTTAAAAAAAATTATCTTCTACTGAATACTGCCTCTAGGTATTTTTTGGAAGTTAGTATTATATAAAGAAAAGTTAATAAAGACAAATCTTTAGAATCACATCATTACAATAGCAACAGTTACTTTTTATTAAATAGTGATTCTGGTCCAGTTCTTTAAGTAAATTATTTTTGTTTTGTTTTTTTTTCCTTTGTGCCAATAATTTCTAGATCTCATTATCTCCTACTATCACTCATTCATCAAGTGGAGAATACATTTGATAATCACCACTTTCTCAGAATATGAATTATCAGCTTCAAAATTACAAATCAGATTCTTTATTTTGTTGAATGGGGGAAATTTTCCATACATACATCTACAGCTATATATATACATATATATAAACGTGTTCTGTTTAACATGTGTATATACTCTCATATACATATACTGTTGTATGTGTATGTGCATATGTGTGTTTAAAGTGTTAAGTATTCAAAGTTACCATTTTCTCCCTGAAGATGTACCATATAATCCTGACATTGTGATATTGCTGTGGCAATTTAATTTTTTTTAATTTTTTTTAATGTTTATTTATTTTTGAGACAGAGAGAGACAGAGCATGAATGGGGGAGAGTCAGACAGAGAGGGAGACACAGAATCCGAAACAGGCTCCAGGCTCTGAGCAGTCAGCACAGAGCCTGATGCGGGCTCGAACTCACGGACTGGAAGATCGTGACCTGAGCCAAAGTCAGACGCTTAACCGACTGAGCCACCCAGACGCCCCTGGCAATTTAATTTAATTATCTGCTTGACACCATGACCTGGATAAAGCCAATGTAACTTTCACTGCTGAATGAAAAGACTGCATTCATTCCTGGCCTTTGTGGAAGGCTCCTAGTAAGTCACAGAATCTCATAGCCATGGCAAACACTGTTAGGGTCTTGGCAGCATTGAAAACCCAGAAGCCTTCCCAAACTAGGCTTTTCTGGGCAAGTACCTACCTCCTCCTTAGTAAGTGAAAGTGGTATCTTCAGTGAAACCTATCAACTTTTTTGATAGTTCCCATTATCTTTTCCAGAGGATGATCTTAATATGAACTTACAATTGATCTCAGTGACGCAAGCCAAGTTACAAACGGCACCTGTGAACTCTATTTCCAATTTCACATGTCAAAGAACACTACAGTCTATGCTGGCCATGTGGGTGTGTGCACAAGTGTGTGTGTACTGGGGGGGGAGTGGAGAAAGGACCAAGTCCTGTTTCAGAATGTCAATCACACTGTCCAGTCCCTTCTTCTCTGTGAATAATGAGAACACTGAGACTCAAGTATTTTCTGATAACCTTGAGAGTATGTCGTGACTAAGCAGAGGAACACAGTGAAAGAGAAAACAGACTCTCACTTTATGGGACTTCTCAAACAGGTGCATGCCACGCCTGCTTTTTCTTCCCTTCACATGCTCAGATCAATGTTACTGATGGACGTTTCTTGAGACGAGTAAACTTATTTTCTCTCACTATTCCTATTCAAGGTAAGAAATACAAACCAAGGCTCAGTAGTTGGGTAAGGGTCTTACTCTTGATTTTGGCTCAGGTCATGACCTTGTGCTCTGTAAGACTGGGCCCCGTGTTGGGCTCTGTGCTGACAGTGTGCAGAACCTGCTTGGGATTCCCAATTTCTGTCTCTCTTTGCCCCTCCCCCACTTGCACTCTATCTCAAAATAAATAAATAAACTAAAAAAAAAAAAATAGAAACACAAACCAAAGATATGAGGACTAAAATAAACAGTAAATACTGAGAAAGCATTAATATTACATTCCCTCTATTAGCCTATTTAGTCCATGAACTCTGATTAAAACAGAGCTTCTGTGGCTATTTTCATATTTTAGTCACTTTTTAAAAAGTTATGTTTCCCAGACTTTCCTTTTAAGGTGGTGAACAAATGTCAAGATGGAAAACAAAATTTCTCTGCCAAAAAAATTGTAAAAAGAACAAAAACAAAACCCAATAGTTAAACAAAACAAAACACATCAAAAATATAGGAGCATCATCAAGAAAAATGATGGGAGGTCAGGAAAGTAACAGAAGTTTCAAAATATTAATACGGCTTAGCTTGGGACAGTCCAGACTGTCCTCAAGTTTGTCCAAACTCCTCAGTTTGTGTCGGGAAGAAGGGAGGGATTAGATCAGGAAAAAAAGTTTCAAAAATTATCACAAAAGATTCTTCTCGGGAGGACAAAAGAAAGAGCAGGATGAACTGGGGAGTGTGGAAAAGGAGATGAACATTTGCACAAAAGTAAAAGCCTCCACCTGCCTTCTTCTGAGTCACTCTAAAGGACACAGAGAAAATCCCTGGACCTCACCCTTCTGGTGATTCCCGAATGGGCATCAAACTGTCAAGGGAAAACTAAACACTCTCAGAAACATGCCGGGCTTATTATCTCAAACTTATTTTGAGATCTTGAGGCAGACATTGCCCAGTGGAGATCCTCACCTGCTATTTTCCACTGCCCCTCTCCCCCAGACTTTGAATATCACTGCTAAAAAACATATTCTGCATGTATTTCTCTCTTCTGTTATGAGAAAGTGGAAATGACAGGAAAGATGAGAGAACAATTGAACTGGTCACAGTGCATGGCTCAACTTCCGCCAATCGGGTTAGAAGAATCATCTGAAGTCCGGGGCCATTCCGACACTGGATGGGGATGCTTCCCCAACAAAGGGAAGGAATAAAGATTCAGGATTGTTAACAAAGCCTGGCTGCCAATGAACCCTCCTGGTTTCGCAGCCTCCTTCACTCCAGTCCACACACTGCACAGAGTCTGTACCCAGGATGTATCTCAGGAAGAAGAGAGATTTCAGATGAGGAAGAAATCAAATAGAACTTATTCTAATGTCACAGGGCAAATAAAGCGTTCAAGTTACCAAATCAGACAAGAATAGTATAAAGACATAAATAAGTGGCATTTAGGCAGTTACTGCAGCAAAAAGAGAAAGAGAATAAAGGGAACACAACATGCAATGAAGAGAGAGAGAGAGAGAGTGTGTGTGTGTGTGTGTGTGTGTGTGTGTGTGTGTGTGTGTATGGGGGGGGGGGGGGAGTTTATCCCGAAAGAAAGCACAAGCCAAGGACTCAGAAAAACTCGAGAAACCTTACCAGTCCACAAGCATTCCCTGATAAGACACCAATCCTGCAAAGACTGGGTTTGTACCTTTACAGAGATGGCTGGAATGTTCTTTGAAACCAGAATTGTTACTGAGACTAAAAAACAAAAACCACCACAACAAAAAAAAAAATCCGTGTGAAAGGATAAAAACGTACTTACAAATTTGAGGACACATGTATAGTACAAGTTAATTAACAAGTTGGCTAGGTAGTTTCTACGCTGTTATTCATACTTAGGCTAGAGATAACAACTTGCTTCTTCACTGTATCTTTGACATAAGAAGGTCATGTTTAAGGAGACGTCAGAGACACCCACAAATTACTTTCAAGTTAAAAAACATCAATATTTCAAAGATGTATAGAATTATTTTTCTCGTGCTGCCTTTCTCTTCTGAAGAAAATGCAATTTAAGAATAGAATGAGTTTATAAATGTTGCGTTTGTCAATGTGCAACTGACATATATATGCTTTCTATTAATTTCCTCTCATTCTTCACCTTCTCAGACACAATAATAACACATAGTAGTAGGAGTGGGAAAGACTGAGGGTGCAGGGTGCAGATAAGAACTGTCATTAAGTGACTGCCATCTTGAGAAAGCCTCTTGGGTTTTCACTTCTCTGTCTTATAAAAATACAGACATCTGACCTGTAAGCTCTCTTTAAAGAAAAGAATAAAAATTTCATACTTTTTTGTTTCTAACTCTTGGATCTTCTGGAAAGACAAAAAAAAAAAAAGTTAACTGTCCAAGAAACCTCTTGGGAAGGTTTCTTTCCATCAGTGGGAACTACACTGGACCTACAGTCAAAAACCAGTAATTTAAGGGGCACGTGGGTGGCTCAGTTAAGTACCTGACTCTTGATTTCGACTCAGGATAGGATCTCATAGATCCTGAGTTTGAGTCCTGCATTGGGTTCAGCACTGATAGTGTGGAGCCTGCTTGGGATTCTGACTCCCTCTTTCTTTGCCCTTCCCCCACTAGCTCGCTCTCTCTCTCTCTCTCTCTCTCTCAAAATAATTAAAAATAAACTTAAAAATAAAAACAGTAATTTAATCCCAGTCCTGCCACTCATGCATCTTATGAACCCAGAAACGCTGGCACACCTGTAAGCCTCTATTTCCTCCTGGGTAAAATGAGGCAGGTCAATAAGGCCTTTTTCTTTCTCTGCTCCTCCTCTTCCTTTTCTCCCTCTCTCTTCCTCTCCTCCCTACCCCCATCACTCTTTCCAGCTTTAACAGACATTTTTTGAGCAACTGACAAACTTCTTCCCATGAAAATGAGCACGTGTACACTGTTTTGCACATCTTATCAGTGGATGCACATCATATCATCTCTTCGAGGAGAAGTCCATCAACCCTTTGTTAAGAATTCCATGATGTGGGACACCTGTAAGGTCACTGCCAGTATTCACATGGTGGAAAACCACCTCACTACTGTAAGGCAACTGGCTGGATTGCATTTTGGGGCATCAGAAGACCTTGGTTTTTTTTTTTTTTTTTCGTTTTTTTTTTAATGTTTATTTGTTTTTCAGAAAGAGAGAGAAAGAGAGACAGACAGAGCACAAGCTTGGGAGGGGCAGAGAGAGAGGGAGACACAGAATCTGAAGCAGGTTCCAGGCTTTGAGCTGTCAGCACAGAGCCCGACGCAGGGCTTGAACCCAGGAATCGCCAGGTCATGACCTGAGCCAAAGTTGGACATTTGACCAACTAAGACACCCAGGAGCCCCAGTATTGGTTTCCTTTAAAGATACTTATTTTGGGGAAACGTTTAACTCACTTAAAAATAATGAAGATTTTTTAAATCCTTTTGAGAAAAAAATAGGAAAGCAATGTCATTGCAACCAAGAAACCCTCTTGCAGGGAGACAACTCCTATGTGAGTTTAACAAACTCTGAACTTCAATGTGACTTTTCTAACTTGTAAATATCAGAGAAAGTAGTAGAACCTACTAGTGATAGACAGAAATGGGTTTCATCTTGATACCACCATTTACTACACTGGAAACCCACTTAATATCTCTAAGACTTGAACCATTTTTTTAATTTTTAAAAATTCTTTTAGTCTTTTTTTATTATTTTATTATTATTATTATTATTATTATTATTATTATTATTATTATTTTAGAGAAAGAGAGAGCGTGAGCAGGGGAAAGGGGCAGAGAGAAAGAGAGAGACACAGAGTCTTAAACAGGCTCTACACTCAGCACAGAGCCTCAGTGGGACTTGATCCCATGTGGGACTCAATCCCATGACCCTGGGATCATGATCTAAGCCGAAAGTAAGAGTAGGATGCTCAATGGACTGAACCATGCAGACGGAGAAGACATGATAATTTACCTCTATGCTCATTTCCTTTCATACGAATTTTATTAAAAAGCTGGTTTGGATGGTTATCATTTTGACTAGGATCCGTTTATCTAAAGATTTCAGGACACACAAGGAGAGGCACTATAGTCCAGGGAATAAAATTCTTGTCTTATCAATCTATAGATGTAAGCTCTAGTCTTTGACCTCAAGCGTTCCCTCTCACTTCGAGTAAGTCACTATGTACTTTCTTTCACTTTAATGATGAGGAAACTTGGCTTCATGATTTCCAAAGTGATTTCCCTATTCTCAATTTTTATTATGAGTTAATAAGAGAGGACTCATAAAGGCTGGTGTTCTTATTCATATGGACATGATACCATTTGGCATTTCATCCACTGGTTTATAGTGAGCCTAATCGGCGCATATTCCCATTTGTGTTCAGCCATGTGCAGCCAGGACTGTTTGTGTAACCAGAGTCAGTCTCCCCTAAGCTTCTCAGGCCTTCTCTGTGTATCAGCTGTGGTGACCCCTCAACCCCTAAACCAGCTCAATCCAGCCCAGTTCGCTTGCCAGTGCAGTAGCCCCACGGGGTGCTACTAGCCTTGTTTCCTGACAACTATAGCTGCCTCAGCCTTCCCAGAGAGGAAGGCCAGGATTGCACATAGCTTCCACTAGAATACCAGTGGAGCTATGAAGAGTTTGTGCCTAGTCGCAAGTTCCAGATTCAGAAGATGAGGCATCCCGCTGTGGGAAGAGGGATCCGGCTTCTTCAGTGACTGCTAGGTGGGACTACATGAAGTTCTCTAGAATTACTGGGAAATGCATATGTGTGGGCATACATCGAAAAGCCAGAAATAGGAGATTAGAAGTATCAAGAAGATAAATTCCTTGTATTTCCTCTCCTCTGACAATTTCTCTGGCAACATCCAGAGTAACCAAGAAATCAGTTGTATTTTCTTGTGAGGCTGTCCTCAGTAACTTTTATTGGTTCCCTGCTCTATGGTCCTGTTTTCCTCACGCCTGCAGCCTGGGATTGCACCACCCAAATAAAGTGTAGCTCGTGAGCTTTACTTGGGGCTCTGGTTTCCAATGTAGGCAAGGCTCACACAGATGGCAATGCCTAGAATCTTCCTAGGCATTTGTTTCTCATCTACAGAAACATCTGGAAAAAAAATGATAGCAAGGCAAGTTGAGAAAACTCAGCAATACGACTTAACTTCAAGTTTGAACCTGATATAAACGCCATCAATGGCCAAGGAATTTGCAAATGGCTTAGAAAGTCCGTAAGGTCACTCTTCTATTTAATCTACATTAAATTGACCCTGATAGTACTTTCTTCAGAATTTATTTTTTACTTCTTTGAGAGGAGGCTAACTTTAAAAAGAACATGGAGAAAATGAAGGAGAAATCAAGAGGTAAAAGAAGGATGCCATTTTAGAAAGGGGCAAAGAAAACCATTACATAACAGGAAGATATTAATCCTACATACAATAATGCCTAATTTCTATGGAAGCCCTAATGGAATATATTGCGCATATACTAGAATAAAAGATATTCCAGTTTCAAAAATTTGATTTCAGTTCATTGTTTAAAAACAAACAAACAAAAACGATCCTGAAGTCTATTAATCTTTATTCAGCGGTGTCATAAAGCACGGCACTGATTGGCGAAGGGCACAGGAAAGGCATTGATGTATCTTCAAAGAAGCGTTGCTGCATCTCTTACTGGGAGTCTTGACAGCAGAAACCCTTTAGCTGCCAGATCCTGTGGGGACTGCCTCAGTTGCCTAGAGAAAACTCACCCCAGATCATGCCCTTTCCGAGTCAGCGCACTTGAGCGACTGACGAAGACGGCTATAAAAGCCTGCACATTTTTTCCTAATGAGGCACATCTATGATGGATTACTTGAGCTCACAGAGACCTCCCCTTGGTGTCAGCTAAGGCTGT
Source organism: Felis catus (assembly GCF_018350175.1). NCBI lineage: Eukaryota > Metazoa > Chordata > Mammalia > Carnivora > Felidae > Felis > Felis catus. Next base: position 98,527,904 of record NC_058368.1, on the reverse strand, counting down.
TGCTGGCTGGTATTACACCTCACCTTCTCTTTTTGTACCATCTAGCTCACTTCTCTTCATAGCAAGAGGTATTGATGTCAAAGCATCCCTTAATAAACATTAAATATAGCCCATTCTACACATTACTCTCTTCCACATGTATGCCTTTGTGTGAATGTGGTTGGGGGGAAGGCAGGGGAATATGAAAGTGTTTCCTTTCAGCCTTTAAGGTGCAGACCTAGTCCCCAAGCAGAGGTGACAATAAAATATTTAAGATTTAAAAACTCAGATGCCAATCCAAATAGGTAACTCTTGAAGACATTTACTGTGCATTAACCTTTTATTTGCTGGTATGTGTGAACATCAGAAGTAGAAGAGTCAATATGGAAGGATTTTAATATTTTATCAACTGATATGGAGATCCTAGGTCATCCTTCCTAAGTATCTGTCTTCCCCTAAGTGAAATGGGACCATTATAACAGGTAGCTCCTAATAGGGAGACATGTTCAGGGCAGAAACATGGTGTCTTCATTAATTTCAGATTTCCACTGGAGAAAAAGTCAGGTAAAGATGTGGAGTCTTCCACAACAGCAGAACTCACCATCATATGGTAGCTGTCTAACTGACCTAGAGCCCGTGGTACTCTTTCTTGTCACTCTTTTATTCTAAAGTTAGTGTGATCCTAAATAGCTTTAGAAAGTGAGTCAAAGAAAAGCAACCAATTTGGTGACTCACTCTAAAAAGAACAGCTATTTCTACTGTTAAACAAATGGATTTAAACCTATAGAGATTCTAATCTCAGCATATGCCTTCTAAATCCACCAACTACGTGCCCATATGTAGAGTTAAAATATAGTTTGTCTGGAACAGAAAACCCATAAATGAACCCACAATTATTGGTCAGTTAATCTTTGACAAACCATCAAAGAATATCCACTGGGAAAAAGACAGTCTCTTCAACAAACAGTGTTGGGAAAACTGAACGGTACATGCAGAAGAATGAAAGTGGACCACTTTCTTACACCATACACAAAAATAAACTCAAAATGGATGAAAGACCTAAATGTGAGAGCTGAAACCATAAAATCCTAGAAGACAGCACAGGCAGTAATGTCTTTGACATCAGCCATAGCAAACTCCTTCTAGATATGTCTCCTAAGGCAAGGGAAACAAAACCAAAAATAAGCAATTGGGACTACCTCAAAATAAAAATCTTCTGCATAAGGAAGGAACCAATCAATAAAACTAAAAGGCAGTCTATGGAATGGGAGAAGTTATTTGCAAATGACATATTTCATAAAAGGTTAGCATCCAAAATATATAAAGAATTTCTCAAACTCAACACCCAAAAAATGAATAATCCAATTAAAAATGGGCAGAAGACATGAACAGACATTTCTCCAAAGCAGACATGCAGATGGCCAATAGACACATGAAAAAATGCTCGACATCATTCATCATCAGGGAAATACAAACCAGAACTACAGTGAGTACATGATACCTGTCAGCACAGTTAAAATCAACAACACAAGAAACATCAGGTGCTGGTGACGATGTGGAGAAGAAGGAACACTCTTGTACTGTTGGTGGGAATGAAAACTGGTGCAGTCACTCTGGAAAACATTATGGAGTTTCCTCAAAAAGTTAAAAATAGAAGTGCCCTATAATCCAGCAATCACACCAAAGAATTTGGTATTTACCCAAAGAATATAAAAATGCTAATGCAAGGGATACATGCACCGCAATGCCTACAGTAGCATTATCTCTAATAGCCAAATTATGAAAACAGCCCAAGTGCCCATCGAATGATGAATGGATAAAGATGTGGTATATGTATACAATGGAATATTACTCGGCTATAAGAAAGAACAAAATTTTGGCATTTGCAATGAAATGAATGCAGCTAGAGAGTATTGTGCTAAGCAAAATAAGTCAGAGAGAGATAAACACCATATGATTTCACTCATATGTGGAATTTAAGAAAAAAATGATCAAAGGGCAAAAGAGAGAGAGAGAAAGAGAGGCAAACCAAGAAACAGAATTTTAACTGTAGAGAACAAACTGATGGCTACCAGAGGGAAGGGAGAAATGAGGGGATAAGGGGAACTGTGAAATAGGTGATGGGGATTTACAAGTGCACTTGTTGCGATGAGCATTGGGTGTTGTATGGAATTGTTAAATCACTATATTGTAACCCTGAAATTAATATTACACTGTATGGGATTAACTAAGGGGATTAACTAAAGTGGGATTTAAATAAAAACTTGAAAAAGTTTGTTTGAATATAAAGTTTATTTGTCTTTGAATTGCAATAATCAAATATCATTCTTCCTCTTAATTATAAATAATCATTATGTTTTGGAATGTGAGGTTAATGGAACTTCTAACTAAAACAAAAATGATTTATGCATTTTGGCTACACTGCTAAGGTATGTGAGGTACTGGTTTTTTTCCCTGGTAGAATATAGGGTATCTCATTCCTACCTACAGTGGAATACTTCTAATGTGAAATAATTAGTTTGGGAACATTAATGACACTACAAAAACAATCCTATCCCCTCTCTACTTATGCTTGCCATTCCTTTGATAGTAATCAAAATTGTAATTTCTCTTGGGAGATGCAAATGGCATAGGAAGAGATAACAGATTTTACTTAGTTTTTTTTATATTATGATATGAGTAACTAATCAGATCCTTTCTAAAAGTAGATCTTTGGTAAGGATGAGAGAGCAAACATAAGACAAGCCTGACAAAGTTTTCAAAGAAAAAATATTTTTTCTCTATTTAAAAAAAGAACTCGGCGCGCCTGGGTGGCGCAGTCGGTTAAGCGTCTGACTTCAGCCAGGTCACGATCTCGCGGTCCGTGAGTTCGAGCCCCGCGTCGGGCTCTGGGCTGATGGCTCAGAGCCTGGAGCCTGTTTCCAATTCTGTGTCTCCCTCTCTCTCTGCCCCTCCCCCATTCATGCTCTGTCTCTCTCTGTCCCAAAAATAAATAAACGTTGAAAAAAAAATTAAAAAAAAAAAAAAAGAACTCTTAGATTGTATTAAGAGTACCTTCATGGGGCTCCTGGGAGGCTCAGTCGGTTAAGCGTCCAACTTCAACTCAGGTCATGATCTCACAGTTCGTGGGTTTGAGCCCCGTGTTGGGCTCTGTGCCGACAGCTCAAAGCCTGGAGCCTGCTTCAGATTCTGTGTCTACCTCTCTCTCTGCCCCTCCCCTGGTCATGCTCTGTCTCTCTTTCAAAAATAAATAAACATCCAAAAAAAAAAAAAAGAGTACCTTCATGAGCATTAGAGAATAATTACATTATGATATATCACTTACTTAACATTTCTAAATTTTGAAAACATATCCTTTCTTTTTTAAATTTTTTAATGTTTATTTATTTTTTAGAGAGAAAGAGAGTGTGTGAGTGGGGAAGGGGCAAAGAGGGAGACATAGAACCCAAAGGGAGCCCCAGGTTCTGAGCTGTCAGCACAGAGCCTGATATGGGGCTTGAACTCGTGAACTGCAAGATCATGACCTGAGCCCAAGTCGGACTTAACCAACTGAGCCACCCAGGTGCCCCTGAAACCATATCCTTTCTATAATTATATCCATTTAAATTTTGCAATGTTTTAAACATATTTAAAAATTAAAGACTAATATTACACTTAATAAATGTTAACATTGTAACATATTTGTTCCAGGTTGTCTAATTAAAATCTTATTAATTATGTAATTGTAACTACATTTGTACCTTTATTGATGTAACTCCCCAGCCCTTCCCTTTCCAGAGGTAAAAAACTTTGTTTATGCTGATGATTCCTCTTTCCATCCATGTTTTTATACATTCTCTACACCTGTGTGTTTTCATCAATACATGATTTGATCTTTGTAGCATTTCCCATAAGAGATGGCTTGCTTTTTTCCTCACTCAACACTTTTTCTTAATGTTTATTTATTTTTGAGAGATAGAGAGTGTGAGGACGGGAAGGGCAGAGAGAGCAGGAGACACAGAATCTGAAGCTGGCTTCAGGCTCAGCACTGTCAGTCAGCAAAGAGCCCAACGCAGAGCTTGAACCCACAAACTGCAAGATCATGACCAAGCCAAAGTCAGTTGCTCAAATGACTGAGCCACCTCGGCGCCCCCTCAACACTGTTCTTAAGGTTCATCCATGTGAATTGGTATAATAACTTTCTATTACTTGAATCTACCTGAGATTTTTAATCCATCAGTTTATAATCAAAAAGATGAATTTCAATATTTTGCTGTTATACAGAAATGTTCAGTAAACTTCCTTGTACACATCCTTCATGCATACGTGTTAGATTTCCCCTAGTCTATTGAGATGAATCTATCTAGAGGTAGAAATTATGGGATGCAGAATTTATGTGTGCATCTCTGATTTTACTAAATATTCCCACTTTTGTTAGGCAAAGTAGTACCAATTTACTACCACCAGGAATATACAAGGTGTCTCACATCCTCAAAAACACTTAAAAGTGTCATATTTCAAAATGTGTGACAATATGATATACGAAGAATGATAAAATATTATGACAAGGGCATCTTATGAATTTTTACATTTGCAGCTCCTTTTTGGCAAATGAGGGTATTTCCATAAGTTTATTAGCTTTTATCTGTTCTCATTAAAAAAAAAACTTTAATGTTTTTATTTATTTTTGAGAAAAGAGACAGAGCATGAGTGGGGCAGGGGAGAGAGAAAGAGGGAGACACAGAATCGGAAGCAGGCTCCAGGCTCTGAGCTGTCAGCACAGAGCCCGAGGTGAGGCTCGAACTCACCAGCCATGAGATCATGACCTGAGCTGAAGTCGGACGCTTAACCAACTGAGCCAGCCAGGTGCCCCTGTTCACATCTTTTGATAATTTTACCCATTAGATTGTCTTACTTAGTCATTTGTACCATTTCTTTGTATAGTCTAGATGCTAATCCTTTGCCAGGTATTGAGTAACGAAGAACCGCTGGTTTAATTTGTCTTTTAACTTTGTCTTGCATTATCTTGTGTATAAAAGTCTGTGAAGTGTATTATGATCAAATCTCTCCATGTTTTTCCTTTTATCCTTTGTATGAATTCCTTACAAATCTTAAATCTATAAACTTAATGTCCCTTCATTTTCTTCTAAGGGCCTAATAATTTTACTTGGCACACTTAGCTATTTAACCCATTTCAGATTTTTTTCTATATGAGTGCAACAAAAATCTAGTATTTCCCCCTATGAACAGGTACTTTTCCCATAAGCACTCACTCAGTAGGTCAGACCTTTCCCTCCAGATGTGGTTTCTGGCCTATAAAATCCCCCATGATAACTGGGGCTTTCTCTGTGCCCTCTTCTGCCTATTGACCTAATTAAGGGTTTGTTTGGTTTTTTTTTCCAGAACTTGTAACAAACTTTTAAAAACTATAATTCCATAATAAATTCCCTACCTTTATTCTTCTTTAAATTTATCTTAGCTTCTCTTAGTCTTTCATCTAACATAAGAATTCAGAATACGCTTATCAAATTTTATTTTTTTAGGCTTATTTATTTTGAGAGAGAGAGAGAGAGAGAGAGAGAGAGAGAGAGAGAGAGAGCAAGCATGAGCAGGGGAGGAGCAGAGAGAGAATCCTAAGCAGGCTCTGCTGACATGGGGCTTGAACTTATGACCCGTGAGATCACGACATGAGCTGAAATCAAGAGTCAGATGCTTAACCAACTGAGCCACACAGGTGCCCCAAGCTTGTTGAATTTTAGATTCAACTTAGAAGCTGTCAAATTTTGACCAAGAAACTCACAAAATAATAAACCACAAATGGTCAATAACCATTTTAAAAGTTATTCTAAAAGATAGTAAACCAAGGTGTGAGAAATCTCTATCTTCACGGGTACTGTAACAGCATTCTCCAATCTGAAATCTTTGCTGCCTTTAGGTGTTTTGGTCTCAGGACATCAGGATATTTCAGGTTTCATTCATAGTATTGTTAAAGAAAAATATTTTATTTCTAGGAAACAAACCTTTTCCAACCTATGCAGCAATGATATCCTTGGTTTTAATCCTCAATTACGTGTATTTGCAATATTTTCCTAAGAAAATGTGTGTACAATTACCAAACTGTATGCTTTATACATAAAGTAATAAATCCTTTTTTGTTCAAAGCAAATGAAACATCATGTTTATTTAAAATCTCACCCAGTACAAAAGCCAAACGTTGTATAATGTTTCCCCTGCAATTTTGTTTAACACGAGTTTTTATATTAAGTTTGTTTGCATTTTTTTTTACCTTTGTAAGTTGGTATTTGTTAATTCATACCAGGAATGATCATTTCTGTAAGTCAAATCAAACACGCTTTTCACATAGAATTTTCAGCATGGCATGTGACAGCTACTTCTGAATCTTACTTTGAAAAATGTATCAAAAGCTGGGGCACCTGGGTTGACTCAGTTGGTTAAGCGTCCAATTTTGGTTCAGGTCATGATCTCATGGTTCAAGGGTTCAAGCCCCATGTCGGGCTCTGTGCTGATAGCTCAGAGCCCAGAGCCTGCTTCGGATTCTGTGTCTCTTGCTCTCTGTCCTTCCCCCCGATTGTGCTCTATCTCTCTCAAAAATAAATAAACATTAAAAAAAAGAAAAATATATCAAAAGCATCATTATGCCACAGCCATTAGGTTAATGCCTAAGAGCAGTGATGGAAAATCTCATTCTGGACTTTCTTTAACTGAAAATTAAACTTTTAAATACAGTGAGGAGCTAATTAAAAGGAAGACATTTCTAACTTAAATGCCCCTGTACACCTTTGCAAAATAAAGGTACTTGTGTGCTGGTGATTTTCAGGACAGATACAGTGGACTTAACAGCAATTCCTTCCAGTTTTATCTCAGATCCTCCGAGGGAGGGCTTCTATAAAATGAAGCAAATCTGTATACAAAACATGAACGTCTATCAAAATTAATTAATTAAGCATACCACAGACATAGCCTCTAGATATGAACTATGGAGAAAACTGAAAGGTTTATTTCATAAGACAAGCATTCCTGAAAGATGAATCATACAGGTTCTTCTTATACAATACCTATGATGAAATACTGACTTAAGTTTAATTAAATATTATTGAAATATTTCTTTATATTAGGTTCTCTAATAAAGGCCACAACTATAAATACAAATGGTGTGTGTGTGGGGGGGTGGGTATTTGTATGTGCATGTGTGTATTTGTATTAAAAGTTATTTCAGAAAGCATCTGTACATCATGCACGTTAAGGATTTATAAAATACACAAAAATAACACAATACATTAAACACGCAAATAAAAAGGCCAACTGAGAATATTAACTGTAACCATGAAAAAGGCTAATATGAATAGTTATGCCTTAAACTCCTCTTCACTTCTGTAGGTAGGTCACTAAATGACAAGAAGTCAAACACATCCATTTGCATTTAAGTGATTATTTCATTAAGTCAAATTTCTGGAAGAGGAATGACTGAGGAAAGGATATGTTCATTCTAAAGGCTTGACTCATAATGCCAAGTTGCCCTCTGCAAAGGCTATTCAATTTATAATCCTGCCATCATTGTATAAGAATGTGCTGTTTTCCATATGTCAACTAATTCTGCATATTATCATTCATTTAATAATTGCCATTCTAATTAAATAATATCCCATTTTTATTTTCATTCCCATGATTCTCAAAGCAGTCCAAAATCATCATAGAATGTTATATTTAATATTTTGTGGGGCGCCTGGGTGGCTCAGTTAAGCATCCGACTTCAGCTCAGGTCATGATCTCACCACCCATGAGTTCGAGCCCCACGTCAGGCTCTGGGCTGACAGCTTGGAGACTGAAGCCTGCTTCGGATTCTGTGTCTCTTTCTCTCTCTGTGCCTCCCCCCTGCTTATGCTCTGTCTCTGTCTCTCTCTCAAAAGTAAATAAACATTTAAAAAAATTATTTTAAAGAGTCTATAGACCCATGTGCAGAATGATGTTTTTTAAAAAGCAGAAAATAGAGGTGCCTGGGTGGCTCAGTCAGTTAAGCATCTGACTCTTGATTTCAGCTCCAATCATGATCTCATGGTTGTCAAATGCAGTCCTGTGTCAGGCTCCTTGCTAGGCGTGAAGCCTGCTTAAGATTATCTTTCTCCTGGAGCACCTGGGTGACTCAGTCAGCTAAGCATCCAACTTCGGCTCAGGTCATGATTTCACAATTTGTGGGTTCGAATCCCATGTCAGATTCTGTGCTGACAGCTCAGAGCCTGGAATCTGCTTCCGATTCTGTGTCTCCCTCTCTCTCTGCCCCTCTCCCCCTCACACTCTCTGTCTCAAAAATAAATAAACGTTAATATTTTGTGACTTGCCTCTTGGAAATATTTTTTTTTCCTTAACTGAGGCATCTGTCATTTTCTTAGTGATGTGTAGAGATCCCTTAAATAAAAATAAGGATGTTACATAATATATAAGGACAATAACCTATATTCTGTCACATGTGTTAAGAATACTTTTTCTCAGGGCCACCTGGGTGGCTCAGTCAGTTAAACATCCAACTTCAGCTCAGGTCATGACCTCACGGTTCATGGGTTCTAGCCCCCATCAGGCTCCTTGCTAACAGCTCAGAGCCTGGAGCCTACTTTGGAATCTGTGTCAACCTTTCTCTCTGCCCCTCCTCCACTCATGCTTGGCCTGTCTCTTAAATATAAATAAACATTAAAAAATTTTAAAAATACTTTTTCTCTTCTGTTATGAATACCTACCTTTTTCAACAAATTTTTATATACTGATAGTATGTTTATTTTTTCTTTGGTTTAATTCACTAATTGCTTGTGTCATTCATGACCTTTTGTCAAATTATATGGGTTATATTCAGACCAAGATTAGATAAATATGTATGTATATTTTCTTCTAGCAATTATATATATATATATATATATATACATATGCTTATATATAATATATACATATACATAACTATAGTTTTAGTTTTTTAATATAGTTTTATGCAATCATATATTTAAATTACACATACCTTCATGTAAAATTTATTTTGATGTAAAATGTAACCTGAGAATCTTATTTTGTTTATATTTCCAGATTATAAGATGACTATACCAATGCCCATCATTAAATAATCATTCATTTCTCCAATGAGATGAAATATTAAATGTGCACTTCTGTTTTGAACTGTTTATCCTGCTTAATTAATAACATTATAATGATGCTGGACCTTCTATTTTAATTTTTAGAGAGAGATTATAAATTTTTCAAACTTTTGTTATGTTTATCTTGATAATATTTTTTCTTTCAGTGCTTTGAACTAGTTAGTGGACAGTCATCTTACTGGGTACTAGGAATTAAGCAGTAAACAAGACAGATATGCACAATGAGGCTACATTTTAGTATACAAAATAATCACTGAACAATTACCCAACTATTTAATTGTAAACTCAACTAATTTATGGAGCAAAGAGTTGCCAAAATGATCTAGACAAGGTGAATACGAGACAGCTTCTGTGGGAAAAAGATTCTCAAGACAAACTCTAAACGATGAGAAGGAATTAGTAATGAAAGAAATAGTAGTAGTGAATTTTTCAAGCAAAGTTGACAGCAAGCAGGTGCAAATGATAAAAGGAGAATGGTGCATTTGAGGAATGGAGAGACTGGGGTGGCTGCAGTAAAGAAACCAAGAGGACAGTAGCTCGAGTTGAGAATGGTGTGCAGAGACCACATCACTCAGAACTTTAACAGGTCATGTGAAGAATTTTAATTATTTTTCTGAATAACCATGACAAACTACTGAGTGGGCTTAAGCAAGAGATGTGTTATGGAAAGAGTCATATGTCAACATAAAGAAAGAATTAGGAAGGAACCAGTGCAGGTATAGTATAACTGGTTAGAGGTCATGGCCATGGGTAGACAAGATGATGGTTTGCCTTCCTCTCTATTTTTATCTTATTTTTCCTTCCCTTCCCCTATGTTCATCTGTTTTGTTTCTTAAATTCCACATATAAGTGAATGTGTGAAATCATATGTAAGTGATGAATCACTGGGTTCTACTACCAAAACCAATATTACACTGTATGTTAACAAATTTAAATGTAAGTAAATAAAAATAAATAAAGGGGGGGGCACCTGGGTGGCTTAGTCAGTTGAGTGCCTGACTTGGGCTCAGGTCATGATTTCATGTTTCATGAGATTGAGCTCCACATTGGGCTTGCTGCTGTCAGCATAGAGCTTGTTTCCAATCCTCTGTCCCCCTCCCTCTGCCCCACTGCAGCTTGCACTCTCCCAAAAGTAAATAAATATTTAAATAACTAAATAGATAAATAAATGCAAAAAAATAAAGGAACCGTTCTTAAATATTAAACACACACACATACATAGAGGGGGGGGAGATGTTGGTGACTTAAATTAGGGTCATGGGAGTAAGGAGAGAAGGTCTATGAAAGTGACCCTTAAGAGAGAGAATTAAAAAGTATTTTGGGGGGGAACCTGGATGGCTCAATCAGTTAAGCTTCCGACTCTTGGTTTCAGTTCAGGTCATGATCTCATGGTGTGTAAGATCAAGCCCCACATCAAGCTTTGGGCTGACAGTGTGGAGCCTGCTTGAGATTCTGTTTGTCTCTCTCTCTCTGCCCCTCCCCTGATCATGCTGTCTGACTGTCTCTCTCTCTCTCTCTCTCTCTCTCTCTCAAAATAAATAAATAAATAAATAAATTTTAGAAAAAAAATATTTATTCATTCAGTGTACAGAGAGAGCAAGACAGCTAAGTATCAGAGATGCCTTTTAGGCTTGAGGACTGTGAGACAAGGTAGATGCTGGTGACTTTCTCTAAGTGAAGGAAGAGAAACATGGTTTAGATATAACTTATTCGTCTATTAAAATCAAAAATGGTAGGATTTCAAGAAGTGATATGATATGTATTAGCGAATCAACAGTGTCAATTAAACTATGTGGTGGATGAGATAGGTTATCTCAAGGAAGGGTGCACAGAAAAGGCCTAAACTAAAAACTTAAGGTTAGATGTACAAAAAGATAATGGCAAAGAAATCTAAGGCACAATGACCAGAGACATGGGAGATAAACCAGGAGAATGCAAGAGCAGACAAGAGGAACCAGAACAAAACAATAAAATACTGCTAATGGAACAAATTTGGAAAAAATGAAAGGAAAGCATAATTACTGAAAATCAGAAGCGCTAAGCAGTGAGTAAGTCAAAGTTTAAAAAGAGAAAACTTATAGACCCCTAAGAAAAAATTGTCTTTACTTCCATGCCAAAAAATTAAAATGGAAAACCTGAAAGAAATAAGCAATTTTTTTAGAAAAAATATAATTGACCAAGCCCAACTTTTGACAAGAATAGCATTTAAAAAGACCAATTTCTATAAAATAAATAGAAAATTATGGTAATCATGTATTAGTTTAAGATTATTTTCCACAGGAAATCCCTATCAAACCAAAGGAGCTGATAATTCCAAGGGTATTTAAACTGTTACAGAGCAAAAACCAAAAAAAGAAAATGTCAAAGTTCTATGAAAATAAGAACATTGGTATCAACATTTGTAATAAATTGAACTAGAGATAAATTTCAGATGTGAATACTGATTACAATTTTCACATAAAATATTATCAAAGTCCAGAAAAATATAATTGTTGTGATCTTATTTCTTGCCATGCAAAGATGGTTCAATGTTAGGGAAATATATTATCTAAGTGCATAATTGTAAAATATTTACTGAGAACAATAATCATTACCATAGGGGTGCCAGGGTGGCTCAGTCAGTTGAGCTTCCAACTTCAGCTCAGGTCATGATCTCATCCAAGTCGGGCTCTGTGGACCTGGAGCCTGCTTTAGATTCTGTGTCTCCGTCTCTCTCTGCCCCTCCCCCATGTTCTGTCTTTCTCTCTCTCTCTTTCTCTCTCTCAAAAATAAATATTAAAAAAAATTTTTAAATCATTAACATAGATGATCAAAAGGGATTTTGCAAAACTAAAGATCTTCTTTGACAGAGTATAAGTAATAAAGTAGGTATAGGTGTATATGTTCTTAAACAAATGAAAAATATTTCTAATTCAGTCTAAAGCTATCTAAGCAAAACCCAGAATGACATGGTCCAAGGAAACAGGAGATTCTTTTAAAGTCAAGCACAAACAAATTAACAGATTCAACATCATTACTATTATTTAACAATCTTAACACCAACACAACCATCAAGTTGAGGAAAAAATCAAAGTTATAAGCTTTGAAAGTAGGGCTTAAAACCATCCCTTATTTGCAAATGATGTGACTGGAGAATATTATATGTTGGGAAGGTCCCACCGTAATTAACAAATATCACTACAATCAACAAGAGAACTCAACAAACAAGTAGGATTAAACAGTATAATTAAGGGAAATGCTTTCATAAAACACAACTAATTACAAATAAAAATGGAAGAAACAATACTATTTCTAGTAGCAAGGAAAAGTATTAAATTTATAACAAGATTTGGAAGAAATCTTGTATACTTCTGACCAAGAAGACTTAAAGCAATAGCTTACTGTGTTTGATAGGGAGATTTAGCATCATAAAGGTATCAATTTTCCATAAGTCAATTTACAAATTTAATATGATCCTCACAAAATCAACAATTTCTTTTCTTAAAAAAAAATTAAGTTTATTTATTTATTTTGAGAGACAGAGAGAGTAGGCGAGGGGCAGAGAGAGAGGTAGAGAGAGAATCTCAAGCAGGCTGTGCACTGTCAGCCCAGAGCCTGAAGCAGAGCTCGATCTCATGAACCGTGAGGTCATGACCTGAGCCAAAATTCAAGAGTCAAGACACTTAACCAACTGAGCCACCCAAGCACCCTCAAATCAACTATTCTTACAATACAGTGGTGACTCAAAATCATGTATGGAAATTTTTTTAAGTTAGAAAAAATACCTTTCAATCTATGAAAAAAAAGCAACTGTGGGTCATTAGCACTTGTACATAATAAAAACCTAAGTTTCAGGAATTAAACAGGGCAGTATTGGCACATCAATCAATAGGCCAGAAGAAAAGAATAGAAATGTCAGAAGCAGATCTCAAACATATTAAAAATTAGCATTTGATAAAGTTATGTCCTACCAGGAAAGATAAAAGTGTCTATTAAATAAATGGTTTGGGTACAAAAGTAATGTCAGATCTTTAACAGGTTAAATTCCAAATGGTTCCCAGATTTACATGTAAAGAAATGAGTTCATAAAAGCTATGACAAAAAGAAAAAATGAGAACTGTTCTATAATCCCAATGCAGAAAGTCTTTCTAGGACTCAAAATTCAGAATCCACAAACAATAACAGAATACCTCTACATAGTAAAATCTGCCATACTGAACATCAGAGGATAAATAAATGATAAACTGGGAAAAACACTTACAAGTTACATTGTACCTTATGTGCCTAATACATAAAGAATGAAAAAAAAATAGTTTAAAAAAAAAGTTAAAAGAAGAGAAACAGAAAAATGAGCAAAGGATACAAATAGAGGTTTTATGAGAAAATTAAAAGTCTACAAATGGCTCGTTTTAAAACTTGACAAAAACACAGATTTCACTTACAATAATAGGAAGGCAAATTATAGGTAAACTAAGAGTGCTCATTTTGACAGCACATAGACCAAGAACTGAAGTGATACAGAGAAAATTAGCATTGGCACTATGCAAATATGACATGCATATTCATGCAACATTCCATTTTCAAAAAGCAATACCATTTTTAAGCATTAACTTGACAAAAATCTGTTTTAAAACATACTTGGCAGGTTTGTGGGGAGTAGCACTCTCATTCGTTGCTGGTCAAAGTGTAAATTGGCATAATCCATATGGAGAACAATTTTGATGTATTTATCAAAATTATAAGGTATATACACTATATATACCAATTCCACTTCCAGGAAAGTGTCTTCATATACACAGAAAATGATGTAAGCACAAGGTTATGCAGTGTAGCATAGATTCTAACAACGAAGTTTAGAAACAAATTATCTGCTGATTAGGGACTTTTTAATATATTATGGTATAGTCACACAAGGGAATACGATACACTGCACATGTTGATCTGAAAGATACAGGAGATAATTTTTTAAGTAAAAACACAAATATGGAAGAATGTGATACCACGGGTACGAAACACAGGAAAAAAATTCATGTGTATTTGCCTTGGCATGCAAAAAACCTATGAGTTTTAATGGTGTACTGGGAACTGGGCAAATCAGAAATAAGGTAGGAAGAAGACTTTGCATTGTACAGTTTTTATACTCTTTGATGTTTAGAACATGTGCATGTTATTTTCAAAGTAATGCATTTATAGAAGACTGTTAGGGAATGAAGAGAAAAAGACTTTCTTGTCCTGGGTGAGGAGAACATTCACTGGCAATAGTCATGGCAGTCATCGAAGATGCAGATGTACAAAAGTTTGTGTACCAAAGGAACCTCATGTTTCTGCAGAGGCTCTGATCTTGCTAAGACTGATGGACCTGCTACTGTGTAATTATCAAGAAAATATTTACAAGGCTTGATAAGAAAGACTCTTGCTGGACCATACTATTGCCCATTACAATTGAAATTAACAAGAAGTTCATTATTTAACATGTCTTGTTGAAAATGACAGAGAATGGCATTGTAGTGCATGTATCCACTTAGCTGAAAACTATGTATAAAGGACACTGTTAGATTATGAAGCCAGTTCAGTGCTGGGCTCTGCTTTCAAAGAGCTTATATTCTTCAAGGACAAAAATTCCATGTATATAAATACATAGAACTACAGAGAGAGAGTATAAAAGGTTATGAGCGAAATGAAGTGCCATGAGTTTGAGAGGAGACGAAAATGACCACCAGCTGGAGAACAGGAAGAGGAAAATGGAGAGAGATATGGCATTTAAATGAAGTAACAAAATGTTAATTTCAGCCATTATGACAAGTGTGAAGTGGTATCTCATTGTGGTTTTGATTTGCATTTCTCTGATGATGAGTGATGTTGAGCATCTTTTCATGTGTCTTTTAGCCATCTGGATGTCTTCTTTGGAAAAGTGTCTATTCATGTCTTCTTCCCATTTCTTCACTGGATTATTTGTTTTTCGGGTGTTGAGCTTGGTAAATTCTTTATAGATTTTGGATATTAACCTTGTATCTGTTATGTCATTTGCAAATATCTTCTCCCATTCCCTTGGCTGAGGCAAAGAGGTTGCTGCCTATTTTCTCCTCTAGATTTTGAGGTTTTGGGGAATGTTATAAGTCAACAGCTCTCCTCGGAGAGCGGGAGGGCTAAAGGACAACAAGAGGGAGAGTTGTTGAGCCCCAGAGGACAGAGCTCAGCTTGGCAGGGAACAAAGGTGCTGGGAAGCACCATCTCGTTTGCCCATCCCCCAGCCAAAATCCCAAAGGGAACCAGCTCCCATCACAAACTTCCTTGCACCGCACAAACACCCAATGCTGTGCTTCTGCAGATCCATCCCTTCAATGGGTCTGCCTCCATCCAGGTGCCACAGGGCCCCTCCCAAAGTGGACCACCAAAGGCAAAGTGAGCTGAGCCTATCCCTCCCACCCCTGTGCACCTTGCGGATCCACCCCAGCTAATACGCCAGATCCCATCAAAGCAGCACCACAAACCTGGCAGTGTGCAAGTAGCCCAGACAGGGGCCACACCACTCCACAGTGAGTCCTGCCCCTGGGAGAGGGGAAGATAAGGTACATACCAGTCTGACTGTGGCCCCAGCGGTGGGCTGGGGGCAGACATCAGGTCTCACTGAGGCCCTGCCCACCAACACAAGTTACTCCAGACAGCACAGGGGAAGAGCCTTGCAGTTCCCCGCCACTCCAGGGACTATCCAAAATGACCAAACAGAAGAATTCTCCTCAAAAGAAACTCCAGGAAGTAGTGACAGCTAATGAACTGATCAAAAACGATTTAAGCAATGTAAGAGAAAATGAATTTAAAATAATAGTCATAAAATTAATCTCTGGGCTTAAAAAAGTATAGAGGACAGCAGATAACTATTCCTACAGAGATCAAGGGACTAAGAAACAGTCAGGAAGAGCTAAAAAAAATGCTACAAATGAGCTGCAAAATAAAATGGAGGCAACCACAGCTCGGACTGAAGAGGCAGAGGAGAGAATAGGTGAATTAGAAGATAAAATTATGGAAAAAAGAAGCTGAGAAAAAGAGAGATAAGAAAATCCAGGAGTATGAGGGGAAAATTAGAGAACTAAGTGACATAATTAAATGAAATAATATACGCATAATTGGGATTTCAGAAGAGGAAGAGAGGGGAAAGGTGCTGAAGGTATACTTGAAGAAATCATAGCTGAGCACTTCCCTAAACTGGGGAAGGAAAAAGGCATTGAAATCCAAGAGGCAGAGAACTCCCTTCAGATGTAATTTGAGTCGATCTTCTCCATGACATATCATAGTGAAACTGGCAAAATACAAAGATAAAGAGAGAATTCTGAAAGCAGATAGGGATAAACATGCTCTAACATATAAAGCGAGACCGATAAGACTCGTGACGGATCTGTCTACTGAAACTTGGCAGGCCAGAAAGGAATGGCAGGAAATCTTCAATGTGATGAACAGAAAAAAAATGCAGCCGAGAATCCTTTATCCAGCAAGTCTGTCATTTAGAATAGAAGGAGAGATAAAGGTTTTCCCAAACAAACAAAAACTGAAGGAATTCATCACCACTAAACCAGCCCTACAAGAGATCCTAAGGGGGATTCTGTGAGTGAAATGTTGCAAGGACCACAAAGTACCAGAGACATCACTGCAAGCATGAAACCTACAGACATCACAATGACTCTAAACCCATATCTTTCTATAATAACACTGAATGTAAATGGACTAAATGCTCCAACCAAAAGACAAAGGGTATCATAATGGGTAAAAAACAAGACCCATCTATTTGCTCTCTACAAGAGACTCATTTTAGACCTGAGGACCCTTTCAGATTGAAAGTGAGGGGATGGAGAACTATCTATCATGCTACTGGAAGTCAAAAGAAAGCTGGAGTAGCCATACTTATCAGACAAACTAGACTTTAAATTAAAGGCTGTAACAAGAGATGAAGAAGGGCATTATATAATAATCACAGGGTCTATCCATCAGGAAGAGCTAACAATTATAAATGTTTATGCGCCAAATACGGGAGTCCCAAATATATAAAACAATTAATCACAAACATAAGCAACCTTATTGATAAGAATGTGGTAATTGCAGAGGACTTTATATTCCACTTACAACATTGGATAGATCATCTAGACACAGGATCAATAAAGAAACAAGGGCCCTGAATGATACATTGGCTCAGATGGACTTGACAGATATATTTAGAACTCTGCATCCCAAAGCAACTTCCTTTTTGAGTGCACATGGAACCTTCTCCAAAATAGATCACACACTGGGTCACAAAACAGCCCTTCATAAATATACAAGAATTGAGATCATACCATACATACTTTCAGAC
Source organism: Felis catus (assembly GCF_018350175.1). NCBI lineage: Eukaryota > Metazoa > Chordata > Mammalia > Carnivora > Felidae > Felis > Felis catus. Next base: position 98,510,471 of record NC_058368.1, on the reverse strand, counting down.
CACAATGCGATGAAGCTTGAAATCAACCACAAGAAAAAGTCTGGAAAACCCCCAAAACCATGGAAGTTAAAGAACACCCTACTAAAGAATGAATGGGTCAACCAGGCAATTAGAGAAGAAATTAAAAAATATATGGAAACAAATGAAAATGAAAATACAACAATCCAAATGCTTTGGGATGTGACGAAGGCAGACCTGAGAGGAAAGTACATTGCAATCCAGGCCTATCTCAAGAAACAAGAAAAATCCCAAATACAAAATCTAACAGCACACCTAAAGGAAATAGAAGCAGAACAGCTAAGACACCCCAATCCCAGCAGAAGAAGAGAAATAACAAAGATCAGAGCAGAAATAAACAATATAGAATCTAAAAAAACCGTAGAGCAGATCAATGAAACCAAGAGTTGTTTTTTTTGAAAAAACAAACAAAATTGATAAAACTCTAGCCAGGCTTCTCAAAAAAAAAAAAAAAAGGGAGAGGACTCAAATAGATAAATCATGAATGAAAATGTAATTATTACAACCAATCGCTCAGAAATACAAACAATTATCAGGGAATACTATGAAAAGTTATAAGCCAACAAACTGGACAACCTGGAAGAAATGGACAAATTACTAAACACCCACACACTTCAAAAACTCAAACAGGAAGAAATAGAAAGCTTGAACAGACCATAACCAGTTAAGAAATTGGACCAGTTATCAAAAAACTCCCAACAAATAAGAGTCCAGGACCAGATGGCTTCCCAGACATTTAAAGAAGAGATAATACCTATCCTTCTCAAGCTATTCCAAGAAATAGAAAGGGAAGGAAAACTTCCTGACTCATTCTATGAAGCCAGCATTACTTTGATTACTAAATCAGACAGAGATCCAGCAAAAAAAGAGAACTACAGGCCAATATCCCTGATGAATATGGATGCAAAAATTCTCAATAAGATACTAGCAAATCGAATTCAACAGCATATAAAAAGATTTATTCACCATGATCAAGTGGGATTCATTCCTGGGCTGCAGGGCTGGTTCAACATTTGCAAATCAATCAATGTGATACATCACATTAATAAAAGAAAAGATAAGAACCATAGGATCCTGTCAATCGATGCAGAAAAGGCCTTTGACAAAATCCAGCATCCTTTCTTAATATAAACCCTTGAGAAAGTCGGAATAGAAGGAACATACTTAAACATCATAAAAGCCATTTATGCAAATCCCACAGCTAATATCATCCTCAACAGGGAAAAACTGAGAGCTTTCTCCCTGAGATCAGGAACACGACAGGGATGTCCACTCTCACCGCTGTTGTTTAGCATAGTGTTGGAAGTGCTAGCGTCAGCAATCAGACAACAAAAGGAAATCAAAGGCATCAAAATTGGCAAAGAGGAAGTCAAGCTTTCACTTTTTGTAGATGACATGATATTATACATGGAAAACCTGATAGACTCCACCAAAACTCTGCTACAACTGATAAATGAATTCAGCAAAATCGCAGGATACAAAAGCAATGTACAGAAAGCAGTTGCATTCTTATACACTAATAATGAAGCAGCAGAAAGACAAATAAACTGATCCCATTCACAACTGCACCAAGAAGCATAAAATACCTAGGAATAAACCTAACCAAAGATGTCAAAGATCTGTATGCTGAAAACTATAGAAAGCTTATGAAGGAAATTGAAGAAGATACAAAGAAATGGAAAAACATTCCATGCTCATGGATTAGAAGAATAAATATTTTAAAATGTCATTACTACCCAAAGCTATTTACACATTCAATGCAATCCCAATCAAAATTGTACCAGCATTCTTCTCGAAGCTAGAACAAGCAATCCTAAAATTCGTATGGAACCACAAAAGACCCGGAATAGCCAAAGTAATATTGAAGAGGAAGACCAAAGCAGGAGGCATCACAATCCCAGACTTTAGCCTCTACTACAAAACTGTAATCATCAAGACAGCATGGTATTCGCACAAAAACAGACACATAGACCAATGGAATAGAATAGAAACCCCAGAATTAGACCCACAAAAGTATGGCCAACTCATCTTTGACAAAGCAGGAAAGAACATCCAATGGAAAAAAGACAGTCTCTTTAACAAATGGTGCTGGGAGAACTGGACAGCAACATGCAGAAGGATGAAACTAGATCCCTTTCTTACACCATTCACAAAAACAAACTCAACATGGATAAAGGACCTGAATGTGAGACAGGAAACCATCAAAACCCTAGAGGAGAAAGCAGGAAAAAACCTCTCTGACCTCAGCCACAGCAATTTCTTACTTGACACATCCCCAAAGGCAAGGGAATTAAAAGCAAAAATCAACTATTGGGACCTCATGAAAATAAAAAGCTTCTGCACAGCAAAGGAGACAATCAACAATAAAAGGCAATCGACGGAATGGAAAAAGATATTTGCAAATGACATATCAGACAAAGGGCTAGTATCTAAAATCTATAATGAGCTCACCAAACTCCACACCCGAAAAACAAATAATCCAGTGCAGAAATGGGTAGAAAACATGAATAGACACTTCTCTCAAGAAGGCATCCGGATGGCCAACAGGCACATGAAAAGATGCTCAACATCGCTCCTCATCAGGGAAATACAAATCAAAACCACACTCAGATACCACCTCACGCCCATCAGAGTGGCTAAAATGAACAAATCAGGAGACTATAGATGCTGGAGAGGATGTGGAGAAACGGGAACCCTCTTGCACTGCTGGTGGGAATGCAAACTGGTGCAGCCGCTCTGGAAAACAGTGTGGAGGCTCCTCAAAAAATTAAAAATAGACCTACCCTATGACCCAGCAATAGCACTGCTAGGAATTTACCCAAGGGATACAGGAGTGCTGATGCATAGGGCCACTTGTACCCCAATGTTGATAGCAGCACTTTCAACAATAGCCAAATTATGGAAAGAGCCTAAATGTCCATCAACTGATGAATGGATAAAGCAATTGTGGTTTATATACACAATGGAATACTACGTGGCAATGAGAAAGAATGAACTATGGCCTTTTGTAGCAACAGGGATGGAACTGGAGAGTGTGATATTAAGTGAAATAAGTCATACAGAGAAAGACAGATACCATATATTTTCACTGTTATGTGGATCCTGAGAAACTTAACAGAAGACCATGGGGGCGGGGAAGGAGAAAAAAAAAATCAGGGAGGGAGCCAAACCATAAGAGACTCTTAAAAACTGAGAACAATCTGAGGGTTTATGGGGAGGGTGGGAGGGAAGGGTAGGTAGGTGGTGGTACTGAGGAGGGCACCTGTTGGGATGAGCAAAGGGTGTTGTATGGAAACCAATTTGACAATAAATTTCATATTTAAAAAAAAGAAAAAAATGATGTTTGATAGTGCAATAAAGGCACAATTAAAAAAAAAAGATTTTGATGGGTTTCTGTCTCACACGTAGGTCTTTCATCCATTTTGAATTTGTTTTTGTTTATGGTATAAGAAAGTGTTCCAGGTTCATTCTTCTGAATGTTGCTGCCCAGTTTTCCCAACACCATTTGCTGAAGAGACTGTCTTTTTTCCATTGGATACTCTTTCCTACTTGGTCAAAGATTAGTTGGCCATACATTTGTGCATCTATTTCTGGGTTTCCGTATTCTGGTCCAGTGATCTACGTGTCTGTTTTTGTGTGAATACCATACTGTCTTGATGATCACAGCTTTGTAATACAGGTTAAAGTCCAGAATTGTGACGCCTCCAGCTTTGGTTTTCTATTTCAGGATTTTTTTGACTATTTGGGGTCTTTTGTGCTTCTACACAAATTTTAGGATTGATTTTTCTAGCTCTATGAAGAATACTTGTGTTATTTCGATAGGGATTTCATTGAATGTATAGATTGCTTTGGGTGACATAGACATTTTAAGAATATTTGTTCTTCCAATCCATGGACGTGGAATGTTTTTCCATTTCGTTATGCCTTCTTCAATTTCTTTCATAAGGTTTCTACAGTTTTCAGCATACAGATCTTTAACCTCTTCAGTAAGGTTTATTCAAAGGTATCGTAACAATTCAGAAAACAACAGATGTTGGCAAAGATATGGAGAAAGGGTTACCCTTTTACACTGTTGGTAGGAATGTAAACTGGCACAGCTACTTTAAAAAATAGTATGAAGATTCCTAAAAAAATTAAAAATAGAACTACCCAATGACCCAGAAATTGCACTACTAGGTACTTATCCATAGGATACAAAAATGCTGATTCAAAGGGGAATATGTACCCCAATATTTTTAACATTGTCAATAATCAACTATAGCCAATCAACAATATCCAAATTATTAATAATAAACAATAGCCAAATTATGGAAAGAGCCCAAATCAACTTATGGATGGATAAAGAAGATGTGGTGTATATATATATATATACATATATATATATATATGTATGTATATGTATATGTATATATGATGTGGTATGAATCAAAAGAACAGGTGGTATATATCAAAAAGAATCAAATCTTGCCACTTGCAACAATGTGGATGGAACTAGAGTGTATTGTGCTACACAAAATAAGTGAGGCAGAGAAAGACAAATATCACGTGACTTTACACATGTGGAATTTAAGACACAAAACAGATGAACATAGGGAAAGAAGAGAAAAAATAAGTTAGCAACAGAGAGGGAGACAAACCAAGAGACTCTTAAAGATGGAGAACAAACTAAGGGTTGCTGCAGGGGAGATGGGTGGGGAAATGGGTAAATGAGTGATGGGCATTAAGGAGAGCACTTGTTGGGATGAGCACTGTGTGTAATATATAAGTGATAAATCACTGGATTCTATTCCTGAAACCAGTACTACACTGTCTATAACTAGAATTTAAATAAGTGAATTTTTAAAAGTAAAATAAATAAAATAAAAATGCACCCGACCTAAAGACCCACAAAGCCAAAACTATTTACTATTTTTAGCCCTTTAGAGAAAAGATTGTAGCACTGCTTCAGTCCATTATGACCCCAAACTTTTTTTCAGAACTGCCCTGACCCAATCTTTATTTTGAGACAAAATCTGACATCAGAAATTTCAAACTAGCAAGTGATTTATGGAATCAGAAAATTGTTTTATAAAAGGATTCATCACAGAATTTATACAAATAAATTCTAGTTCGTCTGAAAAAAAAAAGAAGTAAAAAGGCCAAATGATCTGTGAGTGAAACAGCATTTCAGGCAAACAGTACGACATAAAGGCAGGAAAAGTAAAAGAGGGCAGGGAGAAGGAAGAACATATAGTTTGATAGGCGTATGAATAGGATATTTGATGATATATCCAATGAGGGAGAGTATCCAAAATATATACGGAAGTTACACAACTTAACACCAAACCTCCCAAAAAACTCCAATTAAAAAATGGGCAGAAGATACAAACAGACATTTCTCCAAAGATATCCAGATGGCCAAGAGAGAGATGAAAAAAACGCTCAACATCAGAAAAACTCAAATCAAAACCACAATGAGATATCACCTCCCACCTATCAGAATAGCTAAAATAAAAGATACAAGAAACAATAAGCATGGATGAGGATATGGAGAAATAGGAATCCTCATGCACTGTTGGTAGGAAGGCAAAATGGTGTAGCTGCTGTGGAAAATCCTATGGAGGTTTCTCAAAAAATTAAGAATAGATTTACCATATGATCCAGTAATTCCACTGGGTATTTACCCCAAGAATATGAAAACACTAATTTGAAAAGATACATGCACCTCTATGTTTACCTCAGCATTATTTACAATAGTCAAAATATGGAAGCAACCTAAGTGTCCAATGACAGATGAATGGATAAAAAAGTGCAAGGTGTGTGTGTGTGTGTGTGTGTGTGTGTGTGTGTGTGTATGTGTGTGTGTGTGTGTTTAATGGATTATTATTCAGCCATAAAAGAAAAGTATGAAATCTTTCCAGTTGAAACAACATGGATAGATCTAGAAGGTGTAATGCTAAGTGAAAAAAGTCAGAGAAAGACAAATGCCATATGATTGCACTCATATGTAAAATTTAAGCAACAAATAAAGAAAGGAAAAAAGAGACAAAGGGAAACAGACTCTTAACTATAGAGAACAAACAGATGGTCACCAGAGGTGATGTGGGTGGGGGGACAGCTACAACAGGTGAAAATGACCATGGAATAATATACAGAATTGTCAGATCACTCTATTGTACACCTGAAACTAATATAACACTGTATGTGAATCATGCTGGAATTAAAAAAAAAATAATTTAAAAAGAATATGGTATTTGTAAAGTAGAATCACTGAGCCCAGATTATAGGGCCCTGAACTGAAGGCTAAAGATTTTGGGTTTTACTTCATGAAACCCGGAAGGTCTAGAAGTTCAGGAAAAAAGGGATAACAGCTGTCCAAACAGCCCCTTAGCAAGGCTGACATGCATCAACTTTGCAGGATGGATTGGAGGAGATGGTTGTTCATGGGGAAAGGAGAACAAGTAAGAAGGCACTGGAAAACTCTCAGCGAGACCATTAGAATCATAAGGAGAGTATAAGGTAACAGATATATGGGTCATGTGGAGGTGTGAGGAAAATAATAGGGACTCAGTAAATATCTGCTGTATAAATGGATGAATAAATAAATGAATGAGGCCAGACAGATGGAAGCAAAAAGCAAGGAACTAAGTTCTATTCCTATTCCTGACTCAAGTTATTAGTCAACTTGCAGCAAGTTCTCTTTCCAGAGTCTCTTCCAGCCTGACACAACCTGTAGAATCAACAACCTGTTCCTGGATGGGGAAAGGAACAGTCTTGGCTTTCTTGTTAAAGCTTCTGCTCTCCCCTGGTAGTTTCTCTAATTAGGCAAGGTGAGAGTACTTTGTAGAAGGGCTGTGGCTTCAGATGTGTGCATACCACAAATTCTCTGTTGCCTTAGAAGGGATTTGATCTAGCTCTTTTTCTTATAGCCATGGACTACTAATGACTAGACAGGTATTTTAGATCAAATCAGGAAATGCAGGTCAGGATAAAAGACAATCTATCTGGTTCCCCTATGACTACACGATTTAATCCTGGACGTTCTTCATATATGAATGGGGAAAACAGATGTCTGAGGAAGGAAGAGAAGAAAGAAGGGCATGAATAACACTGCTAGGTATTTACCCAAGGGATACAGGAGTACTGATGCATAGGGCCACTTGTACCCCAATGTTGATAGCAGCACTTTCAACAATAGCCAAATTATGGAAAGAGCCTAAATGTCCATCAACTGATGAATGGATAAAGAAATTGTGGTTTATATACACAATGGAATACTACGTGGCAATGAGAAAGAATGAAATATAGCCCTTTGTAGCAACGTGGATGGAACTGGAGAGTGTTATGCTAAGTGAAATAAGTCATACAGAGAAAGACAGATACCATATGTTTTCACTCTTATGTGGATCCTGAGAAACTTAACAGAAGACCATGGGGGAGGAGAAGGAAAAAAAAAGTTAGAGAGGAAGGGAGCCAAACCATAAGAGACTCTTAAAAACTGAGAACAATCTGAGGGTTGATGGGGAGTGGGGGGGGGGGGGGGAAGTGGGTGATGGGCATTGAGGAGGGCACCTGTTGGGATGAGCAGTGGGTGTTGTATGGAAACCAATTTGACAATAAATTTCATATTTAAAATTTATTAAAATAATAAAATGAAATTTATTAAAATAAATAAAATAATAAAATTTATTAAAATAATTAAAATAAAATAAATTGAAATAATTTGCAAATATGTTAAAAAAATAAAGCAACTGTCAAAAATTGCTTCAATAAAAAATTACAACTATGTTATTGGATCAGATTTACATTTTTTACACTATCATTAAAAATTTTTTCAAAAATTAAAAAAAAAAAGGAAGGAAGCATGAGAAAGAGGAAGGAGGGAAGAAGGAAGAACAAAAAAATTAAGGAAATAAGAAACAAGGGGACACAAAGGAAGGTGGGGAAAAAAAGAAAGAAGGAAAAAAAGCAGGAAAAAGTAGCTGTTTTTATTTCTTTGAAATTTCCCTTTTAGAAGACTTATTGATATTTACCCCTGACAATCAAATGAAGTCAGCAATACCATTTTTAATTTTATAGATGAATCACCTAGATAATGATGATCACTATTATTATTATTACCATTGCTTTTATTATTCTATCTCAAGTCTTCTTATAAATTCACTCCCTTGGGCAGCAGGTCACTGTGTAATAAAATTGCTTATGACAAGGAAATGCAATTACTGTGGGAACGTGGACTGCTTGGGAAAAGACAATTTAGCTGATAATACAATTTACCTTTCCTTTTTAATTCAACTGATACTGCTATGGGGGAACTGTGCTTTTAGCAGTCAATGTCACATCCAGTTTCTATGGAAATTGTAGACTTCTGTCATTGGATAAAGTCAATGATGCCATGGGAACAACATCCCTGAAAATGGCAAGCTTCTTCTCCAAAGGTGTGATTTGCCTTCTTCCTGAAAGGTGACAGAATCCACTGGCAACTTCACATTTTCTCCACATATAAACACACCCTGAATTATCCATGCTACAGTTCTTTTCAAAATTATTGCAAAGAATTACATACCCAAATATTTATTTTCAATTAAAGGAAGAAGAGAAAGGAAAATAATCTAATAATAAATATGGGGACAGACTGTCTTCATCCACACTTAGCCATTGCAACCACACCTAATGTATAGATATGCTCCCTTTCCTTTTTTTTTTTTTTACTTGTTTAATGTTTATTTTTGACAGAGAGAGAGAGAGAGAGAGAGAGGCAGAGAGAGAGGGAGACAGAGAATCTGAAGCAGGCCCTGCACTGTCAGCACAAAGCTCAACCTGGGTCTTGAACCCATAAACCGTGAGATCATGACCTGGGCTGACATCAGACACTCAACTGACTGAGCCACTCATCAAGTGCCCCACCCTTTTTTTTTTTTTTTTTTTTTTTTTTTTAATTTGAGAGAGTGAGTGAGCAGAGGAGAAGGGCAGGGGGACAGAGAGAATTTTAAGCAGGCTACACACTCAGTGCTGAGTCCAATATGGGGGCACCATCTCACGGCCCTGGTATCATGACCTGAGCCAAAATCAAGAGTCAGACACTCAACCAAGCCATCCAGGCACCCCTAGATGTGTTCCTTATTTGGACTTTCCTCCCCTTAATATACGAATGTCCTAGTCAGGCACAGAAACCCTCCCTTCCACTCCATACTTTTCCACATATATTTGCCACTCCACCTCACAGTGAGATTCCACAATGTTAAGAATTACTGGTTTCTCGCAGACATCTTACCTTCAATTTGCAACTGGCCACTGCTTGCAGGGGTTACAGCAGACAAAGACTGTATGATGAGGGATCAAGAGGAAAGAAGCACTTCCTTATTGAAATATTTGGTGTGCAACTTCACCCAAAATTTCATTCTAAGCAAATACTTTGAATTCTTTCACAATGCATCATCCACTTGTATAACCATGGTAAATAGGCAAACTGGATGGGCTCTCAGAGAACTGAAAGTTGGTATGTGATGATGTCCTGGGGTATTAACAGGAAATATCTTATAGTTATCCAAGTCTGTAAATATCCTCAATAAAAGGAGGAGGAGGAGGAGAGAGACAAGAAATCAGTTGCAGGGACCTTGAAGGCAAATGGAGCCCTATGTCTTCCTCTAGGACTCCACCCTTCCTTCAGTCTCCATTTTTCTTGCTGGCGATCTAGTATTAACAGGAAACACATGTATCAGAGTACTGCGCATGGGCACCTGGATGGCTCAGTCAGTTAAGCTACCTACTCTTGATATCTACTCAGGTCATGATCTCACAGTTTCATGAGTTCGAGCACCCAATCCAGCTCTGCATGCTGAATGCGCATGGAACCTGCTTGGGATTCTCTTTATCCCTCTTTTTCTGCCCCACCCTTGCTTGCATACATGCTCTCTTTCCCTGTTTCAGAATAAATAAACTTAAAAAACGTATTGCACAGCAAAACACTGCTTGAATCTGGATGATGAAATTAAATGAGTTTGTGTGTGTGTGTGTGGGGGGGGTGAGGGTGGGTAATGTTAATGGATACTATGGAAAAGGTAACACCCTTTAAACTACCCCTTATTACAATTACTGCTTCTTTGACCACCATCTTGCCTTTTTATAAGGTGGATCTGAGCTCCATTTTGATCTGATTTTTAAAAATTAAAAATAAAGCTTGAATCATTTAACTTTCCTCAGATATGATGCAAAGGAAATAAGCCATGAGTTAAACAAATTAATCTTTCACAAACATAAGTCTCTTTATGCTTCACTGTTGGGTCCAGTAGAGCTCTTAGCATGCTTTGGATTGACTTGTACGCTTATTTTGGTGCCTGCCTGTCTCAAGAATGCTAATTCTGTTTGATGAGTTTATTTTTTTATTTAATATGAAATTTATTTTAAAACTGGTTTCCATACAACACCCTTTGCTCATCCCAACAGGTGCCCTCCTCAATACCCATCACCCACTCCCCTCCCTCCCACACCCCATCAACCCTCAGATTGTTCTCAGTTTTTAAGAGTCTCTTATGGTTTGGTTCCCTCCCTGATTTTTTTTTTCTCCTTCCCCGCCCCCATGGTCTTCTGTTAAGTTTCTCAGGATCCACATAAGAGTGAAAACATATGGTATCTGTCTTTCTCTGTATGACTTATTTCACTTAATATCACACTCTCCAGTTCCATCCCCGTTGCTACAAAAGGCCATAGTTCATTCTTTCTCATTGCCACGTAGTATTCCATTGTGTATATAAACCACAATTGCTTTATCCATTCATCAGTTGATGGACATTTAGGCTCTTTCCATAATTTGGCTATTGTTGAAAGTGCTGCTATCAACATTGGGGTACAAGTGGCCCTATGCATCAGCACTCCTGTATCCCTTGGGTAAATTCCTAGCAGTGCTATTGCTGGGTCATACAGTAGATCTATTTTTAATTTTTTGAGGAGCCTCCACACTGCTTTCCAGAGCGGCTGCACCAGTTTGCATTCCCACCAGCAGTGCAAGAGGGTTCCCGTTTCTCCCCATCCTCTCCAGCATCTATAGTCTCCTGATTTGTTCATTTTAGCCACTCTGATGGGCGTGACGTGGTATCTGAGTGTGGTTTTGATTTGTATTTCCCTGATGAGGAGCGATGTTGAGCATCTTTTCATGTGCCTGTTGGCCATCCAGATGTCTTCTTTAGGGAAGTGTCTATTCATGTTTTCTACCCATATCTTCACTGGATTATTTGTTTTTCGGGTGTGGAGTTTGGTGAGCTCTTTATAGATTTTGGATGCTAGCCCTTTGTCTGATATGTCATTTGCAAATATCTTTTTCCACTCCATCGATTGCCTTTTATCGTTGATTGTCTCCTTTGCTGTGCAGAAGCTTTTTATCTTCATGAGGTCCCAATTGTTGATTTTTGCTTTTAATTCCCTTGCCTTTGGGGATGTGTCAAGTAAGAAATTGCTGTGCCTGAGGTCAGAGAGGTTTTTTCCTGCTTTCTCCTCTAGGGTTTTGGTGGTTTCCTGTCTCACATTCAGGTCCTTTATCCATGTTGAGTTTGTTTTTGTGAATGGTGTAAGAAAGGGGTCTAGTTTCATCCTTCTGCACGTTGCTGTCCAGTTCTCCCAGCACCATTTGTTAAAGAGACTGTCTTTTTTCCATTGGATATTCTTTCCTGCTTTGTCAAAGATTAGTTGGCCATACTTTTGTGGGTCTAATTCTGGGGTTTCTATTCTATTCCATTGGTCTATGTGTCTGTTTGTGTGTGAATACCATGCTGTCTTGATGATTACAGTTTTGTAGTAGAGGCTAAAGTCTGGGATTGTGATGCCTCCTGCTTTGGTCTTCCTCTTCAATATTACTTTGGCTATTCGGGGCCTTTTGTGGTTCCATACGAATTTTAGGATTGCTTGTTCTAGCTTTGAGAAGAATGCTGGTGCAATTTTGATTGGGATTGCATTGAATGTGTAGATAGCTTTGGGTAGTATTGACATTTTAACAATATTTATTCTTCTAATCCATGAGCATGGAATGTTCTTCCATTTCTTTGTATCTTCTTCATTTTCCTTCATAAGCTTTCTATAGTTTTCAGCATACAGATCCTTTACATCTTTGGTTAGGTTTATTCCTAGGTATTTTATGCTTCTTGGTGCAGTTGTGAATGGGATCAGTTTCTTTATTTGTCTTTCTGCTGCTTCATTATTAGTGTATAAGAATGCAACTGATTTCTGTACATTGCTTTTGTATCCTGCGACTTTGCTGAATTCATGTATCAGTTCTAGCAGAGTTTTGGTGGAGTCTATCGGGTTTTTCACGAATAATATCATGTTAACCGCAAAAAGTGAAAGCTTGACTTCCTCTTTGCCAATTTTGATGCCTTTGATTTCCTTTTGTTGTCTGATTACTGATGCTAGCACTTCCAACACTCTGTTAAACAACAGTGGTGAGAGTGGACATCCCTGTCTTGTTCCTGACCTTAGGGGGAAAGCTCTCAGATTTTCCCCATTGAGGATGATATTAGCTGTGGGCTTTTCATAAATGGCTTTTATGATCTTTAAGTATGTTCCTTCTATCCTGACTTTCTCGAGGGTTTTTATTAACAAAGGATGCTGAATTTTGTTAAAGGCCTTTTCTGCATCGATTGACAGGATCCTATGGTTCTTATCTTTTCTTTTATTAATGTGATGTATCACATTGATTGATTTGCAAATGTTGAACCAGCCCTGCATCCCAGGAATGAATCCCACTTGATCATGGTGAATAATTCTTTTTATATGCTGTTGAATTCGATTTGCTAGTATCTTATTGAGAATTTTTGCATCCATATTCATCAGGGATATTGGCTTGTAGCTCTCTTTTTTTGCTGGATCTCTGTCTGGTTTGGCGATCAAAGTAATGCTGGCTTCATAGAATGAGTCAGGAAGTTTTCCTTCCCTTTCTATTTTTTGGAGCAGCTTGAGAAGGATAGGTAATATCTCTGCTTTAAATGTCTGGTAGAATTCCCCAGGGAAGCCATCTGGTCCCAGCCTCTTATTTATTGGGAGATTTTTGATAACTGATTCCATTTCTTCACTGGTTATGGGGTTGTTCACGTTGTCTGTTTCTTCCTGTTTGAGTTTTAGAAGTGGGTGAGTGCTTAGGAATTTGTCTATTTCTTCCAGGTTGTCCAGAATGGGTCAACCAGGCAATTAGAGAAGAAATTAAAAAATATATGGAAACAAATGAAAATGAAAATACAACAATCCAAATGCTTTGGGATGCAGTGAAGGCAGTCCTGAGAGGAAAATACATTGCAATCCAGGCCTAACTCAAGAAACAAGAAAAATCCCAAATACAAAATCTAACAGCACACCTAAAGTAAACAGAAGCAGAACAGCACAGACACCCCAAACCCACCAGCAGGAGAAAAATAATAAAGATCGGAGCAGAAATAAACAATATATAATCTATAAAAGTGCAGAGCAGATCAGTGAAACCAAGAGTTAGTTTTTTGAAAAAATAAACAACATTGATTAAACTCTAGCCAGGCTTCTCAAAAAGAAAAGGGAGATTACCCAAATAGATAAAATCACGAATGAAAATGGAATTATGGGGCACCTGGGTGGCTCAGTCGGTAAGCATCAGACTTCGGCTCAGGCCACGATCTCACAGTCTGTGTGTTTGAGCCCTGCATCAGGCTCTGTACTGACAGCTCAGAGCCTGGAGCTGCTTCGGATTCTGTGTGTGTGTGTCTCTCTCTGCCCCTCCCCTACTCATACTCTGTCTCTCTCTCTCTCTCTCTCAAAAATAAAAAAAAAAAAAAACATTAAACAAATAAAATAAAATGGAATTATTACAACCAATCCTTCAGAAATACAAGCAATTAACAAGGAATACTATGAAAAATTATATGCCAACAAACTGGACAACCTGGAAGAAATTGATGAGTTTATTATTCTATTTTCCAATGTGAAGAAACTCAAGGGGATAAAACTCCTTTGGGTAATCTGTTAAGTGTGGTGATCTCTTCTGGTATCTCAAGTATGTGTATGAGAGACTACTGCCCCAAAGTGAATGTGCATACGGCCATGGGCCACTCTAGGCAGGAGTGTATGATAAAGACCAGGGTTAACACAGTTAAGGCAGGGTGTAGGACCCAGACAAACTAAGGAGAGTTATAAATCAAGTGTCATGCGGATTCAAACACCCAGAGTCAGTAACCCCCAGACTTCCTCATCAAGTGCTCTAGCTGCTGTTCATAGGAACATGGGTTTTACTGCATACCTATTCTGCTTGTATTGAGGCCAATTTTGATGCCCTTCTGGAGTTGTGCATAACTTGGAGTTTTATCCTAAAACCCTTTTTTTAATTTTTGTCAGAAGATAAAATGTATTTGTTGCTTGACATAGTAGGCTATGTTTCCTGCCACTTCAGTGACACCAGGGTATATCAATGGCTTATCATTAGCACATGTATCTTCTATGGATTTCTTCTATCTCCAAAGGGCATCAACACTATGTAGAGCCCAGTTAAAAGCCCCTTCTCAAAACCTTATCTCAGAAAGAGACAGATATGAGTGAACAACAACATTGGGAAACAATCCACCTCCACCTGGTTCCCAATTTCAACCATAATATCTTTGATGCTGCTTCATCAAAGCTGTATTGGCCTTGACATGTAAGCCTCCCTAGGTGGTAGTCTTGGGTGGATAAAAAGGCTAATCACACTGCTCTTCTGGAAAGAAAAATGGGAGCTCTATGTAGTGCCAGTCCATGTATCATTGCTATTTTCAGGACAAGTGAAATGTCAAGGCTAAAATACCATCCAGCTATCTATAAAATAACGTAAGCCAGATCATGGCAGAGTTTTGAAATATTATTCAATTGATTTTTTCCATCAGAAAAAAAACTAAAAAAATGTATTTTTCTGCTCCACATTTATCAAAAAGGGTGCTGAATTAAAGGTAAAAATATGGAAGCAGTCTGGTATCCTGTCAAATTTAATATATGTGCAACAGTCCGATCCATCCCACAGAAATACATTGTACTGAAAATGGAAGGCTAGTTCAGTAAGATGCTTGATTCTTCTTCCTTTAACACTTACATTGCTCTGTGTACTTGCATAGTTGAAACTAGAGAGAGTGTTTAATACGTTTGGCTACCGTGACTCCTGTAAAGTAACTCTTCTGTTGTTCACAAAATGGACAACTCCTGCAGATTAAAGATATTTTATTTCAATTTTTCCTACGTTAATGAACTTTTAAAAGACATATATTCTTTTTTTTTTTTAATTTTTTTTCAACGTTTATTTATTTTTGGGACAGAGAGAGACAGAGCATGAACGGGGGAGGGGCAGACAGAGAGGGAGACACAGAATCGGAAACAGGCTCCAGGCTCTGAGCCATCAGCCCAGAGCCTGACGCGGGGCTCGAACTCATGGACCGTGAGATCGTGACCTGGCTGAAGTCGGACGCTTAACCGACTGCGCCACCCAGGCGCCCCTAAAAGACATATATTCTTCTGTAGTACCTACATTTAAGGAAATTGAAATGCAGATACATATGGAGAGAACTACTTTTGGACAAATTAGTTGAGCCCCAAGTGTTAATAGTTATTGTTTTAACAGACGGTAGAATTATGAATAAAATTTCCTTTTCTTTACCTATGTGTTTAGGGACATCACATATTTTATTTTTATGTCATTTTAATCATAGAAAAATGCATAGGCTTTTGTTACCAATACACATTTTGAATGGTGGTAGTGCTCTGCAATTTGAAATGATTTATTTTCTCAGTCAACATTTAATTAACATGCTTCCTTGATATCAGCTACTTGTATAGGTTTTGAGAGCATAATGAGAAATAAAACGTCCTATCTACCTCCATTAAACTCCCAATCTGTAAGGACTGGCCTCAGATTTCTTTCACGAACACTTTTTATAAAAAGTCTGTCATATAGTTTTTAAAAAGTCATTTAAAACCATGACAAATTGGCACCAAACAAAGAAAAAGACTTTAGCACATCTTGAAGAATTTTACCCTGTATGTTCACATACGTAAACAGGACCAAAAAAAGAGGCTCAAGCTTTATACAGATTGTGTGAAAATAATTCTGAAAAGATTTTCACATCAATGGTATTCATACATCTTCTACATTCACCAGTCTGGCACCAAAAGGTTGGCAAAACACGCCAACCTAGACAACTAACCTGTCACTTCGACTTTCGAAGACACCAGGTTCATAAGATGCAGTGAATGGTTCAGCCCTTTATATCCAGAAATTACAGAAGATAAAGCAAATAGTGGGAATGGTCTCAACTTCTTTCTTTTTTTTCCTTCTCCACTGTATGATCCCCACTCCCCACTCATGATCTGGTATCAGCACTCAGAACCTTCATTTAGAAAATACAGCCTGGTTGTCTCAGTCGGTTGAGTGTCCATCTTAGGCTCAGGACATGATCTCGTGGTTCCCGAGTTCAAGCCCCATGTCAGGCTCTGTGCTGACAGCTCAGAGCCTGGTGCCTGCTTCAGATTCTGTGTCTCCCTCTCTCCCTGGCCCTCCCCCACCTTGCACTCTCTCTCTCTCTCTCTCTCTCTCTAAAATAAACATTAAAAAAATACTTACAAATATTACTAAAAAGCAAAAACAGATCTTACCAAATTGACACCCCAGAGAGTAGTCAACAACTATCTATATTGCTATGTGAAAAAATAAACAGAGCTGGATATCAGGATATAATCATGTAAACTAGAGTACCTAGATAAACTCACAAGTTCTCTTTGTTTCTTCCACATTAACATGAAATTCTCTTCTTTCCAAAAATGATTACATTCCAATTAAAAAAAAAAAAAAAAGAAACTGTTCTGTTGGAAGGAACCTGACTGATTGAGTATATCCAATGCACACTTGCCTGGCTTGTAATGAGGAAATTGAAATCCAGAGAGATTAATCTCAGAACTGGCAAAGTTCTCCAAGCCTGCCTCTACTGTGATGCTTTTCCAGTAAACCAAATTCTTAGCATCACATTAGAGTGTGCAAAGGCATATTTACCTCAAACCTACTGAAACAAGCTCTCCTCTAAGGAGAAAGGCCTAGCACATTTCAACTGCATTAGAGAGTGCTCCTCCAAATTGTATATGGTTCAGAATTCTTAAAACCTGGATCAGCTCCTACTGAAAAAGACATAGCAGAGAGTTTCATATTGTTGTAACTTATGAAGTCTTGATTGGAGCTGACTAGATGGCAGGGCATTTTTTGGCAAAGGTCCAACCAAAAGAGTCTAGACTAGGGCACCTGGGTGCTCAGTCGGTTAAGCATCCAGTCTTGATTTAGGCTCTGGTCATGATCTCATGGTTCAGGAGTTGAAGCTCCGCATCAGGCCCTGCGCTGACAGCATGAAGCCTGCTTGGGATTCTCTCACTCTCCTTCTCTCCCTGCCCCTCCCCTGTGCGCTTTCTCTCTAAAAATAAACAAAGAAACATTTAAAAAAAAAAAAAAAGAGAGTATTGACTTTAGAAAGCCTTGGTCATCTTTGCCAGTCACCACTAGGTGACCTTGAAAGGTTTACCTAATAATTTACCTTAAAAAAAAAAGTCTAGCCTGGATTGTTAAGGACTTCTTTTTAAAGTGTTGATTTCAAGGGATTCTCATTAGTTTTCAATCACAGTTTCTTCCTGTTTAATAGGAATGCATTGCTTACTACCAGTCATTTAAAAAAACAAAAACAAAAACAAAAAACCAAAAAACTAGTATCAGAATAACTTCAGAATTGACATATTTCCAAGTTGATTTAAATAAAAACACTAATTTAGAATATATGGGGTAAAATACATAGGTAATAAGCCTATATGTCAAGATTAAGGGTTTCTGTCATATATAGATATTTTTTTTATCATATTGAAACAAATTTTGATGTATGTACAAAGGAGAAGAATTACAAAGAAAACAGTTCTTCCTGTTTATTTCATTTTCTGGAGTTTCTCTTTGTTCATGTGAGAGAAAACCCAGAGGCCTTTGTTAAAAAAGAAATTCTGAAACACTGTTCTATAACCAAGATAAAAATATCTCCCTTCTCAACTGTCTATACTTAACATTTTAGTTCTGTGATTGATAATGTGCATTAATAATGAACCCTTCTGGATTTAGCACATCATGGTGTGATCAGAGTGTACTATCAACAAAAACAAGACAACATGAAGAAGAGTTTGCCCGCCTTGATGTCAAATTTTGAAACCATGAACTACAAAACTTACAAATACAGATTTCCTGTCCATTAGAGGAAAAGTTTTATATACTAATTATTATATATTATTATGTATATTTTAAGTATTCATGACATACTATAAAGGATTTTTACTTGAGAAATTCATTGAACTTTTGCTTAAAGAGTTTCTTTAGCTCTGGGGCACCTGGTTGGCTCAGTTAGTTAAGTGTCCAACTTCAACTCAGGTCATAATCTCATGGTTTGTGAGTTCGAGCCCCATGTCAGGCTCTGCACTGACAGTGCATAGCTTGCTTGGGATTCTCTCTCCACATATCTGTCACTTCCCCCCTCACACTCTCTCTCTTCCTCAAAATAAATAAATAAGCTTACAAAAAAAGGAATTTCTTTAGCTCTTTGACAGTTTGGGAAAATGTACCCTAACATAAGCAACAGAAACCAATTAAATCTAATCATATATCATCAAGTTATCAATCTCTAGATGGCAGCATCCTAGGAAAAAAATACTCTACTTGGGTGGAAAAAATAATATTTTTGGAAAAAAAACCTGCATGAAGTGAAAATATCTCTTTTATTCCAAAACAAATCTAATATTGTCTTTGGGTAAAACCCAATTCACCAATCCGCAGTCACCCATTCCATAAGAAGAGTAGACTGGTAGAGTTGACTTTTGATGAAGAGCTTTTCACATCTAGGATTCTTTAATATGTTGATAAATATTCTTGGGGTAGGGGTGTCTATGGCCATCCATACTTGAGAAATGTATTAACATCTTGAGTTCCTTCTTATAGAAAGTTCTATAAGAACTAGAAATTTTGCAGTAAAGGAGTCCTTTTGCCTTCTTTAAAATTCTCCAAACAGGGTGCCTGGGTGGCTCAGTTGGTTAAGTGTCTGACTTTGGCTCAGGTGATGATCTTGTGGTTTGTGAGTTTGAGCCCCAGGTCGGGCTCTGTGCTGACAGCTCAGAGCCTGGAGCCTGCCTCTGATTCTGTGTCTCCTTTTCTTTCTGCCCTTTCCCCACTTGTGCTCTGTCTCCCAAAATAAAGAAATGTAAATTTAAAAAAAAATTAAGATTCTCCAAACATTTTTACCCTTGATCCTCTTTTCTCCAAACACTTTATAAAATAACAGTAATGGTATTCTATCCAACAAAAGTAAAGAAAAAAAAATTGGAGGATCTCAAGAATTCTGCTCAAGAAGTTCCACAAAGTAGATTCTCAATAAATATTGTTTTGTTTCATAAAAATAAAAGCCAAGTACGCTGTTCCACACTAGCTTAAACATTTTGAGATTCTTTACTTCATTTAAATTCCATTTTCTCTACTTATCTTGTTTGTAATAAATATGCAAAGCCAATGCTAATTGTGTATTCTGAAGGTAATATTATCTAAAAGGACACTAAATCTACCTAAAATCATGAATATTTTAGTCAGTGCTCACAAACACTTCTGTCAATTCTAAAATTATGGATTGTCTAATACTACCCTCAAATACTTGAAATTTTTCCCAACAATTAATTTGGAATTCTAGTGGGCATATATCCTCATTTTGGAGCCAAATTCAAAGTTGTTAAGTGAACTTTTATCTCAGATTCTGGAACTGACTGTCATTTCAAAAAAATTTTTTTTAAATACATTTTGTAAGCATTAAACTAGAATTGCATTAGATGCTAGTAAATATAAACACATTTGTCTCAGGCTCTTGCTCTTGGTTTTGATCTATTTAAATTAGAAAGAGAAAAGGAAAGAGGGAGATAAATTGCCAGTGTTGTGAATTCTGCCTCTGACATTAAACAGCTCGCTTAAATGTTGCACAATTGATAGTTCTGTATTGAATCTACACTGTGATAATGATAATGTAATGTTTTAACATTTATTGCCCGGCAGCTCAGATCTCAGGCTTTTTATTTGTTTTTTAAATGGAGTATCTTACTCTGTAAGCCTATTTATTTATTTATTTACTTATTTATTACAGATCATGAGACTGAAATTTGGTAAGATTATTTTAGACCCTGTATGGGGTAAAAAAAAAAAAAAAAAAGCAACCACACCTGTAATTACTTAAGCACTGGCAATAAAAGTATCAACTCTGACTACAAATTAAAATACAGGTTTTAGAGTAGTTCATTTAACTTACAATATGATATACACTGGATGCTTGGTTAATATCTGAGCTTTAAAGTAAGACATTAAAAATTAAGTCACTCTTCTAAAGACTTCAAATGACTGAAATTCTTTCCATATGAAATATTTAAGTATATTTTCCCAAAGTTCAAATGGGCATGATTTTCACCTTCCCTGTACACTTTCCCCATGATACCACACAATATTGTTTATATAGGGTTATTCCTGCCAATGAATAGGCATACATCCTGTGAAAACCAGTCCTTTGGAACTTTATGCAAATACTGAACCATTTTCTACATCCAAAAGATGTTAACAGCTACCACTTAACGAGAGCTAACTAATATACTTGGTACTGTGATAAGATAAAAACCTAAATAGGTACTGTTTTATTATCATCCCTATTTTATAGTTGAGGAGAGAGATAGTTCAGTTAAGTAATTTCAAATTTTAGCAGCCAGGAAACACCAGAGAACCACATTTTCTAATTCTGAATATCTGATCAGGTGACTTACTATAGCCTGGGGCCTACTGTGAAAAGACATGGGGGTGGGGGCAGACAAAAGAGTCCAATTGGGCTACCATGGCAATTGGGTTATCATATGTCATCCATGGGTGGAATTTGGAAGAGCAAAGAAGCTGATGAGATTTGATGGGGCTAATGGTTACTGCCACCCAGGTCACTCAGAGCCTAGAAGGGGCCACGTCAGGGAAGTTCTCTGTCTCATTTCTGAAACCCACCTGGGGATAGTTTGGGGTGGAGATAACAATAAACAGTCTCTGCTTCAAAGGCCAGTCAGTGACTCTTTAGGCAATAAAATGGAGGCTAAAACTACCCCTGACCCTATCGCTAGCCGAGCTGTGTCAAAGACAACTTTCAGCTAGAAGAAGAGGTGAGACAAATAAAACCTACTCACGGGCCAACAACTGACCCTCTCCAGAAGTCCTGAAGGCTCAGACATACATAACATTTGCCTCTGGCTGAGTGGCCTGAAGCAAATACATTTTTTTTTAATTGATTAACAAACACATGCCAGATGGAGTTCTCAGGACTTCTGCAAATATTAACTCATTAATTTTAATCTGCATACTCATGCCATCAAGTAGACTCTATTATTATCACTCCTAATTAAGGAACATCCCCCAAGTTCCTGAGCTAGTAAGTGGGAGAGCCAAAATTCCAATCTTTACGTTCTGTTCCAAGCCAGTCTCTTAACCTCTCAGCAATGCCCCCTGCCATTGCCTGAGCAGTCTCAGCCCATCGAAAGCCACAATGCCTGGAAAATACAACAGCAAATCTATGCACCACACACCAGGCTCACCACACTGGCTCAAGCAGAGTAATTATTCCAGGTAGTGAATAATTAGTGCTTCACACTTCACAGTGATTAAGATGCTATTTTTAATTATGTATTTTGAACAAGTACATTGACAGATGCTGAGAATTTAAACCCTGATACCAGCAGTATAAAGCTGATTCCCAGGGAGGATAAAACTCAAACCCCAGGGATGATCAGGGAAACAATAACCATCGTGGTTAACAGCATGGATTTGGGGCCAGGTTATCTGTGTTCAGATTCCAGTTCTACCACTCCCTCCAGCTACGTGGCTCACAAGTTACTTTGACTTATGAATATTTGATTACTTACCTTTAAAGTGTGTGTGTTGGGGGGGGATATAATACCTACCTGTGTGGATTAATGTAAAAATTAAACTGTAAAGCGGCACTTAGTAGAGATTAAATAAGGGTTGGCTATTGAACCTGTTTCATAGAAGGGGAAGAGCAGAAGTGGACAGTGCAAGAAGAGAAATACAGACTTTGTCATCACAAAGACATGTTCCTCAATCACACTGGGTCAAGTGATTTTATCAGACCTTTAATGAGAAGCAACTGGAAATCAATACCCGTACTCCACCGCTCTTTCAGAGTGTCGATTATAATTACGTCCATGTTAGCTGTTCTCCACTAATTCTTGTCATCTACTATGGTTCCAAAATACAGCCACGAGTTCTTCCCAATCCAGTCTGCATCCGCTACGCTCTGTGATTTTTCTTGCCGGTTAGAAAGGGAGTCTGCTTCCCCACTCTTTGAATCTGGGCCGGCATGTGTCTGACAGAATGAAATCGAAGTGATGGTGTGCTACCTCCAGGGCTAGACCTTAAGAAGCTTTGCAGCATTCTGTCCTCGCTTTCTTAGAATGCTTTCCTGCAACCACCAGGTAAAGAAGCCAAGCTAGTCTACTGGAGAATTAGACCATGTGGAGGAGAATGAAGGGGCCTTAGCTGACAGCAAGCACAACTGCCAGACGTTCGAAGGACACCATCTTACCCTCCAACCCACCCACCCCTTCGCTAAATGCAGCTACATGAATAAGGAAAGAGCGGAGAAGACAGTAAGAATTCTGAGAAATAATAAATCACTATTTTAAACTGTGGATTGAGCACAGCAACAAATAACTAAAAAGCATCTTCATGAGTCTCAAGCTAAAGAATGTTTTTAGAAATTCCTATGTCATTTCTAAGACTGGATGGACCCTATGCACAAATACGACTAAGACTGTGGGACACAGATGAAGCAGGATTCACAGACATTTTTGAGGAATACTGTCCTTGGCAGGCTTATTTCAGTCTGATTTGATGCTCTGCTGAGTACCACTTCCTTCTTAGATCCTTCAAGGCCATTTTTTTTTTTTTGCATAGGAATATTCTAGATCTATAGAATATATATATACTATCATAGAAATTTTCATAGGTTAGAGCACAAGTCTGAGAGCAAAATGGTCTAAAATCAATTCCTGACTTTCTAGCAAGTAGCTTTAAAAGTATACTATATGTTAGCCATTGTAAGTATTGTGTGTGTGTGTGTGTGTGTGTGTCCAATACACTGAATAAACAAGATTCACAGGACACAATTACAATACAACCTAATTTTTATCTACTAGTGTTCCTTTAAAAATTTCTTTCCAGCGAGTTCCTTCCTTGTCAATGGATAAGAACTCATTGTGAAACCCATATCATATTCTTCCTGAATGTACACCTTTCAAACTTTTAAAAAGTTAAATATAAAACTTCCAAACTTTTAACAAAGAAAATGTGGTCTTACACAATTAAAGACAGAAAACAAACAAGCAAGTATTAAAAATGAAACAAGTAAGGGGCGTCTGGGTGGTTTAGCTAAGCGTCAAACTTCAGCTCAGGTCATGATCTCACAGCTCCTGGTTTTGAACCCCATGTCAGGCTGTATGCTGACAGCTCAGAGCCTGAAGCCTGCTTTGTATTATGTGTCTCCCTCTCTCTCTGCCCCACTCCTGCTTGCGCTCTTGCTCTCTCTCTCTCTCTCTCTCTCTCTCTCAAAAGGAAATAAATGTTAAAAAAAAATTAATGAAAAAGGTAACATTAGATTATGGAAAATAAAAACAAATATAATAATAATGGATTTAAGTGCCTTATTAAAGAGAAGACTAATCAGTTTGAATTAACAAACAACTACTATTGAGCTATATACTTTTATGAAATACTCAGTAATGTCAGGTAACACAAGAAGTCTTTTGAAAGGTAGGTATTAGCCATCAGACGCCAGAGAGAGAATACTCAGTATATAAATACCAAAAGCATAATAATATTTGGGAAAAAAACACATTGTATGATATATAGGTTTTTATTTAAAAAATTTTTTTAAATGTTTATTCGTTTAGAGAGAAAGACAGAGCATGAGTAGGGGAGGGGCAGAGAGAGAGGGAGACACAGAATCTGAAGCAGGATGCAGGCTCCGAGAGGTCAGCACAGAACCCGATGCAGGGCTTGAACTCATGAACTGCCAGATCATGACCTGAGCTGAAGCTGTACCCTCAACGAAGTGAACCACCCAGGGGCCCCAGTATATAGTGTTTTTAAGAGGAAAAAGGATACACTACACAATAAATAAAGCTTTTGCACCTCTATATGTAGGTAGCATAGCATTGAAATGTACAGAACCAAGACTCCTGAATCTTCCTATCTTCTCCAGTAAGAGGCAAAGTACTAAACACATGAAGCATTACATTAGTGTCTGTTGCCATTATGGAACTGCTTTTGGCAATAGGAAGATAAAGAAATAAGTCATAGAGTCTAACTGTCCAAGAGTTTATAGTCTCATTTGAGAAGACAGCCAACATATTAAGCATTAAAGTAGTACTGACATTCTGGCTTTGAAATAATTGAAACAAACACTGAGAGCTTTAAGAGTTGCAGGCAGAAGCAGACCCCTGTAGGAGAGAGCAGAAAAGCATCCTGGGGAGATGTAAATGGATTAAAATTTGACCTTCAAGTAGAGAGTTCAGAAGTTTTGAAATAAAATAGTTTTGTTGTTGTTGTTGTTTTGGAGTCATTGTTCTTCACTGTGTTTAATGACTGAATGGATGAAGTCTGCCTAGTCTTAGGAAGATGTTATGGTAATAGTTTATGGATGGTCTCAGATCAGTGGGAGTGCAATGGTGTAAAGGTTTTATTTTTCCTCATGTTACTGTCCTCAGCTTGTCTTTCTCATCCCATAAACATTCATTAAGCAGATTCTGCGGGGATCAGGGTACTGTCAGTTATCATCAAGTCCTGTCTAATCTAAGTGAAAACTACAAATCGAAGCCTCCCAGCTCTGGCTACTATCATGGTCTAGGAGAGGAACAGTGTAGGAGTCTGCTCCTTACCTTTTCATTCAGGATGCAGAAGAAAGGATGGGCAAGAAAGGATGGAGAATCTGAAAAAGCAAAAAGTCATCCCATTTCTACCTCCAAATCTGATACTCCTGACTAATGACTGATAAGCCACAGCTCTCCTTCCCTACTTCTTTGTCTCCTGCTATATGGATAGGAAGCAAAGAATGATGCTGGGCAAATCGGGAACCAGTCAGGACTCCAAATGTGTTCATTTCTCTATACAATGTGAGGTATGTGATACTCTGTCCTCAACATCGCTTCTAGACAACAATTCTAAAAGAAGAATCCTCTCACGCTGATTTCCAAGAGTTGACTTTTGGAATCCTTTTTAAAAATCTTTTGATACTATGTTTTTAAAACTTTATATACCTGCCAAATGGCATTGCACTTGCTAAAATACTGGTTTTATATAAGGTCACATAAAAAGAAGCAAAGCTCAGTATCATTCATTCTTATCATGATAGAATCTAGTTGGTTCAAATGAACACTGTGGTCAAAACTGAGAAAATAACAAGTTTTAATAATCCACTTCTAATTTGCATAGTTTGTGAAATTTTTAGGGTTTTTAAAATGTCGTTTCCCTATCAGCAATGATAATGTAAAAATTAAAAAAAAAATGCATAAGGTCTAACTTAGAAAAACCAATGTGATGGCTCAGTTTCCTAAAGAAACTGTCAGCTTGGGTGTACATATGCTCAGGAACACAGTGACAGCCAAATTCATCCATCCCTGACTGGTTTCAGTAACAAGTGACCAGTTGTGGTTTTCTATGGGGGAGACAAATAGAGAAAACTAATTATGGCTCATTTTAGTATATAACTTTATGCTATCTAGTTGGTTCAAGTGAGGATTGTAGTCAAAATGTCCCACTGCTCCAGAGAGAAAAATATTAAAACACTAGACTACTTGATTAATTTATTTGGCAGCTTAAATATTTTGGCTTACTTAGGGCTCCCAATTTCCAAAAAAGCTATTCTTAAACATGAATATTTAACGAAGACATGTGTAGATCAGCAACCAGGTGTCAAAATTTGCTCTCCTCGGAGCGCCTAGATGGCTTGGTTGGTTATGCATCTGACTCTTGTTTTCAGCTCTGGTCATGATCTCACGATTCGTGAGTTCTAGCCCCACATTGGGCTTTGCACTGGCAGTGTGGAACCTGCTTGGATTCTCTCTCTCCCACCTTCTCTCTCTGCCCCTCCCCCATTTGTGCTGTCTTAACCTCTGCTGTCTCTGTCTCTCTCAAATAAAGTTTAAAATAATAAATAAGGTTTAAAAAAATAAATAAGGGGTGCCTGGGTAGCTCAGTCAGTTAAGCATCTGACTTCAGCTCTGGTCATGATCTCATCGGGCTCTGTGCTGACAGCTCAGAGCCTGGAGACTGCTTCGGATTCTGTGTCTCCCTCACTTTCTGCCCCTTCCCTGCTTGTGCTCTGTCTCTCTCTCAAAAATAAATAAACATTAAAAAATTTTTAATAAAAGATTTGCTCTTCTGCCAGGGCCTGTGTTGCATTTATATATCAATCAGTGAATCAATAAATCAATACTAGAGTAACTAATTATCCCCTTCAATCATAGTGAGTCACTAATTTTTGGTTACTAAGAGAGAAAAGAATGCTTATATGGAGCGTAGTTATTTACCCCACTGTGCCTGAGTTACCCTAAACTCCTCATCTATTCATCATTTATAATATTTTCTATATTAATTAGTGTAAAGCTGAGTGAGAAGGATATAGCTTCCCAGGGTGTGGCCAAATTATTATTTTCTGCCAACTTCATGATCACCAAATAAGTGATTCCACAATTTTGAACCCCGTATTTAATTAATTTGGCAAATACTTTTTTTTAAATATGAAATTTATTGTCAAATTGGTTTCCACACAACACCCAGTGCTCATCCCAGCAGGTGCCATCTTCAATGCCCATCACCCACCCTCCCCTCCCTCCCACCCCCCATCAACCCTCAGATTGTTCTCAGTTTTTAAGAGTCTCTTATGGTTTGGCTCCCTCCCTCTCTAACCTCTTTTTTTTTCTTCCTTCTCCTCCCCCATGATCCTCTGTTAAGTTTCTCAGGATCCACATAAGAGTGAAAACATATGGTATCTGTCTTTCTATGACTTATTTCACTTAGCATCACACTCTACAGTTCCATCCACGTTGTTACAAAAGGCCATAGTTCATTCTTTCTCATTGCCACGTAGTATTCCATTGTGTATATAAACCACAATTTCTTTATCCATTCATCAGTTGATAGACATTTAGGCTCTTTCCATAATTTGGCTATTGTTGAGAGTGCTGCTATCAACATTGGGGTACAAGTGGCCCTATGCATCAGCACTCCTGTATCCCTTGGGTAAATTCCTAGCAGTGCTATTGCTGGGTCATACAGTAGATCTATTTTTAATTTTTTGAGGAACCTCCACACTGTTTTCCAGAGTGGCTGCACCAGTTTGCATTCCCACTAACAGTGCAAGAGGGTTCCCATTTCTCCACATCCTCTCCAGCATCTATAGTCTCCTGATTTGTTCATTTTGGCCACTCTGACTGGCGTGAGGTGATATCTGAGTGTGGTTTTGATTTGTATTTCCCTGATGAGGAGCGATGTTGAGCATCTTTTCATGTGCCTGTTGGCCATCCGGATGTCTTCTTTAGAGAAGTGTCTATTCATGTTTTCTTCCCATTTCTTCACTGGATTATTTGTTTTTCAGGTGTGAAGTTTGATGAGCTCTTTATAGATTCTGGATACTAGCCCTTTGGCCAATATGTCATTGGCAAATATCTTTTCCCATTCCGTTGGCTGCTTTTTAGTTTTGTTGATTGTTTCATGACAGGGATGTCCACTCTCACCACTGTTGTTTAACATAGTGTTGGAAGTTCTAGCATCAGCAATCAGACAACAAAAGGAAATCAAAGGCATCAACATTGGCAAAGAGGAAGTCAAGCTTTCACTTTTTGTAGATGACATGATATTATACATAGAAAACTTGATACACCCCACCAAAAGTCTGCTAGAACTGATACATGAATTCAGCAAAGTCACAGGACACAAAAGCAATGTACAGAAATCAGTTGCATTCTTATACACTAATAATGAAGCAAAAGAAAGACAAATAAAGAAATTGACCCCATTCACAATTGCACCAGAATCATAAAATACCTAGGAATAAACCTAACCAAAGATGTACAAGATCTGGATGCTGAAAACTATAGAAAGCTTATGAAGGCAGTTGAAGAAGATACGAAGAAATGGAAAAACATTCCGTGCTAATTGATTGGAAGAATAAATATTGTTAAAATGTCAATACTACCCAAAGATATCTACACATTCAATGCAATCCTAATCAAAATTGCACCAGGATTCTTCTCAAAGCTAGAACAAGCAATCCTAAAATTCGTATGGAACCACAAAAGGCCCCGAATAGCCAAAGTAATATTGAAGAAGAAGACCAAAGCAGGAGGCATCACAATCCCAGACTTTAGCCTCTACTACAAAACTGTAATCATCAAGACAGCATGGTATTCACACACAAACAGACACATAGACCAATGGAATAGAATAGAAACCCCAGAATTAGACCCACAAAAGTATGGCCAACTAACCTTTGACAAAGCAGGAATGAATATCCACATGGAAAAAAGAAAGTCTCTTTAACAAATGGTGCTGGGAGAACTGGACAGCAACATGCAGAAGGATGAAATTAGACCTCTTTCTTACACCATTCACAAAAATAAACTCAAAATGGATAAAGGACCTGAATGTGAGAGAAGAAACCACCAAAACCCTAGAGGAGAAAGCAGGAAAAAACCTCTCTGACCTTAGCCGCCATTTCTTACTTGACACATCCCCAAAGGCAAGGAAATTAAAAGCAAAAATGAACTATGGGGACCTCATGAAGATAAAAAACTTCTGCACTGCATTGGCAAATACTTTTTGAGAGCAGAGGCTGGCCAGGTACTAGAGAAGCAACAGACAGCAATGCCATGATAATTTCCTGCTCTTGGGCAGATTATAGGTGAGTATGGGAGAGAAGTAAGAAATCGCTGGAAAAACTGTTAACTGCTACAAAATGTTTTTCAGCCCTTAGACATACCAATCCATTTTCACAATGACTCACACCCATATACTGTGTCCTTGAGATGGATAATAGAAGCTCTGTTGTGCTTACTGTTGTAAATCTTCAATCAATCACCTAGAATATACCTGACATCCTGAGGACTGAGAAGGTAAACCTAACTAATTCCACCAGCAAAACCTGAACTCTGTTCGTCATCACACTAAATCTACCGTTCCCTCAATTACACGGGTCATTTGGCTCTCCACCTGGCTTTAGTGGTTGGAACCTTCTTACAATAAGATAAAATCAGATGTGGTCATTTTTAAGAGATGCATGAAACAGATACTTTTCGTATACTATAAAATCTGGTTCAGCTTTCAATACAAAAATAAAATAGCAAAGGAAAAACAAACTTTTTTATCTCTGAAAGATCAAGACATATTATGACAATCCATAGTGTCTGTTTAGGCGTGCATACCTAAAATATCCATTATGTTTTAAGTAAAATGGTGCTTTTAGAAAACAAGATTTTACTAATAAATTCTTTTAGTTTATTTTCAAAATTATTTTCTTCTGCTAAAACATGTACTAGTGTATACACCTGAGATTTCAGTTAATATCCACATTTTTCAGGTGAGCAGAACTGACTTTGAAGAGGGGTGAAGAGTCAAGGCAATGGGTTTAATTATTAAGTCAGGTGAAGATAATGAAAACATTTTTCAAGTTCTCGTTGCTTCTATACACTGCTATTGTCTGAATGCCTGGATCCTGCCAACATTCCTCTGCTGAGACCCTAACCCCCAATGTGATGGTATTTGGACATGGGGCCTTCGGTGGGTGATTAGTTCATGAGGATAGCGCCTTCACAAATGGGATCAGTGCCTGTAGATAACAGACTCCAAACAGAGAACCCACCCATTCTGCCATCTGAGGACCCTGCACACTCAGCTGGAGAGGAAGAAGACCCTCACCAGACACCATGTCTGCCAGTGCCCTCATCTTTGACCTCCAAGCCTCCAGAATTGTGAGAAAAAAATGTTTGTTGTTTATAAGCCATTGGTATATGCTATTTTTGTTCAAGTAGCCTGAACAAGCTAAACACATAAACATACGCGTGTTTTCTTCTCTTGTATTACTGACTTGTGGTTACTTGCTATCCTCAAGAGATTATCATGTTAAATTTCTGAAAACAAATAGAAGAGCAGACTGTTTCATTTCCACCATCCTTAGAAAAGGCATATTTAGGGTGTCTGGCTGGTTCCATTGGTTAAGCATCTGGCTCCTGATTTCAGCTCAGGTCATGATCTCATGGTTCTTGAGTTGGATGCCTGCATTGGGCTCTGCATTGATAGCATGGAGGGAGCTTGGGATTTTTTTTCCCTCTCTCTCTCCCCCTCCCCTGCTCGCTAGCACTCTCTCTCTCTCTCTCTCTCTCTCTCTCTCTCTCTCAAAAATAAATAAATAAACATTAAAAAAAAACAAAGAAAAAACATAGTCAACCTCAAGGATATTACACCTCAGTCTTTCCTGATTACGAATCCTAGTTCATTTATAATTATAGTTCTAAGAATATGTAAACTTCTCATTTATAATTTTTACATATCAAACTTATAATTTTTAATCTTTATTTTTATTTACATAAATAAATATACATTATATTTGTAAAATTTCAAACAATCCAGAAAAAAAACATATATTTCCCTCTGTCCTTCACTTCCAATTTTAGTCTGCTTGTAAGAGGTAACTATGATGAACTATTTAGTGATTAATGTTTCTAAAGACAATATTCCAGACATTTATTATAGCAACACACATGCACACACACGATTTTGTAATCTATCATTACATTTCATGTAAATGATAGAAATGTATCATTTTGCAACTTCTCCTTTAACCTGTTTTTGAGATTTACTTATAACATGTATTTCCATATTGATAGACAGCTAGATGGTCTATACTTTTCTATTTTGATAAAGATAGCATCACTAAGCATCTTTGTACATCCTACCTGGGCACATGATGGAATACTTCTCTTGAATGAATACCAAGACGTGGAATGGATAGATCAGAGCTGCAGTATAAATCAGTTCTCCAAAACTGTCTTCCAAAATGATTCTACCAATTTACACTACCATCAGTGATGCAGAAGAGTTCTTTTGTGCCCTCATCTCATCTAAACTGTGATGTTCTTTTTTTTTTTTCAACGTTTATTTATTTTTGGGACAGAGAGAGACAGAGCATGAACGGGGGAGGGCAGAGAGAGAGGGAGACACAGAATCGGAAACAGGCTCCAGGCTCCGAGCCATCAGCCCAGAGCCCGACGCGGGGCTCGAACTCACGGACCGCGAGATCGTGACCTGGCTGAAGTCGGACGCTTACCCGACTGCGCCACCCAGGCGCCCCTAGTGCCACATTTTAAAATTGTATAAGACAAGGAGCGCCTGGGTGGCTCAGTCGGGTAAGCGTCCAACTTTGACTCAGGTTATGATCTCACAGTTGATGAATTCAAGCCCCACACAGGGCTCTGCGCTGACAGCTTGGAGCCTGGAGCCTGCTTCAGATTCTGTGTCTCCCTCTCTCTCTCTGTCCCTTCCCTGATCACGCTCTGTTCCAAAATAAACATTAAAAATTTTTTAAATATTTAACATTGTACAAGACAAGAAGCTAAGCCGATAAGCCAAAATTGGTAGAAAGAACTAACTTTCCTAAAGTTCTGTAGAAGTGAGTATAAAATAACCTAGAAACAAGTGTGAGCCATACATAACCTCAGCCTTACTAAAATTTAAACCAGCTTTGACCTAACTCAGTCCCTTGTTGAGTTGAGGTGGTCTCCTCTCACACCCCACTCAACACCACAACTGTGTTATTTTTTTTTTTTTTTTTTGGAAGATACGGTAAATCCTTTCCAGTAGGAGATTCCTTCATCCAAAACCTCTACACTTCTATCACAGTATCTGGAATGTTATGGAAAAATTAAGAATTAGGAGAAGAGGCAAGACGACGTGGTCAGTTACTAAGAAGAAAAAAATAAGCTATAGAAGCAGACCTACAAATGACTCCTACATTAGTCATCTTGAAATAACTATGATTAATAAACTCATGAAAGGAAACAGAAGGATAGAATGGATGATAGAAATTTCAACAAAAAAAGCAGAATTTGTGAAGATCAAGTGGCCACTGGAGTATTTAAAAATACTATCTTAAGTTAGTAACTTAGGGGTGCCTGGGTGGCTCGGTCAGTTGAGTGTCCAATTTACACTACCACCTGTGATGGAAAAGCGTTCTTTTGTGCCCTCATCTGTGCTGCGGCTCAGGTCATGATCTCGCAGTTTGTGAGTTCAAGCCCCGCATCGGGCCCTGTGCCGACAGCTCAGAGCCTGGAGCCTGCTTCAGATTCTTTGTCACCCTCTCTCTCTGCCCCTCCCCTGCTCACATTCTTTGTCTCTCTCAAAAATATATAAAACGTTAAAAAAAATAAAATTAGTAACTTCCCAGATGACTTTAACAGCAGATGGGATGTAGTAAAAGAAAGGGTTAGTGAACTCATATACAAATCAAAATAAAAGAGCCACGAGATTTACAAAGAAGAAAATAGTGGGGTGCGAGTGCAGAACAGAGTATAAGAAAACCAAGAGATTCAAGTAATTCGAAGTAAATGGAGTTCTAAAAGAATAAGAAGGTGCAAATGGGGCTAAAGCAACATTGTGATTGAGAATTTCCCAAAACAGATGAAAGATATCTATCTATCTACTGGCTCAAGAACTCTGGCACACACTTAAACAGTATAAACACAAAGCAAATCAAAGACCCATACTGGTAAAATAGTTTAAAAAAAACACAACTAAAAAGACAGACAAAAATAACTAGAGAAAATAAAACAGCTATGTTATCTACAAAAAAGCAGGAATAAAACTGAATTAAGCAAACAGAAAAGATGAACGTCAAAAGATATTCCACTGTTGGTATGGCATCTTTAATATGCTGTTTATGGAATAAATGCCAAACAAAATTTATATTTCCACTGAAAATATTCTTGAAACATGAAGATAAAAGTAGCTCATTTTAAGACAACAAAAATGAATTATGTGTTACATGAAAGCCTACACTAGAAAAAAAGAATAGAGTTCTTGAAGTAGAGGAAAAATGATCCAATTTGGAACCATGAAAATACAGAATGGTGCGAAGAACACAGAAACGGGCAAATATCTAAGTAAATATAATGATTACTGGTTATACAAAATCATGATTGTAATTTCTTAGGGTATTTTAAACGTACATACAACTAAAACACAGGCAAACAGGATACAAAAGGAAATAAAGACCATTAATAGTTTCTTTGGCTTGGGAATTATTGATGACAAAGTATATATAAGAATTTTTTAGAGGATTCAAACAGTTATATATGTGCATTGTACCCTCTAGGCTAACCACTAATAAAATAGAATAATTAATAAATAACACATTAGTAGATGGAAAATGAAAAAGAATTTAAAAATTCAGTAATCCAAAACAAGGCAATTAAAGAAAATAAAAGAATATAATGCAAGTATATTAAAACAAATAGACGATAGAAACTTCAACATTCAAATGGACTAATATGAACACAAGTCTATGAAGTACAAGTTTATTTTTTATTTTTTTAATGCTTATTTATTTTTGAGAGAGAGAGAGAGACCGAGCTCAAGAAGGGAAGGGCCAGAGAGAGAGGGAAACACAGAATCTGAAGCACACTCCAGGCTCCGAGCTGCCAGCACAGAGCCCAATGTGGGGCTCGAACTCACTACCTGCCATATCATGACCTGAGCCGAAGTCGGAAGCTTTACCGACTGAGCCACCCAGGCGTCCCTATGATGTACAAGTTTAAAAAAAAAAAAAAAAAAAAAAAAAAAACATTATTTAAGAATAAAAACACATAAGTCTGAGAGTGAAGCATGGAAAACAGATGCATCGGTTATCTAGTATTGTACAACAATCCTCAAGTTGGGAAACCTCAAACACTAAACATTTATAACATCCCGGCTTCTGTGCGTTAGCAGCATGAAATGGCTTGGCTACAAGATTCTGACCCAGGGGCTCTCTTAAGGCTGCCATCACGGCCGATTGGGGGCTGTCTTCATCTCAAGGCTCAGTTTGGAAAGTACCTTGTTCCCAAACAATCCACATGATGATCTTTTCCAAAAGGCTGCTTTACAACATAAAAACTGGCTTCTTCTAGAGGACATGATTCTAGACAAGAATGAGAGAGCATAGACTACAGCCTTTTTATAACTTCACATTGGAATTGACATCCTATTAGTTTTACTGCATTTTGTCCCTTAGAAGGGAGTCACCCAATCCAGCCCACAAACAAAGGGAAGAAATTACACACAAAAATACTCATCTACAGTAGATTCTGAGAAATTATGCACTCACATGGAATTGCAAAAGTAGCAGTTCTCAAAGCAGAATCTTTCAGGAGGTCTGTTCACTGACAATTATTTTCATATAAGCATTAAGATATTATTTGATGGTTTGCTCTCATTTTCATACAAGTATATGGTGTTTTCCGGAGGTAACATGACATGTGATATCATCCTCACTCGGATGATTACTGGGGACATGTGTATTTCTGTGTTTGACAACTTTCTCAGTTTTAATTTGTAATATAGTAAATACCAAAATATGTAGCCTGCATTATCAAAAGATCTTTGGGATCCTAAACAATTTTTAAGAATATATAGGAATCCTGGGGGGCCTGCGTGGCTCAGTCGGTTAAGCATCCGACTTCAGCTCAGGTCATGATCTTGTGTCCATGGGTTTGAGCCCAACGTCAGGCTCTGTGCTGACATTTCAGAGCTTGGAGGCTGTTTCAATTCTATGTCTCCTTCCCTCTCTGTCCCTTCCTTGTTCACTCTCTGTCTCTCTCTCTCAAAACTAAATAAGCATTTTAAAAATTAAAAAAATAATAATATGCAGGAATCCTGAGACATGTTTAAGATTTATGGTTAAATCACTAAATCAATGTAAAAAGATAACTAAAAGGCATAATAATTTTTAAATGCTTGATTACTCAATAAAAAGGTAAAAGTGAGAAGATCAGAAAGTTGACAACAGCAAGTTTACTTAAATTCAAATATATTAGTTATTACAATTATCAATGTTACAAATCACATATATATAATGTTCAGTGAAAGAAGCAAGAAAGATAGTAACAAATATATGATTCTGTTTATAGAAATTCAAAAACAAGCAAAGTGAAGTGCTGTGCTGGAAGTCATAATACTTGTCGCCTTTAGGGTGGGTAACATCTGAGGTGGGTATCAGGGAGCTCTGGGGAGGGACCTGTAGTGATGGTAAAATTTATTGCCCTATGTCCCTTTATGTACATACATTCACTGTGCAAAATCTCATTGAGCTGCAAACTTTGTTATGTACAATTTCTGTATCCTTACTATTCATACATAAAAGAGTTTACTTAAATAAAACAGAAGGTAACCCCCACTTGGTTGGCTGTGTTGAAGGCCAGCCAAATATTCAACAAATATTTGTTGATTTGTCGAGTATCTACTAAAAATCAAGCATATTAAAAAGTCCCTCCTCCTCAAACAACTTAGACCCCCAAGGTAAATTAGTTAATCAGTAAATTAAAAAAAAATATTGTATGCAGTACGTTATATAGGGATAAATGCTCTGGACTAAAAAACAGCCCATGGATTAACCTTCAGACACAGTGGCTTGCATGCTGCTTTGAGATCCCCAAGCTTACTGTAGAGAATCGCCTGGAACGGCTGCAGTGAATAGAAGTGTTCAACTGGCCAACCTCCCCAACCACGCTTCATTCACAACACATGCTTTTATCTCTTTTACATAAAGTGTTGCCACATAAAATTCCATTTGAACAAAACAGTCCACAGTTGAAAACGAATTCAATAGATTTTGCATGTTCTAAAACATTTCAGCTTTTCAAAGGGACAAATGGTGTTTCTGATTACATACAGACCACTGCAGATTTACTCAGTCAAACTCATTGTATGTTTTACATTTTTGCTCTAGAATTATAGGTTGTATATAAGCAGGTGAGTTTATGGTCCTGAGAAGGACAGTCTAACCCTCATTTGCTCGACTGTAATGACTGCTGAGTGACCTTTCTAAAGATAATGGGGTGTCCTGTGTGCATTTGTCTGTATATAAGTAATAGAACCATTAGGTGATTAAGAGAATGGCTGTATTTCAATGATGATTTACTTTTGTGCAATACTGCTTAGCCATGTGGAAATAGGTTAACATTCTCCTGCTGAACCCTACACTTACTATCATCAGTAAGTGCTCACTCATTTCAATTAACTTCTCTGTCACTAATCTGGAGGTACCACCATGAGAGGTATGAAAGGCACAGGAAAATTAGTTGAAAGAGAGCAGATGTATTTTGAAAAGGAAAGCCGTCAGGGTTGAATAGCAACCAGAGACATAAGAGAAGATCCTTTTTTAATCTATGTATAATTGAATCAGCACTGAGACAGTTTTCATGATTGATGACTATGATATCAGTGATGGTGATGTAAAGGTTATTAAGTGCCCAGAGTGTTCTAGAAGTCACGTGGTACGTGGTGCATTGAAAGATAATACTTTGCCATCAGGGATTTTTACCTTTTAAAAAGAAATGGGCAAGATTAGAGCATATGCCTGCATACATTCATCAAAAATATATTTGAATATCTTCCTTATTTGCAAACATTGAATAACCAGAAGTAGGATAATGAAAAAGAGAACAACAGAGAAAGGACGGGGAAAGATGTGGTGCATACTCAGTAAACACATTTAGGAAGTGGGATGGGGTTGAAATTCAAGTAGAAGTAGCACAAACGTATTATAGAAAAGTCTTAATTTCTGTGTACAACAACGTCATATACCTTAAATTAAGTAATCGGCCCAAGTCCATGCATCACTGGCTTTGTTTTGAATGAATTATGCATTGATAAGGGTTTTGAGTAAGTATCAGGGGAAACATCAGAGTATTTGATCTATTTCATCAGGTTTTGGGGGGGGAGTAGGTAAATTGTCCTTATTTTTCAGAAATGTGGACTTAAGCTAGTCTGACTCTTTAAGTTTCAAAAGAAATTGTGTGTATTAAACAGGCACAGAGATGAGCTTTTCATTTGGAATACATTTCATATAGGAGCATGAAATATTAATGTCAGGTGTGGAAGCGGTAATTATCTAAAATTTAATTTGAAAAATATTACATTTCTGACTTTTTTAAAAACTACAATTTCTAATAGTATTCCATTTCTGTTGGTGCCAAAAGCACGGAACTGAATCAGTGAATATTTTTGAATAATTTCAAAGACTTAACAATCCAGGATGTGATAAAAGGGAATGAAATTTAGCAACCGTGTTATTTGGATTTTTACTTCAAGGGGATACAGACAGAAGCCAAACAGTTGATTTAAACCCAAGACATTCTGAGAAAGGTATCGTTAAAAAGGTGTTTAGAAGATGCAACTCTGCTAAAGCCCAAATTACATGGTCACTTTTTTTTTTTTGTATTTATTAATTTTGAGAAAGAGAGAGACAGAGCAAGCAAGCATGGGAGAGGGGAAAAGAGAGAAAGAGAGAGAGAATCCCAACCAGGCTCCATGATGTCAGAGCCCCAAATGGGGTTCAACTTGGGGCTAGATCTCAGGGTTTGTGAGATTATGACCTGAGCTGATTTAAATCAACAATTGGCAGCTCAACCTAATGAGCCACCCAGGCGCCCCTCTGTGGTCACTTCTAATGACTGTGCAAAGGGCTGAATTTGCTCTAAAACTAAGTACTGTTACTGCCTCATAACAAATTGCCTGAAATGCAGGCCCCAGAACAGCAGCAGTAACTCATGGGGATTCGTTACAAATGCAAACTCTCAGGTCACATTCTATACCCATTTAACCACAAACTCTGAGATTAAGGCCCAAAAATCTATTTCCACAAGCCCTCAAAGTGATTCTGATGCACACTTAATTTTGAGAACCCTTCTACAACCGACTGTGGGCTACAGCTCACTCCAGTAACTAAAAAGGTCTTGAAGAAACAACGCTGCCGAAATCTCTAAACTGATTGAAATCATTCTGAGAAATATCTCAGGAATACCTCAAACCAGCTGTGAATCCCCGTGACAACTCATGCCTCAATCAACTCTACATTGACACAGATATTCAGCTACAAACAATTTTTGGAAAATAGGTTAACTCATTCTGTTTTCTCTATCTTCTATTAATATAAGCAAGACCTCGAAGTAGGTTCACTTTCTAAAAGCTCTTCAATAAACAAAACTTTGACTCTGGTGGGGTCAGGGAGAGGATGAAGAGGTACGAGAATTTTAATAATATATTCAGTAATAGATTTGGGGGAGAATGTGGTCACTTATGCAAACTAAAATTGTATTTCAGACTCTTGCCTTCAACCTCTATCAGTTGCCAATACAATGAAACCCAACACGGTATCAGCAAAATATAATGTTCAAATCAAGTAATAATTTACTGAAATTTTTTCTCCTCTTATGAGACTTTTTTTTTTAATGAGAAGATTTTTTTAGGTTAACTCACAACCCCTTTCAAATCTCCCAGAGGAATGCTGATGGGAAATAA
This sequence comes from Felis catus, assembly GCF_018350175.1. Classification (NCBI taxonomy): domain Eukaryota; kingdom Metazoa; phylum Chordata; class Mammalia; order Carnivora; family Felidae; genus Felis; species Felis catus. Next base: position 98,471,812 of record NC_058368.1, on the reverse strand, counting down.
TGGCAAGATGGGAATTCCTCTTTCTTTAGTTTGTAACATTATGTATGTAATGTTACAGAGAAAAATTGGCACTTCTAGTGTATTCTTGCTTTCCTCAGCCAGCTCTTCTGCAGTATGGGTCTAGGGGACTGGACCAAAACAATTTCAGCACTTGGATGTATGCAGAAGTTCATTTTCCTTTTTGACATGAATAATATAGGTTGAGTCACTGACATGAGGACAGAGATCCCACTGTACTGGAAAGAGACAGAATCAAGGAGGTAGACTACTCCTCTAACATAGTCAAGGGCTTAGTGAAGGTAGAAAAATACATACTAATTTCTTAACATGTATTTGTAACTTACATAAAACAAACATATGTAATAGGTGTTAACTTTGATTACTTTTTTTTAAGTTTATTTATTTTGAGAGAGAGAGAGAGAGAGAGCGTGCACACGCACATGGATCAGAGAGGGAGGGAGACAGAATAGCAAGCAAGCCCTGTGCTGTCAGCACGGAGTACATCTTGGAGCTTGAATTCACAAACTCTGAGATCAAAACCTGAGCCCAAACCAAGAGTCAGGTGCTTAACAGACTGAGCCACCCAGGTGCCCAACTATGATTATTTTAAGTGATGTACTTTCATTAGATCTTAGAATTAAATATTATACCTCTGATGAGTTAAATCTAAGTAATTTACTTAATGTCATAATCATAGTGAAGGCAGGGATGGTGAGGCGTGCATTCTGAAATTACTTAAGCAAAAAAGCAGTGCAAACAATGTGAAACAAATATACTGAAATGAACTTGGAAGTATCTTGGAAGTGTTTAGGAGTTCAAAGTTTTAATACTGAATCTCATACATTGAAAGTAGTCATTTTAGATTTTAAGCTGAACAGTGAACTCTCACCAAAATAAAAAATAGAAACTATAGTCTTTAAAAAAAAAATCCCTTGAATGTAGAAGGGCCTGTTCCCAAGTTTTGTTCCTCTCGATTTAACTGTCAATAGGTTAACGAGCATCAGACACCCACAAAAACTTTGTTCTTCCACTACTTAAATTTCTCTAATCATGCAACTGTACGGCCCTCCTAAGGTGCCTGCCTCATTATATGAGGCCTCCTGGTCTCCTCATTTCCTCAGCTCTGGGGCTCTGTGTCACTGTAAGTCACTTGGACTAATATTTTGGGTAGATAACTATTAATATTCATTAGATATTCAAATAATGCCACAAAAGACCAATTGAGTAAAATTTAATTTATACAAGAAAATCCTCTATGTGCCTGCTTAATAACGGTTTTTCAAGTAACAGCCACTTCTAAAGAACAGACATTGCCTCACCCTCTTGGAAAAATAACTGAGAGGTTATGTCATCAAAAAATTAAAGACAGCATGGGGCAACCAAGTTACACGGCATTTTAGTTCATAAGTTTGGGTTCAAATCATATCTTATCAACTGCATGTCAAAGATTCAGTAATTACTATCCAATTAATAATTAATTAATAATCATTGAATATACACATGGCTTTATCTTAAATGGTAAAACTGTAATCCATTTTTAGAAGGTTGTAATCCAAATAAAAGTATGACATATTTATTAATCCACGAACATTCTAACTGAGGGAGGAAAAATTTATCTTTAATTAATCTTACATAAACATACTAAATGTATTTTGGGGCACCTGGGTGGCTCAGTAGGTTGAGCGTCCGATTTCGGTTCAGGTCATGATCTCACAGTTCACAAGTTAGAACCCCGTGTCAGGCTGCTTTAGATTCTGTGTCTCCCTCTCTCTCTGCCCCTCCCCTGCTAATGCTCTGTCTCTCTGTCTCTCAAAAATGAATAAACATTAAAAAAATTTAAGGAGTTCCAACTTATCAATTTTTTTCATAGATCAAACTTATGATGTCATATGGAAAAACTCATCATCAAGTTCAAGGTCACCTAGACCTTGAATCCTGTTATCTTGTAGTAATGTTATACTTTTGCATTTACATTTAGGTTTGTGATACATGTTGAGTTATCTTTTGTCAAAGATGTGAGATCTGTGTATATGTGTATGTGTGTGTGTGTGTGTGTGTATATATGTATACATGTATACATATGTATACATATACATATATATATATACATATATATACACACACACACACACAAATGGTTTGTTTTGTTTTTAAGAGAGAGAGTGCATATACATCAGCAGTAGAGGGACAGAGAGAGAGAGGGAAAGAGAGAATCCCAGCCAGGCTCCACACTGTTAGCAGAGTTAGATGGGGGACCCGAACCCATGAATCGTGAGATCATGACCTGAATGGAAATCAAGAGTTGGACACTTAACTGAATGAGCCACCCAGGCAGGCGCACCTGTGTTTATATTCTTTCTGTTGTTGTTCGTGTATTCTTTCTCCATTGAACTACTGTTGCTCCTTTGCACAGAGAAACTGACTGTATTTGGCAGGTGTCTCTCCAGGCTCTCTATTTTCTATTGGTCTATGGATCGATTCTTTGACCAATGCCATGCTATCTTGATTACAATTGTTTTATTTTTATAAATTTTTAATTTAATTTTATTTTTTAATGTTTTTTTGAGAGAGAGACAAAGTGGGGGAGGGGCAGAGAGAGAGGGAGAGAGAATCCTAAGCAGGACCCATGTTCATCACACAGCCCAACGTGGAGCTCGGTCTCACCACCATGACATCATGACCTGAGCTGAAATCAAGAGTCAGATGCTCAACCAACTGAGCCACTGAGGTGTGCCACTTTTTTTTTTTGAGACAGAGAGAGACTTAGCAGGGGACAGAGGCAAAGGGAGTGATAGAATCTTAAGCATGCTTCACACCCAGCACAGAGCCCAAAGTGGGGCTCAATCTTACGACCATGAAAGCATGACCTGAGCTGAAACCAAGAGTGGGACACTTAACAGATCGAGCTACCCAGGCCACCGTAGCAAGTCTTAAAGTCAGACAATGTCAGTCCTTTTACTTTGCCTTTCCATATAATCTTTAGAATTATTTCATCAACATACACAAAACAACTTGCTATGATTCTAATTGGGATGACATTTGAATCAGTGCATAAAGTTGTGAAGAACATTTCTAACCACAAAAATAGAAGAGCTCTTCATTTATTTAGACCTTCATCAGAACTTCATAGTTTTTCACAAATAGGTCTTGTACAAAACTTGTTAGATTAGTATATAAGTATGTAATTTTGGATCTTTAATTTCAAATTCTAATTGTTCATTACTAGTACACAGGAAAGCAACAGACTTTTGTATATACACCTTGTATGCTGCCACTGTGCTATAATCAACTATGAGTTCCAACAGTGTGTTTGTAAATTCTTTGTATTTTTTATTTAGACAATCATGTAATTTTCAGACAGTTCTATTTCTTAGCCTTGTCTTATTGCATTACTTAAAACAACCAGTATGATGTTGAATACGAGTGGTGAAAAAAGATATCCCTGTCTTGTTCACAGTGTTAGGGAGAAAGCACTGAGTTTCTTACCATTAAGTATAATGTTACCTATAGTTTTTTGTTCTGTTCTGGGTTCGTAGAGGAAATGTTATTTATCAGGCTGAGGAAGTTCCTCTCTGTTCCTAGTTATCTGGGAGTTCTTCCTCAAGAATGTGTGTTGCGTTTTGTCAAATGTTTTTCTGCAGCTACTGATATGATCCTAAGAGTTTGCTTCTTTTTTACCTGCTGATGTAATGGGGTATAATAATTTTTTTAATTAATTGAAAATAATTAATTTCGGTTGTAGAAGGGATCTCAAAATTTTCGAAAAGAGGAAAGTTGGTCGGGTGCCTGCGTCACTCGGGCAGTTAAGTCTCCGACTTCAGCTCAGATCATGATCTCAGGGCTCATGAACTCAAGCCCCGCAAAAGGTGAGCTTGAGCCCCGCTCCAGGCTCCGCACTCTCTCTCGCTCTCTCCCTCACTCTCTGCACCTCATGGGATTCTCTCTCCCTCTCCCTCTCTCTCTCTGCCCCTCACTCACTCACACTCTCTCACTCTGATAAATAAATAAATAAATAAATAAATAAATAAATAAATAAATGGATGAATGAATAGTTTTTAAAAAAGAAAATAGGAGTGTTGCTTTTGTTCCAGTATCTCACATCGTTGGCAGTGAGTAACTGCTGAATAAAGAAGTGGACCAACACCTATAGGTGTTCTGTTCTGATATGGAAATGGAAAATCATGCAAATAAAAAAAAAAGGAGAAGGCGACTTCTTAAATGTGATAAATCAAAGATGATCACGTGTGGGTTACAGGTGGACTGAGGTGCTGTGATCTCTGCATCAAGGATGGAAAATCGTCCCTGGGCATGGCCCAATGCAACGCTACTCTTCTTCTAAGAGGCCAGTAAGTCCTAGAGGTGCCAAGGCTACACTTCATTTTCCCTGCTGGTATCATCACTTCCCAGCTTAAGACAGGATGTGAACAGCTACTGTTAGCAAATGAAATCCAGCTGAGGCAAACCGATGGGAAGTGACTTGGCAAAGAAAATGACAGCAATAATGGGGAATAAGAAATCCCAGGCATATGAGGGAAAAGGTTTCAGAGGCTAACTCCCAGGAAAGGATTTATTACCAAAATGATAAATTGATTCTCTTGCCAGAATTGCTATTTAACAAGCAGAAACAACGCTAGGCCACATTCATTAGCCCACTGAATCTAAACCATTTAGCCTTATTTCCTTAAACTCCATATCCTAATAAATCCATGGTCCTCAGGCTTTGGCAGCATACCTAGGGAATGTGTGAAAAGTTAACACACATGTGTCGAGTGTGTATGTCTATACATGTGAATAGGTATGTGTGGAATATATGAGTAGGTTTGCATGGAGTGTATATATCATATGTACATTTAAAACCTCAGTAAGTTATATATAGTCAGTTCTCACTATTTGTGGTCACCACGTTCTATCACATCACCACAAACAATGAATGAGTCAATACTGAATTATTGCCACCAGAGGAAATACTGGGTTCAGCTCTACTAACTCTCTCCTCGTATTTTCCTCAAATGACCAATACTTAACCGTATTATATGTGTGTTTTTGTTTAAAAACATCTTATTTAATATATACTGTTGATTCCTTACCAGTGAACTCATGGTGGACGCCTGAATGAAGCTTATCTTACACATTTCCTTCATGAGGCACATCAGAGCCTTCTTGCACTAAGGAATGCTAGACAGGATTTCAGCACTATATCTGGAGGCCATTTTAAAGAATGAAATCTTCCACAAAAAGTCCACAAATTTGAAAAATGTTGTCACTAAACAGATTGGGAAATGGACATCTATTTACAGTATGAGAGCCAAAAGAATAAGGTCAAGTCAAACCTTGTTTGACCATAGCTGGCAGTATATGGATGAGGCCACCCCAGATTTTTCTCCCCCCCTGCAGAGGTATAGGTCCGTGAATGATCACAAAAGCACTGTGAATATTAATGTGGGGGTTACAAGTATATTTTACCAAGTAGGTGAATTCATACACACAAAAATCCACAAATGACAAGGACTGAGTATATGCATCTGTGTGTGTTTATTATACATATTGCTGTGTGTGTGTGTGTGTGTGTGTGTGTGTGTGTGTTTGTACACAAATTCAGAGAAAGAAGACAAATGATACATTTGAAAGTTGGCAAACTGGCATATGGGTTAAATAGAAAGCAGTAATTTTCCTTTAAAATTCTGTTGCTGATTAATTAAATAGGCTTTGTTTACAATTTAATTAGATATGTAAGTGATTTTTGAGAAATTGGCAAAATATAAGCACTAAGGGAATGAAAACTTAGTTACCTCCAAAATTACTCTCCGCTTCCAGAAATAGAAACAGGTAAAAATGGTAATGAAAAGAAATATTTATAGCCCTGCCAAGAACCAATCCAATCATTGTCAGTCTTTGTCAATTTTCTTCTTCTTCAAGCATTCATGCCACTAAATTTCTGCTTTTCTTAATACTTTGGAGAGACTGTTATGGCACAGATTTCTAACTTAAGGTGACAATTTTAGAAACTGGACCAACAGAGTTGAGAATGTACTAAAATCAGTAGGCAAGACCTAAAAGGAAAAGCCAGAAAACAGATCATAACGTATAAGATGAAGTTCAAAAGGATAATACTTTATTCATTGAGTACAAACCATGGGCCTAGCCTTCGAATTTGAATGGGTAGTGAAAATGGATCCTTGTAGCAGTACACTGAGACAACAAATGAGGAAGAAGGAGAGAAGGAGGAAAGGTTCACTTTCTTCTCAGTCACAAAATCACAATTTTTTAGAAAAATAAAATACTAGTTTAAACTCACATACTAAAAAATGAAAGAACCTTGGAAAACAGTTTTTCAGTTTCTTCTAAAACTGAACATACTCCAACCAGACAATGGCCCCCCTTGCTATTTACCCCAAAAGAGTTGAAAACTTATGGCCATACAAAAACCTGTATGCAATTGTTTATACCAGCTTTGTTCATAACTAGCCAAACTCAGAAGCAGCCAAGACATCCTTCAGCAAGTGAATGGGTAAATGGTGATACATCCAGACAATAGAATATTATGCAGCACTAAGAAGAAATGAGCTGTCAAGACGTGGAAGAAAGTTAAATGCCTATTACTAAGTGAAAGAAGCCAATCTGAAGATGCTACCAACTCCATGATTTAAACTATATGACATTCTGGAAAAGTCAAGAATAAGAGAAGGTGAAAAGATGAGAGGTTGCCAGTTGGTTGAGGGGAGGGATGAGTTAGTGGAGTACAGAGCATTTTTAAGGCAATGAAAATACTCTGATGCCATAATAATGGACACATGTCTATATACATTTGTCCAAAACCATAGAATATACCAACACCAAGAGTGAACCCTAACATAAATTATGGGCTGTGGTGATTATGGTATGTCAGTGTAGGTCCAGAAATTTTTATAAATGTACCACTCTGGTGGTGGATGCTAACAATGAGGGAAACTAGAGGTGCTTGGTGGCTCAGTCAGTTAAGCCCCTGACTTTCAATTTTGGCTCAGGTCATGATCTCACGGTTCATGGGATTGGGCCCCGTGTCATGTGCAGACCCTGCTTGGGATTCTCTCTCTCTGCCCCTCTCCCACTTATGTGCATGCTCTTCCTCTCAAAATAAAAAATAAATAAACATAAAAAAATAATGAAATTATGCCATTGATGGATCTGAGGGTATAAGGGAAATCCCTGGAAGCTTTCTCTCAGTTTTGTTGTTAACCTCAAAGTGCTCTAGAAATAAATTCTTCAAAACTTTTCTTAATTAAAACAAAAATGAAAGAATGATAAAAGTGCATCCAAATGAAGATATAATATCACTGGGAAGTTAACTTACTTTGTCGGTAAGAACAGTATTAGGTAAGAACAGTATGTTTCTGGTGAGCTTACATAGATTCTTTAAAAGGGAAATTAAATAATTAAAGAATTTAATGAACCTATCAAGTGGACAAATTCGCTGGAAAAAAAAATCCTCAACAGTTCATGACAACTCCTTATTACTGTTAGAATGCCACTTAGAGTCTGCTGTTGCCATCCAGCAGACAGCTGAACTTTGCCAGGATCAGTAAATATCACAAATAAAATGGTCTACCCAAAGCAGACCTGTAATTAACCACTGAACTAATCATTCTAACTCGAATACCCGCACAGAACTACGCAATCCAGAAGCTGATAGAGAAAGTAAGCATTGCAAAATAATGACCTGATCTTACAGTTCTTTGCTTCCTATGTTAGGATACTGAATAAACAAATTAATTCTGCAGAAAGAACAAGCCCAAATCAGAGTGACACAGTGCCACAAACTAGTGAAATTCTGACTTCAGACCAATCTCATGTAGAAAACCTTAAACACACACACACACACACACACACACACACACACACACACACACACACACAATTCCTTTCTTTTTTAATTTGTTTTTAGTATTTATCTTATTTTTGAGAGAGAAAGAGAGAGAGAGAGAGAAAGCACAAGCAGCGTAGAGGCAGAAAGAGCCAGAGACAGAACCTGAAGCAGGCTCCAGGCTCTGAACTGTCAGCACAGAGCCCGACATGGTGCTCGAACTCATGAACCGTGAGATCATGACCTGAGCTGAAGTCAGACGCTTAACTGACTGAGCCACCCAGGTGTCACCACATTATTCCTTTCTTAACTTCAGAAGTCTTTGGAAACTCATGAGGGAGGAGAGCTGTTTTTATTTAAATATGAAACAAATTGAAACAACACTGAAACACATTAAAGATTTTCACCAAGGTAAATTCTTCACTAACAACTATAGCTTCATTTTTAAATATTATAATAATGAAAATATTTGTTGACTGCTTATAACACCTAAGTCATTGTTCTGGGGACTTCACAAATAATTAACTGATTTGTTTCTTAAAAAAACACCATCATGTAGACGACACTATTATCCCAATTGTATACCGAAGAGAACTGAGTTTTAGAGAGTTTAAATCATTTGCCCATGGCCATGGGGGTCACACTCGTAACCAGTGCCAGGACCACAAAAATTGGCTCTGATAAGCTACCCCACAAAATGAGTTTTTTTCTAATGCTCAGGACATTCGACCTTCACTTGAAGATCATCTACCCTTTCTTTTTACTTGCATTCTTTTTACTGTCACCATTTTCTCTAAGACCATTCTTTTTCCCCCTCTCTTTTTTATCTTGATTACTTTCCCACTGTTTTCTTCCCTGTCTTTAATAGTTGACTACAGGAAACTAATGTGCATTTATCACATAAATTAAATGACTTTGTGGTCCATACTGTATTATTCACTTTCCAAAAATCTATAGGGCCATTAATTAGATTTCTTGTTTCTTCTTAACTTTTCAGGGGATCCCTAGTTAGCAACCTTTGTTAGGAAAAGATTCTAAGGCCCTATTCTAGGTAAATTATAGTCACCCATTAGACTGAGGTGAGATCATGAAGCAACAGATAATTAGCACCAACAATCATAGAACCCACTCATGGATATACTGGCTTAACAAAACAAATTAAAAACTGGTCTGATTTAGAGAAGCTCAGAGAAGTTTTGTTTGGCTCACGCTATAATTTAAACTGTATTAAATTAGGTGAAAATATTTATTAACCAAAAAAAATGCATAGAAAATCTGAATTTCTGGTTTACCTTGATAAGTGGCAATGCTATTCCTGATTTTTCAAAGCAACAAGCAGATGATGTTGAGTGACAATTTCTATCTCCCTCAGACAAGCTTAGGACTCTACAATAGTGTTCCTACACACAGTTCACTCATTTACACCTGCTGGCCCCGTGGGACAGTTGATACTGTAGACCCTTGAGTTTAAAATCTTAGTAAGCCACCCAACCATGTCTAGGATTAGAGCAGCAAAATTAAAAATGTGCTTCTAATTTGGTTTATAACTTCCTAATTCCTTTTTTTTTTTTTACCAATTATTTCAAACTAGTTCTAAAATTGACCTAGTTTGGAAATTCACTAGTTCTCTTTTAAAGACCAAAAATTTAAATATATGACACATAAGAACACTGGAATTGACTTTTTTGTATAAAATAGGAAAAATCCAGAGGTCAGCCCAGAAGATACTGTGACTATGTCAAATCCAAAGCAGATAGAAATCTTAAGAAAGAAATGTCATGCCCAAATAATGAAAGTGAGTCAGCAAAGGCAGTAATTATACATTTTCATGTTTTTCAATACAGATAAAATTCTCTTCATTTACCCCAGATGTGTTTTTCTATAAAGCATGGTTGAATGGTTGCCTCTATGTTTTTGAATGGGTAAAGCTTAGAGATGATAACCCAAGTAACAGAGGGGAGGCTGGTGAACCTGTCCAAAAGAGGCATCTTCAGAACAAGCTTATGTTTTTATTTAGATGGTATGTTAGAGATCCATAAAAATAGCAAAATTTCTAAAATCGACTTTATTGATATTTTCGGTAAGGGTGATTGAAAAGACCTCAATTTACCTGACTTTGGGTAGGGAGATGAATATTACAGTATTTTTAAAATGATCCACCCTCAAATTACCTACCTGGAATACCACTGCCCAGGATTTGGAATTAAACAGATGTAGATTTGAAACACGGTCAGCTATTTATTTTATAATAGTGAACATCTGGTAAGATAATAAACATCAGTCTCATAGCACAGTACCCATGTTACATTAAAAAAAAAAATGTATTCTCTGATACACAAATGTGCCTTCTGTGCCTCTCACACACAGCTGAGACATGCAGTCCTCAAAAAGCAGAGCTGAGCACGGAGGCCAAGTGTAGAGGCAGAGAGTTTGATTCTGAAGTTCCATAATGTTATCTATTAGGATACTTTAGAGACAAACATTAAAAATTAAAACCGTGGCCACTAGAAGAAGTTGCTATGGCTTTCAGAACTCATATAAAACAAAATAAGATGAAGTAATTTAAAAACTGCTGACATTTCCAATTAACCTTGCATTCTTTGGTGGTTCTTTATAAAAATTACTGAGAATATGCTCACATACAGCTCAGGGATGATGCCAACATGCTCCTTCCCCTGGGACTGATCTAGTAGGGCAGTGGTTACCAAGATTTCTACCATTCTTTCATTTTCACTGGTATTTAACTAGTATTTCACTACCATTGCTCTGCCTTCTTGAAGTCCTATACCTCTACTTGCTATTGACATTAATCCTTAGCATTCTTTTGTTCTATAATAACCTCTCACTAAGTCAGGTCATTTTTGTCCTCCCCAGCTGCTGATAAAGCTTGCCCCAGGCAATTAACTGTATTCACCTCAGACCATCAGAAGATTTAGTTTTCCTAATGTCCGTGAACCTTTGGAAAGAACCCAAGTCTGTAAGATGACTCCCAGAGCAAGTCGAGCTTAACACAGAGCAGAAGCCTCTTCTTTGGTCTTTCTTTCCAATTGGTATCCCCATTTGCCTGCTGGATCCAGTGTTTCTTAATCCCAATTTCAGGGCTTGATTCTTTATATTCGTTGGATTTACATGACCCAATATTATTTTCCCAATGCCTTCAATTTTAACACTACACATTACTTAGTCCATTATACCACGAATCCTAAATAAGAGATGCTCCCACAGTCAGCTCCTATGGCAGACTCCCTGGCCTCACAGACAGGAAAAGTATTCCAAAAAAGACCATGAAAAAATAAAGGGTAAAAAAGGATAAACATCAAGGCAAACTAGAACAAAGCAAAGATCAGGGCAGAAGGAACAGAAAGCAATGGACACAAAGAGAAAGAACTTAACCTCTGCTGAGTCTTATGTTGTCAAAATCAGTGGTGGCCGCCCAGTCAAAAATATTTTACCTCCTTCAGGATAAATAAACTTCAAGAGATTAATAAATCTACCCAAAATTAGATACCCACCGACTTAAAGAACGAGAATTCAAATTCAGAACTGGCTACATTATCTACCAAAGCACGGGGCTCCCATAACACATTACATAACAACATATATGTATTTTTTTTTCATCAGTTTTAATGACATATTGCTTAGGATGTGAGAAGCAGGGCTTGACACACCGCTTTGAAAGGAATGGAATGAGGGGGTACTGTTAGTACAAAGAGACTGAGGGAGGCAGGATGGGTAAGTTAAGAAGCTAAAAGAAAAAAAAAATGTGTTCTTACCTGGGCCCTGGCTGCAGCCTGGTCCTGTGGAAAAGACAATGAGCAGTTAGCAACACCTGGGGGACAGGTGTTCCCCTTACTGGGATTAGAGCAGGCGGAGACCACAGTCTCCTAAGAGGCCATAGTTGAAAATAGTTCATCCAAAGGTAAGTTCTTCTTAGATCTTCCTCCTGAAACAGGGATACAATACTCTCGATGTGAATTTACCCTGGGGAACGCAGAAAATTACACTTCTAAATTACAGTTAGAAACCCAACAAATAAATGTCACAAAGCTCCAAACTTGAAATGATAGGAAATCCTTGGAAATTAGAAATAGTGCTTTTTTTTTAAATGATGGAAGAAACCAAGACTCAAAGGGTTTAAACACCCTAAAACTGCAGAGATAACAAGAAGCAGAGTTGACACTGCAACACAGTATCAGACTCTGAAGTTATTTTTCATCATAAGTAGGCTGTAAGTTTCCATTACAATAACACGCTGAAAAATTACCTTTTGAACTGGCTGAATAGAAATACTGATTTCCTACCTGAGATCATTATTTCAGATCATGGAGCCAAGTCGTAGTTGATTCATGTTATTTGTTTTTCAAAATGGAACTTCAGAACATGTATTAACTGCTGTAAGGAATGCTGAAACTCCACATTTAAAAAATGGTAGTTTAAATTGTGTTTTCTTTCTACATTTGCTCAATATGGAAATTGTTAATATTGTAGCTTTAGCGCCCATTTAAGTCTTCAGCTTACTTTTGCTAATTATAAGCAAATCAATTGTTATAAGAAGTAGAATGTGATATTATATATATATTTTTTTCTTTAGTCAAGAGAATCATCTCCTGGATAGTTAGATTCCAAATGACTTGGCAAGACAGAAAGTCAATGAAGTACAATAAATAGACCCAGCGGAAACATTTTTCCTAAACAGCCCAGTCTAAACCACTCATTCTTCAGATATTGTCAAGATTGGATTAGCCTGGTTTAGGGAATCACATTTTCTAAATGAAATTTTGCAGCTGAAATGCCAAAGTTTTTATCATGCTATTATACCCTTGAGAAAAATAACAAGCAGACTATTTCACTCTTTTCTGGCTATTTGGTATGAAGCCTAAGTCATTTCCATAAAAGAACCAGATTTCTCCCTGACTCACCAGTACGTAAATTGGGATTAGCAGACTCTCAAAAAGTAACTGAAGGACAAAGAATAAAACACTGTTGCCATAATCACAAACCTGCAGAGTCTTCAGTAATGAAAATATTTACACTTCAGACTTTAGAACGCTAACATGGAAAGACCTTGTGGAGAAATAACTCAATCAACCAAACCACACGGTTAAGCACCCCTACTCCTCACCATCATACACGTACTGAAGCCATCATCAAGTGAGTCTGAAGACAGTGAATAACCACCTATATCTTCAGGTCCAGAGTTAAGAGTTTTGCTGAGGCTCACAAACTTTGTTTTGAAAGGCAAAAATCAGGTGGAGTCTCTTTAGAGCCAGGTGATGATGACAAGGGATTTTCATAGGACTCTGGTGACTTCAAGGTCAACAGTAAAAGGAGTAGCAAAGGAGAGTGGGTAAGGATAGGGCAGAAATATTGATTTATGAGTTTTCCATACCTCAACGCTGTATTTCATGAAAGAAACGAACATAGGATTGTACAACCCCTATTTAATGCTGACTTGTCAAGTCTTATAAAGTATTTGATTCTAGCTTGTTACCTCTAAGGGTCAGGTCTCTGTTTTAAAGAAACTATAACCAATATTGTGACTTAAAATTCCCAGGGAAAAAAAACAGCAGCTTGTCCATAAGACTGAGTGAAAATGTAAGATCTTCCACAATAACTGTATAGAAATTATATTTCTAGAAATACCTTGGGTAAAGTAGCAACAAAAGGTAAGTGGGCAACAAGGGGATTCCGTGTTCTCAGTCCCTCTTGTCCTTGTGGCACATTATATTTGTATATATTCTGTCTTTCTGAGTATGGTAAAGATCAGTGTGGTAAGGACCAAAACGTGCCGGTAAATGCATAAAGCTCTGAAGCATATAATATGGTAGTGCCATTATTATCATCATCATCACCATAATGCTCACCAGTGAGTCAGGAAAAGAATCCTAATTATAGTGTAGGAAAAAAAAAAATCAAGCTGCCCTGGCAAGAGAAATGTAATAGATGAATTATTTTTGCAATGCTATCTGATCATCAAGAGATATTGCCTTTAATCATTTCTTACATCTCTTACCATGAGGTAGAGTGAAGACATTTCCTTGAAGTAACTTGAAGGGAAATGTTTACATTACATACTTACAGCCTCACATTAATACAATTTTGTAAGTGTTCTAGGCTATTTCACAGAGGACAACCGCTACCTAATAGAGGAGCTAATTAATAGAGCTAATTAATAGAGGAGACCTCCTGCAGAGGCATCAGAATTGAATTGTGAGACAGGGGTCCCAAATTTGAGTTCCAGGTTCTAACTACACACCATAAAGATTTTGCCCTTCAAGCCTTCAACTTTTCTTCTATAAGATAAAATCTTTCTCTGTTTATGGCTAATTTAAGTAGCCTGTATATACGAGGAATGAGGTAGGAACACCAAAAGTAGAGTCAGAGGGAGGAACATATAATTTCTGCTTTCAAGGAATGTGTAAATACTACAGGACACCACTACAGATACCACAGACACACACACACACACACACACACACACACACACACACACACACAAACATACACAAACACCAAAATTAAGCATAAGCAGTGATAAGCTTTAAGGTTACAGTTGACCGATAAGATGTAGTAAAGGTAAACTACTAATGCAGAGATTGAAAAGTCTGCCTCAGTTATAAACATGTAGAATATAAACAGGTAGGACCGCATACTGTGGGTAATTGTAATGTGTAGACATAGGTCCATCAATGGCAACAAAAGGAATGCTCTGGTGGGAGATGTTGCTAAGGCGGAGGAGGCTACACATATGAGGGGGTGGGGGTACTTGAGAAATCTCCCTACCATCCCCTCAGTTCTGCTGCAAACATAACACTGCTCTAGAAAAACAAAGTCTTGGGACACCTGGGTGGCTCAGTCAGTTAAGCATTTGACTCTTGATTTTGGCTCAGGCCATGATCTCATGGTTCATGAGATGGAGCCCTACGTCAGGCTCTGAGCTTAGAATTCTCTTTCTCCCTCTCTCTGCCCCTCCCCCGCTTGTGTCCCCCCCCCAAATAAATAAATAAATATTTTAAAAAACAAAAAATAATAAAAAGTAAAATAAAAAATAAAACAAAGTCTTAATGAAAACAAATAGCACGTGTCTTCAAAAGTTCATATGAAGAAAGAGGACTTAAAAGACAAGAGTAGAGATGGACTGTGGAACTTACTTAGGTTTGATATCTAAATTTTATTCAATATGAACAGGTAATGAGGATGTGACTCTTTGTATTACAAGAGGATTTGCCTAATAGTGACTTGCCCACATAAAATCCTTACTTGTTTTCACTGATACTTTTCAGAATTACTGAATTGTCTTCCACTTAGAATGCAGTAAACGCAGATATTCAGAATAATCTCTACTTCTCTTATTAAAAAAAAGATACGTCTCTATCAAATGACTTTTCTTAAAACAGAGGCCTAAAAATCATAGTTATTCATTAGATATTATTATTAGATATATAGAGAGAGATAATTACATACATATTTTATATATATCTTGAAAGTTTGCAATCACTGAATGTGATGCTCTTTTAGAAATGTTTACTGCATAATCATTGTGGCAGAGAATGAAAAGTACTGCCTAAGAAGAAGATGACCTTTATTGTCATCAGTTTTTTCCTAAGTGACAAGAAAATTTTCTGGGCTACAGTTCTCGCTCCCAAAAATTCCTTTCCTTCTTTCTTCCTCTCCTCTCCTCCATCTTCCCTCCTTCTTCTTTTTTCTTTTCCTTCTCTTTTTTCTCCTCCTCCCTCCCCTCTTCCCCTTTCCTTTTTTCCACCATTATATTTATGAAGTGTTAAGAATCATCTCAAAATACAGAGATAAAAGAATCAGTAATGGCCCTAAGAAACTTATTTGCTGGTTAGAAGCAAATTAAAAAATTAGCAAAGTATAGAAAATTCACCTGAAGTAAATTTTAAGAGCAAATAGGAATTAACCAGTTATTCTCATAGGCTCTGATAGAAGCAACCGCAGATGACCATGGATGCACACCCAACACAGGACGCTTAAATAAAGATGGACAAGGTGAGGGACATGGAGGAACCATGTGGATAAAGTAGTATTTGAAATTGAAGGAAAGGTAAGGATTAAATAGGCATGAGATGGAAATAGGGGTGAAAATGTGTAAAGATGTAAGGAACATATGAAATCGCCTTAAAATGAAAGTGATGGGGTGCCTGGGTGGCTTGGTTGGTTGAGCATCTGACTCTTGATTCTGGCTCAGGTTGTGACCTCATGGTCCATGAGTTTGAGCTCCGTGTTGGGCTCTGTGCTGACAGCTCAGAGCCTAGAGCCTGCTTGGAATTCTGTCTCTCACTTTCTCTCTGCCCCTCCTCCACTTGTGCTCTCTCAAAAACAAATAAACATTAAAGAAATAAAATGAAATGAAATGAAATGAAATGAAATGAAATGAAATGAAATGAAATGAAATGAAATGAAATGAAATGAAATAAAACAAAAATGAGCAGGGTGGTACAGGAGTTCAAGGTACAGATGAGGGACAGTATAAGAAATAAGGGTGCAGAGGTGGACAAAGGCCAGATTATGAGAATCAGGGTGAGCTATGTAATTGGGATTTTATTCTTTCAGTTTGGTTATGGGTGGTTCCTGAAGAATTGTAAATACTAGAAGGACTTGATCAGTGTGCCTTTTAAGAAGATCACTTTAGCAAGCATGATGAGAAGGGGTTGGGAAAGGACCATACTAACATGGAGGAAATCAGTAATAAAATATAGTGTAGCTCAGTCAAAAGATGGTAACGGATTTTAGGTCATAGAGAGGTAATGAGAATTATAAGAGATATCAAGAAAATAAAACAGTTAAGATTTAAATATTATTCCATGTGACTGTCAACAGAGGAAGAAGGGTCAGGGATGACTACTATGTCTCTCATTTGAGCTTAGTATGACTTGGCTTTGGCAAAAGAAGAGCCACTAAATCTCACTGGTGCACAACAAGACACAATTGTTTCCTGTTCATGCCATTGCTGCTGTTTCTACACAAGCTAAGCACAACTGGGCTTGACTCTACACTACACGTTGGGTCCAAGTCTGCTCCACCTCTCATCCTCGTTGGACCAACATATACCTGAAGCATCATCTTCTTATCAGGAAAGGCAGAAAGTCATAAGGAAGTCCATCCAACAGCCTTTAAACCTTAAATTGTGTCATAAATACCACCACTGTCCTGGCGAAAGCAAGTCATATGGCAATGAATGGGAAGTGTACCCACCATGAAGCCATGGCAAGGGTGTGTACATATTATAATAATCCAGGGCAGTGGGCAACAGAGACTAATAATTCAATTTACCACAAGCCCACTGTGGATGGTGGAGGTATTCTTAAAATAAGGAATTATAAAAAAGAGAGCACAATATGGACATAGAAAAAGAGAATTTGGGTTATTGAAATGCTTCCAGCACTTAAAATCACTGGTGTTTAGTAGGTAGTATGGTATATAGATAGAGCTGTCAGGAGAATTATAACTGGGTTGGGAACACAAATGAGAAGCTCTCAGCATTGATATTCAAAAGGCACTGTAGGTCAAATAATGAAACTCTAGGGTAAAGAATCCCAATATTTAAGGGTTGAGAAGCAGCAGAAGACTCATAAAGGAAAATGAGATAAATGGTAGAGATATAAAACCAAAGGAGAGAGTAATTTTATGTGCTAAAAGGTACAGAGGGGTCCAGAGAGGAAAGGACTCAGAATTCTTAATTGGATTTAGAATTTAAAAGAACATTAATGGCCTTTACCAGAACCATTTCAAAAACATGGTAAAGTTAGAATCCAAAGGCATCTTGAAAAAGATGACTGTTATCTTTCCAGTTGTTCCAGCATGATCTCCCATCCTTGCCCCTATCATTCACATCCCTTCCTCTTTAACATAAAAGCAACTCTGTCTCTTAAACACGTGCTGTGTCAATGCAATTCTCTGTATCCCTGCTCAGACCACTACAATAACTACCACATCCTACAAGAGCTTCCTGGCAGCTCTTCTGCCTCCATAATCCATTTACACATCACAGACACACCAATCCCTAAGAGGAAAAAAAATCAGATAATTGTAGTATACTGACAAGTACAATATAGAGGGTTAAAATAGGTCTTAGTCACTTTCTGTGGCAAAAACCTACTTTACCCCTCTATATTGTACTTGTCAGTATCTTATCTTTTTATGTATTTTCTATCTCCAAACATTACTGCAGATATATTGCCCTATGTATAAGTCACATCCATATTTTGCAAACATGGAACTGGACCTCAAAAGATGTTAGTAACTATTTGTTGAATAAATGCATATTATTGTCGATTAACTGAAGCGAGCTGAAGAATAAACAGGATACAACTCGGAAGGTAAAAAATAAATTCTAAACCATGATCAAAAAAAAGGAGAGAAGATGCACTACGGTTGCAGACTATGAGTCTGGAGTTCTCTCTTGTCCAGCAAGAGAACAGATGCAGAATTGAATACAAGAAAGGCTAATGTCCAGGAGGAGATAAGAGCCCCAAACAGGGGTTTCATCTCCGTATTTATTGAGCTCACAAGACGTTACCCACATAGTGAATGTGAAGAAAACAAGATCTTACACACATGAACATGGAGAAAAACATCAGGTAGTAATCATTAACTTGTGTGTGTAAGAAGCAAAGGGTCTGGGGGGGGGGTGGGCAAGTGGAGTTTGTGATCAAGGTACATTGGTGTTCAGATGGAAAGTAATTTTACTCGTGATCCCATTACAATATCTCTTTAGCTAGCCTCGGGCGCTTTCACCCCGTGGTGGCAGCTTTCCACCCTAAGCTTTTTTCTAACCCATTTATGTAAGTAGAACCTATTTCCCCACACACTACTTGGACAGCATGGGTCTTATTAATTTGTTTGTATATTCACTTATGGATGTATATATGTATTTTCCTGCAGTGACTAAGGCATTGTTAAATACTGACAGGAGTGGAAGTTGGGAATGTAAAAATAAATAAATAAATAAAAAGCAGAAATCAGAGGAAATAATGGAGAACAGGGACTGAGAAAGGAAGTCTGGAAGAGAGTAGGTTTCAGATTGGGAGTGGAGTTACTAGCCACGGAACAAAAAAGAGACCCTTTTTTCTACCTAAATTAGCAAAAGGTATGGATAATCAATGCTTGTTGTTTTTTTTTTTTCTTTCTTCCTCAAAACTATTATACCTACCATTGTATAAGCTACTCTCCTCATTTGGTATTTCATGCAGATTTTCCTCTGTCTTTAGAGATTCTGATACAGCATTACTTTTACTGGCCCTGCAAGTGCTCTTTTTAAGCAAGTGTTTAAATAACCACTAGTTTATTTTTTTTTATTGACAATAGGATTTTTTTTTAATTTTTCATTATTGTAAATCAAATTGCTATATGTGTATGTGTATGAAATAAATCTATAAATCTTTGTGCAGGTCTTCGAATATTTCCATGGTAAAAATTCCTAGAGTTACTATATTTGAAGAGTTGAATCTTATGAAATATATTACAAAATTGGCTTCTATAACTTTTTCTACCACCTACTCTACTTCCTTCATGAACAATAAAAATCATGCACTCAAAATTTTTACAGTTTGATAGGTACTGAAGCTTCTTCTAAGGTAAATTTATTTGATTTCCAGTATACTTGAAGTGTTTGTACATGTATTCTCCATTAAGATTTCTTTTTGTGAGTTGTTTGCTCATATCAGCTATCTAATTTCTTATTGGGATTTTTTTTTAATTCATGAGTTCTGGTAGCTCCTTATGTATTTACATGATATTTAAGGTTAGCATAAATAAATTACATTTCATAGATTCTAACAAATCATGGGAACATGTATTATTATATACAATAATCAGTAATGTATACAATATGTATATTATATATGGCAGGAAAAATTCCTGCATATAACATTATTATATAATATTAATTTTAAAATTCATCCCATCTTAGGGATATTAAGTGGTGTAAAAAAAAATAGGGCACTGTTATAGTATGCAGATTAATTATCTTCAAAGATGCCCATACCCTTATTCCTAAAAAACATGAATATATTTTTCTCTGGAAGAAAAGACTTGGATGTTGATTCATTTTTGAGAGAGAGAGAGAGAGAGAGACAGAGAGTGAGTGGGGGAGGGGCAGAGAGAGGGAGAAACACAATCCAAAGCAGGCTTCAGGCTCTAAACTATCAGTACAGAGCCTGATGCAAGGCTCGAACTCATGAGCCGTGAAATCTTGACTTGAGCCGACGTGGGATGCCCAAGTGACTGAACCACCCAGGTGCCCTGGAAAAAAAGGATTTTGCACATGCAATTAAGATTACTGAATTTAAAACATAGAGATATCTTAGATTATCCAGGTGGACCTAAACTAATTGCATGAGCCATTAAAAAACAAAGAACTTTCTCTGTCTGAGAATAAATGATATGTGGCAGGAAGGGATGTGAGAAAGATTCCAAGAGGGAGAAACAGTAGATGTGCCATCACCAGCACATAGACCCATGTACCGTGAAGGGAGAGAGAGATCTCTAGGAGTCAAGGGCAGCTCCCAGCTGACAGACACAAGGAGATGAGATCAATGCCCTTCAAGTGCATTCAACATTTTCTGCCAACAACCTGAGTGACCCTGGAAACTTCTAGATGAGAGCCCAGGATGATTAGTGCCTTGATTTTGGACTTGTAAGACCCAGATCAGAAACAATAGCTATGACCACCAGACTTCTAACTTATAGAACTATGAGAAAATAAGCATATATTATTTGAAGCTACCAAGTTTGTACTAATCTGTGACAGCAACATTGAAAACTAATACAATTATAAAACAAAATTAGGTATATGAATTCAAGAAGACAGTTGAATTCTAAAATCTAACATTCCCCAGATTTAGAACAATGTAATTTTATGAAACTAGAGATGAGAGAGAACGAACACTACATTAAAGCAAATGAAAGAAAACTTCTGGAGTTTTTAAATCCAAACGTAATATTGTCAATTGTAAAGTTTTAATTTATAGTCTAGAACTATACTGGAAACTTCAAACTTGTGTATTCTCGAAATTTCTTCATTTTTTTGGTTTGATTTTCACCATTTTGAAAATTATCCAGGGGTCTCTGTAAAATATGCCTTGCAGCTGACTGCATATTTCTGACAATCTAAACTAGTAAGTGAAAGGCTGTGTATCTTTACTTCAACAGATGAAAAACAGGAACAAAGTAGAAATAAACATTTCTGATACAAAATTCTAAGGACACAATTAAAACAACCTGCCACTATTATAAATTTCTTTTCCAGGTTATAATTTTTAAGATGTAGGAAAATTATTCTGAGATTGTAAGCCAAATAAACAAGTGCTCATAAAAATATGAATATGTGAGCATGTAACTTGATTAACAGACCCAGGGAGTGATAAAATTTTCCAAATATCACTGCATCTTACTGTTTAATAACTACATTACTCAATTGAAGAAGTTGCAAAACATTTTTTTCTTCTATTTATCACCATAGTCTTAACTTGATATTATAATTTTATTTATTTTTTCTTTTTTTAATGTTTATTTACTCTATTTTTGAGAGAAAGAGAGAGAGAGCGCACAGTCTAAGGGAGGGGCAGAGAGAGAGGGAGAGAAAAGAGAGAATCCAAGCAGATTCCATGCTTCAGCACAGAGCCTGATACAGGGCTTGAACCCAAGAACTTCAAGATCATGACCTGATACAAAATCCAGAGTCAGATGACTAACTCCCTGAGCCACCCAGACACCCCACTATTATTTTAAATATGTGCTGGCTATGCCACTGTATCTCATATTTGACAGTGACCTAAAGACATAGTGTGGTTATGAGAAGTACGTTCAGTATGCCTGAACCAATCATTCAAATGATTATCAAAGGTCCAAATTGACAAAAGACAAGAACATAGCCCATCAATATGGGATTACTTTGAAAAAGAAGGTCCATACACAAAAGGATAACAATTCTACACTAGAAAATGGGGTAGGGATGGTATTAATAGTCTCCAGTTTGATTATTATTCTAAGGACCTACAGTATACTGAACTGTACATTTGTTGCATGAGCTTTGCATTTTATTTCCACTCTTGCGGTGTACTTTTCTCTCAAGGTAGTTCAGGAAAGTATACCAGGGCAGGGAATGATGAAGTCTTGCCTTTCCCGCCCCCCCTCCCCCCGCCCCTTAAACTGAAGGATGTGACGAGGCATCTTTGACAAATACAGTTGGTAATTACAAAATTACATCCGGCAAGTTCAGTCTTCAGAGAAGTACTAACAGATTAAGGAGTTCAGAGGTTCTTTCGAGTAATTTATTTAACACAGAAGTCATACTGACTGGAGATAATCTGAAATTATCTTGTAACCAAAATATAAGATTATCAGAATGCAAACACACTGAGGGAAATTTCTTCCAGCCAAAAGATTTGCCAAAATATTTGAATACAAATATTTCTGTGGTAATGACACTTAGAGCAAAGCAAATGGGAAAATTGTTTTCATAACACAAAACTATATAATCTTAAATTAATGTAATTATAATTATTTCCTTCTTAGATAATTTATTTATTCATTATTTTATCATTGGCACTTAAACAGAGTACCCGGCACAGAATGGATGATTGACACATGACTGCTGAATAAATGAATGAATGAATGAATTGTTCTAGCCCTCCCTGTATTTAGGGAAATACATTTTATAAGCAATAGCAGGAGCAGAAAATACCAAGTGGGACAGGCCTTCCACACTATTGACCTTCTGGATCCACAAGCAGAAAATGAGTTAGAGTGGAGGAGAAAAAGGATAAAGGAAAGATGACCAACGAAATGTTAGATGGCAAAGTCACAGAGTATCTGTTGGAAGTCAGAGATCTGTTTCTATTTTTTTCTCTGCCACTTATTGTTGGATGATCTTGGGTAAGTAATTTAGCTCCTCAAGATTTATTGTCCTCGTATGTAAATGGTGATAAAATCACTCAATTTATTAGATTGTCATGAGGATTAAATATGGTAATATCACCATTGTCTTGCACTGTGACTAGCATAGAAGGTCAGAATAAATGGCGGTTATTATTATTATGAGTATGTTGAGCTAAAGTAGCAAAAATAGTTTTTAGCTTGGTTACTTTAAAATGAATATTTAAGGAGCTGTCTTTCATTTCTTTCCCTTGTTAAGTGGAATTCTTTCATTAACTTCTCTTGGATCCTCACTGATTTGCATTATGTCTCACTAATACAAGATGAAACCAACCATCACTGATTGCATTATGATTAACTTCCCTAGTTTGTCATTTTCAAACAGTGAAGGATGACATGGCAATGATATCCCTTAATTAGTTAAACATTTCTCATTTATAAACCGGAAAGGATATTACATCTCAATGAATTTAAATGTGTTTTGACCCAAAGAAGCTAATTCTCCTGTTCGTGGATGTGGGCTGTTTAACACTGCAGTTAGTCAGGGGTTATCAGGTCAGGGAGAATTAGCACTTTCCTCAAAGGCGGAGCAAGCAGTTCTATGAAAGGCTATGTCTGTCTCTGTTGTCTGAATTACTTAGTCAATGGCAAAGAAAAAGATAAGAGTTTAATTCTGGGTAAAAATATCACCAAGGTAAAAATACCTAAATTATGCTTTGAGCCTTCACTCTATTTCCCTCCTATTTTACTCCCCAAGAGTAAAAGAATGAATAGAATTCCAACATTCTACTATTGAAAAGATTTGATTTATATTCGCCTAAATCTATTTCCTAGAACATGTGCCTTACGGCAAGTTTTGTATCTAGAGTCACATGACTCCAAATACTGAATAAAATATTTTATCTAAAGAAACCTGAACTAGGGGCGCCTGGTTGCTTTCGTGGGTTAAGTGTCTGTCTCTTGATTTCAGCTCAGGTTGTGATGCCAGGGTCGTGGGATCAAGCCCCACTTCGGGCTCCGCACTAGTTGAGGAGTTTGCTTAAGATTCTCTCCCTCTCTCTCTCTCTCTCTCTCTCTCTGCCCCTCTTCTGCTCATTCTTTCTCTCTCTCTCAAATAAATAAATAAATAAATAAATAAATAAATAAATAAATAAAATTTAAAAACCTAAACCACTTTACTCATTCTTACTCATTAGATGTGTTTTATCATCTACCAATATATGCATATGTGTGTATATAAATCTATAATGATACATGTATATATCACATATATCATATATATTACATATTATGTATTACCTGTATACAAATATAGATATAAAACTTGCATATATCTCTAATGTAGAAGAAGGTCAAAGAAGTGTGGGTTTGCAGAGAGGAGTCAGTCCATATAGATACATATTTTCCACCTAAATATGATGACACAGTCCCAGACTCAAAAGTCAAGAGTCAATTCATTAAGAGAAAATAAACTAGTTTAGAAGAGAACAGTTAAAAATGAATACATATACTATCAAAATAAAGAATGGTTTTCCTTTTACATAAACTGCTTACCAAAGTGGTGGAATACATTTAAATAAAAGAGCTCTGTGACTAGTTAGAAGCATCAATTAAACACATTGGCACAGCCTCAGTGTGAAGCTGAACTCTGTAAATTTGTCAGGTTCTGATATGATGTTTTCAGAATCTTTCTATTTGTAACTTTCATTTGCTGCAGTTAATTTCCAGATATAAATAGATAAAACTAAAAGGAATAAAGAGTGTGATGCTGTTTGACTCTTTTCTATAAGAAGTCTGCATTGTTTCCAGAATATTTTTTGTCCACAGAAATATAACACTGAGATATTAAAAGCCTATTGACTCAAATGCCTTATGTGATAGTATTCCTACGAGAGTACAATGAAAATTGAAAGTCAGAAATCTTAATTTTTAATTGTGAATTACAATTGTCGACCATAGGCCAAGCCATCTTGGGATAAATGTACTATAATAAATGATAACATTTAATGAGGGAAGAAATGCAATTGGTGTTACATTCTTTTTTTAATTTTTTAAGTCTATTTATTTTGAGAGTCAGAGACAACACAAGTGGGGGAAGGGCAGAAAGAGAGAGACAGACAGAATCCCAAGCAGGCTCTGTGCTGCTCACGCAGAGCCTAACATGGGACTCAAACTCATGAAACTGTGAGATCATGATGTGAGCCGAAACCAAGAGTCAGATGCTTAACCCACTGAGCCACCCAGATGCCCCAGTGCTACATTTAAAAGCTAAAGCATACACTAAACTTATATGAAAATGGATACATAATTTAAGCCTCAAGGTCTTGGACATGATATGCTATGGTCCTTTTCATGGATCATGTATCTGTTCCCACTGAATACAAAAGCTCAGAT
Source organism: Felis catus (assembly GCF_018350175.1). Taxonomy (NCBI): domain Eukaryota; kingdom Metazoa; phylum Chordata; class Mammalia; order Carnivora; family Felidae; genus Felis; species Felis catus. Next base: position 98,446,680 of record NC_058368.1, on the reverse strand, counting down.
ATTTGTTTAACCAGTCTAGCAGGATTCTGATTTGGGCATTAAGGGTGTCAGTATAATTAGGGCTTTGTCAAGTTAGACCTACTGAAGAATGCATTAGACTGATTTTATGAATTTATTCAGCAAGTTGGCTGCACTGTGTTCGTGTTTAGTCTCTGGCCTCCATTTTATAGAGACTGAAACTTCTTTATTTTTTCCATCACAAAATCAAAATCCTAAAAAGAATATTATGTTCCTCACTGAAAGTTCATCTCCTTAGCATAGAAATATATTTCCTGCAGCTTTTGACTAGATATCAGAAATTCCAATACAGCACTACCATTTAATAAGGATTTATTACAGGATTTAATATTGAATTAAGGTGTGATTTATCTAAAATTTATTGAGAAAGTTATAACGAGTTGGAAGACAAATGTTAGGACCTCAGAGATAAATTGTAATACACAGACTTAATTTTGAGGATTACATGCGATATTACTTTGATATATGCTATAAGAAAGAAGTCTTCTAAAACATATATAAAAGTTGGGTGCCTGAGTGTCTCAGTCAGCTAAGCGTCCAGTTTTGGCTCAGGTCATGATCTCATGGCTCGTGGGTTCCAGCCCCACATCAGGCTCTGTGCCAGAGCCTACTTCCGATACTGTGTCTCCCTCTCTCTCTCTCCTGCTCATGCTCTGTCTCTCAAAAATAAACAAAAAAATGTTAAATAAAAAAAAAATTTTTTTTTAAGATCTAGAAGAGATTTTACCTATCAGGACAATGAAGGCTGCCTACATCCCCTCATTTATTCTTTGCAGCGAAGGGTCTACTTCCTGTTTATTTGTAATTTCTAAATTATCCCTGATTTTCAGTAATAATTTAATCACAGCCACAGAAATTAATTATTAGAGAATCATTATAAAGAGAATTTGGGAAGAGACTAATATATTTAAAAGGTCTTAACTATTAATTAGGTATTTGAGGTTTTTCTAATGGATAGTCTGCACAAACATGAACAATACCTATTGTCAAGTTACCACAACGCTTCCTACAAAGAGAGTGGGGACTATGCAACAGTATTAGTCATATCCCACAAAAACTGATAAATAGCCTGACATAAATGTAAATTCTTTTGTCTTTTCTTCGAATGCCTCATAAAATTGGAGAGATTCTTCTTATAGTTAAAGGGTATTAAATGGCCAGTTTCTCTGGGCACCTGGGTGGCTCAGTGGGTTAAGTGCTTGACTTCAGCTCAGGTCATGATTTCAAGGCTCATGAGTTCAAGCCCCGTGTTGGGCTCTGTGCTGACAGCTCAGAGCCTGGAGCCTGCTTCGGGTTCTCTGTCTCCCTCTCCCTATGCCTCTCTCCTGCTCACTCTCGATCTCTATCAAAACAAATAAACATTAAAAAAGATTTCTCAACCTTCATACTACATTCAACACTGGGTAGACATGCTCAAATCCTCTCAAATCCTCTGGTGAGCCACCCCCAATATATTCTGCTTCCAATTCCTCATCACCCAAGAATGGCCTTAGCAGGACTTTTTTTTTTTTTTTTTTTTTTTTGGTGTTGCAGCTGCTCCTTGCTAAGGTCTGTCTCTTACTCAGCAGTCTCTATCTTTAGTCCCATACTGTGAGAATAGGTTTAAATTTCATTACACTTTGTGAAAAAAGACGACTTCTGCATTACTTCCCTCAAAAAACCCCTCATATTTAGCAATTGTTCCCTCACCTTTTTCTTCTCTAAGTGTATCTTTCTTCAGCTTTCTTAAGGAAATGATTTTTTTATATGAAATTTATTGACAAATTGGTTTCCATACAACACCCAGTGCTCATCCCAAAAGGTGCCCTCCTCAATACCCATCACCCACCCTCTCCTCCCTCCCACCCCCCCATCAACCCTCAGTTTGTTCTCAGTTTTTAACAGTCTCTTATGCTTTGGCTCTCTCCCACTCTAACCTCTTTTTTTTTTTTCCTTCCCCTCCCCCATGGGTTCCTGTTAAGTTTCTCAGGATCCACATAAGAGTGAGACCATATGGTATCTGTCTTTCTCTGTATGGCTTATTTCACTTAGCATCACACTCTCCAGTTCCATCCACGTTGCTACAAAAGGCCATATTTCATTTTTTCTCATTGCCATGTAATATTCCATTGTGTATATAAACCACAATTTCTTTATCCATTCATCAGTTGATGGACATTTAGGCTCTTTCCATAATTTGGCTATTGTTGAGAGTGCTGCTATGAACATTGGGGTACAAGTGCCCCTATGCATCAGTACTCCTGTATCCCTTGGATAAATTCCTAGCAGTGCTATTGCTGGGTCATAGGGTAGGTCTATTTTTAATTTTCTGAGGAACCTCCACACTGCTTTCCAGAGCGGCTGCACCAATTTGCATTCCCACCAACAGTGCAAGAGGGTTCCCGTTTCTCCACATCCTCTCCAGCATCTATAGTCTCCTGGTTTGTTCATTTTGGCCACTCTGACTGGCGTGAGGTGATACCTGAGTGTGGTTTTGATTTGTATTTCCCTGATAAGGAGCGACGCTGAACATCTTTTCATGTGCCTGTTGGCCATCCGGATGTCTTCTTTAGAGAAGTGTCTATTCATGTTTTCTAAGGAAATGATTTTATAGCAGTAATCGACATAAATACTCTCTTCCTAGCCACACTAACACATTGTCTCAAAAATGGTGGACACCCAGCCCTTCAGCTGCACAGTGGGACTATTGGCTTTCTCTCCTCTGAAAATTTTAGTGAGCACCAGCTGTATTACATTTGGGGAATAGTTCTATGTCCTCACCTACAAGATGGTGAAAATCTAGAGCTTACAGTTTCTTGGCTTAGCCTGAGTCTGCAGAGAGAAGGTCTTTCTTTTTTCCAGGGTCATTGTGCCCAACTAGCCAGGAAGGAAATACATGCTTTTTATGCCTTTAATAGCCTCACAAGGAGATAGGGGAAATATCAAGAAGAAAACAATAAGAATTACAGGAGAGAAATGTCAGTGAAATCGAGGAAGAGATTACAACTTCTTAATTAGAAAAACCCCTAATACATTTAACATTTTCAGAATTGTGTCATAATTTTTTACACCCAGAGGTGTATTTTCCCCATTTTTACAAAGGGATACAATGCAATAGGAGAACACTGGTTCATGTTCAATCATTATGAACATCTTTCTTCCAAGTGTGAAAATATGTCCTTGGCAAACATAATTGTGGAACTCTTTTCACATTTTATGCAGAATGTTCAGCTTTGAATTTAAGTACTTCCTTCTTTCTGGCACTAAAAGATGTTCCTGGCGTATCTTGTCTATTTCTTGCCCCAGTCTTACAAGCGGCAATTTTCCAAAAGGTCCTGGAACCTTTTATTGGGAAAGGTATTAGAAAGCCAGGCTGGGGATCTAATTGTGCTCATTAATACTGGGGTATTGTTGTTTCCAGAAATTGGTATGTGTATACTAACTCATGTATATGCGTGTATCTATAAAGGTTTCTGTGTGTCACCATTAGTATATACATATTGTTGACTTCATACTGATGTTTCTAACTGTATTCCCTTACCACATAGATCATTCTAATTCCCTCCACGTTTTATCTCTTACCTTCCAGTCCAAGAGTGAGAAACCTGGCTCCATTCTTCATCAAACATTTACTTAATTGTTTAACTCCATTATACATATAAAATTATACCTAAACTGTTTAGGCATACCCCCACGGGGAAGCTTTATCAGCGAGGATATGGGTTTATGTATAGGTTTGTTTGCCTTTCATCTTACAGACTGCACTCATTTCCAAAGTTGCTTAGATCAGCACCTTTTCTACCATATCCCTTAGGGAGGTTGTTTTATATATTTGTAACACAGAGTTTCTTGTTGGTGTCCTCTCCTGGGATCCCCTGACCTCCTAAGGGATTTTTAAAATATTTTTTTTCATTTTATTTTATTTGAGAGAGATAGAGGAGGGAGGACCAGAGGAAGAGAGGGAGGGTGAGAGCGAATCCCCAGCAGGCTCTGTGCTCAGTGTGGAGCCCAACCTGGGGCTCGATTCCACCATCCTGGGATCATGACCTGAGCCGAAATCAAGAGTTGGACACTCAACCAAGTGAGCTACTCAGGCACCCCTCTCCTAAAGGACTTTTTTCTAATTTGCATACATTAAGGTTCACTCTTTATACTATAAAGTTCTATGGGTTTTGACAAATGCATAATGTCATGTATCCATCATTACAGTATCACACAAAATAATTTCACCACCCTGAAAAATCCTCTGAGCATCACCCATTCAACATTCTCTCCAAGCCTCTGGTAATCACAGATCATTTAAATATATCTATTTGCCTTGTCTGGAATGTCATATAATTTTATTTTATTTTATTTTATTTTATTTTATTTTAATTTTTTTTTCAAAGTTTTTTATTTATTTTTGGGACAGAGAGAGACAGAGCATGAACGGGGGAGGGGCAGAGAGAGAGGGAGACACAGAATCGGAAACAGGCTCCAGGCTCCCAGCCATCAGCCCAAAGCCTGACTCGGGGCTCAAACTCCCGGACCGCGAGATCGTGACCTGGCTGAAGTCGGACGCTTAACCGACTGCGCCACCCAGGCGCCCCGAATTTTAATTATATAATATATAGCCTTTACAGATAGAGCTATTTCACTTATAAGCTGTGATTTGATATTAATCTGTGTACCTAAGACGAATATTTTTTTTTATGTCTGCACAGATGATGTTTTGATTCTCTACTGATGTTCACATGTGAGAGATGGCCTGGCAGGAGCTAAACCAGCTAACGTTGGTATCTGGTAGTATTCCTAAGAGCTGATCTAAACTAGTAGGTTGTCTCTGAGAACCTTTACAGGAGATGGATGGAAGGAGAGTAAGTGAAAGAAAGGGAAATGGAAAGAGAGGGACACAGAGAGACTGAATAAACTTAAATATTAAAAGCAAGAGGAGCTGTATAATCCAACTACCGCAGCTCTCAGCAGTGTGCGTAAAATGTTTTATTGTTCTGTTAGTGCAAACACAGAAATATTCCCTGGTCTAACAGTGTGCTTACATGCCTGTATCTTTAATTAAAAAGCTACCAATGAGCTGTGGCAGAACAATCATTTCAACTGTATTGCCATCTGTGACTAAAATATATTAACACTGTGTAGGGGGAAAATGGAGAGAGGGTGGAAAGAGACTGGCAGAGGGGTCTGAACTTTTCTACATGTAAAAATGGGGTCTTCCCAGAAAGGGAGATCTCCATTACCTGTCTAGCCATATATGCTTAACAAACACGCATGGAGCCTCATCGTTAGTATCACTTCATAACAATCTTTAAAAGTTCATGTTCAGGGCGCCTGGGTGGCTCCGTCGGTTAAACGTCTGACTTTAGCTCAGGTCATGATCTCACGGCTTGTGAGTTCGAGCCCCGCATCAGGCTCTGTGCTGACAGCTCAGAGCCTGTAGCCTGCTTCGGATTCTGTGTCCCTCTCTCGGTCTGCCCCTCCCCTTCTCATGCTCTCTCTCTCTCTCTCAAGAATAAATAAACATTAATAAATAAATAAATAAATAAATAAATAAATAAATAAATGGTTCATGTTTGAAGACAGTAGACATTTTTGTCTATTCCTGAGCATCATACAAAAACAATGAAGAGAATGAGAAATACAAATTAACTTTATTTTGATACGATTAATAATTTTTTTTAAATCACAAAGAAGGAAATAGGTGTTATGGTTACACAAAGTCACTGAGTATTGAGTAGGGGTAGGACGAGTGGGAGCAGAGAGACAAATCTGTGGTTTCAGATCACAGAAAAGGCCAGAGAGTACTTTTCTTAAAGGTGAAGTGCATACTCTGAGGAGTAAAATGAACTTCCCTGAAGGAAGAGAATGTACCAGTTGGCCACAGGGCATTTTCTACAATGAATTTTGTTCTAAGAGACAAAGACGAGAAATTCTCCAGAAATGCCATACTTGCAGGAAGCATTCTCTCTCTGAGGCACTGAGGGAGAAGAGAAACTTTTCACTGTTTAAGTTCCCACAGGTCTCTTAATTTCATTGGTGAGACAGTGAAAATTAAAGGAGCTCACGCAAAAGTAGGTTGTGAAGAAAATTCCTTCAAGACCAATACATGACCTCGATTCCTCCTACCTATAAACCACAGGCCAAAAATTGAGACAAAATTGTGCTCCATCACAAATGAGAAATTAAAAAAAAAGTACATGCCATATTAAGATGTCTATAAAAATAACACAAGAAAACTGGACAGAAAAACCAACCAAACAAAACGGCAGAATATATTGATGAGAAAATGCAGTCAAGAAATAGGTAAAATCCTAGATCAAATATTTCACCATGAAAATTATTAAAAAGTAACTTACTTCATTAGTCATCTATATGATGAGTAAAAAAAAAAAAATCTATGAAGAAAATGACATATGAGCTAAGAAAGCCTAGAATGAAGTAGAAAAAAAATTATTAGAGGGGTGCCTGGGTGGCTCTGTCAGTTAAGCATCTGACTTCAGCTCAGGTCATGATCTCACAGTTTGTGAGTTCGAGCCCCACATTGAGTTCTGTGCTGACAGCTTGGAACCTGGAGCCTGTTTCAGATTCTGTGTCTCCCTCTCTCTCTGCCACAGCCCTGCTTGCACTCTGCCTCTCTCCCTCTATCAAAAATAAACAAACATTAAAAGAAAAAAATGAAAGAAAAAATTATTAAAGGGAAAATTAAAAGAATACAAAGAAAATGAATATTCCTCAAAAAGCAGTAAGACACATAGGGAACGTATTTAGGAAAGTGAATAAAATTATGTAAAATTGAAATATTAAGAACAAAAGATGAAAACAGACAACTTTTGAATGCCTGCATGAGTTGTGCAGATCCTGTCCCCAGTGAAACATAGCTGGTGAAAATTATTTAAAAACAAACAAACAACCATTTAATCTCAGGAAACTGTCCTAAGGACACGCAGAAAATTAAGAAACATTTACTGAGAACATCTATTAAATCTCTGTAAGAACAGTATGATTCTGTGGCACTTGGGCCAGGGCATTTTAGGCCCTGCCCCATGTCAGCATGACAAGTTTCGCTGTGTTGCGTGGGGCCAAGAAGACGAAGCCCTCTCTCTTCCCAGCTCCCAGTCAAGGTCTGAGGTCTATCCCCAGAATGAGAAGATCACCAGCATTTCTCAGCCTTCCTCCCAGCTCTGTGTTGTAAAGGCTTAATTCCAAGAAAGAACAGTTGAGAGTTTGGAGGTTCCCTCCTACACCCAGCCTCCATTCATAGAGAAAACGCATCCCAAGAATGCTGAGTACCAGATTACCATCACCCCAGCTGGGTCACAGGGCAGAGGTTCCAAGCTTGGAAAGGAAAGCCAGAAGGAGCAGAGGCCCCTGCCACACTCAATGCTTTGCTCATAAAGCAGATGTCTGTTCTAGAGAAGCAGGTGGTCGTTCATTGTTCCTGCCTCTAGTTCTGAAATAGTGAGCCAGAAATTATGCATGGGGAGACTGGCAGGCCATGAAAACAGAGGACTCCAAAGCTTTCCTCAATGAAACCCATTTAAGTGTCCACAAGGGAAATTTTGCTGAGATTTTCATGGGTGTTGTCTCTGCTTTTGTCTTTTTTTAAATAAATTCTTTAGAATATGGGGAAACCCAAGCCTAAGGGAACTTGCATATATGCATATAGTGGGTGAGTGGGTAGGTATAAAAGAATTTAGGCTTTCCATATTTATGAATCTCTTCTGTTTTGTCCCCCTCCTTGTTTTTATATATTTTTTGTTTCCTTTCCCTTATGTTCATCTGTTTTTTCTCTTAAAGTCCTCATATCAGTGAAGTCATATGATTTTTGTCTTTCTCTAATTTAACTTAGCATAATACCTTCCAGTTCAGTCCACATAGTTGCAAATGGCAAGATTTCATTCTTTTTGATTGCTGAGTAATACTCCATTATATATATATATACCACATCTTCTATATCCATTCATCCATCGATGGACATTTGGGCTCTTTCCATACTTTGGCTATTGTCGATAGTGCTACTATTGGATGTAAATTTAAAAAAAAATTTAAAAATAATATTAAAAAAAAAAGAATTTAGGCTTATCCCAACTTTTGGCTCAATCATATTTAACAAATAACTTCCATTCTCCAGATCATCTCCGGGTTCAAGAGGACTACTAGAAGCTCCTGCCAGCATGTCTACATTCCAGATGGAAGGAATAAATAAAAAGGTGAAAGGCAAGGAGGCCCTGTGAGTTAATTCCTTCAAGGCAAGCATCATAATTATGTTTTATTGACAAGTATTCGGTAATATGGCCATACTATGCCACATAAGAGCAAGGAAAGTAATATATATTTCACTGGGTGCGTGTCAACATTTTTTATGAAATCCTCAAGGGAGTAAAAACCCAGAAATGTGAGAAAGATGAAAGTTCAATTCAATAAAAATACTCTTGTACATGGCAAGTTCCACTGAGTAAAGTCAGAGACAAACAACAACCTTAGAAAGTATAGTTCAATCCATAATCCAGACATGGAGTAAATTCAGGTATATAGAGAGAGCACTTCAAAAATAACATGAAAGGGGCATGTGATTCCATTTTTTAAGTTTGCAAATTATATGAACAGTTGACAGAAAAATATGAAGACTTGGTTTTTAAACTTAGGAGCATGATAGGGGTGCCTGGGTGGCTCAGTTGGTTAAGCGTCCAACTTCAGCTCAAGTCATGATTTCATGGCTTGTGCGTTCAAGCCCCGCATCGAGCTCTGTGCTGACAGCTCAGAGCCTGCAGCCTGCTTCGGATTCTGTGTCTCCCTCTCTCTGCCCCTCCCCTTCTCACGCTCTGTCTCTCTCTCTCTCTCTCAAAAATAAGCAAACATAAAAAAAAAAAAAATTAAACTTAAGAGCATGATTGAATTAACTTTAAAGAAAATCGAAGTGCAAATGTAAAGTATCCTAAAGTACCATCTTCCACTTATAAAACTGTCCATAATAAAAAGAGATTGATGTTTTTTTTTTAAAGTAGATTGTCAAAGAAGATATACAAATGGCCAGCAGGAACATGAAAAGATGCTTAACATCACAAATTATCAGGATACTGAAAATCAAAACCACAAGGAAGTATCAGTGCATATCTACTAGAATGAGTATCATCAAAAAGACAAGAAATGGGGCACCTGGGTGGCTCAGTTGGTTAAGCTTCTGACTTCAGCTCAGGTCATGGTCTCATGAACTCAGGTCTCATGAGTTCAGGCCCCGTGTCAGGCTCTGTGCTGACAGCTGGGAGCCTGGAGCCTGCTTTGGATTCTGTGTCTCCCTCTCTCTTTATGCCCCTCCCCCACTGGTGCGCACGTGCTCTCTCTCGCTCTCTCTCTCTCTCTCTCTCTCTCTCTCTCTCTCAAAAATAAATAAATAAACATTGTAAAAACAGACAAGAAATAACAAGTGTTCATGAGGATGTGGAGAAAAGAAAACCCTCATGCACTGTTGATGGGAATGTAAATTGGTACAGGCACTGAGGAAAACAGTATGGAGTTTCCTCAAAAAATTAAAAATAGAACACCCTATGCTCCAGTAATTCCACTTCTGCAAATTTATCTTCAAGAAATAAAGTCACTATCTTGAAAAGATAAATGTGCTCCCAAGTTCACTGCAGCCAAGACATGAAAACCTAAGTGTCTATAAACAGATAAATGAATAAGAAAATGTGGTACATATATACAAGGAGTGTCATTCATCCATAAAAGAGAAGAAACTCCTGCCATTTGTGACAACCTGGATGGAGACAGAGAGAATTAAGACAGAGAAAGACAAATACTGTGTGGTCACACTTACATGTGGAATCATTAAAACAAAACAAAACAATTTGTAAGTATGGAGAATATAATGGTGGTTGTGGGGCAGGGTGAAGAATGAATGAAGGCACAAACTTCCAGTTATAAGTAAATCCCTGGGATATAATGTACAGCATGGTAGCTATCGCTAAGAAATACTGTATCATATATTTGAAAGTTGTTAAAAGAGTAGATCTTAAAAGTTCTCATAACCAGAAAACAAAATGTTTTATCAAGTGCAGCGACAGATTTTTAAAATATTTTTAAAGTTTATTTATTTACTTGAGAGAGACAGAGACAGTGTGAGCAGGGAAGGAACAGAGAGAGAGAGAGGGAGAGAGAATCCCAAGCAGGCTCTACGATGCCCATGAAGAGCCTGATGCAGGGCTGGAACCCATGAAACCATGAGATCGTGACCTGAGCCGAAACCAAGAGTCTGACGCTTAACCAACTGAGTCAGCCAGGCACCCACTACAGTGATGGATTTTAACTAAATGTATTGGGGTGATCATTTCAGGCCTTCAGGCTCACACAGGACTACATCACTGCCTCTCCTCGGTCTCCAGCTGGCCTACTGCAGATCTTGGCACTTCTCAGCCTCCATAAACATATCAGCCAATTCCTTATAATAAATCATACTTGTATCTCTATACATACATATATGCTGGTTCTGTTTCCCTAGAGGATCCTAATACAATTTCCTTTTGAAAAATAAAATGTTTTTAAATGATCAAGCCCATTTTAATTAGACTAGTGGACTTTCTTTTGTAGAATATTAACAGGATGCTAGTAATTCTAGTAGATCCTCAAAGAGATTATGTTTCAGAGGCCTGAATCCTTCTGACAGTGACCATAAATTTGATACTTTTCTCTGCCTGGTGAAAAAAATGCAAAACTAAGTTATGACTAGAGGCAAGTTTTACTAAAATCTGCATTTATTCTCTAAAGAAAGAATTTACACAAGTTGCAATAAATGCAATATGGAATGCTACAGAATTCTTAGAATAAAATTCTGCTCACATGTTATGGCCTGTTGCTATTTTACAGCTTTCCTAAAAATTAAACAAATAACAGTGACGGAAACAGCAAATGAAAAATCATTTGCCCACTGAACACACCTCTAACAGAGTCATGAGTTCTGACTGGATGTTGGCACCACCCATATTTAATTCCTCACAAATGGTATAAAACAGATTAGAATTTTCTTCTTCTTTTATTATCACAACATGTGTCTACCCATGACAAATCTTGAGGGTAGGACTCAGATATGCAAAATCCCATTAAGCAGAAAGCTGAGTAAGATGTGAGTATCATTTAAAATGATTAGGATAAAGAAAAATAGGGACTTCTTGAAAAACTCCCTTTGCCAGATTTTTATCTCCCAGCATTCTGAAAGTCTTATCAAAAGCCAATTAATTAATTAGAAACTGAAAAAGAGAAGGAAGTTTTCTCGATCCAGGAAAGTGTTCTAACAAGATAGCTGTATTCTCTTTATTACAGAATAGTTTATGCAACTAATTCTTTAATACTTATCTTTTATTAAGGGACAAAATATGCAATTGGAGATTGGTGGATTTTGAGAGGTGACAAGAAGTTGAGGATTAGTGGCAAGTGTAAATACACCTGTGAAATTCTCATATCTCATCTACATTAAATGACAGATTATTTCTCAAGACTACATAGTCCACATGGGCTTTAGGAAAAGTGGCTTTCTATTAGTGATTCAGAGATTCCGGCTCCTCTGTATAGGGTTCTCCTGTTTTCAAGATAAAGCTTCCAGTGTCGCCACAGGAAAAGGGAAGGATACAGAGGATCATATGGAAGAGCCTGCCCAGGAAGTGAATCAAGTTAATTTGTTCACATTCACTTGGCCGGAACTCAGTCATCCTGGCACATCTAACTGCAAAGGAGGCAGGGACATGTAATTGAGAGGGGATAGGCTGAATGTTGGTAGTAATCAACTGCAAGCATTGAGGCAACACAACCAGAATTGGTGGCCCTAAAGCAGAGAAGTAGAATGCTTTGGATGCCATGAGAGTTGGACGAAGAAGCTGAGACACCTGGGCTAAATAGTGAAGTGGAGAAAGCAAAACTTCAAAAGTTGACCATAGAGAAACTTTTTATTAAGACATGTTTTTAGAAAGCCTTAGTGAAATTACAAAGGTAATGTACAAATCATGTCCATTCCCATGGGGCACTTAGGTGACTCAGTCAGTTAAGCAACCAACTCTTGATTTTGGCTCGGGTCATGATCTCATGGTTTATGGGATCCAACCCCACATTAGGCTCTGCACTGACAGCGTGGAGTCTCCTTAAGATTCTCTTTCTCACTCTCACTCTGCCCCACCCCATTCATGTACCCACTCTCTCTTACAATAAATAAATCAACACTAAAAAAAATCATGTCTAATTCCAGCATGATGCACCTATCAAGGCATGATATAGCACACTCTACATGCAAACATGGGCTCTCACCAACTTGAAGATCCTCTTAAAGTGTGTTTTCGTATTTTCATTTAAATATGAAAAATTGCTGTTACTTGAAGTTAGGTAGGTAAGTTTTCCATGAGAAAAATCAGATGAAGTTTTGAAAAAAGGAGGTCACCTTGAGAAACCAGGAATGTTCTTGGAGAAAGAATTAAAATATTTTTCATTGAAGAAAAAGACACACACAAAAAAACAACTTAAGAGAATACAAGAGACAATATCTTCTCTCTGATTTTAGTATGGTAGATTTTTAAAAAATTAGTTCTTTGCTAGAAAGAAATCTCCAATGCTGCAGAAAGACATTGTTAACATCCTTTGAGGTTTTTTTTCAAATGAACTTTATTTTCTCAATGGATGGATAAACTTTCTTGTTATTAAAAGATCTAAATTAGTTGGCTGGCTTTTAAAAATATTATTACCATAGGGGCTCCTGGGTGGCTCAGTTGATTTAGCATCCACTTTTGGCTTAGGTCATGATCTCATGGTTGGTGAGTTTGAGCCCTGTGTCAGGCTTTGTGCTGACAGTTCAGAGCCTGTAGCCTGTCTCTCTCTACCCCTCCCCCACTTGTGTGCATGCTCTCTCTCTCGCTCTCTCTCTGAAGAAAATAAACATTAAAAATTTTTTAATAAAATAAAAAAATATTATTACCATAAATATTCTAAGGAATATTCTTATTCTCATGATGCTAAACTGTGATTAGAGAGAGAAAATCAAGAGAAAAAAATGAAGAGCATCTAATGATAATAATAAATAATTTAACAATGTGAAAAAAGGGCAATATTCTTTACACAGAGGAGGATGCTTCATAATTAAAAGTCCAACCACTGAGCTGATAGAGATTACATTTTTATGCAACCACTTCTATCCTTTTATTTATTATAAATCATGAATACTAATGAGAGAACTTAAGTCTTTCTAAAACTCCATAAAATGTAGTTGAGCTTGCTAATTAGATCTAAATTTTGGATAATCTTCACAACTTACATGGACAAATTTATTATATTTTCATTTTAAAGTAAAACATCAGATTTAATGGAGATATAACGCGAAGATTTTGTTATAACGTAACTGATACTTTTAGAATAGCTTTGTGAAATACCCTGGCATTTATAAAGCCAAACACAGGTGAATTTTTAGTTCAGAACCGGGGCACAGGCAACACCAGGCCAGTGGGAAAGCAGGCTCTGCTCATGGTACATACCTACCTGAGAAGCAACAGAAATGTATCTCCCTGAATACTGCATATCTCACCTTATCTCACTGGTGGCCCTAAAGCTACCAATAAGTCTGATCATTTTTGAGGGGGAGACAGAAAAGGAACATAGCCTTCCTCCCAGGTCCCAGCAGCTCCTTAGCTCAAAAGAGGAAGTCTGGAATTAGACTTTTTGAAAGTTCTGGCTGAGATGATTTACAAGAAGCTTTATTCCAGTGGCTGGGTGTCTTTTTTTTTTTTTTTCAATATATGAAGTTTATTGTCAAATTGGTTTCCATACATGGGTGTCTATTTTTATTTATTTTTTTATTTATTTTTAAGTTCATTTATTTTTGAGAGAAAGAGAGCACAAGCAGCGGAGGGGCAGAGAAGGAGAGAGAAAGAGAATCCCAAGCAGGCTCCACACTGTCAGTTCAGAGCCCGATGAGGAGATCGAACTCAGGAACCATATCAGGACCTGAGCCGAAACTAAGAGTCAGACGCTTAACTGACTGAGCCACCCAGGTGCCCCTGGGTGACTGTCTAAAACCCAACTTTGGGGAACCCACAAGTGAAGAGTGGAAAGCAGTGATATCTGTGATACCTTTAAGAAAAGTCAACACTGTCCATTCCCCCTCCTGGTATTCCTGATCTCCCATTACTCACAAGATGACAAGATGGTAATAAACAATAACTTAATTCTCTCTGTACACCAAGAACATAAGGAGCTTGAGGAGCAGAAAAGCTTCCACCTGGGAACCTGCCTGCTTCTTCAGGTGCAGCCTGTCTCAACAAAGTCACCTTCTACCACTGGTAAAGATGCTACCTCTTAGGGTACTCCAGCAAGGGAATCTAAACCCCAAGTAGCCAAAAGAGAAAAATGGCAGTGTATCTCTAGGTATTCAGAAGCTTGCGGAGTAAATAAAATCAATCAGAACATGAAGTAAAGGTCTTAGATGATTTAGACAGCAACTGTAACAGTGGAAGATGCATTTAAGAAAATTCAGGTATATAATCACACAGGGAAAAACGCTTTTCTGGATCTTAGGAGAACATGCATTCCCAACTAAACACTACATTAAAGAATAGCAGAATAACTTGTGGGACAACTTTAGATTCTCGAGTATGAAGCAGAAAACATTTCAGAGCAAACAGGAAAATACCGATTTAGTAAACAAGAGGGAAAAGATAAACAGTTGAGAGAATGAGGCCAGGAGATGAGGCATGTAAATACAGTAGTATGAGATGTGAAAGCTGGAGGAGAGTTAATATTGCATGAAAAAGCCTGAGGAGCTTCAAAATTAACAAGAAAAAAATTTAAAAGCATACTAATCGAAATCAACAATGGTAAGAAAAAAGTGAACAGGGACACCTGGCTAGCTCAGTCAGTAGAGCAACTGACTCTTGATTTCAGGGTCATGAGTCCAACCCCCATGTTGGGCACAGAGCCTACTTGAAAAAAAAAAAGAAAAAAGAAAAAGAAAAGAAAAAAGTGAACAAAAAAACATCCATGTAAAATAATATAGCAAACTCACAGAGATAAAGCCTATCAGTCATTACCCTAAAAGTGAAGCATCGAAGTTCTTTAATTAAAATACAAATATCATCATCGGGGCGCCTGGGTGGCTCAGTCGGTTTAAGCGTCCGACTTCGGCTCAGGTCATGATCTCCCAGTTTGTGGGTCTGAGCCCCACGTCGGGCTCTGTGCTGACATCTCGGAGCCTGGAACCTGCTTCAGATTCTTTGTCTCCTTCTCTCTCTGCCCCTCCCCCACTTGTGCTCTGTCTCTCTCTATCAAAAATAAGTAAACATAAAAAAAAATTAAAAAAAAAACTTTATAAAAAAATAAAATAAATAAAATAAAATAAAATACAAAGATCATCATGGAGTAGCTGGGTGACTCAGTCATTTATTAGGCTGACTTGAGACTTCTGCTCAGGTCATGATCTTAGGGTGCAGAGCCTGGTTGGGATTCTCTCTCTCTCTCCTTCTTTCTCTGTCCCTCCCCCATTTGCATGCTCTCTTTCTCTCTCCCCATCTCTCAAAATAAATAAATATTTAAAATAAAATAAAATAAAATAAAATAAAATAAAATAAAATAAAGAGACTATGGTAAAAAACAAACAGCTATGTGATGTTTAAAAGAAACATTTAAAATAGATAAATTAAAAATTCAAATAGAAAGCATCAAACAAGGTAGAATTTAAGGTTCAAAGAATTGAAGATCAAACCAAAGAGAACTCAGTAAGAAAATTCCTAAATTATTAAAAAAAAAAAAAAGGAAACAGATTGAGAAAATTCTTTGTGCCAAAAAGAGCAACAGATAAATATGGATGGCAAAACCTACCAAAAATGCAAAAAAAAACAAAGAAACAAAAAACAAAAAACAAAAAACAAAAGAAAAGAGAAAAGAAAAGAAAAGAAAAGAAAAGAAAAGAAAAGAAAAGAAAAAGAAAAAGAAAAAGCCTTTGATTAAAATTAGACTAGGAAACGAAGATACCCCTCTCTTCCTGTCTTGGACGAATCTAACAGGCAAAAATCAGTAAAGGTTGTTATGATCTGTACATTTGTTTCCCCTCCAAAGTTCTTACTTTGAAATCCTACTGCCCACTGAGATAGTATTAGGAGTCAGGGACTCTGGGGAGAGAGCCTCATGAATGAGATTAATGTCCTTATAAAAGAGTCCAAAAGAGCTCCTTCACCCCTTCCACCTGAGGTGACCCCGGGAAAGATTGGCAATCTGCAACCAGGATGGGGACTGACCTCTGGCACCCTCATGTCCAATTTCCAGCTTCCAGAACTGCGAAAACTAAATTTCTATGGTTTAGAAGATACTCAGTCTATGGTATTTTGTTATAGCAGCTGAAACTAAGAAAAGGTATGTAAGAACTGAAGTTAAAAAATCCAATACTCTGGGGTGCACATGGGTGGCTCAGATGGTTAAGCATCTGACTAGATTTTCAGCTTAGGTGAAGAGCTCATGGTTTGTGAGTTTGAGCTTTGAGTCAGGCATCTGGAGCCTGCTTGGGATTCTCTCTCTCCCCCCTCTCTCTCTGACCCTTCCCCATTTGTGTTCCCTCTCTCTCTCTTAAAATAAATAAATAAACTTTAAAAAATCCAATTACCTTGAACACACACTCACACCCACACATGTACATAAAATCTTACATCCTTCAAATGGAGAACGGTTTTTTCTTATGTTTATGCAATATGAAAATATGTAACCGTTTCCTTGGACATACAGAAACTACACAAATTAAAAAGCAGAAAATTAACACATCAGATCCTCTGACAAAAATCCCATAAAATTAGAATAACAAAAAAGGATGTACCTACCTAAGTCATTAGAAATTAAGAAATAGACTCCTTGGATAACTCATGTATCAAAGAGAAAAATCTATAGAAAACTGTAAAACATATTGAAGTCATTGAAAAGACTATACTTTGTAGAGTCAATCTACAGGACATACTAAACACTGTGCTCAGAAAATGCACTTTTAATTACTTCAGCATTAACAAAGAAAGATTGAAAGATGAAGAAAACAAGTTTCATATAAACATTAGGAAAAAAGGACAACATAATTGAAAGAAATTATCAAATTAACAGAGATAAAAGCTGAAATTAATAAATCATAAAATAACCAAATTAATTTTAAAAATTCAAAAGGTGGTTCTCTGTAATGATGAAGTTGTTAACCTTCTTTTTAATTTTTTTTTTTTTTTTAGAGAGAGACAGAAGTGAGAGAGAGAGAAAAAAAGAGAGAGAAAATCTTAAGCAGATTCTATGCTCAGCAATAGCCTGACTAGGCGTACAATCCCATGACCCTGGGATCATGACCCGAGCCGAAATCAAGAGTCAGATGCTCAAATGACTGAGCCACCCTGGCGCCCCAACCCTCTTCTTATTCCAACATAAGAGAGAAGGAGAAAGAGAGCAAGAGCAAATGAGAGAGAGATAAAGATACAAAATTAAGAGAAAGTTGGTACAGGCACAGAAAAGGTGAAATCAAAGTAATATTTACAACTCAAAGGCAGTGTGTTTGAAAAGTTAGAAGAAATGATTTCCTTACAAAAATATAAATGGCCCAAAATAAAAACCCCAAGAAATGCAAAACACGAACAGACTAATTAAAAAAAATTATTGTTCGGGGCGCCTGGGTGGCGCAGTCGGTTAAGCGTCCGACTTCAGCCAGGTCACGATCTCGCGGTCCGTGACCCGCGTCAGGCTCTGGGCTGATGGCTCAGAGCCTGGGGCCTGCTTCCGATTCTGTGTCTCCCTCTCTCTCTGCCCCTCCCCCATTCATGCTCTGTCTCTCTCTGTCCCAAAAATAAATAAACGTTGAAAAAAATTTTTTTTAAAAATTATTGTTCTTTTCCATTAAGTTACACAGAGCGTTTAACAGAAGAATAATGATGGGGCATACTACCCGCATAGCTTTGGCTTTGGGAATTTACAGATGTCCTGTTTCAGTAGTCTCTGCTGTAAACAAGTAGTATGCAGTATAACTGAAAATGTGAAAGCCACAATGCCCAGGACGCTAGGTAGAGCCAACAGCTGAAGGTCTTTGACACAAATCATAGAGAAGTGTAGAGTTTAAACAAACGCAAATTAAGTGCCAACTGGAAATACCCAGGTCATAATTTCCGTCAATGCATTTTACTCAGGTTTTTCTGAGATTAAGGTGCTATTCAATTGTTAGTCCAAACCTTGACTGGTTTAATTTTACATGAGCTTCCTACTATGATGCTGGTGGGAGATAATTTTCATCATCCCACAAAGTTGACTGCCTTACAAGTTTCTACTGGGTAGATAAAAATGTGTTAATATTTCTCTCTGTTGTGCTCAACCCTCAGGTGAATAAAGCTGCCAGCCATTCACTAAAGAAGATGAATACTCTTACTCATTACTGAAATGGAATAATCAAGGTCAGCATGCAAATTTGATACCTATATTACTAGATTGGCACCTTGTTCTAAAAAGAAATAGTATTGGGGTGCCTGGGTGGCTCGGTCGGTTAAGCATCCGACCTTGGCTCAGGTCATGATCTCACAGTTCGTGAATTCAAGCCCTTTGAATTCAAGTTCGTGAATTCAAGCGCTGACAGCTCAGAACCTGGAGCCTGCTTCGGATTCTTTGTCTCCCTCTCTCTCTGTCCCTTCCGCACTCATGCTCTGTCTCTCTCTCTCAAAAATAAATAAACATTATAAATAAATAAATAAATAAATAAATAAATAAATAATAAATAAACATTATAAATAAATAAATAAATAAATAAATAAATAAATAAATAAATAGATAGATAAATAAATAAATAAATAAAAGAAATAGTATTTACAAGTCTGTATTTTCTCTTACCAAGAACCTAACTTAAATAGCTATTCAATGCCTTCTCCAACTCACGGAGCATTCATTACATTAATAATATTGCAGCACTCTGGCTCATCAAAGCTACCTCTTTAATAATACACTCTAAGCAAAGAAAACAAAGTTTAAAGTACTGCAAAAAAAAAATGCAGCCCCCGTATTGAGGAATACCAACATACAACATCCTATGTTTCGATTGATCTGTTGTCAAATTCAATTTTGGTACCTACCTACTGTTGTTTATCTCGACTATTGAAAATGCATTTCATGTGTCATAAGCATATATATTTTTATGTGCTTAACAGCTTGACATTGACATTTTTCTGTAACATCTACTGTAATCTACTGTAATATCTACTGTAATGTTTTTCTGCAATATTTATAAAACATATAAACCAAAACAAAATTTTAAAGGGAGAAGGATTCAACCTAAACCCTGGTGCTCCAGGGCCTTGGCTTGTTCACATAGCCCACTCTGAAGACCGCATTCCTTTGAAAGTGGAGGGAAAAGAGTTTCCCTTCTTGACAGAAAGCCTTGAATATACTCATGAGCAAGAGTTCTCTAAGCAAGTGTGTCCTTGATAGAAATAAACTAACAGGTTTCCTAAGGAAATACCCTAGTCCTACCTAACAGCTTAACTAAAGCAAACACAAAGAGAACCAGTATCTCTAAAAAAAAAAAAAGGTCGAGGGGGGGAATTAAAAATATTTCCAAGGGAAGAAATACCTACCTAATTTCAGCTATCTTTTCAGTTATTTCACAGGGGGAAATCTCTGGATTCTAGGTAAGATTAGAAAAGGTCAGGGGCACCCAGGTGGCTCATTCAGTAAAGGGTCTGACTTGGTTTCGGCTCAGGTCATGATCTCACAGTTTATGGGTTTGAGCCCCACATCGGGCTTTGCATTGACAGTGTGGAGCCTGCTTGGGATTCTCTCTCCTGCTGTCTCTCAGCTGCTCCCCAGCTCGCTCGCTCTGTCTCTTTATCTATAAATATATAAATACATAAGTAGCTTAAAGTAATTAGAGTACCACAGGCTGTAGTGCCTTTAAGTAAGCAGCTGGGACTGAGCTTTAGAAAGAAAAATTTGTCTGGACATAAAAACTGGCCAATGCTGGCTTCAACACAATGTAGGCAGCAGAAGGGATGGGAGGGGAAGATACGAGAAGATGTGATGGTGATTTTTCTACTTTTGTACTCTGTCTACAAACACTGTACCTAATTTAAATTCCTTAAGTCAATTATAAGTCTACTTTCAATTGGTACCAATGTTTCTTTTCTACCAATACCTTTGTTTACATTTCAAACATTCTGTGTTGGGCACATTAATTGTATGAGCCTATTTTCATTAATGGGCTACCATTATGACATTCCAATGATTAAACAGTATTTTGTTGTTCTTCAGGCTCTGAAGTGGAAATTATCTATCTACGTTACTTATGTAAGATTCTGGAGCCTGAAATTTCACTATGAAGTCATACTGTTACATGTAGTCTACTGAATTACTCAAATGTCTGAATCAACTCTAAAGTTTTATAGTTAAAATCTATAATATTGGCCACTTCTCACACAAAAACTTTCACACACACAAGTAATTTGCCCAGGGGTGCCTGGGTGGCTCAGCTGGTAAGCACCCAACTCTTGATTTCGGCTCAAATCATGATCTCACAGTTCATGAGTTCGAGCAACCATGTCAAGCTCTGTGTTGACAGCATGAAGCCTGCTTGGGATACTCTATCTCTGTCTCTGGCTCTCTCTCTCTGCCGCTCCCTCCATTCATGCCTGCTCTCTCTCTCTCTTTCAAAAATAAATAAACTTAAAAAAAATGTTGTTTGCCCAATGTAGAGAAAAACTTCTATTGTAAAGATGAAATAAAATCATTCATATATAAACATGCAAAAACAACACTGTTTCTAGTTATAATGGAATTGCACTTAATACACGGTTTAATATGCATGTACATAAAACAACTATTTGAATGATTGATGGAAGTAAAAGTGCTATTTTCTTTATACTTTTGCTCTTGTATTGTTTCATGAAAAAGTTATGTTCATTCTCTTAAAAAAATACACAGTTATTTGAAAAGGATCGATAAGTTAATTAAAAATGACAAACTGTGGAGCACCTGGATGGCTCAGTTGGTTAAGCATCCAGCTCTTAATTTCAGCTCAGGTCATGATCTGACAGTTGGTGAGTTCAAGCCCTGCATCGGGCTCTGTGCTGACAGCTCAGACGGAGCCTGGAGCCTGCTTCAGATTCTATGTCTCCCTCTCTCTCTGCCCCTACCCCGCTAGCATGTGCACTCTTTCTCTCTTTCTCTCTGTCTCAAAAATAAACATTAAAAAAATAAAATAAAATAAAATAAAAATAATGACAAATTATGGTGGTTTTTAAAAGTACTAGGAGAATTCAAAGGGAATGCAATAAACTTTACACATAGGCAAAACAATTGGTAGAATTCAAAGGGAGAGGGTGATATTTGATATGAGTGGGCCTGGCAAGATGAAAGGAAGTGGTGTTGTCTCTTATGAGCCTTATAATAACCCCACGTGGTTGGTTTCCCTGAATTCAAACAACTTTTCCAAGGCCCCACACTTTGGACTGGCAGACGTGGTGAGAGTGTGGAAAAACAGTAGCCTTGATCGGCACATAAGTACAACAGGGGGGTACAAGGTATTGTTGCTTATGATATTTCAGTAACAATAATGAACAGAGCAATCATTTGGGAAATAGCCTGTTACTTTGCCAGTGAAGAGAGGGGAAAATACAGAAAAAAACTCGCAGCCTCAAATGTCTCCATGAAACACTTAGGATTGGAAGTTTCTCTAGGTTTTGGGTTCACAGTGCACTGCTGTGAGCTGTGGATGACAGCCATTAGTGGTCAAGATGGTAAAGCTAGTGACCAGTGAACATTACATGCATAAAGGTAAGCAAACCCTATATACTGGTGTTAGGCAAGCAACCTGACTCTTCGGCAGGTCACTCTTAGCCCTAGGTTCTATGGTGTCATCTAAGCCGTGTTCTTAGCTAACGACCCTCTGGTTCTGTTGAATACAATTGTCCTCTGCAGATGGTTTCTGCCAATTTTTTATATGAGGGAGGGAACATGGCTCTGCTCTGGGATACCTTCTCCAAATAATATTAGAGGCAGCTATTCAAAGAGCCAAGTATGCCCAACTTCAGTGTTTCTACAGGGCCGATTTTCCAGGGAGCTCTCTGATAGCTTCCAAATGTCACAGGTGATTACATCCACATCTCACAACTCTTTCATCATTTGAAGCACGTGGTGTCTCTAGGTCCAACTGGCTTTGATTGCAGTGACAAGTCCCTTTTATTGCCCTCCATGACACCATTAAAATCAACAGGCAGACACTTAATTCATAACTTCAAAACTAAGGTCAACCACTACAAAATTGAATCTCTAACCACAGCCTTTCTCGTCCCGAGAAACAGAGTATGCCCCTGAAAGAATCTAACAACTTAATTCTCTACCCTAGAGGTAAAAATTGTTTATAACTTTGAAAGATGAAGTTTTACAAACATAGAATAAAGATCTAGTCAACTTGGCACCACATGAAAACACCAGATTTTTAAAAAGGAGATGTTTAGGTCTCTAATAAGTCAAACGGTGAACATTTCCTCTCTTTCAGGGTCTGCAGTTTATTGACAAACATTGGGATCTTCTTATAATATCAGTCTTGTTCTTGAGACAGAAAGTTTTTAAAGTTCAAGATACAATAACTTAGCAAAGTCATGTCTAAAGGTTACGTGAATATTTAGATCTATAAGAAATGAATCTTAGTGTTTAGTTATTCACATTTTTTACATCATTTTCATATCAAGAAATCAGTACATTTGACTAAAAAGCTAGTTGCAATACAACTTTAACATAATTTTCCATAGCAAAAAATGGACCATGATGTTCCTTCAAGTGACTGATCACTGAATCATTATGAATACTTCATGGAAAAGTGTATTATTCACAACATTTTTCCATCCTTTTTTAACATTTAAAATTACTATGAAAATATATGGATATCTTAGTATCCTTATAAGAGTTCCAGGTGTTCTTAAAGCATATCTTTTGATACATTCTGCATCAAAATATTTTACAGGACACATTTTTATTTTGTTTATTTATTCTACTATGCCACATGGAAGCAAAAACTTTTTGATCCTCTACTTTTTTTTTTTTTTTAGAAGTCAAATATAGGTCAGAGGCCCATGTAGACCACTCTGCATGTGTTGCTGTGTTCAAAGGCCTCCAGATCAACAGCAGGAAAATATGTTATAAAACCTCCCTGGTCTCTCATCTCCAATTCTCTCATAGCTTGTAATTGCTCCAGAGTTTCTCAATCTTTAAGACTATCTTTAGGAACTTTCTCCCTTAAGCTCTCCCAAATACCCCATTCATGGGAACTCTTATCTCCTCTTTTTCCCATGTAATTAGTATCACTATCCTATCAGATTGAGCTTCCCTGGAACTCTGGAATACATCTATAAGTTATCAAGCCAAAAGAAGGATGCCTGTGTGACCACCAATATTCCATTTATCCTTACCAAAAGGTACCTACACTATGGGAAAGAAGTTGTCTCCTTATAACTTCCCTTCCACTATGAAATTCCAAGGGAGCTGTGCTCAGGAATGAAACTGACTACCTCTGCATTATTTAACTCAGTAAGTCACCTCATGCACCTAACTGTTAGGGCCTCGTGGTTGGAAATGCACAGTATGTGCAGATACAGACACTGACAAACATTCTAATCCTGTGACCTGTGGATCCTGATAGAGTCTTTGAGCTCGGGTAAAATCCATTCACACTGCTCGTCCCTCAGCTCAAATTCAAAGGAGCACAAATTAGATTGAGGAGCTGTTCTCTTTCAAACTCAGGCCCCTGCAATTCACCAAGTTTGTTGACAAGTACAAGAATCCAGCAGCTTCTGTGCCAGGTCAGAATTTGTATGTCCCACACTTTCATGGGTTTTACCTGCAGAAACTCCACCAGGTTCCTAAGGTAAAGAGCCAAGAAAAACCACTTTGCACTTCTGGCAAGAAGAAAGCAAAAATAACCATTGTGAAATATGCCTAGATCATTCTCCATAACAAAGGTCTATTCACTAAGCAAAGACTTTACCAGAACCTTATCCAACCTGGATGAAGAGTAATTAGTCAACTCAAGCTTCTAGTTTACATGTCTCACGTAAATGGGGGTGAGGGAGAGGAGCTGAGAAACACTTCTGAAGGCCACAGACCTGGAATTCAAGGCCCCACTAAAAAAGTGAGATTTAGTGATCACATTATGGACTGATTCCCTTCCCCCACGGGTTCCATAACACAACAGGGCTCCTATAGTAACTATGGACTATATGTGAAATAGCTGTAAGATATAATCTATTTAAGATTTGGTTCTAGGGAACCCAAACACAACAGGGATAAACAAGGATACTGGAGGAATCTGAAGCCACTGGTACCTATAGCTAAAGCAAACATTCAACAGAGCCAAAGTCCCAGCAAGTTTAACATAAAACGTCACATAGGTGCTTATGTGTCAGTTTTTATTATCTAATAGATCATGCCTGCCTTTCCACCATAAAGTTATAAGGCATGATAAAAAAAAAAATATGAACCACAGACTGAAGAGACAAAACAAGCATCAGAAGCTGACTCATCCATTTCGGAATTATCAGATAGGGAATTTAAGGTAACTATGATTAATATGTTAAGATTTCTAATGGAAAAAGTAGATAACATTCAAGGACAGACAAGTGATGTAAGAACATAAAGGAAAACTCCAAGAGAGGAGTTTAGGATATTCATGTGGTAACATATTACAGTCGGGAATATCATTAATACTTGATGCTTAACTTAATATAGATATGGATGGTTTGACATGTAGGAATGTTCATTGCTTATGTATATACATGAGTTAATATACACACATATCTGTCTTTGTTCCATCAGCTGAGCTGAGAGGGCTTAAAATGATGACACCTCAAGCAACGAGCAAATCTGGTGCCCAGAGCCTGATTTATGATACCATTCTCTAGTAAAAAGAACCAGAGATCCTTGGAGAATTGGTTGACTCTAGGGCTAGGGGTAGACATACTCAACATGAACCTGGAGCATCTTCTAATGTGATAAAATAACAAAGGGCTCAAATACACATACAGACACATACAAAGATAAGGTATGTTAAGGAGCATGGGAACCACATGAAACACTCCCAATGGCCAAGTACAGAAAAACTTGAGCAATAAAGTAGGCGTCATAATCTTCAATATAAAATAAATAGGAGTCCATACTAACTTATATAAAAGTTTAAATGATTAATGAGCAAAGAAAAAATGTCCATACAGAAGAATTACAAATAAATTATATACATCCTCTGTCCTAAATGTAACCTTCTTCCAAAGAGCATAGTATGGAAGGGAGGAGACACAAGTTCAACTTTATAGTGGAGCACTGTGCCAAGTACCACTTTAGCCAGCTGATCAAGGTAAATGTCAGCAGTCATAAATCATGCTCACAGTTTGCACCTTTGATATGATGTGATGCAAATGGCACTTTGCCTCTGTGGTCTTGCTCCCCAAAACCTATTTTCTCAGTCTAACCATGAAAAAGCTTTGAACAGATTCCACTAAAAGGGTATTCTACAACATAACTTGACCAACACTCCTCAAAACTGTCAACGTCATCAAAAACAAGGAAAACCTGAAAAACTGTCACGCTCAAGACAAATCTGAGGGGAAATGACGTCTAATTTTAATATAACATGGATAGAGTCCTGGAATAAAGGATGGCATTGGGTATAATTAGTGGTAAATTAAGGAAAATTCAAACAACAATAGACTTTAGTAAATAATAATTTATCAATATTGGTTCGTTGTTACAAATGTAAGATACCAGTGTAAGATATTAATAATAGTAAACACTGTGAGGGGGTTTATAGGAAACCTATTATCTGCTCTTTTTTTTCTGTAAATATAAAGCTGTTCTAAAAAATAAACTCTAGTAATATACAAACAAACAAAGGAGGAATAAATCAAGGCCATGATGCAAAGATGACTATTTTTCTCACAATCTAAATGAAAATAATACATTTTATGATTCTCTTTAATTTAATAACAGAGGCCTACAATATAGGATTAAATTCATGTTGTTAGGGCCAAAGAAACATGAATACAGTTAAGATTCCAAATGTGCATAACAAAAAGAGAACTGAAATAAAGGAAATTACGCTTTTGGTGGAGAATATACCTTAGTTGTGTTCCATTAAAAAAAAAAAAAAATCACTAGCTGGAAAATGACCTGGAACAATTTAAAAACAATTTAGACAAACTATGTTATGAAACATAATTAAGCTTTAAAGAAGCAATTTTAAGACTGAATGAGGGCATCTAATATGTGTGTATACATTTTGTGAGAAAATACAGTATCCCCAATAATCTTTTTCAGGCATTATACTAAGATAAGAGACTGTGATATTTCAAAATTAACTACTTAAGGGATTTATAAGATGGGTGATTAGGAAATTCAAGAATTAAAATCAAACTCAGACTCTAGCAACTCTAAGGAGTAAATCTGATGAACTGGTCTCAAAGCACCCTGAGTTCTACATTGATTAAAGTGTTATGATTACTGCTGCAAAGTGAAAGAATGTATTTTTTCATTAAAATAACCAATTTTATAATATTTAACACAATAATTATTTCTTAACCAATGAAGTCTTTAACTCTCAAAAAACCTTTTCAGAATGATACCAGGGGTGCCTGAGTGACTCAGTGGGTTACGTGTCTGACTCTTGATTTTGGCTCAGGTCATGATCTCATGGTTCCTGACAGCCCCACATTGGGCTCTGCACTTGGGATTCTGTGACCCTGTCTCTCTGCCCCTCCTGTCCATGTGCCTACACTCTTTTCTCTTTCTCTCAAAATAAATAAACATCGTTTTAATAAATAAATAAACAAACAAACAAATAAATGATGTCAGCATTATGGCAGCAAAATATACCACGTATTCTGCCCCGTCTCTTGAAAACAAAAAGTTCAGCATTCATACTGAAACAAAATTGCCTTTGAGGGAGCTATGGGACCTAGCATCATATGTCAAGGCAACTGGGAAGAGACTTGCTCCCCCATGCATCAGGAAATTGGCAGACAGGAGTCTGTCACAGCTAGGGACCCTCTAGTAGCCCACGAACCAACATTACCCACTCTAAGCTATGATGTATAAGCCGTTAGAGAACATGGATTTAAACAATCACCAAGACAAGACAACCATTGTGGAAATTCAGGTTTCCAGAGAAGAAGTTCCAGTACTCTTGTTAGACAAATAACATATATAAATATAAATATAAACATAAATATTATAAATATAAATGAATGTGTCAGAGTGAGTAAGAGAACAGGTTGACTCTTCCTGAATCATCCCTCCCCGCAAGGTCACATAGCTTAGGGCCAGGCGAGATTTCCTTGGCCATGATTTCTTCTGTGAGGCGAAAATGAAAGCCAGTGAGTGTGCTGGATGCTGCCAAAGGAGACGTTTCTTTCTTGCCCTATCCGGAGTACTGAATCACAAGCTAAGTGGCCCATGTGGGGAGAATGATGGGGAATGGGGAAGACAAGACACTGAGGGGACATTAATGTGATGTGGACACTATTTACTGTGTCACTCATTCCATCAAGAAGCCTGCCCATGAGTCACACAGAATGACTCACCCATGGATCCTCACAACTGGTCTATGTGTACCCCTGGTGCCCCAAAACCTGCACCTAAGTGCAGCCTACCCTGCAGCTGGCTTCTTGTGCATTCCTCCAATGGCAGTGCTAAGAGAAGACTTTGGCAGGCAGCTAGTGAGTCCATGTAAAATCTGGACAGATCTTCAGGCCGGAAGAAGACCATAAACTTAAGTGTTAGTGTCATCTTTGGGAAAGCAAAAGACAGACTACCAGCTCCAAGCCTGTGCGTTACAGGTTAAAGAGAAGGCATACAAGCTTAAGAATTATACCACACAAAGGAACAGTATGTATAAGGCAGTTGTACTGACAGAAGGTCTGAGAAGGCCTCAATCTGTAGCAGGGCTGACAGAAGGCATTTCTCCCCCAAAGGCAATTAGTAAAGACGATAGGAGGTGACTACTACCTCATGTGAAGGCAATATGCAAAACATCAAGGAACATGAAAAAATCAAGGTAACATGATACTATCAAGGGATCACAATAAACTCTAGTAACCACACAAAAACACATGGAGATGTTTGATTCACCAAACTGAAAAAAAAAAAAATTCAAAACAGCTGTTTTAAAAAAGCTCAATGAGGGGCGCCTGGGTGGCG
This sequence comes from Felis catus, assembly GCF_018350175.1. Taxonomy (NCBI): domain Eukaryota; kingdom Metazoa; phylum Chordata; class Mammalia; order Carnivora; family Felidae; genus Felis; species Felis catus. The sequence continues at coordinate 98,418,498 of NC_058368.1, read as the reverse complement.
CAGTCGGTTAAGCGTCCGACTTCAGCCAGGTCACGATCTCGCGGTCCGTGAGTTCGAGCCCCGCGTCAGGCTCTGGGCTGATGGCTCAGAGCCTGGAGCCTGTTTCCGATTCTGTGTCTCCCTCTCTCTGACCCCCCCCCGTTCATGCTCTGTCTCTCTCTCTGTCTCAAAAATAAATAAACGTTAAAAAAAATTTAAAAAAAATGTTTTAAAAAAAAAAGCTCAATGAGCTACAACAAAATATGGAAGGGCAATTCAACAAAAGCAAGAAAACAATATAAGAACAAAGTGAGTTTAACAAAGAAATAGAAATTGTAGAAAAGAACCAAACAGAAATTCTGCAGCTGAGGAAAACAATAAACGAGATGAAAAATGCAAAGAAAGAGCATCAACAAAAGAAATGATGAAGCATATCAATCAAAAGTACCTATGAAATTGAAGATAGGACTTTAAAATTATGTAGTTGGAAGAAAAAAAGAATGAAAAAGATGAAGAAAGCCTACCTTATTTATGGGAAATAATTAAAAGAAAAACTTTGTGTATCAGTGGAGTTCCAGAAGAAGATAAGAAGTGGGCAGAGAGGTTTTTAAAGAAATGATGGCTGGGACACCTGGGTGACTCAGTCGGTTGAGTGCCCAACTCTTGATTTCAGCTCAGGTCATGATCCCAGGGTCATGAGACTGAGCCCAATGACAGGCTCTACACTGAGCATGGACCCTGGTTAAGATTCACTCTCTCTCCCTCTGCTGCTCTCCCTGACTCACATTCTGTCTCTCTTAAAAAAAAAAAAAAAAAAACTGACAGCTAACATAAAAAAAGAAAAAAGGATGAGATTGTGCCATTTACAACAACATGGATGGACCTAGAAGAAGTTATGCTAAAGAGCCAAGATACGGAAGCAACACAAATGCCCACTGATAGACAAATGGATAAGGAAGATGTGATCTATGTACATATGAGTGTGTGTGTGTGTGTGTGTGTGTGTGTGTGTAATGGAATATTATATGGTGCTAAAAAGTGTGATAATGCTATTTGGGAGAACATGGATGGACCTAGAGATTATTATGCTAGGTGAAGACTTATCAGACTGAGAAAGACAAATGCCATATGATTTAACTCATATGAAGAATCTAAAACATAAATGAATAAACAAACAAAAAGCAGAATCATACCTGTAAATAGAACAAATGTATGGTTCCAGAGGGAAGGGTATGAGGATCTGGGCAAAATGGGTGAAGGGAAGTAGGAGGTACAGGCTTCTAGACATTAAATGAGTAAGTCATGAGAATAAAAGGTATACTGTAGGGAATATAGTCAGTGGGGTTTTAAAGTTGCATCGTGACAGGTGGTAGTTACATTTGTGGTGAGCCTAGCATAATGTATAGAGTTGTCAAATTACTATGTGGTGCACCTGAAACTAAGTTAAAATAATGTCACCTATACTCAAATTTTAAAAGTGAAAATAAAAAATTAAAGAAAAGAATTGAGAGATAATGGTGGCAAAGGCAAAGAAAGTTATTTTTTCCTTTACTGAGAGAAATGGCATTTGCTTAGTTAAAGCCAAAGGAATTCTCACAGCAAAAGATTTCCCCTAATAATTGTCTGAAGTTTCCACTTTTTTTCCATATATATGCTAAATGAGCTCATGACATTTCTCAAGATAAAAAGTAATTTAAAAAAATGATGGCTGAGAACTTCCCATTCTGGGGAGAGACTTGGATATCTAAGATCATGAAGCTCATGAGTCACCAAAAACAAAACAAAGCAAAGCAAAAAAACAAAACAAAACAAAACAAAACAAAAAAAACCCAATCAACTCAAAGACATCCTCTGCAAGGCATAGGTAGATGTCAAAAATCAAAGACAAAAAGAGAATCTTAAAAGCAACTATAGAAACAAAAGTTTTTAACTTATAAGACAACTCCCATAATGCTGTTAACAGAGGTTTTTTTTTAGTTATTTAGTTTATTTGTTTATTTGTTATTTGAGTGATCTCTACACCCAATGTGGGGCTTGAACTTAAACTTACAACCCCAAGATCAAAAGTCACATACTCTTCCAAATGAGCTGTTACAAGCTAGGAGAGTTTAGGATGGCATATTTAAAGCACTAAAAGAAAAAAAAATTGCCAATCAAGAATCTTTCACTCAGCAAAGCTTTATTTCAGGAATGAAAGAGAGTTAAAGAATTTCCAAGACAAACACAACTTCTGGAAATTCGTAACCACTAGACCTACATTACTAAAAAATGTTCAAAGGAGTTCTTCAGGGCAAAGTAAAAGAACACTAATTAGTAACATGAAATCATATAAAAATAAAACACAATGGTAAAGTTAGTATGTACTCAATTAAAAATGCTAATACTATAGTGTGCAGTATTAAACACTTTAACATAAAGATTAAAGGACAAAAGTATTACAACATAACTATAACTACACTAATATGTTAGTAAATACACAAGATGACAAGCTAAACTATGACATCAAAAACAAAAGGAGGAGTAAAAGGGTAGAGCTTTTCTATGCAACCGAAGTTGTTACGAACATAAAAGAGACTGTCATATTTGTAGGATGGACAAAAGATAATTCCATGTAAGTGGCAACCAAAAGAGAACAGAGATAGCTATACTTATACATATATAAAGTCTATCATATGAATATTTTATATATATATATAGTCTATCATATATATATATATGATATATATATAAAGTCTATCATATGAATATTTTATATGTTATATAAAATACTTTAAGCCATAAACAGTAACAAGAGACAATAAGAGATCATGATGTAATGATAAAGGGGAAATTCATCAAAAGCACAGGCAATGATAAATACATATGTAGCCAATATCAGAACAACCAACTATGTTAAGCATATACTAACAGATCTGAAAGGAGAAATAGACAGCAACATAATAATAGTAGAGAACTTCAATACCCCACTTTAAACAATGCATCATGCAGACAGAAAATCAATAAGGAAACACTGCATTTTAACTGTAGTTTAGACCAAATGGAAATTAGAGACATGCACAAAACCTCCCATCCAAAAGCAGCCAAGCACACATTTTTTTCAAGCACACATGAAATATTTTCCAGGATAGGTCACATATATCACAAAAAGAGTCTTAGCAAATGTAAAAAGAATGAAATCATACCCAGTTTCTTTTATAAATCTCAATGATGTGAAACTTAAAATCAGGAACAGGAGGAGAGCTGGAAAATACGTCAATACATGGAAAAGGAATGACACGCTCCAGAACAACCAATAGGCCAAAGAATACATCACAAAATATCTTGAAACAACAAACGGGAAACTCAAGATACTAAATTTAGGGCTGGAGCAAAAGCAGTGCTAAGAGGGAAGTTTATACTGATATGTGTTCACATTAAGAAAACCAAAACAACTCAACCAAATTTTACACCTCAAGGAACTAAAAAAAGAACTAAGCCAAGTGTTAGCAAAAACAAACAAACAAACAAACAAACAAACAAACAAACATCAGAGCATGAATAAATAAAATAAAGCAAAAAATAAAAATAAAAATAAAAAAACAAAACCAAAAAACAAACCAACAGCAAAAAAAACCACACAGTAGAAAAGATCATCAAAACTAAAAGTTAGTTTCTCGAAAAAAATATTTTAAAAATCAACAAAACTTTACCTAAACTAACCAAGAAAAAAAGAGAGGACAAGTAAAATCAGCAATGAAACAAGAGGTTTTATAACTGCTATTACAGAAATACAAAGGATCATGAGAGACTGTTATGAACCAACATACGCCAACAAATTGAGCAATCTTGAAGAAATGGATAAATTCCTAGCAACATATAACCTATCAAGATGGAATCATGATGATATAGAATATCTAGGGGCGCCTGGGTGGCTCAGTCAGTTAAGCATCCGACTTCGGCTCAGGTCATGATCTCACGGTCCGTGAGTTCGAGCCCCGCCTCGGGCTCTGTGCTGACAGCTCAGAGCCTGGAGCCTGCTTCAGATTCTGTGTCTCCCTCTCTCTCTGACCCTCCCCCGTTCATGCTCTGTCTCTCTCTGTCTCAAAAATAAATAAACATGAAAAAAACTTTTTTTTAAATAAAGAAAATCTGAACACACTAATAATGAACAAGGAGATTTAATCAGGAAACAAAACCTCCCAGCGAAAGAAAGCCTAGGACCAGATGGTTCCACTGGTGAATTTGACCAAACATTTGAAGAAGAAATAATCCCAATCCATAAGAAGTGCATGCCAATCCTTTTCCACCTATTTCAAAAAACTGAAGAAGAGAGTACACTCCTAAATGCTTTTTATGAGGCCAGTAATATCCTGACACCAAAGCCAGATAAGGAAATTATAAGAAAACCATAAAACGGTATCTCTGATGAACGTAGATAGAAAAGTTCTCAACGAGATTCCAGCAAAATGAATTCAACAACACATGAAAACGATCCTACCACATCATGAACCATTTTTTTTCCAGGAATGCAAGGATGATTCAACACGTATAAATCAATAAATATGAGAAACCATATTAATACAATGAAAGATAAAAATCATGTGATCATCTCAATAAATTCAGAAAAAGCCTTTGACCAAATACAACATCCTTTTAGTATAAAAACACTCAACACATTGAATGTAGTAGGAACATTCTTCAAAATAATCAAGGCCACATATGACAATCTCACCATTAATATCATACTCACTGGTGAAAACATTAAAAGCTTTGCCTCTAAGATGAGGAACAAGACAATGTGCCCCCTTTTACCACTGCTTTTCAACACAATACTCAAAGTGCTGTCCAGAACAATCAGGCAGGAAATAGAAAAAGGCATCCAAGTCAAAAAGGGAGAAGTAAATTTATCCTTTTTTGCAAACAATATAATCTTTTATCAAAAATCCTAAACTCCAACATTAAAACTGTCAGAACTACTCAATGAACTCCCTGAAGTTGGGGGATACAAAGCCCACATACTAAAATAAGTTGCACTTCTCTACACTACAATACAATATAAAGAAAAAAATTTTAAGGATGCCTGGGTGGCTCAGTCGGTTAAGTATCCGACTTTGGCTCAGGTCATGATCTCGCGGGTTGGTGAGTTCAAGCCCTGCTTCGGGCTCTGTGCTGACAGCTGGGAACCTGAAGCCTGCTTCAGATTCTATGTCTCCATCTCTCTCTGCCCCTCCCCCTCTCAGGCTCTGTCTCCGTGTCAAAAATAAATAAACACTAAAAAAAAAAAGAAAGAAAAAAAAGAAATTTAGCCCATTCACAATAGCATTTGATAAATCAACATTTGATTTATTTTTGAGACAGGGAGAGACAGAGCATGAACAGGGGAGGGTCAGAGAGAGGGAGACACAGAATCCAAAACAGGCTCAAGGCTCTGAGCTGTCAGAGCTGTCAGCACAGAGCTGGATGCAGGGCTCGAACTCACGGACCGTGAGATCATGACCTGAGCCGAAGTCAGCTGCCCAACCGACTGAGCCACCCAGGCGCTCTAAAATATTTTGAAATAAATTTAAACAAATTTAAAAAAGGGGGTAAGAGATCTATCTGTACACTGAAAGCTAAGATTCTGGGGAAAGAAATTAAATACATACAATTGGAAAGATATCCTGTGTTCATGAATAGAATCAATATTGTTAAAATATCTATACTACCCAAAGCTATCATTAGGTTCAATATAATCCCTGTTAATATTCCAATGGCATTTTCCAAAGAAATAGAAAAATCAATCTTAAAGTTTGTACAGAACCACAAAAGACCCTAAAAAGCCAAAGCAGCTTTCAGAAAAAAAGAGCAAAGTGGGAAATATTTTACTTCTTCACATCAAAGTATACTATAAAGCTGTAGTAATCAAATCAGCATGGTACTGGCATAAACATAGACATTTAGACCCAAGGAACAGAATCAAGAGCCCAGAAATAAATCCCCACATGTGCAGCCAACTAGTACTTGACAAGGGAGCCAAGAAAGAATAATCAATGGCAACAGGAAAGTGCATTCAATAAATAGTTCTGGGAAAACTGGATAACTGCATGCAGACAATGAAATTGGACGTGTATCTTATATTACTCACAAAAGTTCGCCTGAAATGGATTAAAGACTTAAACATAAAACTTGAAAATGTAAACCTGATAAAAGAAAAGATAGGGAAAAGCTCTCCTGACACTGGTCTTGGCAATGATTTTTTTGGATAGGACACCAAAAGTGCAAACAACAAAAGTAAACATTAATAAGTGGGACCATAGCAAACTGAAAAGCTTCTGGACAGTGATAGAAGCAATAAAAATTAAATTAATGAACAGACTATAGAATGGCAGAAAATATTTGCAAACCATGTACTTGATAAGGGGTTATTATTTGAGATATATAAAGAGCTCATACAACTCAATTGCCAAAAACAATTGATAACAATTGGCAGGAAACACCTACTCAGCAGAAGTTTTTCTAAAGAAAACATACAAATGGCCAACAGGTACATGAGCAGGTGCTCAACATCACTAATAATTAGGGAGATGCAAATTAAAACCACAATGAAGTGCTACTTCACCCCTTTCAGAATGGCTCTCACCTAAAAGACAAGAGATGGGGCGCCTGGGTGGCTCAGTCAGTTAAGTTTCCGACTTCAGGTCATGATCTCCCAGTTCATGACTTTGAGCCCCACATTAGGCTCTGCACTGCTTGGAATTCTCTCTCCCTCTCTCTCTGCCCCTCCCTACTTGCACTACACACTCTCTCTCAAAATAAATAAACTTTAAAAAAAGAAGGAAAGACAAGAGATAACAAGTGTTAGTGAGGATGTAGAGAAAAAGGAACCCATGAAAAACAGTATTGTGGTTCCCAAAAAAGTTAAACAGAGAACTACCATATGTATTATCCAGCATTACCACCTGTGGGTATATATGCAAAGGAAATGAAAATGGAATCTTGAAGATGTATCTGCAGTCCCATGTTCATTGCTGTGTCATTTGCAATAGCCAAGATATGGAAACAACCTAAGTGTTCATCAACAGAATAAAGATGTTATAAAGATGTGATATATACACACACACATATATATATATACACACACACACACACACACACACATATATACGTATATATATGAAACACACACATACACAGAAACACGCACAAACGCAAATAATTCAACAGAATATTATTCAATGATGAGAATAAAGAAAATACTGCCATTTCTAACAACATGGGTGGACAATGAGGGCAATATATGAAATGAAACATCACATAGCAAAAGACAAACACCCGTATGATATCATGTATATGTGGAATCTCAAAAAAAGCTGAACTCATATAAAAAGATATTCAAATGATGGTTACCAGGGGTTGGGGGTTAGTGAAATGGGGAGTTTGTACCCTGTCAAAGAGAACAAACTTCTGTAAGACAAGATAAGTTCTGGGAATCTAATGTTCACCACGGTGATTATAGTTAATAATACTGTATTACATAGTTCAACGTTGATAATATGCTATATCTTAAATGTTTTTACCACAAAAAAATCTTAGTTACTTATGAGGTGATGGAGTTGTTATCTAACGTGGTAATCATTTTTCCATACATAAATGGTTCAAATCAACACACTGTACATCTTTAATTTTTACAATGTTGTATGCTAATTATATCTCAGTGACACTGGGGGGGGGGGGGCAAATCATATTTTCCAAAGGGAGGAGAATTATTTCTATTCTATAGTTGAGGTAACTACGATTTCAAAAACTATCACTTGCTTAATACTGTACCAACAGCTGAAACGAAATACCTAGAACACCAGCACATAGTGTATGCTCATTAAATACATACGATTCACTCTGTGGAGACCATTTGCTCCAGTATAAAGCACATTATTGCATGCTTCCTACATGTTAGTCACTGTGCCCTTAGCTAGTAATACAGAGATTAATAAAATGCAGAATTTGTTTATCTATGGTCTTCCCATCTGGCATACATGTTTGCTGAACAATGAAAGAAAAATAATAAGTTTCAGATAATCTGGATTCCTGAATTATGGGTTTCTTGATTCAGAAACAGGCGACGTGATGCTTCTCACATTATAATTTTATTATAGCTTACCCTGAAGAGGCATTATTCTGTATATTTCTTGTTGAAGTTATGCTTACTAATAAATAAACAATACTTCTGCAGCATCATCCAATTAAAAATCTACAAATCAATACCTGGTGAGGGAAAAGTTAAATTGCTTTAGATACTTAAGGGAATATCTGTATTCCTTGGATGAGAAAGCAATAAAAGCTAATCAATTTTCTGATAATCCATTTAGAATTTTTAGCAACTATTTATATTTTTAAAGTAGACTATTACATGAAGTTAGCTTACAGAATTTTTGTGATTAAATGTATGCCTTTCAGCACCACCACCTCCCCCACCACCAAAATAAATGCGTGTCTTCATGGTGATACAGTGAAAGAAATGCTTAATCTTGTCAAATTCCATTCAATATATGCAATGCCTTGGTATTGTATATTGTATATTGTATTGCCTTTGTATGATTTCAGGAAGTTTCTAGACAGGAACACACACATGTGAGCTCAATAAAACAACAACAAAAAAAGACTATTATAATCTTAGCATAGCCAATAGCTCTCTGTCAGAATGGTATCTTAACCTAAAACACTCAAGTTTTCGATTGTCTAGGGAATTAACAATACAGTGCCATCATTTTATCATAGACATATTGAAACCATTTAGGAAGGCAGAAAGTAACAGGGTTTGGATTAATTATCGTAGAAAAATTTATTGATGTATCTGGAAGGTTACGTCCCTATTCTAAAAAGTGCTAATAAGGAATATGTTACTGAATGGAATAGACATTCCCTTCTCTGTATGTTATGGCCCTTATACAGTGAAGCAGAAATTTTATTTTTAAAAATTTTTTTAACGTTTATTTATTTTTGAGACAGAGAGAGACAGAGCATGAACAGGGGAGGAGCAGAGAGAGAGGGAGACACAGAATCTGAAACAGGCTCCAGGCTCTGAGCTGTCAGCACAGAGCCCGACGTGGGGCTCGAACTCACGGACCGTGAGATCATGGCCTGAGCCGAAGTAGGACGCTTAACCGACCAAGTCACCCAGGTGCCCCTGAAGCAGAAATTTTATAAGAGACCTCATGCTACCATGCACATCTCTGCTGGGACCCGCACAGAATTAGCTGGCATTTTGTCATAACACACACTGATGGCTGAATAGTGTTGGCAAAAACCCAGCAGATCTGGAAGGTTTTCCTCCTCCATTTTGGCTGATGTGTCCTCAGAGACTTAGCCTATTGTGGTGAATCCTCTTCTGCTAGCCAGAAGATGTCTAGATTTACATGGGTGTCAATTTTTACTTTCTATTCCCATCTGTTTTCTTATTGTCTTCCCATGTAGAGCTGGCAGATGTTCTGGGAATGTCTTGTCACTTCTCTGTGCATTTTCTCATTTTCTTCCTGAAACTAAGTTGGATCTTTTTTATTTTTTTATTTTTATTTTATTTTATTTTATTTTCATTTTATTCCATTTTATTTTATCTTATTCCATTTTATTTTATCTTATTTTATTTTATCTTATCTATCTTATATTATTTTATTTTATTTTATTTTATTTTATTTTATTTTATTTTGCTCGGCTGCAACTACTTCCTGGGACATCCTCAGAGGTTTTACCTTACCAGTAATTTAGATATCCTTCCAGAATTCTTTAAAATTAGCTCAGTAGTTGCAATCGCCTTCCCCATTTTCAGAACCAGAGATATGTTGTGTTGCTTTGTTTTGTTTGAACATGGCACATGGGATAAAATTCATATGTTTGTTTTAATAACACATTCCAAATTTGCAACCATCAACTTTTTTAGTGCTTTCACTTTGTCTGAAATCAGATGGAATTTAAGTAAATCGGTATGTTGGGATAATTTGTCAAACATGTCATTACCTACATATAGGGCCACTTACATAATTCACAAGACCTTCCGTGCAAAATGAAAATGCAATACCCCCTTTTTAAAACATATTAAGAATCATGTTCTAGTGACATTAAAGCATTCAACAAAGCATGTGGTTCCTCGAAGCAAAGAGCCCTGTCTGACATCACAGGCTGCATACCACAAAGCCAGTCTTGTTTAAACATTTTTTTTTCTGAAAAAGTGCTCCCATTAGAATAAGCAAATTTTCAATATTTTTGATGTTTATGATGTTTATGTTTATATCTATGATCATCCTGATATGACCTCAGAAATATGCTCTTTTTCTGTTCTCTAATATTCCTGAGTTGTAAAATTGTTTCTGCCAAAATAATGTTCAATTTACTGTATGATTTTTTTAAATAAATGTAAACATTTATTTATTTACTTTTGAGAGACAGAGACAGCAGGTAAGGGGCAGAGAGAGAGGGAGAGAGAGAAGAATCATGACACAAGATTATGACCTGAGCCAAAACTCAAGAGTGGGCCATTTAACCAAGGGAGCCTCCCAGGCGCCCTATTGTATTATTTTTTAATTCCTCATTTTGCATTCCTGTTTGTTGAGACAAAGAGTTCTGGAGACAGACTCATTGGGTGTTAATCCTGGCCCCACTCACTGGCTTCATGATCTTAGCGAGGTACATACTTCTGTAGGTCTTGACTTCCAGATCTATAAAAATGCAGAGGGGGATTATATGTATCTCTTAGGTTTTGTTTCTGTTTTCTAATGGGGCTTAAACAAATTAAATCAGCAATAACCTTAGTATATTTTCTGACACATAACAGCAGCTTACCAATGTTGAACATTAACATTTAAACTAAGTTCTTACTTTTTAAACAACCCTTTCCTATAATTCCTGGTCCTGATTTCCTCATGCCCTATTAAGTCTTACCATAAGTGCATCCCTTGCCTTTCTTGCTTTTCTTTTCTCTCTCTGTGTATTCTATCATACTATCTGGCACAGATGTTTTATTCTCTGCCTGCTTAATACCTAAGATCATTAGTCAGGAGTTCCCAACTCTCAAAACTCTTCTCAAACTATCCTGCTAACCATTTAGGGGTCACTAGGAGATCCTAATGGCAAGAACAGTTTCAGCTTTCATGACCACTTAAATATTACAAGCTATCCTTCACAGCGTCTCAAATGTGGCACCCCTCTTCTTTCTGCATCTCCTGAACCTCCTTTATCAAATTTAGGCTATATGTAAACATAAAAGACATCATTTGTATTTTGAAAGTAATAATTCAGAACTTGAAAAGGCAAAATCACTTTCTCCTGTATGTAACTAACTTTATTCTCTCATGGCTCTATACCACAATAACTAAATATGGAAAACCCTGCCTTACATGGATTGTCAACACTCTCAAAGAAACTCAGATCAATCCATCTTCAGAGAGAACTGAAGTAAATATTTATTATTTTCCTCATTGTTTCAAACCTCTGTGCCATCTGGTGTCATTGGATTCGCTCACCCTTACTCAATTAGTACATCCCTAAACCTATCCAAATTCATTCCTCTCCATCCTCCCAAATGTTTTCAATATGTCTTCTGGAACATGCAGTTATTGATTAAAAGATTAAAATGTTTTCAGTTTCTTTTTAACTATGACCGTGATGGGTGTTGAGGATTCAGCTTCTCATAGAGTCCCTAGAATAAGATGTATCTCTCAGATACCTCAGTTGTGTGGAGGAGGAATGATTGTTCCCATTAGTTTCTGAACCAATATTACCCGGGAAATGGGAAGCTTTCTTATTAATAAATATGCAACCTATCCTTGAATCCTTTACCAAATCCTTGGATTCATAGAGTTTCAAGTTTAGACTTGACCAGATTATGTTAAGATTCTGACACAGTTGAGTGAGTTAAAGACAATGAAGAGGATGTTGGTTTAACAGTAACCAAAGAGAAGAACAGTGTTAGCATCACCTGAGAATGAAAGTGGTACATGTACAGGAGCTTTGGAAGGTTGGATATGACTGATTTGGGTTCTGGAAATTCAGTTTCTGAACTACTCTACTCTTCTTCAAAACACAATCCCATTCACTCACCTTTAATTTTCTTCTTTTTTTTCTCATCTCTACTGCCTTCCAGGAAACTTCTAATTCACCAAAGACTTTAGTTCGCACACCACACCTTTTCTTTCTCTCTCTCTCCTCTCTAATATTCTTTAGACTTAACATGAACATGTATGACCCATGGAATTCCTTGGCTTCTCATTTCTTTGATATAGTTAATATATCTTTTTTTTATAATGCTCCCTTCCCAGTCACACTCTCCCTAAATCAGATGGTAGGCACCCTAGTTTCTGCCAACCTTAGTATATTCTCCCAGTTTGCTCACTCTAGCACTTTAAAGAGTATTTGATTAAATCAATGCCCATAAGCCACTAATGCTGGTACTTAACCATTATTTACCACACATATCCTACTGTCTTCTATTTCTACAGCTTAGATTGACTGAGTTTTCATCTCAGTTATTTCCCTGTGAGTACCGTCAACTCCCTTACCTGGCCTCTGTAACAGTGACTTGGAAACATCCCAACCCTGGCTGAACCCAAATCTTCACAACTTTGGTTCCAAAGTCTGAATAGTTAGCATGCCAGTAGAAAACAATACAAGAAGACCAACAGGTTTTCATGCCCCAAATGGATACAACGTACTACTTAAAAATCCCATTATGTGTCCCTAGAAAGTGTTCTTTTCTATGCTCGCAGTTCAATATTCTGCAGCTTTTTATCAGTTCGCACATAATCTTTCTGCCCACCCTCAGTTTTTAGCTTCTGAGTTTTGTTGTTGTTGTTGTTGTTGTTGTTGTTTTTACTTCATAGAATAAAACAAGAATTCCTATACTCCCCCATGACTAAACTTACACATCCACCAGCATTTATAGCCATATTCTCTGCCTTTCCACTGTTACAGTGGACGAGGACATCCTTCATCGAAAAATGTTAACCCGCAAACATGTGCTCTGGGTCCATACTCTCCCACCATTTCTAAAGGGCTCTCCTTGTGAGTCACTCCCTCTCTCTGGAAGGTCATCACTCATCTCATCTCAACTGGGTCATTCTAAACCACATAGAAACTAATCATACTATTTTATGTCTTAATAAAAAATGGCTGTCTGAAAGCACCACCCCTTCTAAGCACTATTCATTTCTCTCCTTCTTTCACAAAATCCTATCCACATCTGCTGCACGTCTTTTTATGAACCCATTCCAGTCTGGCTTCTGACCCCATCACATACTAAAACTGATCTTCATTAGGCTCTTCTCAGTGACATCAGTGTGGCCAAATCCACTGGACATTTTTCTGTTTTATCAACAATATTTAGCCCCACAGAATATACTTAACTATAACTCAATAAAAAACCTTTTGTTTCATGGATTTGCTAATATCACACAGTCCTGTGTTCTTTTTTTCTTCTTGACAAACTTCAGTCAACTTGACAGCCGTTGTTTCTTCTCCAAACATTCCATACATATGAGCAGTCCAGGGCTCAACCCTTAGCTAGCTACATTCTCCCCTTAAGTAACCTTATTTAATTTCTAGGCTTGAAGAGCCATATTTATTTTTATGATTTTCTGAATTTCTATCTCCAGCATAAATTCATCAGTTAAGCTTCAAACATATTTATCCAGCAATCTTACATGACATGTTCCCTCAAAGACCTAATCACTATTCTGTATTTAGTCCATCAAAAATTTAACTTTTGATATGTCTCTCCCTGTTATTAATTTCAGTGGATGACAGCCACCCAAACCTAAGAGTATTCCTTGATAACTCCCTTTCCCTCTTCCCCATCTTCAACCTGTCAGCAAGACAGGTGAGTTGTCATCCAAAATATGTTCTAAATTCATCCATTCCCCTCCATCTCCAATGCCAACACACTATTTTAAGCATGTACTGTAAATTATATTCTATCCATCATTCTGTCCCTCTCTCCCACACTCTAAGTCCTGTCAAGGTAAAAACTTGTAAGTCTTCACTTCTCTACCTTCAGCACCTAGAAGAGTACTTCACATATTCTACACACTTAGTAAATCAAGAAGTAGTTAATTATTCCCCCTTGATTCTTCCTTGATTATTCCTCCTTGATAATTCAATAAAGACTCTTCTTCTTTTTTTTTAATTTTTTAAATGTTCATTTATATTTGAGAGACAGAGACAGAGTGTGAGCAGGGGAAGGGCAGAGAGAGAGGGAGACAGAATCCAAAGCAGGCTCCAGGCTCTGAGCTATCAGCACAGAGCCCGACATGGGGCTCAAACCCACAAGCCATGAGATCATGACCTGAGCCAAAGTGGGGCACTTAAATTGACTCAGTCACCCAGGTGCCCCTCTTCCTTCCTCTTTAATGTCATCTCTACTTCCAGTCTTTCACCTAAATGTCCATTTGTTTTTTGTTTCACATGTTTACTTCCCTTCTTGTGCCCTTATTAGTTGACTGGGAATTTTTAATTTTCTAAATAAAATATTTTGCTTCTCAAGATACCTGTGTTTTTCAGTTTTTTTTTTAAACCAGAAAATGTATATATACAAGGAAAAAATTCATGATACAGATATCAACATTATTACTGTGATACCTATTCTCTAGACTTTCTTCTGTGCATACACACAGAATGTATTTTTCTTTATTTTTTTTAACGTTTATTTATTTTTGAAGGAGAGACAGACAGAGCATTACTGGGAAAAGAGCAGAGAGAAAGGGAGACACAGAATCTGAAGCAGGCTCCAGGCTCTGAGTTGTCAGCACAGAGCCCAACGCGGGGCTCAAACTCATGAACCGTTGAGATCATGACCTGAGCCAAAGTCAATGCTTAACCAACTGAGCCACTCAGGCTCCCCAATGCAGGATGTATTTTAAAGGTTTATTCCTCTATGTATTATTTTGTAGCCTGTTTATATAAAACATGAACATATTTCCAAATTAATAAGTTTAGTTAATTGTAGTTTAGTTACTTCAGATTAAATAACTTTAGTTAATTATTTTAATGAATGGATATTATTCCATTAAATGAATTTATTCAGTGACTCTAACATTGCTAAAGAGATTATTTTTAGCTTATTCTTTAAAAAAACATTTTGAATACAGATATGTATATGGCAGTTGGCATATATTAAGCACTCCTTCAGACCAGAATTACAGGAGTGTACATATCTTCAAGGTCTATTCCATTTATTTTTAAGTTGGTCTAGAGACAAGTTTCAGATAATTATAATTCCTATTTTCTCCAATCCTGATTTTCCCCCTTCTTTTAGATCACTGTTAATTACACACAATATATATATATTTTTTTTCAACGTTTTTTATTTATTTTGGGGACAGAGAGAGACAGAGCATGAATTGGGGAGGGGCAGAGAGAGAGGGAGACACAGAATCGGAAACAGGCTCCAGGCTCCGAGCCATCAGCCCAGAGCCCGACGCGGGGCTCGAACTCCCAGACCGCGAGATCGTGACCTGGCTGAAGTCGGACGCTTAACCGACTGCGCCACCCAGGCGCCCCCACACAATATATATTTAATTATTATTTTAATATGTGATTTTGGAATCCCACTATGGGAATGTTTTATTTTTATTTTTACATGTATATTCATATTTAAAAACTGTCTCTCTGCAGATCTAATCTTACTTTTCTATTGGAATTTTAACCATTCATCTTATTGAAAGCTGCCATATTGTTCTGAGACACACTGAATTTTTTTTCTTCACTTTTGTGTTTAGAACCTTATTTTATTGATCATAACAATTTATAATATTTAAGTATTCAAGTCAGTACTTTCCTTTGTGGTTCTTAACTTCCATGTCATGTACACTGGTTTTCCTTCACACTTAGATACGTTTTCCTACCCCTTCATTATTTTATGTATTCCTTTTTCCCTGTTTAAAGTCATCGCTCTATGTGGAATTTACTTTGGCATGGGGTTACACCTATTATTTTTGTCCTCCTAATGACTAATCTGGTTGATGCAGTACAATTACAACATTTTTTCCCCAGTTTTGTTGAAAAATAATTGACAAACATCATTACTACATAACTTTAAGGTGTACAGCATAATGAATGGTATGATTTACATATATTGTGAAATGATTACAATAGGCTCACCTAACATCCATCTTCTCATTTAGATACAATAAAAAGTTTTTTAAAAAGGGGAAAAATTCTCTTTCTCTCATATACATGTATATATATACATATACACATACATATATGTAGATACACATATATGTATATACACATATGTATGTATATCTACATATACATATATATAGGTATATGTTCATATATATATATATTCATTCCACATTTATATCATTCCATACATATACGAGATCATATAGTATTTCTCTTTCTCTGACTTATCTCACTTAGCATAATTCCTTCATGTTCCACGTATGTTGTTGTAAATGGTAAGATTTTTTCATTTTTTTGTGGCTGACCATCATCCTGCTTCAAACTTTGCAGATGATGATGATAATGAGGATAATGATTTTGGTATCTGAGGGGCCAAGACCTCTCATTAGTCTCTTTTCCTTTTGAGCTATTGTTGTTATTTTATAACTCTGTCACATTTCTGAATCAATGCCCTGATGATACACATTTTGGTCAGAAGGGCAGTAATTATACTGTTAAACAATTAGCAGCATTACAATATTCAATGTTTCTACCAAAGAAAACAGACCAAGCACTCCATTTATTTAGGTGTTACTTTATATCACTTTTAAAATAATTTTCTTGATTTTTTATTTATTTTAGAGAGAGAGAGAGTGAGTGAGCGCAAGTGGGGAAGAAGGGCAGAGAGAGAGAGAGAGAGAGAGAGAGAGAGAGAGAGAGAGAGAATCCTAACAAGTCTCCATACTCAGTGTAGAGCCCAACACAGGGCTCAATTCTATGACCCTCATTTCATGACCTGAGCCAAAATCAAGAGTTAGACTCAACCAACTGAGCCACCCAGGTGCCCCTATTTTATATCGTTAGTAAGGTTTTGTAATGTTCTTTATTGTACACTGATAATTACTAATTTATTTTATGTAATATTATATATTTTATACTTTCTCATTGCTGTATGTGTGAGCCTTCATCCACTGTATTTTCTATCTGGTAATAAGTATTCAGTAAAGCTATACATTTTTTAAAAATATGTTCTTTGTTACTTCCAGCATCATTATCCCCTCATTAATTCAGATAGATTGCAACTGATAACTCTAATTACCTCGATGAGAACACAGGCTTAAAATGGTACTTTTA
The DNA here is from genome assembly GCF_018350175.1 of Felis catus. Lineage (NCBI taxonomy): Eukaryota > Metazoa > Chordata > Mammalia > Carnivora > Felidae > Felis > Felis catus. Next base: position 98,401,275 of record NC_058368.1, on the reverse strand, counting down.
TACCTTCCAAGACTATCTATTGGCTACTAAGCTCCTCTAATTCCCACTTTCCCTGGGAAATATTTTCCACTCACATGCTATGTTCGTGAGCTTGGACCACCATAACAAAATACCACAGGCCAGGTGGTTTAAACAACAGAAATGGATTTCTCCCTATTCTGGAGGTGGTAATGTATTTTGTGTATATCTATCTATCTATCTATCTATAGATATAGATAGATAGATATACACACGTGTATATATACATATGTGTGTGTGTGTGTGTGTGTGTATAAAGGTTCTGGACATTCAGTGTCTATATATATTATATACATATAAAGGTTCTGGACATTCAGTTTCTGGTGAGCTCTCCTCCTGGCTTGCAGATGGCTGCCTACTTACTATGTCCTCACGTGGCCTTTGGACTGTGTGTATGTGCAGCCTGAGAACAAGATCAGGAGACGAAGTGCTGTGGTGTCTCTTCTTATAAGGACCCTAGTCCTACTGCATCAGGAATCCACCCTAATTTCCTCATTTAACCTTTATGACTTCTTTACAGACCCTATCTCCAAATATAGTCATATTGGGAATTACAGTTTCCACATACGAAATTTCCATTTTATTAATATGGATTAATTAAGTCCATAGCACATACCCCATAATTTAAGTCTTAAATGTAACTTATCATCTGTATGTCAGCAACTTCCCATACTTATTGGAGGTGGTCATCAAGAAGACGTGACCTGAAAGCTGCATCTGGCCAACTGGAGGCTCTTCACTCTCTCCCCTGTCTTTGGAATATGCATTCTGCTTGCCTTCCCTGCACCTAGAAGCTGCCCGAAGGGTACAAGCTTCAGATAGCAAAGTGATGATGAGACCGTGTGAATGGTGTATGTGACTGATCCTAGTTAAGGACTCTGTATAAACTTCTAAGAATGTGGTGGCATGTTCAGAAATGTATGCATCTTGAGGCTGCTCCAGACAAGCCTGGTAAATATGTTCCCTTGAAGATTAAACCTGCCACCTACCAACATGGAGTGGCCTGCCTCTTTCTCAAGTCTCTCTCTGGCCTCCTCATGAAGGCAGTTTCAGATTACACCACAGAAGCTCCTGGGGTTTCAAGCACCAACTCTTCAGAGACCTCTTGCATCCCTTCTACTGAACTCCAGATCGGTATCTCCAACTCCCAGTTAAATGATGGATTTAAATTTATCTTTGCCCATCCACCCAAATATACTACGGCCACATTTTGTTCAGTTGCTCTTTCTTCCTTATCCCTCCCAAATCTTCAAATCTCTCCCCATATGGTTGACTGCCTCTGACTTTACTGGGGCTTTCATTATGTTTTCCTAGAGAGGTGAAGGTGTCTTCCTCCAACTTCCCTTTCCTTAAGGGACCAGATTAGTTCTAATTAAGTTTTCAGATGTCACTCTTTAAAGGACTCAGACTGTGAGATTAAATGCTACAGTGTATATCTGAGAAAAGTTAATGCCAGTATTAGCCACAACCGTAACTATAAAATTTTTTTTATCTTCTTAGGAAATTTTAAAATATGTTATAGTACATATTCTGGCTGTCCGTATCATGTGGTGCAACTTAGAAAACAACAACAAAAGTAAAAACAAAACAAACAATGATCAAAGAACTGGATTATGCATTTTGGTTAATCACTATATACTTTGCGACTTTCTTTTGGACATCCTACTTCTTTAGGGATATATGAGTTTTCATTAGCTGAGGTAGAGGACTAGATATTTCTAGCGCTACTAAAGATGAGGTTCTGAATCTCTGTACTTATTAATAATATATTATAATAAAAAATATGACAGTCTCAGATACGTCTGTAAAGTCTAATTTACGTGATTTAAAAAAAAAAAAATGAAACCATGGTTGTCAGCACATAAAAGTCCTGCAAAGCTCAGGTTTCTGGGACTTCCTGGTTATTGGCTTAGTTTTGAAGCTACAATACCAATCAAAAAAAAAAAAAAAGGCAAACAAACACAAAGGCAAACCAGGAAAAAAAATGACTATTTTTTTGTTGTTTTAAAAGTACAGCACCACAGCACTCAGAGATCAGAGGAGAAAAAGCCTAAGAGTGTAACTTGCCCCAATATACTTTAATTCACCATTTGATTGCCAGGCAAAACATTAAAAATTCAGATTGTTTTCCAAGGTCTAATGAAGTCCATCTGTAAGACAGAAACCCAAAAAGCATGATAAAATTAGAAAAATGACAGAGAAAAACACAACTTAGTTACAAGATGTAACAGAGGCAAGTAGAAAGACACAACTTTCCTACTTCTGTGACTTTTTTGCTTATAGCTTCCCTTTCCGAATGATAGCCTCACCTTCTCCCAAATTTATTTCTATCTTTTAAAATGTTACCCATAGCCTTTGGAAACACAAAATGAAACTTACCCCATTCCACTTATGTCTTCCCTCTTATTCTAAAATACCCTGGACCAAAGCACAAAAAAACTAGGAAGTGTTTGAAAGGTAGAAGCATTTGGACTGCCTAAGGACTTTAGGATTTCCAGAACACATGGTTAAGTTCTCTGGATTTCTAACTCCCTCCCATCTCAGACAAGGCATTACAGAAGTCTCCAATTAGGAACTGCCAGAAGCAGACAGAAAAATATCCCAACGGCCTGTTTCTCCCAGCCAAAGACTCAGAAAAAGGGACCCAACAAAAGATAACCTTTTTGGTGATCCCTGCCCTTCTCCAGACAAATACCAAAAGAAGAAAATCTCTCTCTCTTAATGAGATGCCAGGAAGTAGAAAGAGTAAACTCTCCACTCTTCCCATGTTTAGGGGTCAGTGGAGCTTAATGTGGAACTGAGTTTCCACCTTAAATCAGAGGCAACAATTTTCAGCATACAGATCTTACGAATGGATAAAGATGTGGTCTATATATACAATGGAATACTACTTGGCAATGAGAGAGAATGAAATCTAGCCATTTGCAGCAACATGGATGGGACTAGAAGGTATTATGCTAAGTGAAGTAAGTCAGTCAGAGAAAGGCAGATATCATATGTTTTCACTCATATGTGGATCCTGAGAAACTTAACAGAAGACCATGGAGGAGGGGAAGGGGAAAAAAAAGTTACAGAGAGGGAGGGAGGCAAACCATAAGAGACTCTTAAATTCTGAGAACAAACTGAGGGTTGATGGTGGGGGGGGGGGAGAGGGGAAAGTGGGTGATGGGCATGGAGGAGGGCACTTGTTGGGATGAGCACTGGGTGTTATATGGAAACCAATTTGACAATAAATTATATCTTAAAAAAAACAGAGGCAACAAGTCTGTGCAAGTACTTTGGCTGCTTTCCCCCAGAGAGCATGAGCGAGGCTGAATGGTGTGAAACAAGGCAGTGCCCCACTTTCACCTGAGTGGTGTTGGCAACACAAGTTATGTTGAATATGCACACTCGCCCAGCCCACAAGCAACAGCTCAACAAATGAAGTGCCTATAAAATACATATACACATATAATACATATTATATATAAATGTAAATATATATTAAAATATATTAAATATTTAGTATTTATTGGATAAATACATTATGTAAATTTATATATTTCTATATAAATAAATTATATTATAAATAAATTATAAATATATATATATAATAGGGACCATTCCTGAAATGACAGAAATATAATATATATATATATATATATATAAAAAATAGGGACCATTCCTGAAATGACAGAAATATAGAACAGATTAATGGTCACCAAAGGTCACTGATTGGGGGTGAGGGTGAAACTATAAAAGGTCAACAGAAGAGCCTCTGGTACATGGAAAGACCAGACATCACTTCAGCACTAGGCTTGGGAGCCATTTTAAACAGCTAAACTATAAACAAAAAGCACAAAAATGTGAAGTATGGCACTAAATAGACCCTGAAGAGGGCACTTGATTACACTATGACAAATGAACACTAAGCGTGGCCTTGCTTGGCCCCAGTTGGGAATACGTTCATCAGGCAACTCGAATTTTTATGAATGATAGCACAAGCGGGACCATAGGTGCCAGCACATAGGTGAATTCTCAAATACTGATTCCATGAATAATGAGAATTGACTGTAATTCTTGGGAAGCCCCCGGGTGTGAGCAAACTAAGTGATCGTAATGACAGTCCACATGGAGACAGGAAATCATATCCACAGCCAACATTTATATGAAGCAGCTTCTGAATCCAGACTATTTATAATGTTCTCTTTCAAAGCATTACCACCTCCACCAAAGCAGCTCAAGATCTTTATCTCATCCCACTACTGCATTGTGAAGATGTCCTTCAGCTTTGAAATTTTGCCTTTCACTGTGTGTCTTTGTGCATAGTTTCTACATTTTCCCATATTCTGATATCATATTTTCTATTTATTGACTGTCATTTTATACTACCCAAACCAGAAAAATTTACTATCTTCCATTGTTTCTGCTATTCTTAGATGTCTGGTGGACCCGGAAGTGCTATTTATGCCCCCAAATTGACAGAATAATTCTCTAGAATTCCGAGAGGCCAACTCATCTTAGAGTTCATTGTAAACTGAGAAGGTTTTGTTCTCTATAGCATGACAGTTGCCAAGGATGCATTTTCCAGAAAAATGGGGAACAAAGACAGACTCTTGTACAGCAGGAGATCAGTCAAAAAAAGGGAAATTGTGCAGCCCTCAGTGTGAACTGTTGGCATGGGGCAAAAAAGCTTTTAGCTTTATCAAAAGAAAGGGCAATAATAAAATAGTGGCATTTTAACAGAGGCTCAAAACTGTTTTCCTGTCTCCCCTCTAAATTTTTCTGATTGTTTGTAAGAGAATAAGGACAACAGAATTGCTAAGCCTTTCAGCATTCTATATGCATATTTCTTTTTAAACTGTCCCTTTCTTACTGATCTGTAACATTCTTGAGAGTAGTTTCCAGGGCAAGTTGGAGTTGACTTTGCAACTTCCAGCTCAACTGCCCATTTGTGTAACAGCAGTGTGGTTTGGGGATGGACCCACCAAGGGTAACTCTGGATGGTCTAACCCAGCCAGATGCACAGTGTAATCACCTGTGGAGCTTTTTAAAAAATACATAATGTCTGGGTTTTGATCCAGATATTCTGATTTAATTGGTCTGAGGTAGAGCCCAGGTTTTTAAAACTCCCCACATGACTCTCAACTACAGCCCATGTTGAGAACCACTGTTTTAAACCAGCTATGCTAATCCCAGCTCCCTTAACAGTGACTGATTCAGACCAAGGGTTGAAACCACCAAAACATGGTATTTGAATCAGTTGTGATTAGTGTCAACTGTCAACTTAAAACAAAATTCTGCTGGTAGACCAACCAGGCATAGTGTGGCACAACTCTAAAGTCTTCAGAGATCTAGTTTATGTCCTTATTTCCATTTGCTAAAACTTTATTTGAACTGGAAAGGAGAAAGGGAGCAGGAGAGTAAGGGTTCAATACACTTTCTTTTGCAGATCATTCCTGGCACCCCAAGTATTACCCATTATTGACAGGACTTAGAAACAGTGAATGCTCCCTCTCCATAGTGTACTTCAAAGTTCCACACATTACTTGTGCTTGACAAAAACTTAATCATGTAACTCTAACTATCCACGAGGGAGAATGTAATTTTTAAGACAAGTGTGTTGCAGCCCTAAACAAAATAATATTTTTTTTGTTATTTATAGGGCAAGGGAGAATAGACTAAGAATAGGCAAATGGCAGTCTTGCTATACCACTTTCATTAGCTGGGTCTGGTTCAGAAACGACCCAAGCTAGGGAAAAGGAGAGAATAAAAGAAATGTAGAAAGGAGAAAGAAAGTTACTTCCTGGCCACATCACTGGGCCACTGAATCCACCAACCTGAAGACCTCTTATCTTACATTCAAAGGTAAATAAATTTTCTTATTGATTCTGATATGAACACGTTTTCTGCTACTCGCATATTCAAAGCATCCTCATGTTTAGAAGAGCTAAAGATAGTTCACAGTTACTCACTTTAATTTACCAAAAGGGCAAATATATTTGCCTCCCAGGGAAATAAAAGTAGCAATTTATCATTCTTAGGTTGTGTCAAATCTATTTGCAATTCACTCTTTTGGCATAGAAAAGGTAAATGTTTGTATTGTCCCCTAGTAATCTAGTTGCTACAAGTTGAAAAATATGCATAAACTCAGTGTATAATAAATTAAACTGGGAACTCCAAATATTTGGGTTCAGTATTGTTTTTCTTGAAATAAATTCATTGTGAGAAATCATTGTTTCTATTGGACCCAGAGAAGAAAGAGACTCAATGCTTCCGAGCTTCCTATTAATTTTCTTTTAGTAAAATGGAAAATATCATGTGGAAATTAATCCCCAAACACTCTATCCATTTTTCTCTTTCCTTATTTATTTTGTGTGTGTGTGTGTGTGTGTGTGTGTGTGTCATTTTGCAGACTGGGGAAATACGTAATTGGATCTGGGAGCATGTAAGGAAAATCTAAACGAATTTTTAGCAGGCCAATCAATAACAAAGATGTCACTTGGAGCTCGTATCTTGCCTTCAACTTCAACTCACAGGAAGATGTAATGATCTCAAAGGCGCCAAAGCCCAGAACAAATAATCAGAAAAAAAGATACTATAGTTAGGTTTCTCCTGGGGTATTACATGTAAAACCATTTACTCTTGTGTTAAGCCTAGGAGTCAGGAACATTAACATCAGGATGTGTTCTCTTGCTATACCTAGCTATGTGACATTAAGCAAATACTTTAACTTTTTTGGTCTTGAGATCATCATACAGAAAATTACTAGCTCCGTCTAATGGTCTTATATGTCTGTGCTGATGCTAAAGTTGTCGAATTTAGTCTCAGTTTTAGCTTCTTATTCAGAAAACAGTGTTGGGCCACTTCATGCCCAGTCTCTTCTCTCTCATAGTCATTCATTCTCTCTGTCTTCCTCCCTCCAAGATTTAAACTTTTTTTATTAAAGAGGATGGTTTTCACATAGACAGGGCTGGGAGATGGCACTGGTTAAAGATGATAAGTGGCATATATAATTGGTCTATTAAATGGGCCAAAGTAAGTAGGATATAAGCAGAAAACAGTCCATTTTTTTCCTGGTCAACCTCTTTGCCCCGTTCCTTGGTATTCCTTTAATAGATCCCATTGCTTTCTGGTTGCTTGTAGGTAAACAGAAGTCACTTCCAAGTGGTAAGAATCTAGGGTAATCTCAGTACTATAATCTCAGACCCAATATAAAAGTTCTCTCATCCTCAGACTGGACACAAATCTGGGCATCTGTATGAAAGAAGGGGGTTTGTGTCCTGTTCTCTCTCTTTTCTTGATCCAAATGCACTCCTAAGAATGGCTGCTTCTGATTCCTCCTGGATGAGGGATAAAGACAGAATTAGAGAAAAGAGGGAAAATTTCACCTGTGCTTTTACCCTGTGATTGTCAGCTCTCTGTGAGGCAAATGCCCAAATGTGTTTCCTTGTGGGACACACAAGTGACAACACCTGAGATTCCCCACTGAGACGTCCACCTCTGCCTATATGCTCACCATCTGATTCCTTACCAATAAACCCTTGACTTCCAACAGTAAATCCTACACTGTGTCTTTCTCCTGAGGTCCCATCACACCAGGAAACATTCTTCTTGGCCAAAGTCCTTTTAAGATGGTTGTAGTCTGGCTACCTTTTAAGCATTCACTTGGCCCATAAGAAGGTACATGCCCTCTCCCAGCTAATGAATGAAGCTTATTCCAAAGGTGGATGGATGTTCTTCTTGCCTTAAAATCAGAGGTGGCTCCAGTCAACTTTCTTCATTCACATGTCTATAGATGAAATACAGCCTTTTCTTTAACCCACAAACTGTAAGGGACACATGTCTGATTTTCCCAATAATATCCTCCTACCCTCCTACAGTAGGTCAGAACACCCTGAGTGTACATTTTAGTAGCATCCAGATGGAAAATAAGCTATGCCATCTGGAAATCTACGATACGCCATCTTGCCAATGGGTTCTTTTGTCACTCTTGGTTTTTTGCTTCAGAAGAAGCAGCTCTTTTCCCCACACCCACCCAAAAGAAAGAACAGAAAATACTGCAATGCTCTTATTGCACATATTCCTGCTAAAGGATCTTCTCCTCTCACCACTGTCTGGACTTGAACTATGTAGACTGGAGATAAATGATGTGACCATGACCTCAGAGATGGCTATGGTAACGTATTAAGACTTCCATGTGTTGCTACCAGTGTTTCCATGTAAAACATGAAAAGAATTATTACCCATTATCCTCAGCTATAAAGAAAGATTTGTTCAAAGTTGCAAAACAAGTGAAAATATATCTAGATGGATAGATGATAGATAGATGATAGATAGGTAGATAGAAATGAAGAAAGAAAGAAAGAAAGAAAGAAAGAAAGAAAGAAAGAAAGAAAGAAAGAAAGAAAGAAAGAAAGGGAAACAGAGTCATAAAGGCTTGTATTTTATGAGCAAGGCTTAGAAATAGGAATTTTCTTTGAAAGAATATTTTGAGAAAATATTTTCTAAATTACTCATAAGTTTGGCCCATGCTGCAATAAAATTTTTGTGTGAAATATTCAAAACGCTACTGTTTTTCTCTGGATGACATGTTTTATGTACATCTGTTTAATAGAACATGGAATCTATTTTATGTTTTAATCACTTCCTTTTTCAGAAACAGAAACTTTGCTAAAACTCTCCTAGTAAGTTCTCAAGGGTGCACATGGATTATACTGCAGCCAAACAAAACTGCTGTTGAATCACCAACGTGACATTTATTTTATTTGGGATATGGGCTCTCTGGGAATTCCCCTTTATCCTGCTTCCTGTTACAGTACCATTTTTCTGCATGGCAATCACTGGTTATTACAATTAATCATATCATCTTCCCCATAATTAACATTACATTTATTAATATACACATGGGAGCTATGCACGTTATTCTCTAAGCAAAGAAAAGTGTGCTCTCCTTCAGGGTTTTCCATTTTGATCCAACCAGTTCCAATAACCGACTCATTGGAATGGAGAGCATTTTATAGCCTTAATTATCATTCCCATAATCACCATCATCATCATGAGTGCCTACAATGTGCTAAGTTTATAGGAGGTGCTTTAATTATATTATCTGTAACTGTCAAGTAGCATGGTTGGGGGGGGTCCTCTCTATTTTCTTCTCTTACAGGTTTGTGGGGGTTTCATTAACTGATGGGTTAATTTAGAAGTTGAGCCTCATTGGGTCTTCAGCTTAAGACCTCCCTGGGGCTTTCTGAGAAAGGGTTCATTGATGCTATTCTGCCATTGCCTGACAGAGCTTAGAAGAGATGACATGGAATAGACATTCTCCCTGGGACTTGTGAATCATCACTGGACCAACGTAATTAACCAATTTATGATTAACTATACTGTTCATAAAGTATATTGGGACTTTTTTTAAGTAAGGCAAGGTAATCTCAGATGGGTATAAAATGAAAGTTAACTAAGAGAAAAAATCCAATTAACTTAGTTATTCTTCTATAGAGGGCCAAAGGTGTGGACACACTTTAATCTCCTCAGATGGGAGTTTGATTCCTGACCTGCCTCTAAGGTTGGCCTCCTCACTCTTGCCCCACCCATATCTGTATCTATCTGCTTCCTGAGAATTCCAGCAGCCTACATAAGAAAACTCCAAACCTTCCACTGAAAATGTGAGTAGTGCTCACACTTGTTTATTTTCTGCCCCTATTCACAGGCTTAGAGGGGGTAACTATCTTTCCCATTGAGGAAAGATGAGCAAAAGACATAATGTCCCAACTCAGACTCCCTACCACAGTCATGGAGAGGTTAGCATACTCACAAAGACCAACAAATTTCTCAGAGACAATGGGAGGCTAATCCCACATAGAGGAAACAATATCTTACCATGGTTTGACCTTTCACTTGAGCAGTGAGAACCTTTCCACTCTGTCCCCTTCTCCCCTCCATTCCCACACTGATGTAGTGACAATCACTTGAGACTTACCTGCCTTAAAGTCAAACAGCCTCACAAATAACCAAGACACCCTGGATATTAATTTCTTTCTTTATTCTTTGTTGCCCAGAAGAACTGTACTAAAGTGAAGCAATCACACTGATTGCCTAAAGTCATACAGCCATTAAGTACCAGCGATAGGATTCATACTCTCAGGCTCTTTGGACTACACTGCAGAATCCCCACTACATATATGACCGAAGTAACTAGAGGCATCAATAACATCTAAAACTATTTCAGAAAAAGAGTTTCCATAGCCTCTATCAGTAATTTGCCAAGTGCTTCTAAATAATATCTGACCTTCTCACAGAGATATTAGATGAGAGACAGGAAAACTAGATACCACCATCCTGAGGCACAATCCTCAAAGCAAAAAATGGTAATTGGAGTATCCATTTTGGAAGGTTTCTGATGGTAGCCTTTATGCTACGAGGGATTTCTTTACAGGCATGAAACCAGCAAATCCTTCAATAGGGGTGAATAATATTCAATTCATGACTTTCATTTTTACATCTGATTGAAGGCTACTACAAGAAATCCTTTAAGTAAACGATTAAAAGGTCAGCAATATTAATATTCATAAATAAATATTAATAGATTAATAGATTTGATTGTTCTTTCCAGGTCAGTATTCTAAGAAGACCTACTATCTTTAGCATTTAGAAAAGATGCAGAAATCCTACTGGGCATACCCACACATGCATTTAGTTGGAATTCTTACAATTTGGGGGAAGACTGTTTTCTTCTAGTCAATCATCAATATTATCTTGAGTTAATCATGTCCTACCATTGATACCATTTTCACTTTTTACAGAGCCTCATTATTATAAAATTATTTTATTCCTCTATTAATTTCCTACAGATGCATCAGGAATAATTCTCTAACAAGTAGAATTTAAGATCATGTCCACTTATGTTCCGGAAGTATTTATACTTAGTTCTGTCACTAAGGCAAAGATATGCATAGTCCTCCCACCCCTCAAAATTTTATTATGTGGTTATATTTTATTATGAAAGTGCTGCCTTGGAGCCTGCTTTGGATTCTGTGTCTCTCTGTTTCTACCCATCCGCCACTCTCTTTCTCTCTCTCAAAAATAAATAAACATTAAAAACATTTTTTTTAAGTCTAAAATCATGGCATCAGTAGTGTTGTGTCCTTCTGTGGGCTCTAAGGGAAGAAATGTCTCATGCCCTGGTCCTAGTTTCTGGTGGCTGATGGAAGCACTTAGTATTGCTTGACTTTTAGATACACACTCCCATCTCCACATCCATCATTATATGCCTCCATTCCCTTTGTCTCTCCTTTTTTTTTTTTTCCCGTAAGCTCCCACCAGAATTGTCTTTTTTTTAAGCTTATTTATTTATTTTGAGAGAGGGAGACAGAACACGAGAGCCAGGGAGGGGCAGAGAGAGAGGGAGACAGAGAATCCCAAGCAGGCTCCACACAGTCAGCATGGAGCCCAATGCAGGGCCCGAACTCATGAACTGTAAGATCATGACCTGAGCAGAAACCAAGAGCTAGACACTTAGCTGACTGAGCCGCCCCGGCACCCCATGAGAACTGTATTTGATATCTTTATTCCTACCAGATGCCATTTCAAGGTGTACTGCACATCTTCAGAACTTCTATTCCCCTAATGCCTCAACATCCCTACAAGCAGTCTGTGAATAGTGTGCCCAGGTGACGAGATCCATCAGTGTGACTGGGCTGGTCCCTCCTACAAGTTCCCCTTCCTGTCCTCCCATGTGACCCAAGGACATTCAAATACACCAATGAAATTAGCTCCTGCCTTTTGCGTGTGTGTTCTTCCTGGATCCCCAGTAAAGGCACTTGTCCCTGTCCCCACTCTCTTGGTCCCCTTTCCATATGGCCCTCTGGGGGCGTGACATGCCTGGCCTCTTCCAGGATCTAGGAGTACAATAAATCCTTTAATTTCATCTGCCTTTTCAAGTGTAGTTTCTGTGGTTCCCACAATTAGGACTTACTTTGTCATTTACAACACACAGGATAATCTAGACTCTTCCTGTCATGTGAATCAGAAATCTTCCAGCCTCTACACATTACCCGAATTCAAAGCCCCTTCCACATTTTTAGGAATTTGTAACAGTCGCACCCTACTTCCTGGTACCAAAATCTATAACCATCAGGGCTGTCCAGAGAAATAGAACAGAATACATTAAAACAGAAATTGGCGGGAGTGGTGGGGGAAGAGGGATGGCATGAGGGGGAAAGAAGAGAGAAAGGGAGATTAATTTATCATAAGGAATTGGTTCAAGTGATGATGGGGGCTGGAAAATCCAAAATCTGTAAGCCAGGCCAGTGAGCAGGAAACTTAGGAAAGAGTTGAAATTGTAGTCTTGAACTCAAAATCTTCAGACCAGGCTAACAGATGTAAACTTACACTGAATTTCGGTGTTAGAGTTTTGAGGTGGAATTCCTTTCTCTTGGAAAACCTGTTTTTGCTCTTAAGGAATTCAATTGACTGGTTGAGGACTTTCATGTTACCAAGAGTCATCTCTTCTACTTCAAGTCAACTGATTGTAAATGCTAATCACATCTACAAAATACCTATATGGCAACATGAAGACTAGTATCCGAGCAAACAAGTAGGCACCATAGCCCAACCAAGCTGGTATAGAGCATTAATCACCACAGGGTAAAATGAAGGCTATGAAGATTTTGTGGAAAGGACTAAAAATCTTGACAGCCATTTTGGTTAAGTCTAGAATATGAATGCAAATTTACATAGTGACTAGTTTACACACCCTCAGTGCATATGTGGTTAATTTAGGTTTCTCTTTGGGAGCCAGAGCAGAAGAGACACAGCAGAGAAATAGCATTGCACAAATCACATAAGAGAGATTAATCAACTGCCTGAGGTAATCCTGAAAGAAATGATAATTATATACATGGACATATGTCAATTGCCTTAGCCTAGGGCCACATTAACTAATAATATAAATAGAGTCTAAATCTGTCTAAAGAGAAAGTACAAGAGAAAAAAATTCCCATTTTCCCAATGCCTAGTTTTAAGGAGTGACCCAGGGTGGGGGAACTACACCATTTGGACACACACTGTTGCCTCACAATGGAGACATGGAGGGAGACTGAAAAGAAAGTGTGGAGAGAAAGAAACCAGAGCCAAGAAGACCAACTGAGCAGTCAATAATATGGGATAGGATAGGAAGACCAGGGTCCCTATCTTCTACCTTCCATTTCAGACCTCATCCCTACTAGCTCTAGGACCTTGGAGAAGTCCCTTAAACTTTCTTGGTAGGAAACAGAAAGGTGTGAGCCAAGGAAGCCAGATCTTAGCGATGTGGTTTCAAGTGGAAGGTAGAAGGTAGGAAGTCTGGTGAAAGGTAAAGCCTAAGGCATAAATTTGGCATGGTTTCCAGAGGCTTCTAGAATGACTAGGTGAGAGTCTTTAAAAAATATAGATGTATACACAGGCAATATACAAATATAATAGAGTAATAAATTTGCAACAATCGTAACAGTTACTTTGGAGTGTTCTTCACACCAAACTCAAGAATGATTATTACTATCATCTTTATTATCTATCTATAAGAGGAAATTGAGGCATGGGAAGGTTAAGAGACTTCTCCAAGGTCATGAAGTTAGTAGGTGGTAGAGCTAAGATTTGAACCTAGGCAGTTTGGCTCCAGAGCCTATGCTCCTAACCATTAAACCATTTACTAAGCGGATAGCTATAAGGTGTCACTTTCTTCTCTCTTCCTTTTGGCTTCTCAAGAAGCTGCCACTTGACTTTCTACTCCCTATATCTGCCTGAACAATGATCGGTGACAGAGGGAAGCTGATTAATTCCGAATTCACAACTTAAGGTATTTACAGACAATGAAAAATAAGAACTAACACAAAAGACAAATTCACCTTATAAGATTAAGCAACAATGAAGCTCTTAGGGGGGAAAACTACAATAAAAAGAACATAAGGCAAAAACCATGCTTTGGACATCTGAACATGTATAGCTCAGCAGGTCGAAAGTGACTGCAGTCTAGGTAATAAGTAAATTGCATACTCACATTATGAACCGCTGAAGTAATTCAGTAATGTTTGGTGGGGGAAAAAACAGTAAGAATGAATTAAAAAAACAAAAAAAAACAAAAAGGTTGGCATCTAAACACCAAGAAAAGGTAGCACTCAAGCTGATAAAGTCAGTTTTCTAGGTACAGAAGAAGCAATATAAGAAATGGATAAAAAGCATCTGGAATTAATAGAAAAGAGCTGAAATATGTTGAATCAAAGTAAATTGTGCCAAATAAATACAGTATGTTTTGGGGAGAAAGGATGAACTTGAAGGAACAGGTGCTCTCTCAGAGTTGACTTGCTTTTTTTTTTTTTAAGTTTGCTTATTTATTCCGAGAGAGAGAGAGAGAGAGAGAGAGCGAGCGAGCAAGCATGAGCTGGGGAGGGGCAGACAGAGAGGGAGAGAGAGAATCTCAAGCAAGCTCTGCAACTCATCTCATTTTTTTTTTACTTTCAAAAAATATATATTTATTGATCATCCACTTGCTGCCAGACACTGTGGGAGATGCTATGATGGTTCAGAGAATAATCACTACCCTTCTAGCACTCACATTATAGAGGCAACAATAAAAAATTATAAATAAAAACTGTGATGGTGGCAAGACTATAATAAATAAGAAAAACAAGCCGAGAGAACCCATGGAAAGTAGAGTGGAAAGGACCTGTGGGAATCTGACTGGAGTTCCAGAAAGGCAGAAAGAAAATGAGAAAAGAAAAACAAAACAGATAATGGCTAGGACACTTCTAGAATTGATAAAAGACACCCATCTTTATGTACAGAAGACTCAACGCTTGCCAACAAATAGCATGTAAGTCAGGAGGAGGCTTGGTAATCAAATATAAGTATTCTAAGGTTCTTGTATTATTCATTACCAATGAGGAACTGAGGAACTACAGCATGTGATAGGGCAACTTTTCTACTTTTCTTGTTTTTATTTTTTATTTAAAAAAAAAATAAAAAATAAAAAATAGGGCAACTTTTCTAAGACAATCACTAACAAGTTCACATGTTAATATAGTAGCTACACAGAGGAGATTTTATATCACAAGACAATGAATCGGTGGTGTATTACAGCTGGTTCCTGCGTGTTCAAGGGAGCCCATTGTTAAGTTCTCAGGAATTTTGGCAACCAGTTATTGAACCATCAGCAGCTTGGAATCAGCCGTGGTAGGAGTACCGACACCAGCGGTAATCAGCAAAACTACCACCAAGCGCGAGTCGTTAAACAGTGACCATCACACCACAGATTTGAAGCCTGTAATCTTATCTTTATGTCATGCTGTTTCATTTTGTCTTTGCAACTTAAGCTCACTGAATGCAAAGCCAAATTCCTTAAACACTCTTGTGGACCCTGTAGAACCTGGCACACGTTCCCCAAATACTGGATTGTTTGTTACCGGAAGCAAGACCGGGAGTGGTCCTTAGTTACTAGGAAGAAAGAGACGTCCGTGTTAGCCTAATTAGGTTATTTTCAGAAAACTACACCTCTAGAACTTCAAGAAATAAATGAACTACTAAAATTTCAAAGTGTAGTTAATATACATGTTCCTTACTTATGAGAAGAACTTGGTCAGATAATTTTTTGGGTGCTCCAATGTGAAAATATTGGGAAAATTTTCAAAGTAAATGCATAAAAGAATGAGAGTCTACTGACTTTTTGAATGGGAAGTAAATGCCTTCCTAGACCGGGGGGAAAATGTCTTGGAAAAGGGAGGGCCTGTATTCCCAAGCAGGAGTTCCCTCTTAAGCCAGACAGATGGAATTATTGATCTGTTTAGAGAAGTAAAAGAAAGCACAGGGGCACCTGAGTGGCTCAGTAAGTTGAGCGACAGACTCTTGATTTTGGCTTAGGTCATGATCCCAAGGTTTATGAGTTCAAGGCCTGCATCAGGTTCCATGCTGAGTGTGGAGCCTACTTAAGATTCTCTCTCCCTTACTCTCTGCCTCTCTGCCACACATCTCTCTTTCTCTCAAATTAAAAAAAATAAATAAATAAAAGGAAAAAATAAAACACAGTGCATGACAAAATACAAAGTGCACTCAAATATAATCAATAAATCAATCTATATGTGGTGTAATGCCAATTTTATTTTGAATTATAGCCAGGATGACAATACTTGAGAGAACAGTGTAATGAGATCATTTTTGAACTCTCATACAGTTTTTTAAATAGTACATGTTGAAGGCAATCTGATGTATAATTGAGGCAAAACTTTTTTTTTTTTTTTTTATCAGAGTACAGAGAAACACTTACAGTTCAGTTTGATGGGGATTAGATAAAAAGTGGAAAGGATAGTTAGGATTCTGGAGAAATTTTAATCCAATTCAAAAAGAAAGTTTAAAACGGAAAGGCAGGAAAAATTTCCTTAGTCTGTTTCTTTAAACTCACAATGAGAAAATCTAGCTCAGGATGTAAAACTTAACTCCAAGAAGCTGAAAAAAAATGTGATGAACAATCTTGCCTGGTGAGGTTTAATTAGGAAAAGTTTGGCATGACTCCAATTGCCCCCTCCATTCTACTTCTATAATTCATCAATACACATAAGCTTCAGTTAGGACCACAGTCATTGTAAGCTGATACCAAGCTACCTTTTCATCCCATTTTCCATCTCCACACACACACACTTGAGACTTTAGAAACAGTACTTGGAACTTAGACCAAGTTGAACAATCGATAATAAAATTTAAGGGCTTAAATAAAGCATGTCTACCCTTTGCAGAAAAGGATCCTTTCATTTTTTTTTTTTATGAAATAACAGAGGTAATGCTAAATTTAAAGGTGAAAGAGCCATTCTACCTAAACACTTCTTTTTATATGCTTTGAAGACGCCTGTGTAATGTTTATAGGAGCTAAAACTTCTTTTTCATGTTAACATAAAAGAAATTTTTCTTTCAATCCTAAAAAAAAAATCTATCTCTTGCTTTTGAATTAAGAAAGCATGAAAAAGAGATTCATTTTGTGCTCATAAAAAGTTGTTTCAACCTTTACTCAGGCATCTCCCAACCAATATTTTTAGAATTCCAAGCAAGCACATATAATGAAAAAATGGTATCACTTCCCAACCAGAAATAATTTATTTTTGAAATAACATTTTCCTTGTGAAGGTCAGATACTTACTGTGGATTTCAGTGTTCTTTTCCTTAGTGCCTTGAGCCCACCCCAAAGTGTGAGTCTCTGAAAACTATATTAAAATAATGTGGTCATATGTGTTTCCACATGCAGGCAAAATGGATATCACAGAGACCTCAATTACAGATGCAGACAGTATATCAATACGATGTAAGTCACGACAGCCCCCAGAAAGGACTTGAGATTTTAGCCCATCAGCACCTCTGTCCCACTGCAAAGACACCAATCTTCTGGGAGAACCACTGGCTTGCTGTGCAAGTGAAGTCTCTAGGTAAGTTCTCTGGTTGACCCATCACACCCCTCCACCTAAAATTCAGCCAGCTTCCTACTCTGAAAACCTTCCTGTAAACTCCTACAGCTTTACTTTAAGAGAATTTCAAATTGCCAGCTGTTTTTTTGATTATGAGGAAAGCCAGCACATTCTGTGAAATTAGAGATTTTCAAACCATCCAAAGAGCTGGTGTAGGATCAAAGAGTCATGAAGACAGGGTACACTGATTTGCAATGGATTAAGAAAAGTGAGGTTAGGTGTTAAGTGTGTGTGGGTGGATCAGTTAACAGTAGTCATATTTACTTTTTAATTAAATAATGGCAAGAGATCATGTTTTTGAATGTTCCTCCTTGAAAAATAAAATTTGGCAACTTAAGGTGGAATGAATTCAGGAATTACTTTCTTAAAGAATTCAGTTTACACTTTGGACACTCGTTTCTCTCCAACAAGAGTTGGGAAAAAAATTTTTTTTAAAGTGTTTTATTTTATGTCAGTGACTGTTTTCTAGTAATATGCTTTTAGCTATTTACTATGAATAAATACCACACTGCTCCTGGCACAAGGGGGAACCACTGCAGAAAAAGCTGACGTTCTCAAGGTCTGGGTTCACTTCAGCTGTTAGTTATGACCAGGTAGGAAAGTGTGTCATGAGTACTTTCTCCCAGAATTTTCCCTTTCTTTTCCTCCTGCTTACACAGACTCAAAGTTCCAAAGATCTGCTCCTCCTTTATCAAGAAGGACACCCACTTCTCTATGTACACATTTCTGACCTCAACATATCCTGAGTGTAATGAGCTTAGGTGATGCAGAAGGAGAACGGTACACATGTGAGCACCAATAATGAAGAACTTGGGACAGATTATCTTTTATGGATATGAAAGGGAGTTGTAAGATGTGGAAACCAAGACTTTACAGAAGAAGTGGGCTTAACCAGAAGGGAATAATCCAAAGTATTCTTCAAATAACCCTCATGTTAAGCCTAAGAGAAAGTTAAAGAATGCCGTGCCAAGCAGAAGTGCTCAAGTGCCCAACTATTCCATAGGAAACTTCTGTGTCATTGCCGTGGAAAAGGTGGGATCATTAACACCCTCACTGCTTTCTAATTCTCTTCCCTCTCTCCTCAGGGAGGCATGAGGGCAAGATCCAAATCAAAAAGTTCAGTGAGAAAAAAATTCCATCTGGGGGAAAAATGGTCAGTTCTCCTTATTTTGGTACCCTGACCTTTGGAAGTGATTCTCCTGAAGCCCACTCCCTTGGATTCAAGTAGAAGAGGGAGTAAATACCTTTCTCCAAGAACGCTGTACCTCCTGAAAGACCAAGAATACCCAATTTTCCCTCAACACTCTTCTTATATGGACTCTGAGAGTCATTTCTGTGCTGGTGCCTTCTAGAAAGCCCTGCATGGAAATAAATGTCTGCTTTTAGGGCATCTGTCTTCAGCTTTGGATATTGGCCATTTTTTTTTTCCTAGAGAAGAGAAAAAAAATGTCTACTGTTTTGTTTTATTGTATGGAAACTCAGCAAATAATATATCATAAGTTATGAATTAAAGGTTCAGTGGGGGTCATACAGCCTTGGGTACAGGCTAAAAAATTGTAGGAGTGGTTCAAAAAAGCCACAGCTACCTCATTACATGAACTATATACTCTTTGGTGTATTTTAAAAGGCATGGGATATTATGCTGATAAAGGGTTGTCATGTCTTCTTTGCTTTATTTTCTCTCTTAAAGCCCCAAGATGCTAAGAAACAAAGTGTTTCATGTTCAGACTAGAATACAACTGTATCCAAGCTAATTCAAATTAAGGACTTTATTTCATGTATTTTGCTGTCCATTCCTCCTATCATTTATCTCCAAATACTAGAGTGACGTAAGATATTTCTATTTCTCCTCTTTGCCTAGGTGATATCCTGATCCTTGAATAAGCTGATGAGCCCCAAACTTATAAATTTATTTAGAACCTCAAGTTTATCAGACTTAGGAATTTTGATCACTCTACTAATCCCTAAGATCCCAGAAATGTGAAGATCATCCATGAATTTGCTTAGACCAAAAACTTGGAATTCCTCTCTGATTCCTTCATTCCTTCACATCCACATTTAATCCATCACCAAATACCAACAGCTCTATTCACAAATACATCACAAACCTGACTATACTTCTACTTACAATCATTATAATTTCTTGCTAAGATTATTTCAAACACATCCAGTTTCTGTTCGTGCTTCTAAAATCTTATCATCATCAGTAACTACAATCCATTTCTAACCCATTCTATGCAGAGAGTGTCCTCCTTGTACTAAAACCACACAGGAAGTCTTAGAGAACTCAGATGTTCACTAAAAATACATTGTGATTTAAAAATATGACCCATAAGCAACTTAAAAGTTTCAATTTATTTTGTTCATTCATTTCTTCATTTAACATTATTTATTTAGGAGTTGCTATATGCTCTCATTCTAACGTGAGAGACTGAAAAAAAAAAAACTAAGAAAATAAGTCAAGGTTATGACTTGCCTGGAGCCCTAATTTAAACTGGATGATCTTCATTGAGGGATATTTAAACTAAGTTCTGAGTGATCCAGAGAGGCCTGGGATACTAAAATCTTGGGGAGAAGTGTTCTAGGCAGAGGCAACTATTAGTACTCAGCCATAATGCACGAAAGAGCTTAGTAACACATAAAAAGGAAGGAGTACCTAAAGCTTACCGACAAAGGAACAGAATGAGGGAAAAGAAAGTCAAGGTTACACAAGATCACATCAGCTGAGTCCTTGTTGGTCTTGGCTAGTTAAGTCCATTTTATGTAGTGTGAGATGAGAAACCATTAAATAGATTTAAACAGAATAGGGACTGTGTCTGATTTTTATCTTTAAAAGATCATAAGTTTTCTATTATCAAGTCTTCAAGGGCTGAGACATCAAATATTGGCTTCTGCTCTCCCCATGACTATGCTTATTTCCAAAAAGCAAAGCTAATCCGTGATTTTGTGGCTTCAGTATGAGCTTGTGACCCATATTTTAGGGAATGGTCTAAGACTCTTGCATGCTGTCTGGGAAGGAGGAAAAATGGAAGTCAGCTTCCATTACTGAGCTGTAACCAATGAGCTGCGAATGCCCTTAACTGTGACAAGAGCAAGCCTTATTACACCATAAACCCACTGATGTGACTCTCTCCTAAAGCACAGATTATTTTATAGTTTCACTCCCAGGCCATGGATACTGGTTCTCAGGACTGAGGGAGTTCATTCCAAGTATTAATTTACTTAAAACCAGAAGTTCTTGGGACTCAAGTTACTCTAAGCTGGAAATCACATGTAAATTGGATGCAAATTAGAAAATCCCCCAAATTCTAGTCTGTCTTTTACCATACTCTAGTTTTAAACAACATTCATCTCTTAGACCGACTACATAATCTAGAAATCAGGTGATAAGGAAAACATACATGCCACTGAAGACCTACCACATTGGTAACATTAGGATGGCTAAGAATAGTTCTTTGATGATAGCCTACACGTTCAGTGCCATTGTGATATGATCAAAGAATAAAGAGCACATTCTCCAAAGCTCTCCTATATATCCTGTATATAGCCAATCTAAGAAACCCTTCCCATACATAAATATGTCATCAGCCAAGGCAAAAATCAAGACTTCGCAAAGAGGATGCATTCTGTTCTAAGTGGACTCTCCATTGGGTCTTAAGTCAAAAGCCAAAATAATAAAATAAAGCAAAGCCAAGCAAACCCAATAGATATAGTATGCAGAAATTTTATCTCTTAAAAATTGCACAGGCAGTTAGTTACTTTACAAGTCACTATGTTCAAATAGCAATAGGACTGAGTTTTAGGAGTTAGATTTTAAAAGAGGGTCAAATATATTTATTTGTTGAGTCAGACAGATCTTACAAATCATTTGAACCAGCTATTATTTCACAAAAAGGAAAAAAAATCCAAGAGTTTCAGTATTTTTGAAAAGCCAGAGCAAGGAAAGGCCAGGAATAATGCCCAGTTATGTGAACCTGGTCCAGTGGTGGTTCTACTACACGGCAAAGCAGAATTGGAAAAATCAACAGAGGCTAGCTCTTTTTGCATATTGCAAGAGGGAGAAATCAAACACTTTTGCTGAGATTTCTTAGAGCCAAGTTTTGCATGGCCAAACTAGAGACTGAGCATCTTTCTGTGAAAGGCCCCATGTGGCTTTGCCCTCTGCTAATTGTAAGTTGGACTGCAGAGCTACTATGTGGACACCAACACAGCCCCAGGGCAGAAGTGTCCAATTCTATAAAAATTTCATTGTTCCATGTGGACAGACCACCGACATACAGATAAGTTGGGTGTGTAGATCTGAAGTCATAAAACAGGCCCTTAGGGACGTAGTCATTCTCCAGCCTTCCACAGTACAGACAGATTGCATATTACCCGAGGACATCACTGCTTGCCAAAAACAACACCATGGACTGAGATGAAATAAAATGACCAAACAGGAATCAATTAGAGAAACGTGCACAATTCTGTTTGTGCAGAGTCCACTGCACTCTGACAAGGGGAACTGTGGTTTCGATTATACCTCCTGTGAGTCAGGGTACCTTCCCAAGTCATTTGTTGTCCTTAAAATATCAAAAGTAACTTGAAGTCAAAAATGGCAGGCAGAGCGCCATGTCAGAGACCATTTCA
Source organism: Felis catus (assembly GCF_018350175.1). Lineage (NCBI taxonomy): Eukaryota > Metazoa > Chordata > Mammalia > Carnivora > Felidae > Felis > Felis catus. The sequence continues at coordinate 98,379,166 of NC_058368.1, read as the reverse complement.
TCATATAAATTTCATAATTTTCAAATCAAATAACATCTATCTCTCCATTACAATGTACTTTAGAGAGCAATGAGAGCTTCATCTTTATTTCCACAATCTCAGTTTAATTCCACTTTTTGCATGATGTGGAATTTATAAAAATAAAAACAACTCTATCATCCTTATCAACTCTATTACTTGAGATGTAAGTAGTTCATCAGCATTATTTAAATACAAGGACTAACTCATAAGACACAATTCTTTGAAAACTTAATTTTTTTTATTTTTGCCTTCTAATAACTCTTATTCCAAACTGAAAATTGAGTATAACGCTTTATAGGCTGGCTGGGCTTAATGGTAATAGCTAATTTGCAAATACTTGCTATTACTATACCCATTTTATAGATGAAAAGGGATTCAATAAATTTCCCAGAGTTAGTATGTTTTAATTGCAGACAATTTAAATCCAATTTCATTTCCTTGAGCAGTTTTTCTGTATACATGGCCTGTGTTTGAGAGGGTAAGCGATTTCATGGCATTCAGCAGACCTTGAGAAAAGTTTGTGATGCAGAAACTTCTGCAGAGTTTGGTGATTTACTTAAACACTCCATATCTACAATAGGAAGATCCAGGTATCAAAAGAGACAGCGGTCAAGCACTGGGAAATTTAACCCTGAAGATCTCCTTTTGTTGCCTTCTAATAAAAATACCATTTTGCTCTTTTTCATGACATAAGAACGTTATGTTCAAAAGAGGCTCTTGGAACCAACATCAAAACAAAACAATTAACCAAAATACTAAAGCTCCCTGTGCCCTCTGTCGTGACCAACCCACAGTATCAATTAGATTGGAAGTACTCATTAATGTACCCGCGTCTGCCTGTTCTGTTGGGTGACTGGTGGGCTCACCTGGCATCACCCCAAGTATGTTTATGGCAGTAGTTGTACACTCCTAACTGCAAGTAGGGAATTTAATTACAGTATGAGTATAAAAGGAAAGTAACTTAAGAGAAAAGCATTTAAAAAGAGAACAGTGAACCAGACAGGGATGAGAAACTGTTAATGTTTGAAGAAAAACTGTACAACTCTTAAAGGATTCTGCACTCAGTTGCTTTCACAAATACACTTCCTTCTACTTTGGAGAAACACAAACAAAATTCTGAGTAGGAGAGTTTCTACAAGGAAGATGTGAACTCTAACCTGAGGATTCATTCTTGAGTACTTTTTTAAAAGGCCTTGGATTAATATTAAAAAATTGGTGACAGAAACATATAGCTATGTTTCAAGTCCATATAACATATTTCATGTATGTACCACTTTGAAACAAAACTTCTCTTTTTAAATTAATACTGTGATACTGAGAAAGTAAGAGCACATGTAGTGTGATTTTTGCTGCTACGTTCCTTCAATACCACCGAAAGACTGATTTGAAGAGATCATCCCCTCACTCAAAATAAAAAGCACATGCAAAGCTTGTTTGTGAAATTTGTGACATAAAATTGGCAGGTTTCAGTAATGTCTGTGATGGGAATGGTCAGAAGAATTCAAAAGGAGCTTCACTTTGGTCAGGGTAAGAAGAGAATCCCCACAGTGCAGGGGGACCTCAACTGTTAGGGCATGTTCTCCCGGTAAGTAACTGGGTCATCCCAAAAGATTTACATAAACTGTTTGTGCCTCAGCTACCTCACGTCTAAAACATAAGTATGTAAAGCTAACCTGTCACCATGGTCTAAAGTCTATGATATTCTCATAGGGTAAAAATTGTGACTGCATAAAAGCCACTAGTTTAATCCTTCAGAGGATATTTCCACTTATTTTTTTTCTTAATTTGAGAGAGAGCATGCATGAGTGGGGGAAAGAGGGAGGGAGGGAGAGAGAGAGGGAGAGGGAGAGGGAGAGAGAGAGGGAGAGGGAGAGAGAGAGAGAGAGAGAGGGAGAGGGAGAGGGAGAGGGAGAGGGAGAGGGAGAGGGAGAGGGAGAGAGGGAGAGAGGGAGAGAGGGAGAGAGGGAGGGAGGGAGGGAGGGAGGGAGGGAGGGAGGGAGAGAGAGAGAGAGAGAGAGAGAGAGAGAGAGAATCCCAAGCAGGCTCTACTCTAAGTGCAGAGCCTGATGTGGGGCTCAATCCCAGAGCCCTGGGATCATGACCTGAGCCAGACTCAAGAGTCAGATCTCAACCAACTGAGCTATCCAGGCACATCATGTTTCTTTTTTACTTTAATATTATACACAGAACTATTACTTTGCTGCGTACCAACAGTAGTCCACTCAAACTTTGCACAAAGTGGCCAGCAGTCAAAATATTAATTCACTTAGTTTTAAAACTTTCAAATATGAAATCAAAAGTATTACACAGAGTTGGCAGAAAATCCTATTTTAAAATATGTCCGACATTAAAATTATTCCAAGGAAGACTTGAGAATGAAAGATAGGACAAATTTAAAAGCAAACTAAATACATCAAAAACATCCAATATCTTCTTCAATGCCATGGGCCACATTAAGCTTGCCAACTGTAATTAGTAATTTCATTAACCCAAAAAGTGTTTGTAATTAAAAAATGTATATACATAGGATCTCCATATGTAAATGACATCAACTATTTAAGTGAAGTGACACATTATGTATTCAAATTTTACATCATAGGGCACTGATCAAAGGAAATGGATGACCTTCACTATTCCTTCTTGCCTTTGAATACTATCTGTGTGTGTGTGTGTGTGTGTGTGTATTTATTTATTTATTCATTCATTCATTCATTCAGTGTATTTAATTTTGTGATTTGCCCACCATGTCTCTTCCTTTCATGGCACACAGCAGAAAACCTCAGAACCATAAACTTGCCATAAAGCCAAGTTTCAGAAAAAAAACTAGGAATATTGGCCCATGCTTTCTCCTCAATTCCATTCCATTCTGACCCATCAAACTTTATTTTCTAGACTTCTTTCTAGACTTCTCAAAATAAGAGCTTACCAGGAACATTTCTATCTGTCAAGTTAATGAAAGGGTTCAAAATTTATAGCACATTGTTGACATTCTTTTCATAAGCCTATACACAGGGACTCAAGAAAGACAATGGTTTCACTGGATATATGTGGTTCTCCAATGAAATCTGATAGCTTTTGACTTTCAAACTGCAGTCCTACAGAAGACATGCCTTTGTATATAACCTTGATTCAAAAATGTGGTAGCTCAGGAACTACAGAATAGAAATACCTTATAAATACTGGTAACAAGAATAACTCTTTCTTAGGGTCAAACAATTTCTAAAGTGTTAAATTTTCAGGTTGTGTGCACAAAGCAATTAAGTTTCCTCAGTGTGATGCCTATTAAGGACCCAATTCTGTAAAATGGGTAACTGTGATACCAAACCAGTTAAGATAGGTGGAAACGAGTACCAAATGTAGATCTTTCATGAAAACAACCAACAAAGGATAAATGAATAAAGATGTTGTGATATACATATATGCAAGGGAATATTATTCAGCCATGAAAAGTGGGAAAATCCTACCATTTTTAACAACATGGGTGGACCGTGAAGTCGTTATGCTTAGGGAAATGATACAGAGAAAGAAAAATACTGTTTGATCTCACTAACATGTGTAATCTACAAAACAAAAACAAAAAACCAAACTTACACAAACAGGAGCACAATTTTGATTACACAAGGCAGAGGGAGGGAGGAGGAGGAATTGGAAGAAGGTGGTCTAAAGTTACAAACATCCAGTTACAAGATAAGTAACTACTAGGGATGTAAGGTACACTATGAGTACGATAGCTAACACTCCTGTATGATATAAAAGAGACTAAATACTGAGGTTTCTCATCACAAAGAGAACAACTTTTTTCCTTTTTTCCCTTCTTTCTTTTCTTTTTATTGTATCTACAAAGAAGATAGAAGTTAGCTGAATGGACTGTGGTAATCATTTCATAATGTACGTAAATCAAGCCATCATGTTATACACCTTAAACTTACACAGTGATTTATGTCAGTTATTCCTCAGTAACTCTGAAAAAAGATGTAGATTTTTCTGAGACTCTGTTCATTTGATTAAAAAGAATGACATCTCCTATCTCTCCCATCATATTTCAAATCCTAACAACTGGATGGAAATGGGAAAAGAAAGCAGGAAAATTGGCAAAAATCACTGTGAAAGTACGTGACTCGTTATTCTAAAAAGTAATTAGTCCATATGCTGTCAATATGGAGTTGTCATTAATATGTTAATTTTAATTATTATGTTTTGTTTTTTAACTAGATTTTAAGTTTAAGTAGCCAATGTTTCTATTTTTTCTTTATTTCTCAAAATGCCTGTCCTAGTAACTTACAAAGAAAAGGTTCAATAAATATTGTTGATAGATTGAGTACTGATTGGTTGTCAGTGCTGAAAAGTATCTCCCCACCCTCTGGGTAATGCCTGTGGTTAAAACAAAACAAAACAAAAAAAACCAACAACAACAAAAAACAGGGTAAGATGGAAATGTTTGCGTAAGTTTTAAAGGCCTAGTCCCTGTCCTGTGACATGTAAGAGTGACTATTTACTTAAAGCTCTTAGTAGTACACAACTGTGTTTGGATTATATAAAATTAGTGTATTTTTTCTGCTTTCAAATGGACACTACTGTACAGCATTGTCTTATCCTAATTTTCATGATTCTCTATCTCAGCAAGAATTGGAATGTATATATATAAAGCCACCATTATTTCTTCTAAAATAGAGTGAAAATCATCAAAAACTATCTACATAGACTGTGAGCTGTTCAGTTCTCAATTCTCTAATTAATCTTCATCCAAGGATACCAAAATTCATGAATGGCTAGAGATGAAAAAACAAGCCTCACAGCCACGGAAGAAAAAGAACAGGGGCCAAGACATTAATGCTGCCTTCCTTGTGTACTTCGGCTCTTAGAGCTAATCATTTAGGTTTTTTTAGACGAAACTTGCAGACTTCTGTGAAATGTAGGCTCCTTATAATCCACAACTACACAGTTTTCTCTGAAACATTCTGTAAGAGAGAGACTCTTATTTCAGTTAACAATCAGCAGTAAGAAAAGAATTACAAACAGAAACACAAATCTCAAATAAACTAATGGACATTAGCCAACATCCAAACATTGTATACAAAATCAGAAGGCTTTGGACGAAAGAAAAAGGAAGGAAGGAAGGAAGGAAGGAAGGAAGGAAGGAAGGAAGGAAGGAAGGAAGGAAGGGGGAGGAAAGGAGAGAGGGAGAGGGAGGAAGGAAGGAAGGAAGGAATTTTATATGCTTAGCCATGCCCTAAAACCAAAGCATACTACATATACAGTCTGAAATTAATGCTAGGTAGTTATCTATCTACATTATATATGCACACACACACACACACACACACACACACACACACACATACACACACAATTTTGCAAAGGGTTTTAGTTACTGAATAATTCTGGAGCTGAGTCCCAAGCGAGCAATTTTATTCCAGGGAGAGCAAGTATCTAATGTTTGTTTAATGACCCAATAGAACTTGGATAATGAGACAATTGAGGGTTGAGAAAGGTACACCATCCATCACAGTGAGTCTAATGCTAGTGACATACTGTTTATTTACAGTGCAATATAGGAAGACCTATGGCTCACACTTCCAACACAAACAGAACAATAAAAAGTACTTAAAGCCATTTATATTCATTTTAAAATGAAACCCATGGGGTGATGTCAAGATTTCTACTCTTTCTGACAGAGATATAGTATTTATCAACAGCAGTATGCCTCGTTCTTCAAACAGAGCACAGTGGGGGCTTGGATTTCTATAACTCGTGTTCCACTCTAATGGAAAAACAATGAAATTGGAGAAAAAGAAGAGTTATTCGATCATCTACTTTATCTCCATAGTTATGTCTATGAGACATGCTGTCTCCATTTTTTCCCAGGCCTGTCACTCACTGATAGTTTCCAAAAATAATTTTCTCCACTTTTCTACAGCATGGTACAATACAACTTATCTGTCACTGATTCCTTTTTTTCTTATTAAGGTCATCCCATTCTACTTAGTCAATTCTGTAGAGTACAATATTTGTGATCCTTTTCTTTGGCAAAAAATAATTTTGCTATGTGTAAAAACTGACATGCACAGTGGGGCACCTGGGTGGCTCAGTTGGTTGAGCGTCCAACTCTTGATTTTGGCTCAGGTCATGATCCCAGGGTTGTGAGATCGAGCCCCACATCAGGCTCCAACTGAGTGTAGAGCCTGCTTGAAATTCATTCTCTCTCTCTCTCCCTGTCTCTCTCTCTCTCTCTCTCTCTCTCTCTCTCTCTCTCTCTCCCCCTCTGCCCCTCTCCCCTGCTTGCTCTCTCAAATATGTGTTTTTAATTTTAAAAACTGATGTGCATATTAAATCCTAACTTACTAAGCCATTCACAGGTGGTCGCATCATATACTACCTCTATGTTCTTGCTTTTTTCCTTCAGGTTTTAATGGCTACCGTACCAATGACTCACACTTTTACAAAGATCATTTATAAAGTGAGGAAAAATAATTCTACTGTACCTTATATAATTTGAAAGTGAAAGAAATGTATCCAGCTACATTAGGAACACGTGTCCAGATGCACAAAGTTATATCTAACATTTAGGAAAGTCAAAGTGAGGAGGGTTTGGAGTTTCTGATTGCTGTCCTTCCACATGGTGAGCAGTTCAATTCATCAAATAGAGGAAAATTCCATTATAATTTTAGCACCAAGAGATCAGCTCCTCGTTGGTCTTGCTCACTGATTAACCCTAGTACTAAGCATAATGCCTGGCATGTGGCTGATGATGCCCTTGTTAGAAATATTGTCTTGTTAGAAATACTTTGCTAATTTAAAACTGCCCAGTATTAATGATAATAGAAATATTTCTGAAAATGTTAATCCATAAATATTAAGATTCAGCCTTTGGCAATCCCTTTATGCTCTTCATCTTTTTAGTGATGTTTTCAATAGCACCTACCTTCAAAATAATAGAAAATACAAAAACAATTTTTTAACTCGCCTTTAAACCACTAACTTTATTAGTTCTGTCCCAGAAAACTTATCTCATTTAACTGTTTTTTTTATTATTTTATTATTTTTTTTTTTGAGAGAGAGAGAAATAGTGTGCACATGGGCATGTGCACACACAAGTTGGGGAGGGGCAGAGAGAGAGAGAGAAAGAGAAGGAGACAGACAGACAGAACCCCACACAGGCTCCGTGCAGTCATCATGGAGCCCGATGCAAAACTCAATCCCACAACTGTGAGATCATGACCCAAGCTGAAAGCAAGAGTCGGTTGCTTAACCAACTAAGCCACTCAGGTGCCCCACATTTCTCGGTTTTTAAATTTGGTTTTCTGGAATAATTTTCATAGCCAGAACAATTTCAAGTTATTTTCAAAATTATTAATAGAGATACACTCCCTTTGTACTCACTGAGAAAAAGAACATCAAACTTTAGACATATTTGACCTGATAAACAATTGCTAGTGGAAAACACAATTTAATTTGCCATAATTCCTATTTCTAATATCGTACCCATACTTGGACTTTCACCTCATGATAATCTTAAACACAGAATGTGTTAATGCACTTTCATCTTTGGTCATATTTTCTATCTTGCTTTAAAAATCATTACCATGGTTATATTACCCAAGTCTTCCAACACTTCTCAAATACTTCTATATTGGCTCAGTAATCAGCAAAGTGAAAATATAAAAATCAAGTAACAATGTTACTAGATCTTCTTGATAGGTATCCTCTGAGTACTTTAAATTAATTCATGCTTAACCATTACTACATAATTGCAACAATGACCTTATTATTTGGAAAAATGTCCATATATTGGTCATAAATTTTTAAAGACTCACATAATTAACAATTTTGCAGGGGAAAATTTGAGATCCCATGGCCCTTTTTAAGCAACTCAGATTCTGATTCATGCATCATGATTTTACTCACCGGTTCATCAATTTAATGTTGAGCACCTACTAATTCCCCAGTCCTCAACTAGTGCTGGAGATTCAGAGGTAAAGACAGACAAAAAATTTTTTAAATTTTATTTTTGAGGGAAAGAGGGAGAGAGAGACAGAGCATGAGCAGGGGTGGGGCAGAGAGAGAAGGAGACACAGAATCTGAAGCAGGCTCCAGGATCTGAGCTGTCAGCACAGAGCCCGATGAGGGGCTTGAACCCACGAACCTCGAGATCATGACCTGAGCCGAAGTCAGATGCCTCACTAACTGAGCCATTCAGGTGCCCCAAGTTCCCTCAATTCTTGGAGTGAGAATCTACCATGATATTACATCTTTCATTCTTTTTTTTCTGTATACCTAGACTGTGGTGTCATGTTTTGGGAAGTTTCCCCTTCAGACGGAGACCTCAGTAAAAACTGCAGGTTTGGTATAATAGTATGACAGGAAGTGAATATAGGTACATAATAAATCCACAAGAATATGTGACAGAGCCCATGATGCCCTAACCCAAATCAACTTCCTCTTCTTTTAGGCACATAGCTAGATTACATTTTCCAGCCTCCATACAGTTAGTTCTGGCTGTGTGCATGAATAGGAAATGTGAACCAAAGTGAAGTGTGCTTCTTCCAGCCTTGGTCTGAAAATCTCTCTAGGGTATCTCCATGCTCTTTCCTACTTAGGACAGACTGGAATGAGGGGAGTGTTGTGTTACCGAAGTCCACTACGGTGAAAATGGCAGCAGTAAGTGGGTAAGAAACAGTAAGCTGTAAGTGGGTGGCTCAATTGGTTAAGTATCTGACCCTTGGTTTCGGCTCAGGTAAAGATCCCATGGTTTGTGAGATCGAGCCCTGAGTAAGGCTGTCAGCACAGAGCCTGCTTGGGATTCTCTCTCTCTCTCTCTCTCTCTCTCTCTCTCTGTCCCTCCCCTACTCACACACTTGCTTGTTTGCTCTCTCAAAATGAATAAATAAAAACACAAAGGATGCCAAAATGGTGACACCCAAATTAGCAACGTTTAATCAGCTGTGCTGGATATCTTCTGTCTCTTCACATCTACTTCCCACTGTCGGTGTGGCAGTGTTGGAGAAGCCAATTTCTTCAAACCCCCTAATAAGGGTCAAAACTGGAAAAAAAAGGCTTTGAGCACAAAGTCACAGTAAGCTTTCTCCATTAGACAAGGAACTGAGCCCCGCAGCAAAAATTAAGGATGCTGCCTTCTTACCAAAACCTCTTGTTCAGATGGCAACTACTACTATGTTGAAAGAAATAAGCATGGAAGTAAAGAAGCAGAGAAATAAAGCAAGCTAGAGAAGTAAACCTAAAGGAAAAAGGAAAAAGACATTGTCTGTGGTTACTAGCACTTGGAATATACGTAAACCACTAAATTAGAACCCCCCAAAACTTTTTTTGAGGTAATTCTACAGTCAAGAACTATGAGTTTAGCCCAAAAAATAAAATTAAAATAAAAAAAAAAAAAGACTGAATATAAAACAATCCTTGGGCTCCCAATTGCATAAGATTAAGAAATGGACTTTGGAAACTGCACAGCTCCCTAAGAGAATATTCTCCAGGACCCATTTTACTTTAAAAAATTTTTTTAAGTTTATTTATTTATTTTGAGCACACAAGCTCGAGTGGAGGAGGAGGAGAGAGATGGGGAAACAAAGAATCCCAAGCACACTCATCGCTGTCAGCACAGAGCCCAATGCAGATCATGACCTAAGCAGAGTTCCAATGCTTAACCCACTGAGCCACTCAGGCACCCCTCCAGGGCCCATTTTAAAAGTGTCTGCAGACAGGGGTACCCAGGTGGCTCAGTGGGTTAAGCATCTGACTCTTGATTTGGGCTTAGGTCATGATCTCACAGTTCATGAGATTGAGCCCCGCATCGGGCTCTGTGCCGATAGCACTGGGAGCCTGGTTGGGATTCTCTACCTCCTTTCTGTATCTGTCCCTCCCTAACTTGTGCTTCCCTCTCTCTGCCTCTCTTTCTCTCTCTCTCTCAAAATAAATAAAGATTTTTTTAAAATAAAAAAATAAAACTGTCTGCAGACGTAAATATAGAAGGAAGATCCTTCCAGAGGACGGGAGCTAAGTCCATGGAGATCAACTCACAAGGAAGTTCTTCCAGAACACAGAACCAATATCTAATCATGAAACTTCCTCATCTGCCAGTGTAGACAAGTCTAAAGATTGCCTTTCCAGAATGATTCCAGCATTTTTCTGCACTAAAGTAAGCCATGAGTTTCCCATTCACACATTGTCAAAGTAGAGGTTTCTTATGATTACTATGCACCTGCTTTACTAAAGTATGCTATTTTCTAGGTCACAGGATTTAAAATATAGTAACAGAGGACTGGTCCTGACTGAGAGAAGTAGACATCTCCAGATATCCTGTGAAGGACTAGGAAAGGGGGGCAGTGATGGAAGGGGCTGTAGGAAGTCTCACTGGAAAAAGGATGGGTCTGCTTTAAATATGAGGCAAAGGCTACTGATTAGTATTTCAGAAGCAGTAGGGTAACCTGTGGCAAAAATTGCTTGCTATTCACAAGTATATATATTCTCTTCTTCAAGGACACAATCAGACACTAATTTTTCAGCCTTCCTCGCATTATCGTGTGACCATGAGATGGTGTTAAAATGCAATTTCCAGGCCTAGCGAACCAAAATGTCTCAAAATCTGACCTCATTTGTTTCACTAGGATTAGACTACCATGATGTCCTCAAGACCTCATCAGAGTTTCCATTATTATGAGCATCTATGTGACAGACAACAGAGAAGACAGCTGTCCCTGACAGAAGTCACAACTGCCTTGGATTTCTGGGTGAGAAAAAAATTGACTTATCCTGGCTAAGGATTCTTGGTAACAGTGGCTAGCATTGGGCTAACCCAAAAGCTAAGTTTTATTTTATTTTTTTTTATTCTTTATACACATTCTTTTTATTTATTTTTTTATTTCTTATATTAAATACAATTTATTTTCAAATTGGTTTACATACAGCATCCAGTGCTCATCCCAACAGGTGTCCTCAATGCCCATAACCCACTTTCCCCTCTCCCCCACCCCTATCAAGTCCCAGTTTGTTCTCAGTATTTAAGAGTCTCTTGGGGCACCTGGGTGGCTCAGTCGGTTAAGTGTCTGACTTCGGCTCAGGTCATGATCTCACAGTTTGTGACTTCAGGCCCCACATTGGGCTCTGTGCTGACATCTCAGAGCCTGTAGCCTGCTTTATATTCTGTGTCTCCCCTTCTCTCTACCCCTCCCCTGCTCACTCTCTGTGTCTCTCTGTCTCTCAATAATAAATAAATGTTTAAAAAAAAAAAGAGTCTCTTATGGTTTGCCTCCCTCCCTCTCTGTAACTTTATTTTCCTCCTTCCCCTCCCCCATGGTCTTCTGTTAAATTTCTCAGGATCCACATATGAGTGAAAACATATGGTATCTTTCTCTGCCTGACTCATTTCATTTAAACTCCACACCCAAAAAACAAATAATCCAGTGAAGAAATGGGCAGAAGACATGAATGGACGCTTTTCTAAAGAAGACATCCAGATGGGCAACAGACACATGAAACGATGCTCAACGTCACTCCTCATCAGGGAAATACAAATCAAAATCACACTGAGATACCACCTCACTCCGGTCAGAGTGGCTAAAATGAACAAATCAGGAGACTATAGATGCTGGAGAGGATGTGGAGAAACGGGAACACTCTTACACTATTGGTGGGAATGCCAACTCATGCAGCCGCTCTGAAAACAGTGTGGAGGTTCCTCAAAAAATTAAAAATAGAACTACCATATGACCCAGCAATAGCACTGCTGGGAATTTACCTAAGGGAGACAGGAGTGCTGATGCATAGGGGCCCTTGTACCCCAATGTTGATAGCAGCACTTTCAACAATAGCCAAATTATGGAAAAAGCCTAAATGTCCATCAACTGATGAATGGATAAAGAAATTGTGGTTTATAATACACAATGGAATACTACTTGGCAAGGAGAAAGAATGAAATATGACCTTTTGTAGCAACGTGGATGGAACTGGAGAGTGTTATGCTAAGTGAAATAAGTCATAGAGAGAAAGACAGATACCATATGTTTTCACTGTAATGTGGATCCTGAGAAACTTAACAGAAGACCATGGGGGAGGGGAAGGAAAAAAAAAGTTAGAGAGGGAAGGAGGCAAACCATAAGAGACTCTTAAAAACTGAGAATAAACTGAGGGTTGATGGGGGGTGGGAGGGAGGGGAGGGTGGGTGATGGGTATTGAGGAGGGCACCTGTTGGGATGAGCACTGGGTGTTGCATGGAAACCAATTTGACAATAAATTTCATATTAACAAAAGAAGAAGAAGTGGTTTATATATACAATGGAATGCTACTTGGCAATGAGAAAAAATGAAATCTGGCCATTTGTAGCAACGTGGGTAGAAATGAAGGGTATTATGCTAACCAAAAGCTAAGTTTTAAAATGCAAGTTTCAAAGTCATTCACCTATAGATTTATTAAGGCTGAACACATTTCAATTCCTCCTTTCATTTTTTTTAATTTTAATTTTATTTTTTATTTTTTATTTTTTAAAATTTACATCCAAATTAGCATATAGTGAAACAATAATTTCAGGAGTAGATTCCTCCTTTCATTTTTTTTTAATATTTTTTATTTATTTTTGAGAAAGAGAGAGATGGAGAGCAGGTTGGGGAGGGGCAGAGAAAAGGAGACACAGAAACTGAAGCAGTCTCCAGTCTCCAAGCTGTCAGCACAGAGTCCAACACAGGGCTAGAACCCACAAACTGTGAGATCATAACCTCAGCCACAGTCAGTTAACTGACTGAGCCACCCAGGTGCCCCTCAATTCCTCCTTTAATGTGTACTACTGGACAAGACAACAGAGCCTGTTTCGGTTTTTTCTCAATTTCTTCAAAATTTTTGGTCACCGGTCTCATTTTCAGATCCCTTGTTACTGGTTTGCATGAGACCAATATAATAGGATATCTATTAAATGACCCACTAACTGATAGGTGCCATCATTTTTCATGTTATACAGATTTGGAAATGGAGCATAATAGGATAATGGAAAATCTTCCTCAAGATCACATTTCAGAACTGATGGACACAGGATTCAGATGTTATACACAGCCACTCTGTGGGGCCATGGTTATGAGGATATGCAAACCTGTTGTGAAATTTAGTCTTCCCACATGGCTTCCTTGAGTATTGTGGCTACTAACAGTGTTAGCAAAGAATGGCTGTAGCTTGGAAAATACAGGTGAGATTTGGGACATCCACATTACGGACGAATTTATTTTTTAGAAAGGAATTCAACCAATAATTCCTATAACCAAAGAGCTTGCGCTGATCTTCTACAAGGGTGTACTTCAGACAAATGTAAAGATTCACAATATCATAGGCTCACATTTATTAGAACAAAAGTGAAGGGCAGGGCTTGATCTTCTCTACCCCAAAAATATGGTTTGTGAAGGCAAGGTTTGCAATTTTTCAAATATTTTCACGGAACGAAAATACTATTTCCTTCTTGTAAAAGGAAACTATTTCCAGAGCTCATAAAATAAAGCACTATTTTCTGTGCCTCAGTTTTTTCATAAAATATCTTATATTCATACCACGAATGGTTGGAAGTTCCTTCTAAGAGACTTTCGTAATAACATAGGATGTGGAATATGTACTTGCTGTAGATACCTAATTAAATTTTTGTTCCCTTATTACAGTATGTTCTATTTCTATGTACATGTGCTTTCTCATTTATTTACTTATTTATTCACTGATTCATTCATTCAGGAGGCATTTACTGGCTGTTTGCAAATCAATTCCAGTGGTCGATATCAACTACTAAAATCTCTCCAGCATTCAGAACAATGCCTGAAACACAACACACACAACACAGATATTTAGAGAATGAATGAGTGAATGAGTTAATAACGAGTGAATGAAGCATCTTAGTTTAGCATCTGCAACAAACTTAAACCTAAATATAAGGGAGACCACGGCATGCTCTCGAACCCAACTACATTCAAAACCTGAATGTACACTTGAGTATTTAGAAGGCAATTCGATGAGAAGTGGATCTGAAGTTTAGACTCAAGCATGGGCACAGTGAGTTTAGAAAGACCTAAAACAGGACAATGAACAAACTACAAAGATATGGACATACATAGTGCGCTCAGCATCAATAATACAATCAGTCGTTATTATCCAGATTCTTTCTTTATCATAACCACATGGCCTCAGTGTCCTAAAATGCTCCTGACAAATAGTCCTCCTAGTGCCTACAGTAGTCTGGGGCTCTTTTACTGCCCAGGGCATTCAAAGGCATGACTCTAGCCCTAAACTCTCAATGTGTCTCCCAACCTACCTTCCTCGCAGAGAAATCCAAGTGTTGAAGTAAATGGCTTACTCTAGACCTAAGGGAAATCACTGCTACTTAAATAAGAGCACATAAAATTGAGGGAAGAAACCACAGATGTTAAATACACATGGTTTGAGAGAACTGTTTGTCCTTAGAGCCTCATGTATTCTTTTCTTACAGGATTATTCACTTCAGAAAGTAATCAATTCCAGTCTAAGGTCATAAGTGGAAGGTTTATGGTGGCTTCTCTGATAAACAGACATGCCGAGGAAAGTTATCCATTTACTTAAATCACTCATGTTAAAGGGGCAAAACATTTACCGAGTTTACTTAAATAAATTTTTTACTGGCATAATTGAGGCTTGACATTATTTTTTTTAAAATTCCATCCACAGCAATCCTCATTAGCCCTCTGTATTACTGGTGGCACTATCTATGAGACTTCATGCTTCCTTTCTGTGTGATACCTCTGAAATTCCTTAACATTTTGATCAGATTCCAAGACTCTGGTTCCACACTCTAATGTCAGAGAAAAGCCATATATATGTATAATATATAGTATATACAAAATAAAAATTTGGTCATTTTCTCAAGTTTAATTTTTTTCCTTCTTTAGATTTATATAATGTATTTCTTTAAATAAAAATACTGTTATACATTATTGAACACTATTACTAGAGAGACTGGATATTCAGAAATGGTGACTTCTGAATTTAATAAATATAACAAAGATTCTAAACACCTAACTCAGGAATGTGACAACAATACATGTAGAATTCCATGTGTATGGTTTAAAAGGAGGAGGGAACCCCTCATTTAATGGAGTATAGTTGTTACATTATGGGTGCCAAGTAGAATTTGACAGGCCATAACGAACACTGGCAATTGCTGTCCACAGAAGTTAAATGCTTAATCACAGACTTAACATAGATCACTTATTTTAACATTTAAATTCTCATGTTTAGTGTCTCACCAATACTAAGACTACAGAAGGGAAGCTTTGTTTTTCTATCTTTAAAAATAAATTCAAATTTTTATTAAAGAAAGTAGTTTTATGAGCATTCTTGGTAATACATTTGGACTACCTTCTTTTTGAAGTTAAACTTTTATCAAAATCTAACATGATAGAATGAGTCTATACACAGTCTATACGCAGTCTATATCTATACCCATGTATCACTACTTCCAGAAAATGAACTCAGGTATCCAGGTTTTGGGTTCTACGTGTACTGTAATTCTATAAAATATATTTTTGGAATGCAAGTGGAAGAAAAATACATAAAATGATAAATACAATTAAGGTGCAGGACTTGAAAAGGGGCCCTTCCAAGCAAGAGGCTCTGACACTTCAGTTTCATACAGCATAATGCTAAAGTTCCCTCCAGGTGGACACCATGGTTGGCTTCCACATTAGCCATGAACACTCACACAATTTGTGAATACCTTGGGTTTCCACGATTGATATCTGGGCAGTCCTCTCAGATGAGTTAAAAAAAAAAAAAAGTCCAGGGATACCTGGGTGAATCAGTGAGTTAAGCATCTGACTCCTGATTTGGGTTCAGGTCATGATCTCAGGGTTTATGAATTAGAGCCCTGCATGGGGTTCCACACTGACGGTGCAGAGCCTGCTCTAGAGTCTCTCTTTCTCCCTTTCTCTCTGTCCCTTCCCCTTGTGCTCACACACTCTCTAAATAAACAAATAAATAAATAAACAAACTTTAAAAAGAAGAAAGGAAGGAAGGATAGAAGGAAGGAAGAAAGGGAAAAATAGGCCAATTAGAACATGCACAGCCTGTTTCCCCTAAAAATCATGTTCAGAAATCTAATTTGGTATATGTTTAAAAAGTCTTCTAACAATTCTGCATGTTAACCCCTTCAATTTCATTGTTTCCTTTTCAACAAGCAGAATACTATGAGGTGGGGGAGGAGAAATATTAGGAACATAAGAGTATGCTTAGTCATGTAAGCTTTTACATAGGCAAATGTTTGGAAAGGGTTATAATCAACCATTAATAAGAGGTTTATGCAATACAATTCGTTTTCATTATAATCATGAAAATTATGTAGTTTCATTTCTAGAAAGAACCTATTAGTTCATTTTTTTTTTTTGTCCACATAAAAAAAAAATAATTCATGATACTTCATCCCGTACCCACTCAACTCACTTAAGTCTTTCTGGCTGTGTATGTTTTCCAAATCAGAGGATAACATAGGGCAGTAAGACTTGCATTTTTTTATTTTGCCTTCAAAGTAGCTCTCGCTAAATGAGTAAGTCATGGTGATGTAATGTTAAGTGCCTCACGGCAACTATAGTTAAGAATACTGTATTGCATATTTCAAAGTAGCTAGGATAGTGGATCTTGGAAGTTCTCACCATAACAACAACAAAAAAAAGCATGTTACTATGTATGGTTATGGATCTTAACTAAATTTATTGTGGCAGTCATTTCCCATTGTGTACAAATATCAAATCATTATGCTGTTACACCTGAAACGAATACAATGTTATGTCAATTTTGCCTACATAAAAATTTTGCAAAGTATCTCTTGTTCAGTGTTTAGAAATGCAATGAGTAAATGTGTATAAATTTTCTTCCATATTTATGATAGGAAACTGATAAAATCAACTATGGGAGGGTCCATCATATGGCTTTTGGAGTCCAAGAGAATTAAGTATGAATTCCAGTTCTGGTAATGACTTGCTGTGAGATCTCTCTGAGCCTCAGTTTCTACATCTGTAATGAAGATAAATGAAGTGCATTGGGATGATTGCCTAGAGACAGCAGGAAAATGAGAGAGGGGAAATAGGGTTAAAATGAAATAAACCTGTGCCTGCGTGATACATTTGGTTAAGCGTCCCACTCTCAATTTTGGCTCAGGTCATGATCTCATCATCTGTAGAGCTTGAGCCCTACATTGGGTTCTGCGCTGTAAGTGTGGAGCCTGCTTTGGATTCTCTCTCCCTCTGCCCCTCCCCTGTTCATGCTCTCTGTCTCTCTTCCTCTCTCTCAAAACAAATACCCTTAAAAAAAATCCCCAAGCCCAGTGAAAAGAGGAGAGGAAGAAGTTATCTTAACAGAGAAAGAAAGAGATTTTGAGTAGAGAAAGCCACCTGGATAGGAGGGGTGGCAATTAGTGATGTGACAGGTGTTCTGATGCAGCTTACAGAGCAACCACCAGATGAAGTCTCAGATCTCACTCTCTCCCCTGCTTTCAACAGCTCCATTGGCTTGAGGGTGTGACAGTCTGTTGACACAAACCACACAGATCAACCTAATAAGAAGAGAGCCATGAGGAACAGTGGGAAATAGATGTGAAGAGACAGAAGATATCCAGCACAGCTGATTAAATGATGCCAATGAGGCCACCTAGTTCAACAATCTAGGAACACACAGGGATTTATGAATAAAAAGCAACAACCTTTGCTCGATCCTCCGTGTCGAAGTCTGGACTGTGAAGGTACCATGTGAAACCACTTCACACTTGGGCTCTTCTAATGATGACTTCTGAACATCTGAATAACATCAAAATCCTCTTTCTAGACTTATGGAAAGTGCCTACTTATTTTTGCTCTGGAAAATGAAGACTTAGCTAACAAACACGCATGCTTTCCTCGGCACATCCAAGTTGTTCCTCTAGTTCTCTGAAAGCTAACCTTGCATATTTAAAAGAAAGTTGGTTTTGTTCAAGATGCTGGACATGTTTCAATTATAGAGAAAGTTTATTTTATTTGATGAGACAGCTGATTAAGAAAGTGTATCTTCTCAAATATTCATAAGAGTTGAGTAAATTCACCTATAAGCAAACTTGTCAGCTTTAGGGAAGCTTCAATGAGATATAATATGCAGTGAAGTTAATACTTAGGGTATAGTTTTAAGAGCTTTGATAAACGCATATATATTAAATAATAAAGCATTTCCATCACTCCAAAAAAATCCCACGTGCCCATCTACAAACAAATTCTTTCTCCTGACCCTAGCCCATGGTGACCACTGACCTTATTTCTATCTTTGTAGCTAAGCCTTCACTAGAATGGCATATAAATAGAATCATAAAATATGTTGTATGTTGTATCTAGTTTCTTCACTAAGCATAAGGATTTTAAAAATCATCCGTGTTGCTGAATATGTCATTAGCATTTCTTTTTTATTCCCATTGTATGAATAAGTCACTCTTTATCCATTCAGCCACCAAATGTGTTAAGATTTTTAATTTTAAGAAAGAAAGTACACAAAACAGGGTCTATAACAGATAATGTTCCTGATAGAAATATATGTGCTATAGTATGTAGCCCTGATTTTCAGTTGTGGTTTCTCTTCCGGATAATTTGCTTTCATTTATATCTAGTGTATTCTTTTGAAAATCAGGCCATTGCTTTTTAAAATTTCTTTGTAATTTTATTTATTTTGAGAGAAAGAGAACATAAGCAGGGCAGGGAGAGACACAGAATCCCAAGCGGGCTCCACTCTGTCAGCATGGAGCCCAATGCGGGCCTTGATTCCACATACAGTGGATGATGACCTGAGCCGAAATCAAGAGTCGGATGCTTAACTGACTGAGCCACCCAGGCGCCCCTGCTTAACTTTTGTTTGAAAAGGAAAAGGATGTAATTTTCAAATGTAATTGAGAGAAAAAATTTTTGTAAGACTCCAACACAAATTCATGGAATAAAACACAAATTCTGCAACTTACAAGAACAGAGACTACCTTTTTAAAAAATCTAAGAAAAATCTTGTAAACCTCTGATACAATTCCTATAATAAAAAATATAGCAAACCACAATTAAAAATTTTAAGAACTGAGAGCTAATTTTTATGCTATTTTTAAAACATACAGAGCATATTTTCCTAAAGCAATTCATTTCATCAGAGTGGCAGATGTCAACACAGTGCTTTAGCTCAAAGAAAATTGTGCTATTTTTAACTTTTTAATTTATCAATCAGGGTAATAATACAAACAGGGCTCTAGTATTCACTACTGCTGTCTAGAAGGCTAAAGTGTAACCTTTTGTGGCAAAGCAAAACTATAATATCTGAAAGCAATTTAACAGAAATGACACGCTGAGTAACCGATGGGATGGATTTGCTAACCACTCATAAATAGGAGAAATGGAGAATCATTTTATCAAGAATCACTAAAATACACAAGGGAGAAAAGTAGCTTTTACTTAGACTTTATAAAAGATTCCTGATACATTAGGATAGGAAATTTCATTTGGAATAAATTTTTATTGGTTTATCAAGATCAAAATGAAATAACAGCAATTATTCAAGCAGGACTATAAGCAAGACGTGTTTCCTCCACAGCTCATGATATTCTGGGAAGAAATTTCTGGTAGAGACAGAGACAGATGAAAAACAATTTGTTCTAATATAGAGATGAAATAAACAGCTTGCTAACTGCTGTAGAAACCAAAAATGTAACTATAGGAAGAATACAAGAGCAAGGGAGAATTTAAAACATTTTTCTTTTTACATTTATTTATTTTTGAGAGACAGAGCACAAGTGGGTGAGGGGCAGAGAGAGAAGGAGACACAGAATCCAAAGCAGGCTCCATGCACTGAACTGTCAGTACAGAGCCCCATGCGGGGCTTGAACCCATGAACTGTGAGATCACGACCTGAGCCAAAGTCGGACGCCCAAACGATTGAGCCACCCAGGTGCCCCACAAGGAAGAATTTTTTAAGTAGAAAGGCAATCATTTTTACAATTCTTCAGCATTCTTTTTTGTTTGAAATTTATCCTGAGGTCATGCTGTTTCTTTTTTTTGTTTTTTTTTTTTAATGTAATTATTTTGAGAAAGAGAGAATGAGGAGGGGAGGGGCAGAGAGAGTGGGAGAGAGAGAATCCCAAGCAGGCTCCGCACTGTCAACACGGAGGGCTCAAACCCATGAACCATGAGATCATGACCTGAGCTGAAATCAACAGTCAGACACTCAATTGACTGTGTCACCCAGGTGCCCTGAGGTTATTCCTAATAGCATATTATCCTATTTACTACTGAGTGCTATTCCACTTCATCAGGAAATTCATCCACCCAGTTTTCAGGTGCAATTCAACTCAATGCATACGATGTCTCTGTCAGATCCCCCAAGACTTAGATTTTATTTCACTGAACAATGTAGATAATAAAACAGCATTTGGGAAGTTAAGCCAGAGATAATAAAAAGATAGTTTCTCCAGAATAAGAGAGGTT
Source organism: Felis catus (assembly GCF_018350175.1). Classification (NCBI taxonomy): domain Eukaryota; kingdom Metazoa; phylum Chordata; class Mammalia; order Carnivora; family Felidae; genus Felis; species Felis catus. The sequence goes on along the minus strand of NC_058368.1, from coordinate 98,358,667 downwards.
TATGTATTTACAGACTTAGCAATAAAGAAGAGCCATAGGTGAAGCAATAATGCCAAAGACATTTACAAGGTGAGAAAGAAATATGAAAGTTACAGGGTATAAAATAAAGAGTATTAGCAAACAAGTTTTGCTCTGTTTACTCACTGCCCAACCCCAAAATAAAGGAGAACACACAACAAACACATGGAGACAAGATAATCAAGATTGAACAAATATGCCATCATGAGCTACAAGTGTTGTAAGTGAAAAGGGATCCTAGGTATTTATAAATCATGGATAAAAAGAAAAAAAAAGGATTAGATAAAATATAAACGGGAACTTCATGTCTTATCCAACTCCCTTCACATAAGTGCAAATTACGCTAAGTGGTTGAAAAGGGTGGAAAGCATCTATGTTGTTTGTTTCAGTTGTTTTCAGTGTCACAGGAATGAAAATGTCAGTTCCTCCTGTATTGGATCAGTTTATGTCCCCAAGAGAAACTTTCCTTTTGTGGCCAAAGATTTTACCTTTTGACCATAATCATCCATAACAGCATTCCTTTGATGTTATGCACATGCTTACTGGCAACAGTACGAACAGAAGAATTATACAATATTAACATCACAAGAGACTGAACATTGTGCTTAAGCAGTAACATGAATAGGAAGCAGGATTTTGCTAAGAATCTACCTGCAGGCCAAGAACAGACCCATCTGAGATTCATCAATGGGTTGGAGACATTGTCCACAGTATTCAAAGTATGTCAGAATCTGATTCCTCAGGGTTTATTCAGAAAAAACAAATCTTCGGCACAACAATTAGGGGAAGTCTGTTGAAGTAGTTGCCCTGACACTCCTGCAGAGGGCTCATGGCTGCCTTGTAAACTAGGGCCTAAGATGAATGCAACCTGAGTGTGTTCATTCATTCAACCCAAAACAGCCATCTGACGCACCATGTTACAAGCTGGGAATACAACAGTCAAGAGGACAAGCAAATTTTATTCTGTCTTGAAGCTCAAAAAAGTCAGAGGTGATTGGGGCGCCTGGGTAGCTCAGTTGGTTGAGCGTCCGACTTCGGCTCAGGTCATGATCTCAAGGTTCACAGGTTCAAGCCCCTCATCAGGCTCTGTGCTGACAGCTCAGAACCTGGAGCCTGCTTCAGATTCTGTGTCTCCCTCTCTCTTTGCCCCTCCCCTGCTGGCACTCTGTCTCTCTCTGTCTCAAAAATAAATAAAAACATTTTAAAAAATTTAAAAAAAGAGGTGATAAACGCTATGAAGGAAATAATGTCACCATGAGTATCTGGAGCTCAGGAAGCAAGTGGAATTATTTTGATGGAGCCAGGAAAGTGGGACCTTGAACGGGAGCCTCAACACTGAACAAACAAGGGTCATGCTTGAGAAGTGAGGACATTCTAAGCTGAGAGAACAATGGCAGCCTTACTATGTTACTTAACCTCTAAGGACCTCATTTCCAAGTCCATGAAAAAGATGACAAAGCCTGTCCTCTAAGGTACCTAGAAAACTTAGGGAAAATGAGTCTGGCACATTCCGCAGTGAGGGCTCTATACCCACTCTCATCACTAAATCTCTGCATTGACGCTCCCTCCTTGATACACCCTGAGGGTCAGAATTGCATATCTACTCACGGTGAGGGGGGGCAATATCAAAACTGTTTGAAGACAAGTAACATTTTAAGAAAAACAACTATCAAAAAATATGTATGCATTCCAGAAAACTTACAAAGAAGGTGTTTTATACTTGCAAATGAAACAATGTAGGGTCAGTGAAACTACAAAGTTGAGGTCAAAGTCCTGAGCAAGAGTCGTCTCAAGCTGCACATGAACAAAGACAGCCTCCGAGGAAAAGAATATTGGCTTACCTGCAGAATATCACCTGCCTGGAGCAAATCTCAATTCTCTTCCTAAACCGATTATCACACAAAGTAATGAGGTTTAAAAAAAAAAAGACCACTTTTACCTGTGTGTGTGTGTGTGTGTGTGTGTGTGTATGTGTGTATGTTTCCTTCCCAGAAAAATTAGTGTCTTTTTTCATTTTTCCTATCTGAGATCTCACCATGACCTTTTTTAAATGACATGCTACAAAGATAGATACAACAGCACAGAAGGAACAGGAAGAGCATTGGTTTTCCGGATCATGCTGGGAAGGGAAGCAGAGTCCTTTTCTTCCCAGCTTTCTTACTCCCCACCTGCCACAGACAGTTTGGGAGAGATTAAAACTAATGAGATCTAAGTAGGTAATTTCATATAGTTAATACCACTCACCCAGCAGGAGAGCAAGATAAAAGATTCAAGATAGGGAAAAGGAAGGGCTAGGGAAGCCAAGTATTAGGATTCAGAGTGCCTTTGATAAAGAAGCTAGTAGGATCCAGTAAAAAAAAAAAAATGTAGTCTAATTAGCAAGCAAATTGACAAAAGACATACATTCCCACAGAAGTCAGTATACTGTAAGTATGATCATTTGGGCTTTGAAATAGGAACTAGAACTAAATACCTGAACTAACAGTGAATGAAATCTGGTTTAGGAAGTACTAAGTGAAAACTCGACATTTCCCTTTAACTGAAGCTATATTTTAAAATACTGTATTAAAGTAGAGATAGCCAGAGGGTCTGAGTTTTCTTCAGTGGGATTTATACAAGCACATTTAAAAATAAAAAACCAAGAATACATGATATTCTCTAAGAAAACATTACTTACTGTTGGTCTGAAAGAGATACTTACTAAATTCCTTTTGGACTTAGGTTTGCTCACATGTTCACTTCCAGGAAAAGACTACTTGTGACATTAACAAGAAGCAGGCCTCTGTTTCCCAGTAACTGTTGGGAAACGTCAATGACTCATTTATGGGAGTAAACAAAAGGATTAAGGAGAGAAGAGCTATTTCACAACTATAAATACATACTAAAGTTACAGAGCTCTCTCCCAGAAAAAGCTATAAAGAACACTGGGGAAAAAATGAAGAGTTTTTGTACAAAGTAAACATACAGGAAAGCAGTAAAAAGAAAAAAAAGAGTTTAGTACTTTTAATCTATGCTGAGTGAAATAAATCAGAGAAGGACAAATACTATGCCATTTCACTCATACGCAGGATCTCAAAAATGAAACCATCAAAACAGAGAAAGATTCATAGGTAGAACAACCTGGTGGTCCCCAGCAGGGAGGGAAGTGGAGGGATGGGAGTAAGAGGCGAAGGAGATTAAGAGGTGCAAACTTCTTAAAAAATAAGTACTTAAAAAATAAGTACGTTGTAGGGTCATCTGGGTGGCTCAGTTGGTTAGGCAACCAACTTCGGCTCAGATCATGATCTCACAGTCCGTGAGTTTGAGTCCCGCTTCAGGCTCTGTGCTGACAGCTCGGAGCCTGGAGACTGTTTCGGATTCTGTGTCTCCCTCTCTCTCTCTGTTCCTATCCCACTTGTGCTCTGTCTCTCTCACTCTCAAAAAAATAAATAAATAAATAAACATTTAAAAAATTAAAAAAATAAGTACATCGTGGAGATGCAATGTACAACACAGGGAATATAGTCAATAATATTGTAATAACTTTGTAGGGTGACAGATGGCAACTAGACTCCTAAGTTTGTAATGCCTAAAAATATTGAATTATGCTGTATACCTGAAACTAATATAATACTGTACATCAACTATAAGTCAGTAAAATAAAAACTTGAATCTAGATTGAAAACATGTGGCTTCCAGAGAAAATCAAGAGTATATTAGAATGTTTGGTTTGCTTTGGCTTTCATGCCAGCTTCCTTTAGCCTTTTGGTCTCTTTGTATTCAGTGTTAGAAAATGGCCATTAGCACCACCTACCACATCGATTTAATGAAAGAACCATTTCCTGAAATATTTAATTCATAGCACTAACAGATTTTTTAAATTTCTTTAGGTTTAACTCTTTACCAAAGATTATGCACATGCTATAGTCTTTAAGTACAATGTACAATATTAGAAAAAAAGCTACTCGGGGAAAAGGATTCTTCTGATATAATAGTAAATCTTAGGCAAAATTTTTTTTTGAAATTTTATGTTTTAAATTTTGAAATAATGGTCAACATACATAATAAATTGCAAGAATAGTAAAAGCAACCCCCATGTCCTCTTTACCTAAATCCCCAATTGTTAATGGTTCACTGCATTTGCCTCATTACCTTCCCATTCTCTCTCTGTATATATGGACTTTTTTTTTTCTGTTGGATGGGATGCCCTATCACCTCTAAATACTGTAGTGTTTTCTCCAAAAATAAAGAAACCTCCATATGTTATGACCACACACCCTTTTTATTCAGTTAAATAACAGTGCTAACAACATTGACCCAACACATAGATCCCAAAATTTAACATAACCTAATAATATCTCTTTAACCACTAAGTTCCAGCAACCTACCCAACAATACTGCATTTAGCCGACATGTCTCATCAGATTCCTGCAATCTGATTAGTTTCTCCTCATTTCGCCAGCGCTTGAGGGGCTTCAAGGCTTTCATGCTATAGGATAGCCCTTGGTGTCTGACATTTCCTCATGACAAGACTGAGCATCGCATCAAGAGGCACACTCGGGTAATGTCCCACCACTGGTAATATTCAAATTATCACCTGGTTTCTGCCAGTTTCTTCAATGGAAACCCACTTTTGCACCAGATGGCTGGGCCAGAAAGGATAAAGAAATACTATCACAGAAGTTGAGGTCCCAGAGTTGGATGGCAGTGCTGTTCTCAGCATCATGCACTGTAGTAAAGCTTCCTCCCCTTGTTATGGTTACTATTGTATGGGGAGGTATTTTGATTACTATCTCATGGGGAGGTATTTTGATTACATCGATATTCTGTTCCTCATCAAACCCCTACAGGCAAGCCTTTAATTGATGGTTCTCACCTGTGCCTACTACCCAGGTGCTAGTTGCTAAACAATGATTGTGTATTTCATCATTTCTTCTTTATCTATCATTGATAATCTACTCTGAAGTCCTTTTCCTTCTTCCTTATTTATCTACTTATACAAGTGTGGAGTGGTGGATTTCTCTTTTATTCATTAAGTAACAATCTCATACTCTCATTATCTATTTTGATATTTAAACTGTCATACGGTTGGTGAGCTCCTTCAAACTTACATCTGTGTTTTTGCTTTTGTTTTTTTTTTTTTGCCATGTTTCAATCAGCCTTTAACCATTTAATTATTTTATGCATAACATTATATGCTAATCTTAATACCCCTGTTATATGCTCACCGGCTCCAGCTCTATAATCCAAGGAGCCTTGGTTCCTTTTAGTGGAAGATTATTTCTAGAAATCAAATCCAAGTGTTTGGTGTATACATTACTAATAGAGTGTCACAGTTCATGGTCTTTCAGCAAACAGAGTGAGGAAATACAGGGAGCTATAGAGATATGTGTATATATAATTTTTATATGTAATCTATTTGCAAAGTTACATAGATATAAAATCATATTCATATATATATGTTTATGTAAACACACAATAGTGCACATAAACCTATAACTCTCAATATCTGGGCATTGACAGTCCTGAGCTTTGTAGGTTTACAAGTATTGGTTCTTAAAGGAGCATTACGATACAGCAAGAATCCCACCGATCCTTAAGTTACAGCTACCTCCCTCGTCTGTTGGGGTCTCAGTGCCAAGGGATTAGGGGGCAAGAGCAAGAATAATCATGCTGGCAGGAACCACTGGCTCTTATCAGAAGAAGTTACAGCTTCTGTCACCTGAGGAGGGCGGGGAGCCATTTTGGGGCACCAAAGTGAACCATTTGAGTATCTCTTGGTATTCCTCTTTTCATTTTTAAGTAAAATGGAAAAGCTCAAAAGCCTGAGAAGGATGTGACAAGAACTCAGAGCCCTCAGTGTAGAGGGTCTAGATCACTCCACCGAGTAAACCACTTAAGACAGCAAAGTTCTGAGAGTGAGGGCAATCTAGAATGTCAATAGAGGAAGATGTTACTTACCACTCGCAGGCCTGAGTCTTCAGTTGTGAGGATTATAGTTTGTACCACTGACCTCTCTCTTAGACATCTCCACCAGGAAAAGAGGCCCACCAGAATGCTGGAGTAGCTGCACAGAGAAGAAGCGGACAAACTGTAACAAACACTGCGTTCTCCCGTTCAGATCCCCCCATGCAGGGCTTTAAAGCTAAGTCCCTGCTTTTGTGAGGACGGCCTACTGACAGGTGTCAGTACTTAGTCCTTCCCAGGAATTGCCCATGGCTGAAAGAGAGATCTATCACCCTCAAAAACCTTTCAAATGTATTATTTATTCCGCAATTTGAATTATACAAATTAATATATGAATACATTTTCTTCATTAAATGCAACTACAAATAAGGTAATTAAGTTCCTTTAGCTCTACCTTAATACCAGTCACCTTTCCTCTCCACAAAGAAGCACTGTTCTTAGTTTGCATTTATCCTTCAAGACCTTTTTCTACACATGTGCAATTATCCCAGTTCTTATCAGTGACCAACGTAAAATTATACATACACAAACGGATGCGAGCTGAGTTCATGCATGCTTGGTAGGCTGAAGTTTGTATTTCCATGCTTTAACATTCATTTGGGTGCATTTTCTCATGTTTGATAGGGTATATACCCTTATTGTTTTACAGATGTATGCTATGTTTAAGGCATTAGTATTTATGTTTCAGTTTGCTATTTTTTCCCCACTGTAAGTAAAGAGTATGATAATTTTTGGAGATATTTTTTAGGGGTGCCTGAGTGGCTCAGTTGGTTAAGTGTCCGACTTCAGCTCCGGTCATGATCTCGCCGTTGGTGGGTTCAAGCCCTGGTTTGGGCTCTGTGCTGACAGCTCGGAGCCTAGAAACTGCTTCAGAATCTGTGTCTCCCTCTCTCTCTGCCTCTCCCCCCACTCATGCTCTGTCTCTCTCTTCTCTCTCTCTCTCAAAAATAAACATTTTAAAAGAGTTTTTTTTATAAGCCCAAGCAATATACAATATATAATACAGCTAAAATTCCAGAAGTCTATATTTCACAATTTACAAAAGACATTTGAGGGTCACCTGAATGCCTCATTCAGCTAAGCATCAGACTCTTGATTTCAGCTCAGGTCATGATCTTGTGGTTTGTGAGATCCAGCCCCAAGTTCAGGGGGTGAGGGGTGGGGGGGGCTCCACGCTAACAGTGCAGAATCTGCCTGGGATTCTCTCTCTCCCTCCCTCTCTCTCTGCCCCTCCCCTGCTTGTGCTTGCTTACTCTCTGTCTCTCAAAATAAATAAACATTTTTTAAAAAGAAATTTGAAATCACTGTATTAATGTTAATTTCTTCCGATTATACAAGAGGATTACATTAACAAGTTAAAAGAGAAATCACTTATAATCCAATTATTCTTTCATGTTTTAAATGTATATAAAAGTAAGAAAAAAAAATTCCTCTTTCCTTTCTCCAGTGTTATTTAGTATTTAGTATTGGTATTTAGAAATATCAATACCTTATTCTATCCATACATCTATGTATTTATATATCAACACATTTTGTGTTTAATGTCATAGCTAGAAACTTAGAAAGATGAGAATAAACACACAAACATATGGACACAGCTAATTTTGTTTAGTTTTCTACCAAAAGAATGGAATTTTACAACATGCTTTGTTATAAAGCCTTTATTATAAGCTATCTTTACAAGTCAGCATATAAACATATATGTCATTTCCATATGAGTAGCGTTCCATTGCATTAATCCCCCAAAACTGATGTCAATAATGCTTAAGTGGATTTATGCATTTTTGATAGAAAAAAAGCTGTCATTTTGATTTGCATTTTATAGTGTTTATTTTTATAAGATTTTTAAAATTTTTAATGGTTATTTATTTTGAGAGAGAGAGAGTGAGAGTGCACAAGTGGGGGAGGGGTAGGAGAGTGGGAGAGAGAGAATCCCAAGCAGGCTCCATGCTGTGAGCACAGAGCCCAACATGGGGCTCCATCCCATGAACCTTGAGATCATGACTGAGCCACTCAGGCACCCCAGATGTTTTTTAGTCACTCCAATTCAAACATGAACTGTTACTCTTTAACTATTGTCTACTTTTGGTCTAGGCTGTTGAGGGTTTTTTTTGTCATATATTTTGTTGCACTTTTTCTATATAGTGAAAGTATTACACTTTTTCCTATTCAATTACCTTCTAAATGTTTCTACCCATTTTCCCTTCTAACTTTGTTAAACCGTCTTTAACCATTCAATGTTTTTAATGCTAATGTGCCCAAATCTGTCCATCTCACCCCTTATGGTTTTTGAGGTTTATGTCATGGATGGAAAAGCTTTCCCTACTACAGAATTTATAGTTTCTGTTTTGGTCTACTTTTAGTAATTTTTTTGATCATGTGAAATACGGACAAAGTTTATCTTCTTCCAAGTGAATGGACAATTGCACCAATCCAGTGAATTGAAAAATAATTTTTAGCTCTCTTCCACTCTAACCTCTTTTTTTTTTTCCTTCCCCTCCCCCATGGGTTTCTGTTAAGTTTCTCAGGATCCACATAAGAGTGAAAACATATGGTATATATGGTATCTGTCTGTCTCTGTATGGCTTATTTCACTTAGCATCACACTCTCCAGTTCCATCCATGTTGCTACAAAGGGCCATATTTCATTCTTTCTCATTGCCACGTAGTATTCCATTGTGTATATAAACCACAATTTTTTTTATCCATTCATCAGTTGATGGACATTTAGGCTCTTTCCATAATTTGGCTATTGTTGAGAGTGCTGCTATAAACATTGGGGTACAAGTGGCCCTATGTATCAGTACTCCTGTATCCCTTGGGTAAATTCCTAGCAGTGCTATTGCTGGGTCATAGGGTAGGTCTATTTTTAATTTTCTGAGGAACCTCCACACTGTTTTCCAGAGTGGCTTCACCAATTTGCATTCCCAAAGCATAAGAGACTCTTAAAAACTGAGAACAAACTGAGGGTTGATGGGGGTGGGAGGGAAGGGAGGGTGGGTGATGGGTATTGAGGAGGGCACCTTTTGGGATGAGCACTGGGTGTTGTATGGAAACCAACTTGACAATAAACTTCATATATTGAAAAACAAAAAAAGAAACATACTCCTGAAATCATTGTTGCACCATACACTAACTTGGATGTAAATTAAAAAGAAAATGGTAATAAATAAATAAATAAATAAATAAATAAATAAATAAATAAAACATGGCTAGTGCAATGACCTAGATGAAAGGTAAGAACCCAAAACAACATGGTGGTGGAAGAACAGAAATGGAGGGGTGGATTCCACAGATATTTGGGACAATTAATCTGTATAACCAATTTAATAGAAGTTGTAATATTATAACAAATATGTATTTCATCTTTGTTCCTGGTTCCTGGGACTGAGCTCCTACAACTCTTGTAATCTGTAACTCTTGTCAACCCAGTTACATCTTTTGTTACTTATAATAAACCACTTCCAACCATAAAAAAAATAATAATTTTTTCCCAATGATACAAAATACATTATCATACCCTAAAGTACCCTTCTATATCTTATTTTGTTTATATAAAAGGGTAATATGATGTCTTTGGGGTTAAAAATGGTATGATGGTAAACTCAAAACTTTTACAGTGGAAACACCTGCATCAGGCGTTGTCGCTGCACATATGTAACTTGATCTAAATCTGTTTCCATATCCTTCAAATGGGGATCCCATCTTCCTCCTAGGGTTGTCTTGAAGATTCAGTGACCTAAAAGTCAATTGCCTGAGGCATGACATGTGCTAGGAAGTTAATTCCTGTGGGTCCTCTTTCCCCATTTCCTTCTACTCATTCTAATAAACAGCTTTTATCAGGTTCTTCCAAGTAATATACTTGACGTTGGCTCATTCTAGTGGAAAACTTGAGGTGCAAATAACACATCCAGAAGTTTAGAAATTCTATGAGTCCCTCACCCCTAAATTTTATTTTCCTTTGTATTTGCCACTATAGTGAAATAATATTCATAGCACCTTGTCTCTGGGGAATCACAGGAGCTTACTGTAAGTGAACTAAAGAGTGGATGACTTTTAGTTCAGCACACCTGTCACATCATTTTGAAGTACAGGAGGCTTCTTAACAAACCTGCACTCTATAATAGTGTTTCATTTCTGCTAAGAAGTCAGTCTTCCCCAAACTGTTCTATTGAAAGCACAAAGAATCTCAATGTTCCAGAAGGTGAAACAGAGGTGGAAGTTGTCAGAGGAGTTGGTGATGGCAAATACACAGCATTTCAATGATACTGATGGTGTTCATAATACTATGAAGAAGTCCTTAACAATTAATAGGAAAAAGTGTTATTAATTATACTTTCAATAATGGATGTAATATGGATTTTAGTATTAAAAAACATATAAAATATGTGGTTACATATTAAACAGGGCAATTAAAAGAGAAGGAAAACCAACAGTTGACATCTTTGTTCCATGTTTTAAACAAGGTGAGGTCAACACGTATTCCATGAATGTCTTGCTATTGCCAGGTACTGGGCCAGGCTCTAGAAGTTACAGTCTTAGAAAAATACACCTTTACTGGATTTTTCCAGAAATACTATAAATTATAATTTCATATTAGTTTGCAAGGCTTGGGAAAGATTCCATGCAACTCAAAATATATGTGATATAAATGACTAAACATGAAATGATATTAACAATTTTTAATTATGATAATGGTATCTGTGTTCTCTATTTTTAAGAGATAAGATACTATAATATTTTGGTTTTATTTAAAATAATTCCATTTTTTGAAGGGGTAGAAATGGGAGTACAGGTGAGACAAGATTGGACAGGTGTTGGTTATTACTGAAATAGCATAATGGGTACAAAGAAATTACCACTATTTTTGCATGTATTTGAAATATTCTCTAATAAAAATTGTTAATGATGTGATACCAAAAAATCCACAAATATCAGTGGCTAAATCACCTATCATAGTCCATATAGAAGAGTAATTCCTTGTATCATCATACAAATTCACTCTAAGATTTTTCAGATTCAAAATCCAAGCCCTATTGCTTACTAGCTATGTTTTATTAGCCAGGTTAATTAAGCATTTTGTGTCTTGATTTTCTTATTTGTAAAAATCATTATAAGATTATTGCAATCATTGTGGTGCCTGGGTGGCTCGGTCAGTTGAATGTCTGACTTAGGCTCAGGTCATCTCACAGTTTGTGAGTTCAAGCTCAGAGCCTGGTGCTTCCTTCAGATTTTGTGTCTCCCTCTCCCTCTGTCCCTACCCAACTCACACTCTATTTCTCTGTCTCTCTCTCAAAAATAAACAAACATTAAAAAAAATCTTTAAAAAGATTATTGCAATGACTAGATGAGTTCATCCCATGTATTGCTTAGAAGTAGTCAGAATATTGTAAATACTAAATATTTGGTTGCTATTTTTATTATGCAGTGACAATAGTTATATTTGGTCTCCAAGTGCATCATTTAGATAAGAAATACTGACAAATTACTCCATGGATTATTAGGCTTCCAACAATCACAATTTACCTGTCTTGTTAAATATCATCTGGTTACTCAAAGTCTTATTCTATGTAACAGTGAGAAGCAATAAATCCCTAAGTTTATATTATTAAGTTACCAAGCTCAATTCTTGAAATAGTGGCAAAAGATTAAAAGCAATTTAGACAATCCGAGAAAAGAAAAACACTAATTCAGGCTCATACATTGTCTAAATAAATGGAAAAAGAAAGAAAACAAAATATATGATATATAGATAACACAGATAGGACTACTGTATTCACTTTGAGGCCCAGTAACCAAAAACTACACAGGTAAAATCTCAAAGCTACCAAATGGTAGTATTTCATGTCAAAAAAACTTATCCAAGAAAATGCTTTTATTACTTATTGATTTACTTATTGATAAACATAAATCAACAGGCTATATTAGATTATGTAGATATTCTTTTTATACTTAATAAAGATCTAGCCTTAAAATGTGGTCAAATTTGTCAAATAATTTCAAATATGTCAATATCAATGATAAATCCTAAGATAAAAATTACTTTAATGTTTATTTATTTTTGAGACAGAGAATGAGCAGGATAGGGGCAAAGAGACAGACACAGAATCCGAAACAGGCTCTGAGCTGTCAGCACAGAACCCAATGCGGGGCTCAAACCCACAGACCATGAGATCATGACCTGAGCTGAAATCAGACGCTTAACGGACTGAGCCACCCAGGAACTCCCATAAAATTACTTTAAAAATCGGCAGAACAGGGGCACCTGGGTGTCCCAGTCCATTAGGTGACTGACCCTTGGTTTCCACTCAAGTCATGATCTCACAGTTGGTGGGTTAGAGGCCTGCCTCAGGCTCTGCAGCTGGCAGCAACGGAGCCTGCTTGGGATTCTCTCTCTCCTCTCTCTGTCCCTCCCCTGCTCACACTGTCTCTCTCAAAATAAATAAATAAACATTTTTAAAAATTATTTAAAAAATATAATTCAGCAGAACATATAAGGCAAGCATGAACAAAATTAAGAGGATGTACACAAAAAGGATAATGTGACATCCAAAATTAACAGTCAGGACTACCTTTAAATGAGTGCTTACAGACTAATGTGGTTCAAATCTAAGTACTCTTGATGATAACCCCAATATGTGAAATAAATAATACAAAGTGGTAGACACTGGCAAACTTGGTTTCCACTTACTCAGTAAATCTAAACAGATTCAAATTCGGTTATTTTCATCAGAGTGAACCAGCACACATTTGGACCAAATAGTACTCATAAGTCACTTTGCAATCTGTCTTAGTGCAATATATTGATATAAAATCAACCTGTATCCATACAATTCAAAAGCCTCTTTCCAAGGATAAAATATCTATATCCATCATGGATACTGAAACCACTCACATGAATTATTTCCTTGGAATAATATTTTAGTGGGTTCCTACTTGTTTCTTTGCTTATAATCACATGAGCTTCCAATCTCTCCCCAGTATAGCCTAAGGTGCTACTTCTGAGAACCCAGTTTGGATTCCACCAATTTGCTTTAAATGCTGAGAACACTGCAGAAGTGTTCTCAATCAACATTCTAGCTTTTTCTCCAGCATTTCCCACATCTGCTTCCATCCTTTCAGTCATGGTGAAGCACTTATACTGCAATTTTCCTCATGTCTCAGGCTAACTCACTCACTGGTGTTTTGTATACTGTTCCCCTTCCCTCCTCTACTTGATTACATCCTACATTTATTCAACCTCCAATGCATGGGTCACATCACCTGCCCCCCCCCCGTCTTAGTTGCACTGCACATGCTCCTAAATGTCCCTACCATTCCCTACTCCTACTTCTTCCATGTCCTTTATTATGTTGTTTGTACTCCCTCAAGATTGCAATTTCTTATCTTTTATTTCTGTTTTCTCAACTTTGTGAACAATACCAGGCACACAATTACACTCAATAATGTTTCCTTGAATAAATTAACCCATTAAAGAAGCAGAACACAAACCAAGTCTGCTCTATTCTGCGTGATGCTCTTTTTTGTTGAATTTGTTAAACACAGTATGGTTTTCATTTTTACTTAAGCATATAGATACCATGTTTTAAAACTAACCAAGTATACAACTACAGAAGGAAGGAATTATTTCTTTTACCTCACTGGAAACAAGACTACTACCAGCAAATTGAATACTGATTGCCTAGATCTATAGAAGCCAAATGTAAAGGAAAAAGGTTTTGTGTGAGAATTCTTACATGAAAGCAATAAATATGTACTGGTTTAGTTGTCTCCTAATTTCAAAACTCCTCTATGATAAAATCCACTAATTAAGAAATTCTCTTTTTCCAACAGCAAGGACATATTGTCATTTCACGGGTGTCTTGTTTCATCTTTTTTTTCCCCCACAGTGAGCCTTGAACTTCATTATTGTGTTTCCAAAGAAGTTTTTTCCCCCATATTATTTTATATGACCTACCCATTCTAATTGGCAAACCCAAATAGTTTTTTTTAATTCCTGAGAAGACACAAAAATATGTCTAATTATGTCACTCATTGTCATTTTGGGTTGAATTCAGAAGCACCTCATATTTGGGATCAGGGAGGTGGCAGAATTGTCAGTGCTTACTGATGTCAATGCCCTCAGGGCCATCTCTGTTTAGTTCACCTTTGCATCTCCATGGAAACGATTTTTTTCTCCATTTCCAGAAAATAAATCGTGGGGAACACTTATTGTGTTCCCATGGAGATCTGGAAGCCCATATTAATCTTCTCCTTTGAATAATAACCAAATATGTGATTTTCTCTCTTTTAAAAGGTAAATAAGCATCCATGAATGTTACATAAATTAAAAAATCACTGGAAGCTTAAAAATGAAAATAATGAACAGATAAAATAATTGAAGATGGGAGTTTATACTAGAAAAAGTTAAAGTTAAAAAAGAGGTAAAGAAAATCAGAGTCTACCTTAAAATTATCTTTTTTTTCTTTAAAGCACACAGAATATCAACTTGATATTTATAGGCCAGAAGGTAGAAAGGTGGAAGAGAAGTTGTCATGTAAACAGAAATAAAGAATTCCTTTGAACTACTGGAAAGTAATAATTTACTCTTTATGAGACTGGTTCACATAGTCAAGTCAAGCTGCCTTCACACAGGCAGGCACATGAGTAGGCTTATGACCACTCATAGCAATTTAAAGAACTGCATACATATCCTTGCCTGGTCTAACATGAATATGCTACTCAGGTAGCAAAAATGAGCATTTGGCTCAAATGTTTTAAACATTTAAAGGGAATAAAATATTGGAAGACGTTAACTGTAGAGGTATTGTACAGGGTATGCCTGAATTATTGGTATATTCGTGTCCAGAGGAGAAATTAGAATGAAGGTATTTATGATTCCTATCCTGTATTCATTATGGGTGTGTTCCAAAATTCTCCGCCTAAGTCCTAAACATTTAGCCTGAACAAGCTCAGGCTTTAAGTATAGCAGCACAGCGGCATCAACCTCTCTAGAATCACAGGGATACTTGGGATAATCAGCAATGCTAGACAGTGGCAAAGTGGCAGAGGAAAATGGGAGAATAACCAACAGATATCCTCTCTTGTTCCCAGAGTTGGGCATTCTTTCCTCTGTATTCCTTAAGCACCCTGTGCTGATGTGTATAGTCGCAGAAAACACATTGTATTATAATGATTTACTTACTGCTTCCTTTATTTTATCTGCAGATCTTTAACAACTAGCACAGTGGTGGATACAGAGTAGAGGGGTACATAAGTATTTATTGCTATTGAATCATGTTTTTAGAAGTGGAAGTGTCCTTAGAATTTGTTTAGTTCCTTATTTTTTAAAGGTGGATATAAAAAGATCGGAGGTGAAATGGTGACTCTGAAGCCACAGTTGGTTCCAGAAAGGAATTTAGGAGCAAGTTGTAGAACCCCTAATTTTGTATTCATTAAACATTGCCCCTTACATGCTTACTAATATCTTTTAATTTTCCCAAGTGAGTTAACTGTACAAAGCCTGACCACTAGGACTCATACACATTCCCTCTTAATAGTATACTGGTGGTTCAGGCAGTTAAAAACACCTTTACATGCAGAGCCTTCTAAATAAGGACTCATCCTAGAGAAACAGTGTGGCAAGCTGAACCTAATAATAAAATTGAAGTCATGAGATGTCAATCCTCTAGATTTGTTAATGTTCCAGCCTTAGTTCTAGATGAAATATTGTGAAAGGTTTAAATAACTGAGTTATTTTTCACTCTTTGAAAAATTGACATATAATAAATTGCACATATTTACAGTGTACAATCATGTAAGTTTCAATGTATAGACAACCATGAAACCATCCCTCCTCCAAAGTTAGTTCATGTTCAATTTTTATCCCTAGTGTCTCTCTTCCATTTGCCTCAGGGAGACATTGATAAACATACTGTCACTATAAATTAGTTTGCATTTTCTAGAATTGTTATTGTTTGCAGTTTTAGAATTCCATACAAACAGAAGTAGACATTATTTATTTTTTGTTTTTTTTTTTCATTCAACTCAATTCTTTTTAGATTCTCCCATGTTATTTCTTGCATGGAGAGCTATATACCAATAATGAAGCAACAGAAAAAGAAATAAAAAAAATTAATTCCATTTACAATTGCACCAAAACCAACAAGGTACCTAAGAATAAGTCTAATCAAAGAAGTAAAATATCTGTACTCTGAAAACTAAAGAGGAAGTCAAAATTTCACTCTTCACAGATGACATGATACTCTATGTGGAAAACCCAAAAGACTCCACCAAAAAACTCTAGAACTGATACATGATTTCAGCAAAGATATAAGATACAAAATCAATGTAGAGAAATTGGATGCATTTCTATACACCAATAATGAAGCACAGAAAGAGAAATCAAGGAATCAATCCCATTTACAATTGCACCAAAAACCATAAAATACCTAGGAATAAACCTAACCAAAGAGGCGAGAAATCAATATACTGAAAACTATACAAAGCTCATGAAAGAAACTGAAGAAGACACACAAAAAAAGGAAAAATATTCCATGCTATGGGTTGGAAGAACAAATATTGTTAAAATGTTGATACTACCCAAAGCAATCTACACATTCAATGTAATCCATATCAAAATAACACCAGCATTATTCACAAAGCTAGAAGAAACAATCCCAAAATTTGTATGGGAGAAGACACCAAATAACCAAAGTAATGTTGGAAAAGTAAACCAAAGCTTGAGGCATCACAGTTCTGGACCTCAAGCTGTATTACAAAGCTGTAATCATCAAGACAGTATGGTACTGGCACACACACACACACACACACACACACACACAAACACAACACAAAAATAAACAAAAAACAAACAAACACAGATCGTTGGAACAGAAGCAAGAACCCAGAAATGGACACACAAACATATGGCCAATTAATCTTTGACAAAACCGGTAAGAATATCCATTGGAAAAACACAGTCTCTTCAGGAAATGGTGCTAGGAAAACTAGACAGCAACATGCCGAAGAAAGTACTGTCTTACACCATACACAAAAATAAATTCAAAATGGATAAAAGACCTAAATATGAGAGAGGAAAGCATCAAAATCCTAGAGGAGACCACAGGCAGCCCCCCCTTTGACCTTGGCCAGAGCAACTTCTTACTAGACACATTGCAGTAGGCCAGGGAAACAAAAGCAAACATGCACTCTTGGGACCTCATCAAGATAAAAAGCTTCTGCACAGCAAAGGAAACAATCAGCAAAACTAAAGAAACAACCGATAGAATGGGAGAAGATATTTACAAATGACATATCTGATGGGAATGAAAGCTGGTGCAGCCACTCTGGAAAACAGTATGGAGGTTCCTCAAAAAACTAAAAATAGAACTACCTTACGACCCAGCAACTGCACTACTAGGCATTTATCCACATGATATAGGTGTGCTGTTTCGAAGGGACACATGCACCCCCATGTTTACAGCAGCACTATCAACAATAGCCAAGTATGGAAAGAGCCCAAATGGATGGATGAATGGATAAAGAAGAGGTGGTATATATATACAATGGAGTATTACCCAGCAATCAAAAAGAATGAAATCTTGCCATTTGCAACTACATGGATAGAACTGGAAGGTATTATGCTAAGTGAAATTAGTCAGAGAAAGACAAAAATCATATGACTTCACTCATATGACGACTTTAAGAGACAAAACAGATGAACATAAGGGAAGGAAAACAAAAATAATATAAAAACAGGGAGGGGGACAAAACAGAAGAGACTCATAAATATGGAGAACAAACTGAGGGTTGCTGGAGGGCTTGTGGGAGGGGGGAATGGGCTAAATGGGTAAGGGGAATAAGGAATCTACTCCAGAAATCATTGTTGCACTATATGCTAACTAAACTGGATGTAAATTAAAAAATAAAAAAATAAAACAAGTTAATTTAAAAAAAAAGAAAGAAAATCTATCTCCCACTTGTCACATAAGGTTCAGGACACTAGGAGACATACGCTGTCCTCACGGCACAAAGTAGATAATGATCACAAGGGACTGTGTATCAGCATGCTTGTCTTGGGTGGTACTTACTCAACCTGTAAATTTAGGTAAAAGAACTTGACCATTGTTAACATATTGCTAGGAATTAAACTCTAAGCAAGAACTTCCTGTCATTCTTCATTTTAAAAAAATAGTATCAACTTAATTTAAGAATAGTCTATACTGAGCATAACAAACTATGATCATGTACAGCTACTTCTAAATCTATGAAACTGAAACAAAATACCAAAATAAACTGCATCATCAAAAGCTGATGGAGATCCAAAAGTCTATCTGTAATCCCCCATTTCTTTTTGTTTTTATCCAACAACCTCACTGCTGTTACTAATGTTATTCCTTTTAATGGCATAACTGAGAACTTAAAAAATAAATTTATAATAAGAAAAAAAAAGAAGAAAAAGAGGAACCAGATAAGGTATCAGCATGACTTCTCAATGGGAAAACTAGAAGTTTGACAGGCAGTAGAATAACACCTTCAAAGTTCTGAAGGAAAACTACTAACAACTTAATATTCTATACCCAGTCAAACTACCAATCAAAATCAAATACGAAGGTAGGCCGAAGGTATGTTCAGACAAGAAAAGCCTTCAAATCTTTACCCCCCAGATAACATTTCTGAGCAAGCTACTGGGAGATGCTCTCCACCGAAATGAAAGAGTAGACCAAGAAAGAAGACAGCATGAGATACAACAGGGACAGTCCAGCACAGGAGAAAGATGAAAGGAGATGGAGAAGAATGATGGGGAAGACCCATCCCAGGATAACACCTTGCATCACATCAGAGGGCACCCACACTTGACTGAAACTAGCCAGAAGGCCTGGGAAGACTTCTTCAGGAAGAAGAAATTACTAGAAATACCTGATGTGTCACAATGTTTTGAGGGAAGCTTTAGTTCAAATAAGGGACAACTGGGAGAGAGAGGGTGAGTTAGTACTGAGCACATACAAAACTAAGCAAAACAAAAATCAAGACTATTTTTAACTCTGTAAGGGAAAAAAATGTGAAGGAAAGGAAAGTACTTCCATATATTTGTTGTGAATAATGTTTACATTATCATAACGTAAACACTGGATATTGATTCAGCTGGAGTTACAACGTAACCTAAATTGGGGGACAGGAAAGTGGAGAGGGGAGAGCTACATACTTACCCTCCACGATAGTAGATTGTTGATAAAGCCTAAAATCAGAAAATCAAGTAGCATTAAAAGTGTGATAATTATAGATGTGAAATAAATCCTAAAATAATCCACTTAAGCCGGTAAACACAGTTGTCTGCAGGGAGGGGAGGAAATGGAGCACAGAGGAGTAATTTTTTTTTTTTTAATAATAAAACATAGGCGATTTGACCTTTCAAACTATATATGTATAAAACTTTATTTTAAAAATATAAAAGAAGAAAAAGAAAAAAAATGACATATCTGATAAAGGGTTAGTATCCAAAAGCTATCAAGAATTTATCAAACTCAACACCCCAAAAACAAATAATCCAGTGAAGAAATGAACAGAAGACATGAATAGACATTTTTCCAAAGAAGACATCCAGATGGCTAACAGACACATGAGAAGATCCTCAACATCACTCATCATCAGGGAAATACAAATCAAAACCACAATGAGATAACACCTCACACCTGTCAGAATGACTAAAATTAACAACAAAAGAAACAAGTATTGGTGAGGATGTACAGAAAGGGGAACTCTTTTGCACCGCTGGTAGGAATGCAAATTAGTGCAGCTACTCTGGACAATAGTATGGAGGTTCCTCCACAAGTTAAAAATAGAACTCCCCAATGATCCAGCAATTCCACTACTGGGTATTTACTCAAAGGGTACAAAAATACAGATTCAAACGGGGTACACCCACCCAGATGTTTATAGAAGCACTATCAACAACAGCCAAACTATGGAAAGAGCCCACATGTCTAATGACTATTGAATGGAAAAAGAAGATATGAAAATGAAATATTACCCAGCCATCAAAAAGAGTGACATTTTGCCACTTGCAACAATGTGGATGGAGCTAGAGTGTATCATGCTAAGTGAAATAAGTTAGACAGAGAAAGGCAAATACTATATGATCTCACTCATATGGGGAATTTAAGAAACAAAACAGATGAACATACAGGAAGAGAAAAAAAAGAGAGGGGAAACAAACCATAGGAGACTCTTAATGAGAGAGAACAAACTGAGGGTTGGTGGAGGAAGGTGGGTAGGGGATGGGCTAAATGGGTGATGGGTATTAAGGAGGACACCTGTCCTGTTGAGCAGTAGGTGTTATATGTGAGTGATGAATCACTAAAATGTACCACTTAAACCAATATTACACTCTATGTTAACTAACTGGAATTTAAGTAAAAATTTGAAAAAAAATGTTCATTCCTTTTACTGCTCTGTTATATTCCACACGATGTTTTTTTATCCAGCCAATTGTTGATCAACATTTAAGTTGTTACCAAGTTTTGGCAATCCAAATAAAATTGCTATGAACATTCATATACAAGTCTTGGTACAGACATGTGCTTTCTATTTTCTTATTCTTAATATCCAAAGGTGAAATGGCTGCATATTAGAAATATATGTTTAACTTTGTAAGTACTTCCAAACTTGTTCCCTAAGTGATTGTACTAGTTTATATTCACATGATCAACATATAGGAGTTCTGAGTGCTACACATTCTTGATAACATTTAATATGATCAGTCTGTTTGTAGGCATTTTGATGGATGTGAAATGTCACCCCCTTTTTTGGTCTGCTCATACATTTTTAAATGAATGTTGGGTGCATACATATTTAGAATTGTTTTATGTTCTTGGTGAATGGACCCCTTTATTATAATGGAATGTCCCTCATTATCTTTGGTTATGTTCCTCCTTCTGAAGATTACATATCTGAGATAGACATATCTACCTTGGCTTTATTTTACTTTATGTTTATATAGTATACCTTTTTTCATCCTTATACCTGTCAACTATATGTGACTTTATGTTTCACTTAGGTTTCCTATAGGCAACATATAATTGGCTCATGCTTTATTTAGTCTAATTTCATAATCTGTGTCTTTACATTGGGGTGTTTATATTTATATGGTTGATATAATATGATTGATTAAAATTTACCATTTTCCTACCTGTTACTTTTTTCCAATATGTTCTTTTTTTTCTGCCTTCTTTTGAATTAATCAAGCATTTTTTAAGATTTAATTCTATTTCCTCTATTGACTTTTATTTACACCACTTTAAAAATTGTGTTTGGAGTCTCATAGGGTTTACAATATGTATCTTTAACTAATATATTATTTCACATTTAGTGTAAAAACCCTACAAAATATAATTCCAATTCTCACTTTCCATTCTTTGTACTACTGTTTTCATACATCTTATGTTTACATGTATCATAAATACTCAACACATTGCTACTCTTTTGCTTCAGAGAGTCAATGAATTTTTAGAGCATTTAATAAGGCATCTCATCTCTCCCTACATCTGAAAAGAACCCAACATGGCTTTGTTAGAAAATTCCTTTCCTAATACCTACCTGATACATTGTAGGCACACAAATAAGTACTTGGTGGGTGAGTAAATTAAAACATTCTTTCCTGAAAATATAATTTTTGTAGTTTTTACAGAAGAACTCATAAAAATCACAAATAATTCACAAGTGTATACATTACTTCAATTAAGAAAATATTCACACTACAAAGAAGTACAGTTACAAAAACTCACAGGAGGGGTGGAAAGGGGGGAAGGTAGAGAAACAGAAAAGGAGAATGGGAGACAGGCTAATTCAACTCCTACTAAATTATATAACAGAATTAACATATGTCTAAGGAGGAGGTTAATATTCAAGTAAGTCATATTAACAGAAAAAGCTTACTTTCAATCCTGTGTGTGTATTTTTTTCTCAGAATAACTTCAACTTTTAATCTGGAGGATGGCTAACTGAAAGAAGAAAAAAAATCCAATTATATATTCTTGTTTTTTACTGCCAAGCTTGCATTTGTAAATTAATATAATATAAATTATCATTTTATATTATCACTATTCTACCAAAGATTTATGCACTTAAAATGTTGCACTCAGGGGCGCCTGGGTGGCCCAGTCGGTTAAGCGTCCAACTTCAGCTCAGGTCATGATCTCACAGTTCGTGCGTTTCAGCCCCGTGACAGGCTCTGTGCTGACAGGTCAGAGCCTGGAGTCTGCATCAGATTTTGTGTCTCCCTCTCTCTCTTTGCCCCTCCCCGTTCGCACTCTGTATCTCTCTCAAAAATAAATAGACATTAAAACATTTTTTTCAATCTTTAATGTTGTATTCAGCACAAAATATTACTAAGTACGTAATATATATTATGTCATGTGGGTCCTAGTCAACAGTAGTGTTTGTTATATGAAATGAATAGCATTTCATATAACTTATAACATCTTTGACATTAATTGTCTTTTTTAATCCTCTCAGTAACCTTGTGAAGTAACTATGATAATTTCATTGATTTGTAAATCTAAAGCTTGGTGATTTTACTGCGTAAACAATAAACTTTATCAATGAATGGGAACACCAAGAACAAACCTCATCTCTGCCCCCTGCTATATCTGGGATATGTATCATCAGCCCATCCTGATGTCCCATTTCCATATTGCACTTGACTCCTAACCATTATCAGCCATAGATGAATCAAAACAACCCAATTTTTATTATAAAAAGATAGCTGCCTTTTCCATATATTTAAAGAGATCTCAGTTTATGTCTATTTGACTTACTATACAATGACACCCTTTTCTTTCGCATCTTGGGAAATTAAAAATTCCAACAAAAAGTCCATTTTTTCTCCAAAATTAGATAACCATGCTCTAACTGAATATACTCATATGGTTTATTAAAAAGTCTTAAAGACCACATGATCACCTAGTTAGCGATTGTAAGCATACTGTGTGTAACGAATATTAATGAAAATTAATAAAGTATTAAAATTACTTAAATGTAATAAATATTTCATTTAATGAAGCGACAGGAACAGAAAAAATTAAACCAAAGATTATTTTGTAGCATATTCTCTGACTTTATGATCTAATTAAAGCACATAAATTATCAGAGATGATCTAGCTCAGTAGCATTTCAAAAGAAGAGACTCTATCACTTGAAAATAGGGTTTATGAATGACCTTCAGTGACACCTGCCACAGATGATTCACAAAGTATGATGGTGGCCAGAAATTTTATATTGTGATACAGAGGAACAGAGACCCATAACTCAAAATGTGTATTATATTGCCCTTAGCTATATTTGACTGACAATAAATAATGCCAACTTTAGAAGAAATGTTTCTCATGATAATGAAATCATTTAGAACACAGAAGAAATTGTCACTTTTAGAGTAGTATGCACTCAGTTTGCATGGCTACATCTAGATTGCTTCTCAAGGAATCTTAACATAAAAAGCTCTCCTGGTAAAATTAATTTCTACTGATTACCTTATCCAATTATTTATTCATATAATTATTTGATTTATCCTCATTTGCATGTATAGAAACAAAAATGTAAACTACTCTCTGAATAAACTTCAGCACAATGTGAGAATCTACTTTCTTTGGCATTTCCAAAAAGCTCTCAGTGGTTTTGCAGTCAGGTGTGTTTCTGTTTTTAAAAGTTAAAAATATCCTGAAAATATTTCCCAAAATACAAGTGATGAGTAGATATAATTAAGAAACCAACAGCACTGCTCACCCACATGTCCTCTAATAAAATACTTGACTGATTAAGAGAATGGTTACCAAAAGGAACCAGATAACACGGGTCTTTAATGGATGCAGAACACTTAAAACCTGGCCATGATATTTTTGTCTTAAAGGTCCAAGGAATGTATAATGATTTTCTTCTTCATGAGTGGAAAAGCCCTCTCCATCTATCTTATAACGCCTGGGATGAGAATGGGGAGAACGGAAAAAGGAGGACACAAAAGAAGACATTGTCTGGGTGATAGAGGAGGGGGATACAGACAGAGAAAGATGGAGAGAAAAAGAGTGAGAGAAAATTCTAAGAACTTCTTAGGCTCTAGGCAATTATTTGTGATGCCCTGTGCTGCCTATAATATCAAACATCAAAATACATTCATATCCCCACTAAATACTGTTTCTACATAATTATTTAAAACTGGAGTATAGAATAAACCTTGATTTGCAAGAATAATTCATTCCGGAAATATGCTTGTAATCCAAAGCACTCGTATATCAAAGTAAATTGTGTCACTTGTGATCACATGATGTTCAGCACCACGTACCACTCGTATTGCAAGACATCTCTCATTTGTCAATTTAAAATTTATTTAAAATGTTTGCTCATCTTGCGGAACACTCACAGAACAAGTTACTTGCAATCCAAGGTTTTATTTTCTATTGCAACCAACTATTATCAGTTGCCATTGCTATGCATAGTGTGTCTTCAATATGAATTCACTTTATACATTTTTATGCATTTTTTATTATTATTTTTGAGATAGAGACAGACAGAGCATGAATAGGGGACAGACAGAGAGAAAGGGAGCCACAGAATCAGAAGCAGGCTCCAGGCTTTGAGCTGTCATCACAGAGCCCAACGCAGGGCTCAAACCCACGAAACACAAGATTGTGAGTGAGCCAAAGTCGGATGCTTAACCAAATGAGCCATAGAGGTGCCCCTGAAACCATTTTAAATGTAAAATTTTCTTTACGTACTTTGGAGCCAGTAATTTTTGGGTCTCCAGTATTTTCAGTTTCTTGAAAAGCTAGTAGGACCAAGGAACTGTGACAGTAGGAGCCAATGGAGACCATTGCCCTGCTAAGGCATAATTTTACTATTTGCCATGAGGCTACCTGTCTTTGAATTGCTCATCTTGGGGAAATGTTCAGTGCTTTGTATTAATCTTTAAAAACTTTCAGTGGAACTGAATGCATATCTTGGAATACAGTCAAGGTGTACATTTCTTAGAAGCTGTTTTAGGATACTATGTGAGCTTGAGTTTAGTTTTGCTATTTTACTCCTTGTAAGATAACAAAGGCATTTTTATCATAACAGCCTATGACTAACATGCATAACTCCCAAGTGAGTCCACCCTGACTTCCAGAGCTATCCTTACATGATTTGTTCATTTGCATATAATTCTTTCATTATTCCAAATGAATTAAAAGCACTGTCCAAGATTAGGATTAAATAAGAGAGAAAGAGAAAAATTAGGATCAATTTGGATAATAACATAGTCATCACTAATATAACAATAACATAAAATTACTCCACAGGGCCCATGGCCCTGTTGTCAGGATAAATGATTACCTTGGTTTTAAACACCAAACATCTGTCCTCAATTTTAATTTCCCCTCTCTCAAATAAGTGACAATTCTTCCATGTCTGTTACCTAACATGACAATTGTTTACCAAAATAAGAAGTCAAGGATCGCTTAAATATTCAAAGTTGGCTTTATCTTTGACCTTCCCTGACCTCACCACCAGATTCCCAGGATACAATATGCTCTTCATCTTTGCTCCTCCAGGTCCTAACAGCCACACTCCTCTCCAAACCTTTGTCTGGAGGCCCAGGTTTACTTCCTGATAAAGCCTGACAAAATAAATTCTTAATAATATACTGTTTTTTGAGAGATAATACTACTTTAAGCTAGGGTTCCTAGAAACTTAAATGTCTTCAGGGGCACACATCACAAACATATGAAGGAGGCTGGTCTAAGACAGAGATCTGAAGAGCCTAAATTCCAAATTATATTTACAACATTTAAAAACATTCTTACAGTTTAACAAAACTGCTGCATGCATCTATTTTCAGACCCTACCACAACTCTGTACACACATTCATTATGGAATATTCTCTAATACTGTAATTACTCAGTAAATAGATCAGTAGATTGAAGGATCAATACAAGGATGACAGAATGATTACATGAATGACTTTTTGTTTAAACAATTTTTCTGTTTTCTTTTTCTGAGTACAGACACTCAAAATTAAAAAGGTGAACTACTTGTTTTACCTCTGAGTGAAACTAATTCTCATTAGAAGTTTATTTCATGCCAAGACTATTGAGAACACAATAAGCATTTCACATAAAAGCAAAAGAAAATCACAAATTACCCTTTCCCAGTACTACTGCCTAAGCAAGACTGTAACTTTTCAAACTACCCCAGGTATTTCCACTAAGACCAAAGAACACGTGAAAATATGGAGCTGGAAGCATTCACTGTGACCATCAGACCAAATGTCTAATTTTATAAAAAGAAAACTGAGGCCCAGAAAATAAATACTTCTCCATCAACTGTATCAATTGAGCAGGACAAATACTAGAATTCTCTGCCTAGGATTCTTTCTAGAACTTCTCTTTAAGGAAGGAGAAGGATAATCACCTATGATGACTCGTTTTTTGTTTTTGTTTTCCATGAGAAATGACTTTCCTCAATAGTAGCATAAACACATCATGTTCTAATTAGTACAATGAATTAGATCTATATTAAGCTGCTGTCATTAAATTTTTGGAGGTCTTTGGAACTAGTTTCAGTAATTTGAGAATTACTGGATTACTTCATAGCAGACATTTATGAAAACTGTCAACTTTCACATTTTTTAATTCCCATCAAAGCCATGGTAAAGACTATCCCATTAGTGGACCGCGATGAACCACATATCCTTACATTCATTCCTTTATAGACCACTCCAGACACTGACTCTAATAATGTAGGATGCACATCGGCCAGTGGTACAGTAGCAAGCATGATGCAAACAGGGAATTTACAATTACTTTCTCACAAGGTCAGGTTATCTTTGAACTCTGTCCAAAAGCTGAACCATGCTCTAAGCATATCAAGGCTATACCATAGAAGAAAGGTAAAGAGGCCATATGGCAAAGCAATGAGACACCACACAGGTGAATGATTCCAGATTCCCAAGTCCCCAGCTGAGTCCTGTTCAAGTACCTGATGTACAATATTGTGGGAATATTGTTGTAGCTTTAAGTCACTTTAAGTTCCAAAGCGATTTATTACACAGCAATACACATATACCTACTCAAAAAAATGGGTGGAGGCATTAACTAGACAAAAGATCTAAGGCATGTAGAGTGGGGGAAGGTAAGAGGACAACCTAAATTGATGCCAAAATATGACTGATAGACACATGTTAGGATCATTAAAAGAATCTGCCTCACATAAGCACCAAGAATACAGCAAAAAGCATAACCTTATCAAACAACATAGGGGGAGATGCGAAATTTTAACAACCTTAAAATCTTGACTTCAGTGATTTTTACATTAAAGACAATAAAGATTAAATATAACAACAAACTTCCAATAACCTTCTAACAGTGTATCTTATTATCTCCCATCATACAGCTGAGGAAATGGGAATCCAAAGGGAAGAAGCAATTTGCCTCAGGTCCCTTGGGTGTTAGGGGACAGGACACCAAGACAACACAGGTGACTAGACAATGATTAGACAGCTTTCTTACTATCTGCTGGATAAATGAATGAAGGTACATCTTTCTAAATTAGTATTTCTCTTAGTAATTTTTATTCATTTTTTTCAAAGGTGTCAATATACTGTCTGAAAGGAATACTAAGTTTGGGGGGTCAGTTTAATTCAGATTATCCTATCATATTACTTTCATATTGAAACAATAGTTCAAATCACTTTTTCTATTTTTTTTTTAATGTGAAGACTTTTTTCCTTTGCGTTTCTTTACAAACAAAGTTTTATTAAGATTTTTTTTTAGAGAGGTAGAAGTTTCATAGAAAAATTGAGGGGCAGATACAGAGATTTTTCCCTGAATCCTCTGTCCCCACACATATATAGCACCCCCCATAATCAATATCCCTGAAGTGGTACATTTGTTAGAAATGATGAGCCTACATTGACACATCATAATCATCCAAAGCCAGTTCACTCTTGGTGGAATATATTCTATGGGCCTGGGACAAAGGTATAATGACATATATCCATTATTGTGGTATCATACATAGTATTTTCACTGCTCTAAAAATCCCCTGTGCCCTAGCTCTTCATCTCGCCCAGCCCTCACCATTCACCAAACTGTGGGAACCACTTATCTTTTTACTGTATCCATATTCTGTATTTTCCAGAATGTCATGTCATTTAGTTGAAATTATACAGCATATAGCCTTTTCAGCTTAGCTTCTTTCATTCTGTAATATGCACTTAAGGTATCCCCTTGTCTCTTCATAGCTAGACAACTCATTTCCTTTTAGTGCTGGAAGGTATCCCATTGCCTGGATATCTGCTTTATCAATTCACCTACCGAAGGACATCTTTGTTGCTTCCAAGTTTTGGCAGTCATGAATATAAGTGCTATTAACATCCACGTGCAGGTTTTTAGTGTGGATATAAGGTTTCAATTCCTTTCGGTAAATACCAACGAATGTGAATACTCTATCATATGGTAAGAATATGTTTAGTTTGCTAAGAAACTGCCAGCTGTCTTCCAAAGTGGCTTTACCACTTTGCATTCCAATGAGCAGTGAATGAGCATTCCTGGTGCTGCACATCCTCACCAG
Organism: Felis catus; assembly: GCF_018350175.1. Lineage (NCBI taxonomy): Eukaryota > Metazoa > Chordata > Mammalia > Carnivora > Felidae > Felis > Felis catus. The sequence continues at coordinate 98,330,125 of NC_058368.1, read as the reverse complement.
CATTTGGTGTTATCAGTGTACGAAATGGAAGCCATTCTAAAAGGTATATAATGGTATCTTTAATTTGCATTTCCCTGATGATATATCACATGGAACATCTTTTCATATGCTTTTTTGCCATCTGTGTATCTTCTCCCACTCAAGTACTAACCAGGCCCAACCCTGCTTAGCTTCCGAGATGATGTGAGATGAGAGTAGGCATGTTCTGGGCGATATGGCCGTAGATTGCCATCTGTGTATCTTCTTTGGTGAGATGGCTGTTATGATCTTTAGCTTCTCTTTTAATCATGTTGTTTTCTTTTTGTTCAGTTTTAAGAATTCTTTGTGTATTTTAAATAACAGCATTCATCAAATGTATCTTTTGCAAATATTTTCTATCATTCTACCATTTCTATTTCTACAATTCTACCATTCTTGTTGTCTTATTCTCTTGAAATTGCCATTCATAGAGCAGACTTTTTCATTTTAATGGCGCCCAGCTTATCAGCTATTTATTTCATGGATTATGTCTTCGGTGACATATAAAAAGTCATGACCATAACCATGGACATTTAGGTTTTCTCCTATGTCACCTTTTAAGAGTTTCATAGCTTTATGGGGGTTAATTAATGTTTATTTATTTATTTTTAAGAAAGAAAGCAAGAGACAGGGTGCCTGGGTGGCTCAGTGGGTTAAGCGCCTATCTTGATCTTGGCTCAGGTCATGACATCATGGTTCCTGAGTTCGAGTCCCACATCGTGCTCTGGGCTGGCAGCCCAGAGCCTGCTTGGGATCCTCTCTCCCCCTCTCTATGCCCCTCCCTGACTCACACTATCTCTGTCTTTGTCAAAATAAATAAATAAACTTAAAAAGAGAGAGAGAGAGCAAGAGAAGGCACAAGTTGGGGAGAGGCAGAGACAGGAAGAGAGACAATCCCAAGCAGGCTCTTCGCTGACAGCTGACATGGGGCTCAATCTCATAAACAGTGAGATCTTGACATGAGCCAAAATCAAGAGTCAGATGCTTAACTGACCGAGCTCCAAGGCCCCCCACAGTTTTGTGTTTTATAGTTATATCTGTAAATATATAAATATAACTGTAATTAAGTTAATTTTTGTGAAGGGTATAAGGTTTGTGTCCAGATTCATTTTTTGGCATGTGGTTGTCCAGTTGTTCCAGCATCGTTTGTTGAAAAGACTATCTTTACTCCATTGTATTGCCTTTTTTCCTTTGTCAAATAATAGTTAACCATCACTCCCATTTAAAATTGCACAAAAATAATAAAATACATAGGAATACACTTAACCAAAGAGATGAAAGACCTGTACTCTGAAAAATATAAAACGCTGATAAAAGCAATTGAAGACAACACAAAGTAATGGACAGACATTCCATGCTCATGGATTGGAAGAACAAATATCATTAAAATGTCTATACTACCTGCAGCAATCTACAGATTTAATCCAATGCCTATCAAAATACCAACAGCATTTTTCACAGAACTAGTACAAATAATTCTAAACTTTGCATGGAACCACAAAAGACCCCCACTAGCCAAAGACAACTTGAAAAAGAAAAATAAAACTGGAAGTATCACAATTCTGGACTTCAAGTTATATTACAAAGCTACAGTAATCAAAACAGTATGGTACTAGCACACAGACACACTGATCCAAAGAACAGAATAGAAAACCCAGAAATAAACTCCCAAGTATATTATCTATTAATCTTTGACAAAGCTGGAAAGAATATCCAATGGGAAAAGATAGTCTTTTCAACAAATGGTGCTGGGAAAACTGGACAGCTTCAGGCAAAAGAATGAAACTGGACCACATTCTTACACTATACACTCACATTAAAAAAAACAAAAACAAAAAACACCTCAAAATGGATCGAAGACCTAAATGAGTGACCTGAAACCATAAAAATCCTAGAAGAGATCACAGGCAGTAATTTCTCTGACACTGGCTGTAGCAACATTTTTCTAGATAGGTCTCCTGAGGCAAGGAAAATAAAAGCAAAATTGAACCACTGGAACTACACAAAATAAAAAGCTTATGCATAGAGAAGTAAACAATCAACAAAACTAAAAGGCAACACATGGAATGGAAGAAAATATTTGTAAAATACTTAACCAATAAAGGGTTAGTATCCAAAATATATAAAGAACTTCTGCAACTCAACACCCAAAAAACCAATGATCCAAAAAAATGAACACAACATGAATGGCTATTTCTCCAAAGATGACATGAAGATGGCCAAGAGACACATGAAAAGATGCTCAACATCAGTCATCATCAGTGAAATGCAAAATCAAAACTACATCGAGATATTACCTCATACCTGTAAGAATGGCTAAAATAAAAAACACAAGAAAGAACACATGCTCACAAGGATGTGAAGAAAAAGGAACCCTTGTGCACTGTTGGTGAAAATGCAAACTGGCGCAGCTACTCTAGAAAGCAGTATGAAGATTCTTCATAAAGTTAAAAATAAAACTACCCTATGATCCACTAATTGCACTACTGGGTGTTTACCCAAAGAATACAAAAACACTAATTCAAAACACATGCACCCCCCTGTTTACAGCAGCATTATTTAGAACAGCCAAATTATGGAAACCACCCAAGTATCTGTTGAAAGATGAATGGATAAAGAAGATGTGGTGTATATATACACAACATCAGCCATTAAAAAGAATGAAACCTTGCCATTTGCAACAATGTGGATGGAGCTAGAGAGAATCATGCTAAGCAAAGTAAGTCAGAGAAAGACAAATATCATATGATTTCACTTATATGTGGAATGTTGTGTTTTTGTTTCTTTTCTTTTCTTTCTTTTTTTTTTTTTTTTTTTGAGAAAGAGGAGGGAAGGGGAGAAGCGGAGAGAGAGGGAGAGAGAGGAAAATCCCAAAAAGAGTCTGCCCCTTGGCAGAGCAGAGCCTGAGGTGGGGCTCGAACTCACCAACCTACGAGATCATGACCTGAGCTGAAACCAAAAGTCAGATGCTTTACCAGCTGAGCCACCCAATCCCTCTAGTCATAGGTGGAATTTAAGAAATAAAACAAACAAGTAAAGGGGCAGGGGGAAGACAGAAAAAGGCAAACCAGGAAATAGAATCTTAACTACAGAGAACAAACCGATGGTTACCAGAGAGCAGGTGAATAAGGGGGATGGGTGAAATAGGTGAACGGGGTTAAGAGGACACTTATCATGATGAGCACTGAGTAATGTAGAGAATTGTTGAGTCACTATATTGTACACCTGAAACTAATATAACACTGTGTTAACTATACTGGGATTAAAATTAAAAGCTTAGTTTAAAAAGATGTAAAAAAAAAAAAAAAGATTAGTGACCATCTATTATGTGGGTTTACTTCTAGGCTCTCTCTTCTGTGATCTATTTATCTATTCTTTCATCAACACAATACTGTCTCAATGACTGTAGCTATCTAATAAATCTTATAGTGTCACTCCTGCAGCTTTGTTCTTCTCATTCCATATTATGTTGACTATACTGGATCTTTTATGGATGCTTTTCCATATAAACTTTATAATCAGTTTCTTGAGATCCAAAAAATAACTTCCTGGGATTTTAATTGGGACTGTATTGAATCTATTGATTAAATAGGGAAAAACTGACATCTTTACAACACTGAGTCTTCCTACCCATCAAAATGGATTCTTTTTATTGAATCCATCAAAATGGATTCTTTGATATCATTTTTAAGAGTTTTGTATTTTTCCTCATATAGAATCTTGTACTTTTTGTTAGATTCATACCTAAGAATTTCATTTTAGGGGCATTGTGGTTTTGGAAGTGGTATTGTGGTTTTAGTTTCAAATTCCACTTGTTCCTTGCTGGTATGTAATACAAGAGTTGACTTTTGTATATTAACCTCGTATCCTAAAGCTTTGCTGTAATCACTTACTAGTTCCTGTAGTTTCACCAGTTCTTTCAGATACTCTACATAAAGAAGCACGTCATCTTTGAACAAAGATAAATCAATCTGTTGAGAGAGATTTGAGTTGAATATGAAGCTGTACTTCGGTAGGGCAAGGCTCTAAGTGACCAAGCCAAGAGCACATACTGGGAAAAGCCTACCTATGAAAGCATGCAAAGGGCTCTGAAAAAGTACAAGAGCAATAATGCAAAGGATTAGGAAGGACCCTGCTGAACACTCAGGCATTTACAAGAGAGCTTTAGGAACCACACTGCATATGTAAATCTAATATAGCCCCAGTTAAAGAGTATTTTAGATCCTTCATAAAGCTTTAAAACAACCCTGAAAAGGCACTGATATGCAAGCAAATTAACTGCTAGCAGAAACAACACCCAAAAAGTCATTAAAATACGAAAAAAAATCTAGAAGCTCAACAAAATAAGACTGATAATGTTCCATATAAACAAAAATTACCAGAACAAAGAAGAAAAATGATGCCTTTAACCAGAAGATAAATCCATGAGTAGCAACAAACCTAGAAATCACAGACACAGGAAATTTGTGCTTAACCCTTCCTTTGAGTTATTCTTTATATTTTTAGTTATTATTTATATTTTTCATTCTAATATTTTATTATATTCAGTTTTCTGCCAAAGTCACCCAACTTGTCTTTAATTCCTTATATTTTTAATCATAATTATTTTACCATTACACCTGATAATTTGATGATCTGGATTCCCTTTGAATGTTTCTATAGTCACTTTTTGCTCCTGGGCTTTTGATCATCTCTGTTTCTGAACACCTGATTGTTTTTGATGTAGTGTTGAACAGTGTATACAAAAATTATAGACATATTTTTCAGACGATGGAAGATGTTCTTGCTGGCCAAGATTTACACTGCTTTCTGCCATGCAGGCCAGAGACCTGTAACACTGGGGACTATTAGCATAGTTTCTGATTAGACTTAGTCCTAGGACACAGCCTTATGGAATCTCCTTCAGAAAACTGTGGCATTTACCAAGACAACTCCTCCTTGGCTCTCTCTAAATTCAATTTATTGTCTTCTAACCTCCTTGAAGTTGCTCAAAGTTCTGCTCTGCTTCTCAGTCTGTCATCTACTGATAATTCTATGAAAACAGCCATTTAAGTGCCTTAGAGAAGAAATCAGTAACCTTTATCTGTAAATGGCTAGATAGTAATACATTTCAGACTTTGAAGACCAAGAGTAGAACTTGAGTATATTGTATAGGTAAATATGTAACAAGAAAGAAATCCCCTACCCTGTCCTGATTCCTAGGGAGGGCCATCCTGGGTTGTTAGCACACTTTAGGCCCAACCACCATATAGAAGAGGCATTCTCCAGATGAAAAGTGACCTTCCTGGTGGACTACACAGGGAGAATAAGCTGCAAGGGCCCGAAAGTCAGTATTCGTCTCTGCCTCCCTGAAATTGAGAACCCCATTCTCTCCCCTTAGAGAGCCAAGCCATGTCCACTTGAGCAGCTGGCCAGAGTGGAGCCAATTCATGGAGCTCAGGTTCTAGGTTCCTGGCAGTTGCCAAAAGCAGAGTTCTCAACTTTTAAGTCAAGACCAACATGAGCCATGGACAATGGCAACCCACCGTTATTGGCTGGGGAGGCAGGGCTGGGAATGAAACGAGGAGTGGAGGAAGATGTCTTAGCCTGGTCTCTATGGTTCACAGCGCCAATCTGCTCAAGAGTACTTGAAAGCCACACAAAAATTCAGCAAACTAGAACAGGTAACAGTTTGCCAACCCTCGCTTAAAAGTAAACAATGACTCCTGATACCAGACTATCTACTCTATGCCCTTTTTTCAAGATTTTAATTCATAAAATTCTTTTTTTTTTTAAGAAAAACACTTTACTAAAATCCAGTGGGAAGATAAATTGTAGAAACTGCATACAACATAAAACATCCAGTTACAAAGCTGCAATCTTGATAAACAACCAGCCACAGACATACTACCGAGCTATCAGTCCCAAATCCCCTCATTTGTATTGGAGAGGCTGGTTCAGCAGAGGTTCAATTGGGTCAAATTTGGTTTCCTGATTCTTTTTTTTTTTCTAATCGTTGATTTTTCATAGAGAGAGAATGTGCATGCCTTAATGGGGCAGAGAGACAGGGAAACAGAGGATCCAAATCCAGCTCCACACTGGCAGTATAGAGCCCAATGTGAGGCTCAAACTCACCAACCATGAGATCATGACCTGAGCCGAAGTTGAATGCTTAACCAACTGAGCCACCCAGGTGCCCTGGTTTCCTGATTCTTCAGGGCTGGTCAAATGAGTTTGCATGGCATGGTTCCAAGCAAACACAAAATGACCCTTCTGAAACCATCAAGGGTTCTGTGTTTTGTTTAGTAGTGAGGATTTATTTGTACTCCTGACTCTGACCTATCCCTCAGGTACCCTGGAATTTGTGATTTCTCTAGTTCTTCTGGCCGCTGATGGCCCAAGTAAGACTGTGGTGCCAGAACAACAGCTCTCCTGGTCTGTGGACATAAGCAGTAACTTCTCATGGGGGAAAGGACAGGCTGAGCAGTCTACCACAAGGACCTCCTGAGTGGCCAAAGACCCTGTGGCATTGACACAGGGCCATGGGGTAGAGGGCATGGCAGGCAAAGGTGCTACTCTGCAGCAGGTGCAGTGGCGTGTCGAGATTTGGACATGAGGAGCACATGAGAGAAGAGGAAGAACATTTTGGCAAAGTTCCCCATGGGAGGCACTATCAACAGCCAAGCATGGAGTAGGAACCAGCGACCTGAGGTAAGCCCCTCTTCCTGGCAGTCACTGGCCAAACTAGAGGTGCTGCTCATTCTTCTGTTTCTGACCAAAGCTGTGGATTTTCTGCACAGTTTCAGTGAGCCAGGCAACCCTGGTGAGTCCCTTGGTGGTCAGGGCTATTGGGACCTGTGTTTTCAGCCAAAGCCATGACAAGAATCTCCTGCTGCTGGAGCCTCTGCAGAGGCTGAGGGAGCAGGTCCTGAAGATGAAGGCTCACAAATTCAGGGCTGACTTCCTGAAGTCACACAAATCTCCAGAAACATTTTTCTCTAAGTTGTTCTTGCAGGGTGGTCCAGGACCTCTACATGTTGGCAGCAAATTGAGAGTAGAGCTCTAGGTGGGGGCAGAAGCCTTCCAGCCCCTGTCCTCAGTGCCCTACTTTGGAGGTAGGGAAGCAGCTCTTGGCTGGTGTCATAAATGAGTTCCCAGGTCCCAGAGAGGGCCTGGTGCTTTGCTAGTTGTAGAGTGCCCTTGGCTCTTGGAATTCCCATGAAATACATGGCCACCACCAGCTCTGGCTGTTCCTGGTAGCACCCTCAGTCTCCATCAGCTCTCAGGCAGTGCAGGCACATTTCGGCTCCCAAGCGCACACTGCTATAGCACCTGGCCTCTCCTGCTGGGCTGAGGGGTCAGTGCTCTAATCCAGAAACTCTTGCTGCCTAGATAGCTTTCTCACTTCTAAACATTTTTTTTAAACGTGTGTGCAGATTTTTCTCAGTAGATTTAGTCTAAAACAGAGTTTCTCAATCTCAGCACTCTTGACATTTTGGGTCAGACACTTCATCGTGGAGGACAGTCGGATGCACTACAGGATGGCAGCAGCTTGCCCACCTCTATCCACTGGGCGCCAGTATCACTTCCCCAGTTCTGACGAGCAAAAATGTCTCCAGACATTGCCAAATATCCCCTCGGGAGACTATTGCCCCACTTCGGAACTACTGGTAAAAAATAACTACTTTTGCATTACCAGAAGAGGAAACTGAACATATTTAAACTCCTTGAATTCTGGTTATTTTTATGCAAAAAATAAAATACAGCATTATAAGGATTATATAACCTAGAAAACGCTCGACTTAGTGTTTCATATATAAGAAACTATTTTGGGGAGCCAGACATGTGCCTAAAGATATAAAGATAGTTAATAATATATTTAGGATGGGTCAGTAAATAATAATTATTAAATGTGTCCATAACCCATGCTTGTTAATAATTTGAATCTATTACATGTTTATGAAGTTACCGGGGTTTTTCTCAACTTATTTTACATTTATTATCCATTTCACCCTCAGAATAATCCAAGGAGATAGGTACATTGTTGTTCTCATCTTTAACATGTAGAAAATGAGGTGCAGAGATGTTAAGTAACTTGCCCAGTATTGACAGGAGATAAGTGACAGCACCAGAATTCCAACTGAAGCCTTCAGTCTCTAGAGACTCAGCTTTCATAGTTTGCTATTTTTAAAAGAATGAAGCTTAATAATAAAAATGTGCTTTGAATTCCTGGTTGCAAGGATTTCTGGATGTGATGGATTTTATTGAATTAGTCACTGTGTTTCTCTTCGGGGTTCTTTTAATGCTTGCTCATAGCTCTTTTAAAAAGGATGAAGACTGAGTTCATTTAAGACCATTTTGTTCAGTACTTAAATAAGCTGAATGATGTTCATAATAATGAGATTTTGGATTATATGTGCAAAGATTTAAAATGTCCCAGGAGGAATTTAGTATAGAATTCATAAAATATTTCTTGACAGCTAGAGTTCTTAAGCACAATTGTGGCCAAAAAGTAATAGAATATCAAAAAGTGGAAAAATAAAAAACAGCTAACAATATGACTGCTATAATTTACCAGCATAACTTCCTAATGGGATTCAGGTCATAAATTCAATTTCCAGGTGAAAAGTCACTATTAAAAGTTGTTGAGAACAAAGCCAAGATTATTAGGATGATATAGAATGGGTAGAGATAAAGGAGAAGAGCAGACATGTTTAAGTAATATCCTCTGTTCTAAAAATCAACTGTTATTAGTTATGCATTAATATGTAAAGAAGTATAAGGTGTGCATACTACTACACAATTTGGACCTCGGAATTTCAAATAAATAATCATGTACCTGAGGTGAAGCAGGGAAGATATGATGCAAGAAGGAGAGATATTTTACTAGTGGGCAGGCAAGGACATGGGCATATTTAAATTTGGTAAGCAGAAAGAAATCTTTATTAGCGCTTATACAGTTAGAACTAGGTATGTCCAAGTACACATGCACACATGTTTACATATATATTCAAACACATTTTTGTCTGATCTAGTTTATTACCTGTTTGTTTTGTTTTGTTTTTAATGTTATTTCTTTTCAGAGAGGAGAGAAGAGGAGAGAGAGAGAGAGAGAGAGAGAGAGAGAGAGAGAGAGAGAGAATCCCAACCATGCTTCACACTCAGCATGGAGCCTGACATGGGCTTGATCCCATGAAACCATGAAATCATGACCTGAGCCAAAATCAAGAATCAGACACTTAATTACCTGAGTCACCCAGGCTCTCTGTTTATTATGCCCTAAAGATGCACTCAACAAGCCCAGACAGATTTGTCTTTCTAAGAACAGTAGTATAGTTATGGTATTAACATAATCTATTCCCCTAAATTACACATAGAGAGTGATTCCAGAACCCAAATGTGGGTCATTCATGTTTAACTTGGAAAAACTTTATGTCATACTCAAATAGCATATAAGATGCTATTAGGTCATGTTCGCATTAATAAATTATTATTTTATATCTCTATGTTAAACACATAGAGAAAGATAATTAAAGGAAGGAGCCTAGATTTTAAGAAATAAAATTATTTAGGGTTTCCCCAAAGCTTTGTAGCCTATGTAGAATCATGACAATATAATTTGACATTGGTCCTAGCCATGATGGTATGACCAGTACTAGCCTAGCTCTTCAAAAATAAAACAGAAAGTTTAATGAGGCAATTGTTTGCCAAAAGTGGACAAAAGGGACAAAGGATTGCAGGTTTTGAGAGTCTGGGAATACATGGAGTAAGACCCACAACATCCGTGGCTTAGTGTGTACAGACACTTTCTAGAACACAGGAAAGCCAGGGACAAACAGAGCACGATAGTCTTTCTAAACTGAGGAAATACAGATTGGCGATATAAATCATTAAACTGACTGGAGGTTGCGGATTAGGATAGAAAACAAAAGGGAGCTGAAGAGAAGACAACTCCCAGAATCTACATGGAGTTCCTCTTACTTTGCTGATCAAATACTATGCTGTGTGTATTGTGAGTGAGACTCTGGAAGGTCTGGAAGAGAACAGATGCTAGCCGTAAGCTAACTGGACATTGTAGCACCTGTGCTGTCTAGGAGACACAGAGGTCCAGCAAGAACGGAAAGTCTCTGCTGAACACTTGGTACTTTGCCTGACTCCCAGGAAGTCACTTACTGATCCTAGAATAATATGTAATACAGACTCACTCACTCTAACAAAGCTTTTTATAAGCATGGTTACCAGTAAGGGAATGCTTGCAAGAATGAAACTAAGCACTTCCCAGAGAAAGGCAACAGAAACTGACCACAAGAAAGCCTAGATGTTGGAATCAGTAGATGAGGTGCGTATGTATTTACATATGTCCAGAGACTTAAATGAATGTGTGTTCATAATAAATAAACAGATGAACCTGAAAAGTAAAATATTTGAATTTTTTTAATGTTTATTTATTTTTGAGAGAGAGAGAGACAGACAGAGTGTGAACAGGGGAGGGGCAGAGAGAGGGAGACACAGAATCGGAAGCAGGCTCCAGGCTCTGAGCTGTCAGCACAGAGCCCGACACGGGGCTCGAATTCATGGACCATGAGATATGACCTGAACTGAAGTCAGATGTTAACCAACTGAGCCACCCAGGCACCCTGAAAAGTAAAATATTTTAAAAGCAAAAGGGGGTGAGTGAATGGGTTAACAACAGCTTGGAAACAACAGAAGAAAAAGAAAAAAATAGAGACTCAAAGATGCATGAGTCAAAATTAAGTGGTAAAACATAAACATAAATGGTAAAATAGAAATATAAGTATAAAACATTAAATATATATAAATATAAATATTAATATTAATATTAATATTAATATTAATATTAATATTAATGGTCCCAGATAGAAGGACAAGGGAAAAGAAAAAATTCTTGAAGAAATGAGGGCTCAAACTCACCATAATTTGGTAAAAAAAATAAATAAATAAATACCAAGATCCAGGAAGGCCAGCAAATCTCAGAAAGAATGTATAGAAATAAAACACATTTGGATACGTTACCTTCTAACAGCTGAAAATGATAAATCAAGGTAAAATCTTGAGAGCAGCAAGAAAAACAACACATGCGAGAGCAATGAAACAAATGACAATTGACTTTTATTAATGTTTACTTATTTATTTTTGAGAGGAAGAGAGAGAGAGAGAGAAGAGAGGAGGGGCAGAGGGAGAGGGAGAGGGAGAGAGAAAATCCAAAGCAGTCTCTGCACCCTCAGCACAGAGCCCAACTTGGGACTCGAACTCACGAACCATGAGACAAAATCAAGAGTCAGATGCTTAACCAACTGAGCCAACCAGGTGCCCCCAAGTGATGACTGATTTCTAATCAGGCAGTGCAGACCAAAAAGAACATAATCTTAATAGTTAAAAAAAAAAAAAAACTTGTCAACTCAGACATTTATATCAAGTGAAAATATGCTTCAAATATGAATGTGATAAGAAAAAAATTTTTAGATAAAAAAAAAAACATGAAGCAAATTCATGTTATTCAAACTGAAGGAAAGTGACCAATATGGCAACTTCAATATACAGGAAGAGACAAAGAACAACAGAGATATAAATATCTGGGAGTGCCTGGGTGGCTCAGTGGATTAAGCGTCACACTCTTAACTATTCTTACATGACAGTCCAGATGGCGGCATTTCCAAACCTTAAGCTGTTAACATCCTTCTACTCTCTGAACCTTGAGTCTCAGGGCTTCCTATCCTTATGCATCATAATAATCAACTCCCCTTTATGCAGCATTCTCCTTCTCAAGGAAGAAAATACAGTCCCAAAGTTCCCAGCACAAGTGTGACTACATCTCTTTGGCCAAAACGTGGCTACACACCCACCCTAGACTGAACGTTGGCAAAGGAGAACAGGCCACCAATATTAGACCTGACCTGTCATGATTTAGACATTGGGCATTTTACTGTTGCTCAACCATGGGTCTATTAGTTAAAAAAAAAAAAAAAAAAAAAAAAAAAAAAAAAAAAAAAACAGGGGGTGGGGAGCACTGGCTATTGAATAGACAACCAGTAGAATGTACCACATTTGGTAAGACAAAATTAATCTGGAATTAGTGTACAGAATGGATGAGGGAGTGAGTTATAAAGGGAGGTATTAAATAAAGGGAGCGATGGACAGAGCATATGGAGGCAGATCATTAACCAGAGCACTGCCAGTAAGAGACTGCCTCAACAGTGCATGAATATAACCTTGGAAGACATAAACTACCATCTAATGTGAAGTTATAAAAAAGAGAACGCGAGAGATCCTATTTGGTTTGTACTCTGTGTTACCAGATTGTTTAATTGCTTTAATTTCTTCATATCCCCAGGAGACCACTTAGAATTGTCTCATGTGTCTCCCAATTTAATTTCTATCGAATACTTTTAAACCTCCTTCCTATACTCTTCACCTACCCTATGGCTTTTCTGGCAAAGGAGTACTGGCAGTCTTGCTGCTATCTTTTACTTATTAAAATGTCTTCGTTTGCACCAGCCTAATGCAGCATTCAGCACTTGGCATGCTGCCATGTTGGTTATTCCTTTTAGCTTGGGTTTTCAATTCCTGTTTTAAAAGAACATAACACCCAGTGGGCAATATGGAGATTAGAAGCAGCAAATGACATGACAAGGGCAAAAAACATATGTTATAAACATTATACATTTCCCTACAAGGGTGGGTATAAGTGGTAGCAAAGTAAACACAGACAATAAACACTCTGCTTCATTATGCTTTCTTTGTCGCATACATTTTATTTATTTATTTATTTATTTATTTATTTATTTATTTATTTTTTTTTTTATTTATCTATTTATTTAAATTCAACTTAGTTAACATTCCATGTAGTATTGGTTTCAGGAGTAGATTCATCACTTACCCAAAACACCCAATGTTCATCCCAACAAGTGCCTTCCTTAATGCCCATCACCCACCTAGCTCATACATTTTTTTTTTAAATTTTTAATTAGGCTCCATGTCCAGCCCAGAGCCCGACATGGGGCTTAAACTCACAACCCTGACAACAAGAACTGAGCTGAGATCAAGAGTCAGATGCTTCATCGACGGAGCCAAGTAGTCAACTCCATACATTTTTTTTTTAATCCATAATCATGGCTTGTGCCTAGGTCCTTCCTGTCTATTGTCAACCCACAGAGCTATAATACAGAGAACAATACTCAAACAGGACACCTGAAGTTTTCTAATCAAATGGGAATAAGACTTCTGGAACCAGTGCTTACCAATTTATCCAGAAATCTCACTATGTCTACACTGCAGCAGAATCAGTCCATTTATTTTGCACACAGTGCTACGTGTGGTCAAGTACAGCTTCCTAAAACAAAAGCCATCTCTGAACAAAACTTGATTCATAGGAGTAATCAGATTTCACCATTAAATTTATTGAGCATGTAATTTATAGGCACAAACCACAGCCAATATTGTAGGTGTGGCAAATAATTTTTAAAAATCAAAAATTAACGACCAGAGATTAAAACATACAATGGTAGCAGACACATTCTGATAAATCATAACATACATTTCTCAGTTGACATTAAGTGCTCACTTATACTTTAAAGCAATACCTGCTCTGCTTTTTTCTTTTTTTTTTTTTAACTGAAAAGTTTCTTCTTAACTTCATGACAAGGGAGACTTACCAAACCCTTCCTATCTACTCTGGAACGTTAACTTCAAAGAAAGGGAACAAATTCTAGGTTGGTAATGATCAGCTCTTCAATGTCCTTATGCTTAAAAAAATACAGTAATGCTTAAAAAAATAAATAAATAAAAATAAAAACAAAAACAAAAAAAATAACTTAGGTTCATTGTTGAAGTCTCTTCCAATTGTATTAAGAAATAGGTATCTGGGGCGCCTGGGTGGCTCAGTTGGATGAGCCTCCGACTTCGGCTCAGGTCATGATCCCGCATCCCGTGAGTTCGAGCCCCACGTCAGGCTCTGTGCTAACAGCTCAGAGCCTGAAGCCTGCTTCAGATTCTGTGTCTCCCTCTCTCTTCCCCTTCCCCGCTCATGCTCTGTCTCTCTCTGTCTCTCAAAGATTAATAAACGTTAAAAAAAATTTTTTTTAAAGAAATAGGTATCTCATTTCTTTATTTTCCTCAGACCATAGTAATGAGCTCTGAAAAAATTTATAACAAATATTAACTCAAAATATAAATTCTTGCATAAAGATAGACTAACATACTTAATATAATCATTTTTTTTGCTACATGACTTTATATATATTCAATCTACATTTTATATGATTTTAATATATTTTTTAATGTTTTACTTCTACAAATTGGAAGATACTATGTCCCAAGTTGCTGTACTGATTAATTTTTCTTCCAACAAATGGAAAAGAGAAGATGGAGAGTAAAATATGTCTTACAGCCATGTAGCCACTTTAGCCATATTCTGGGTGAAATAATGTGCCTTTTTAAAAGCAGTACTAATGATCAATATGGGGGTTTTGTACATTATCAATAGGGTGGTAACCCGAAGCTTTCATCAATTTACCTTTTCCTGATTCCAATTACAATACAAAAATATACATAATGTACTAATTCAAAAGCTCTCCATGCCAACAAAAAATATCGATGTCTAAATACACAGCACCAAGACTAAACACCTAACACCGACTAAAGGTTAAAGAGGTATCTTTTGTTTTTCCCTGTTGACAAAAGACCCCATCTGCTGGTTTCTATCATCAAAACAGCTTCCAGACAATTCATTAGGAAAACTAAATACTTACCAACCCATACTACTTTTGTACACAGATATATTGACTCCTCCTCCTGCACCGTGTCCCTGGACACCTAAACATTATTGAAGTCCTTTATATTATGCATGTTTAAACAAAGGTATGTACGAGTCTAAGAATTTCCCAAAAGAATTCACAAACCATTTCAGTGCAGCACTTAAAGTAAAATGGAAGAGCAATAAAAAGATTTTAGCCATGTGATCTTGTGAGCCTCACAGGAAAGGAGGAAGTTTCAACAGGAAGTGACTTAGACACTGCGAGTTTATTCTTCCTCCCTATGTACCATATTTCATATTCTGGAAAAGAAGCATCAACTTCAAATATAAATACTATATATATATATATATATATATATATATACACACACACACACACACACACACACTATATATATATACACATATATATATAACTTCAAATATAAATATTATATATACATATATATGTATGTACTATAAGTACTAAAATAAATTTCATGTTAAATAAAAATGTTAGATCACTTCAAAACAACTCAGAACTCAGGGGAGATGATGCACAATAGAGCATACTTCTACTCACATTGTTTATTCCTTTAAGACATATTTATTGTGCCACAAACACTGAAAACTCTAGAGGCCTAGGGAGAATATACGACGAAGAGGCATGATAATTGCTCTCCAAGGACTCTTCACTTTGCCTTCAATTTTATACAGACCTCTTTCACACATTCTTAAGGTTTGCAACTTGAAGTTCTTGAAGCACTAGCCAAAATGTTGTCTTTATTAGCAGAAAAATATTATTGTAGCCAAAAAGTTAAAATTATGAATTTTTTTAAATGATCTATTTCCCCTTCTTGAGTGACCAGAGAATAAGGAATCAATTTGTTAATTCCTTTTGCAGTTTCCAGAAGCCCCCCAAATTATCTTCTCAATTCTAATTCTACTTTTGTGATGGTTCTTTTTAAACTCCTACTTCAGCTTCACTACACCAAACACACTCCTCCAGTGTTGCTGTCTCACGGCTCAAGACGGATTTTCTACACTTTTCCTTTGAACAAGTTCCGGAAATTCAGAGGGCTCATGATCTTAAATCAAGTAACTATCCCCATGGCTGTGGTGTTGGAAAGCAAGACAATCACTTTCTAGGAACTTGCTTTTTGTCACTTTCACAATTACCTAGTCTTTGTTTATCTGAAGAAAGTTGAGGGGCTCCTGGGCGGTGCAGTCGGTTGAGCTTCTGACTCTTGTTAACGGTTCAGGTCGTGATCTCACAGTCATGAGATTAAGCCCCGTGTCAGGCTCTGCAATGAACATGCAGCCTGCTTGGGATTCTCTCTCTCTCTCCCCCCTCCTCTGTTCATGCTCTCTTTCTCAAAATAAATAAACACTTAAAAAATAAAATAAATTAGTAAGTTGTGTAAGAGACTTCAGATGCCTAAATGTCAGACGTGGTCCTTTTTTACAGAGAAAATAAAGAGTATTTCAGTAGAATGATCATCTACTTTATGCAGAAACTAAGCAAACACATGAAGTTCTTGTAAGCAAGTGAGGGAGTGAGGTTTCACTGGTAAATAAAATTATTTCAAATTGCTCAGATTTATTTTAAGTCAGCTTTGGAATCATTTAAAAATCATAACATATGCAAGTCCTGCGCTAGTCCAGCTGCTTAATTTTCCAGGATTATTTATAAATCACTTTTGTTCAATAAGTAAAATTACCTTCCCTGCTAAATTTGAATTACCAGACACTTCCAAAATATTTCTCAAACCAGCAACTGTTTTCTCATTCGCTACTTGGCATGTCTTCAACAACTTATTTAACACTTGTAGCAGTGTCTCAAAGATCTGATCCATCGTGCTGGAGTGATTTGTTTTCCCACTGCAGCATCGTTTGATTTCCAACAGACAGTATTTCTGCAAATAAGCTTCAGAAGTGTGAAGCGCCTCCATCACAGTCATGCACAAATGTGCCCAAACCTAACAGGCATGAAATAGTTAAATGGCAAAGCCCTAAGCAGCTGCAGCCAACAGCGACACATGATACGGTCCAAGAAATAACCTGAGAGACACTCCTTTGATTAATGCACTGAAAGATACTGAAATAGTTGTTCTCTTTCTGCCAAAAGCCAGAATGGTTTAAGACTGTTGGTCAAACTGAAATGATCATAAGAATCACCTAGGCAGCATTTTAAATCTAGAGATTCTTGGGTTCCATGCCCGGCAATTTTGTTCAGTAGCATTGGGAGCAGGGGGAAATCACTATTTTTTTTTTAAGTGCCCCAGTTAGGAAACTTTCTCCAGTCCTCTGCTCAGGCAGGATTAGAATAAATGATAGAACCATACATCAATACCAAGTGTTCTATATAAATACCAATTGTATTTTGATATATTTACTTTCAGAAATCATTCATGTATATACATACACTCAGTTTAGTGATCTTGGCTACAGTTCATTTAATTATGTGTCTAGAAATATTTTTTTTTAATTGGACACTTTTAGATATTCTTGCACAGAAATTTCTGAACTCAGTGGACCCAAATGATCAATATTCTCACGCATGAGTAAGTAGATCCTGTAATCAGCAACCCTTACAGAAAAAGACAGAAACAAAGTCTATTTGGATTTTAATTTCCTTCATGTGAAATGTGATGAAAGAACCATCTGGAACCATGTGACCATATGGAAACCACTGATCTATACCTCTCCTTCTTCCTGCCCCTCACCATCCCTTCTAAGGAGAGGAACAGCATTCCCAGGAAACTGTACTAGGCCATTTTTCAAAGAGGAAAGTGCTATCACTCCCCTACCTTCTAAATTCATATGGATAAATGCCATAGCATCTAGGAGCAGGAAGAGCCAAAGTTGTATATATGTGGGAGGCAAATCTACATTCTCTAGAGGCTATGTAAGGGGTGGTTAGAGCCTACTCTAGACCTGTGTCCAATCCTCATGATGACACTTATACACTTTCTACTTTGTCTATGTATTTAACCTCTCTTTGCTTTACTCTCCTGATCTGGAAAAATGGGGTACACTTTATTTTTTTTTTCTTATTTATTTATTTATTTATTTATTTATTTATTTATTTATTTATTTATTTATTTTTATTTTTTTATATGAAATTTATTGACAAATTAGTTTCCATACAACACCCAGTGCTCATCCCAAAAGGTGCCCTCCTCAATACCCATCACCCACCCTCTCCTCCCTCCCACCCCCCATCAACCCTCAGTTTGTTCTCAGTTTTTAAGAGTCTCTTATGCTTTGGCTCTCTCCCACTCTAACCTGTTTTTTTTTTTTTTTCCTTCCCCTCCCCCATGGGTTCCTGTTAATTTCTCAGGGTCCACATAAGAGTGAAACCATATGGTATCTGTCTTTCTCTGTATGGCTTATTTCACTTAGCATCACACTCTCCAGTTCCATCCACGTTGCTACAAAAGGCCATATTTCATTTTTTCTCATTGCCACGTAATATTCCATTGTGTATATAAACCACAATTTCTTTATCCATTCATCAGTTGATGGACATTTAGGCTCTTTCCATAATTTGGCTATTGTTGAGAGTGCTGTTATGAACATTGGGGTACAAGTGGCCCTATGCATCAGTACTCCTGTATCCCTTGGGTAAATTCCTAGCAGTGCTATTGCTGGGTCATAGGGTAGGTCTATTTTTAATTTTCTGAGGAACCTCCACACTGCTTTCCAGAGCGGCTGCACCAATTTGCATTCCCACCA
Organism: Felis catus; assembly: GCF_018350175.1. Classification (NCBI taxonomy): domain Eukaryota; kingdom Metazoa; phylum Chordata; class Mammalia; order Carnivora; family Felidae; genus Felis; species Felis catus. The sequence continues at coordinate 98,311,638 of NC_058368.1, read as the reverse complement.
ACAGTGCAAGAGGGTTCCCGTTTCTCCACATCCTCTCCAGCATCTATAGCCTCCTGATTTGTTTATTTTGGCCACTCTGACTGGCGTGAGGTGATACCTGAGTGTGGTTTTGATTTGTATTTCCCTGATAAGGAGCGACGCTGAACATCTTTTCATGTGCCTGTTGGCCATCCGGATGTCTTCTTTAGAGAAGTGTCTATTCATGTTTTCTGCCCATTTCTTCACTGGGTTATTTGTTTTTCGGGTGTGGAGTCTGGTGAGCTCTTTATAGATTTTGGATACTAGCCCTTTGTCCGATATTTCATTTGCGAATATCTTTTCCCATTCCGTTGGTTGCCTTTTAGTTTTGTTGGTTGTTTCCTTTGCTGTGCAGAAGCTTTTTATCTTCATAAGGTCCCAGTAATTCACTTTTGCTTTTAATTCCCTTGCCTTTGGGGATGTGTCGAGTAAGAGATTGCTACGGATGAGGTCAGAGAGGTCTTTTCCTGCTTTCTCCTCTAAGGTTTTGATGGTTTCCTGTCTCACATTTAGGTCCTTTATCCATTTGGAGTTTATTTTTGTGAATGGTGTGAGAAAGTGGTCTAGTTTCAACCTTCTGCATGTTGCTGTCCAGTTCTCCCAGCACCATTTGTTAAAGAGGCTGTCTTTTTTCCATTGGATGTTCTTTCCTGCTTTGTCAAAGATGAGTTGGCCATACGTTTGTGGGTCTAGTTCTGGGGTTTCTATTCTATTCCATTGGTCTATGTGTCTGTTTCTGTGCCAATACCATGCTGTCTTGATGATGACAGCTTTGTAGTAGAGGCTAAAGTCTGGGATTGTGATGCCTCCTGCTTTGGTCTTCTTCTTCAAAATTCCTTTGGCTATTCGGGGCCTTTTGTGGTTCCATATGAATTTTAGGATTGCTTGTTCTAGTTTTGAGAAGAATGCTGGTGCAATTTTGATTGGGATTGCATTGAATGTGTAGATAGCTTTGGGTAGTATTGACATTTTGACAATATTTATTTTTCCAATCCATGAGCAGGGAATGTCTTTCCATTTCTTTAAATCTTCTTCAATTACCTTCATAAGCTTTCTATAGTTTTCAGCATATAGATCCTTTACATCTTTGGTTAGATTTATTCCTAGGTATTTTATGCTTCTTGGTGCAATTGTGAATGGGATCAGTTTCTTTATTTGTCTTTCTGTTGCTTCATTGTTAGTGTATAAGAATGCAACTGATTTCTGTACATTGATTTTGTATCCTGCAACTTTGCTGAATTCATGTATCAGTTCTAGTAGACTTTTGGTGGAGTCTATCGGATTTTCCATGTATAATATCATGTCATCTGCAAAAAGCGAAAGCTTGACTTCATCTTTGCCAATTTTGATGCCTTTGATTTCCTTTTGTTGTCTGATTGCTGATGCTAGAACTTCCAGCACTATGTTAAACAGCAGCGGTGAGAGTGGGCATCCTTGTCGTGTTCCTGATCTCAGGGGAAAAGCTCTCAGTTTTTCCCCGTTGAGGATGATGTTAGCTGTGGGCTTTTCATAAATGGCTTTTATGATCTTTAAGTATGTTCCTTCTATCCCGACTTTCTCAAGGGTTTTTATTAAGAAAGGGTGCTGGATTTTGTCAAAGGCCTTTTCTGCATCGATTGACTGGATCATATGGTTCTTCTCTTTTTTTTTGTTAATGTGATGTATCACGTTGATTGATTTGCGAATATTGAACCAGCCCTGCATCCCAGGAATGAATCCCACTTGATCATGGTGAATAATTCTTTTTATATGCCGTTGAATTCGATTTGCTAGTATCTTATTGAGAATTTTTGCATCCATATTCATCAGGGATATTGGCCTGTAGTTCTCTTTTTTGACTGGGTCTCTGTCTGGTTTAGGAATCAAAGTAATACTGGCTTCATAGAATGAGTCTGGAAGTTTTCCTTCCCTTTCTATTTCTTGGAATAGCTTGAGAAGGATAGGTATTATCTCTGCTTTAAACGTCTGGTAGAACTCCCCTGGGAAGCCATCTGGTCCTGGACTCTTATTTGTTGGGAGATTTTTGATAACCGATTCAATTTCTTCGCTGGTTATGGGTCTGTTCAAGCTTTCTATTTCCTCCTGATTGAGTTTTGGAAAAGTGTGAGTGTTCAGGAATTTGTCCATTTCTTCCAGGTTGTCCAATTTGTTGGCATATAATTTTTCATAGTATTCCCTGATAATTGTTTGTATCTCTGAGGGATTGGTTGTAATAATTCCATTTTCATTCATGATTTTATCTATTTGGGTCATTTCCCTTTTCTTTTTGAGAAGCCTGGCTAGAGGTTTGTCAATTTTGTTTATTTTTTCAAAAAACCAACTCTTGGTTTCGTTGATCTGCTCTACAGTTTTTTTTTAGATTCTATATTGTTTATTTCTGCTCTGATCTTTATTGTTTCTCTTCTTCTGCTGGGTTTAGGCTGCCTTTGCTGTTCTGCTTCTAGTTCCTTTAGGTGTGCTGTTAGATTTTGTATTTGGGATTTTTCTTGTTTCTTGAGATAGGCCTGGATTGCAATGTATTTTCCTCTCAGGACTGCTTTCGCTGCGTCCCAAAGCGTTTGGATTGTTGTATTTTCATTTTCGTTTGTTTCCATATATTTTTTAATTTCTTCTCTAATTGCCTGGTTGACCCACTCATTCGTTAGTAGGGTGTTCTTTAACCTCCATGCCTTTGGAGGTTTTCCAGACTTTTTTCTGTGGTTGATTTCAAGCTTCATAGCATTGTGGTCTGAAAGTATGCATGGTATCATTTCAATTCTTGTAAACTTATGAAGGGCTGTTTTGTGACCCAGTATATGATCTATCTTGGAGAATGTTCCATGTGCACTCGAGAAGAAAGTATATTCTGTTGCTTTGGGATGCAGAGTTCTAAATAGATCTGTCAAGTCCATCTGATCCAATGTCTCATTCAGGGCCCTTGTTTCTTTATTGACCGTGTGTCTAGATGATCTGTCCATTTCTGTAAGTGGGGTGTTAAAGTCCCCTGCAATTACCACATTCTTATCAATAAGGTTGCTTATGTTTATGAGTAATTGTTTTATATATTTGGGGGCTCCGGTATTCGGCGCATAGACATTTATAATTGTTAGCTCTTCCTGATGGATAGACCCTGTAACTATTATATAATGTCCTTCTTCATCTCTTCTTACAGCCTTTAATTTAAAGTCTAGTTTGTCTGATATAAGTATGGCTACTCCAGCTTTCTTTTGGCTTCCAGTCGCATGATAAATAGTTCTCCATCCCCTCACTCTCAATCTAAAGGTGTCCTCAGGTCTAAAATGAGTCTCTTGTAGACAGCAAATAGATGGGTCTTGTTTTTTTATCCATTCTGATACCCTATGTCTTTTGGTTGGTGCATTTAATCCATTTACATTCAGTGTTATTATAGAAAGATACGGGTTGAGAGTCATTGTGATGTCTGTATGTTTTATGCTTGTAATGATGTCTCTGGGACTTTGTCTCACAGGGTCCCCCTTAGGATCTCTTGTAGGGCTGGTTTAGTGGTGACAAATTCCTTCAGTTTTTGTTTGTTTGGGAAAACCTTTATCTCTCCTTCTATTCTAAATGACAGACTTGCTGGGTAAAGGATTCTCAGCTGCATATTTTTTCTGTCTAGCACCCTGAAAATCTCATGCCAATTCTTTCTGGCCTGCCAAGTTTCAAAAGAGAGATCAGTCACGAGTCTTATAGGTCTCCCTTTATATGTGAGGGCACGTTTACCCCTTGCTGCTTTCAGAATTTTCTCTTTATCCTTGTATTTTGCCAGTTTCACTATGATATGTCGTGCCGAAGATCGATTCAAGTTACGTCTGAAGGGAGTTCTCTGTGCCTCTTGGATTTCAATGCCTTTGTCCTTCCCCAGTTCAGGGAAGTTCTCAGCTATGATTTCTTCAAGTACCCCTTCAGCACCTTTCCCTCTCTCTTCCTCCTCTGGGATACCAATTATGCGTATATTATTTCTTTTTAGTGTATCACTTAGTTCTCTAATTTTCCCCTCACACTCCTGGATTTTTTTATCTCTCTTTTTCTCAGCTTCCTCTTTTTCCATAACTTTATCCTCTAGTTCACCTATTCTCTCCTCTGCCTCTTCAAGCCAAGCTGTGGTGGTTTCCATTTTGTTATGCATTTCGTTTAAAGCGTTTTTCAGCTCCTCGTGACTGTTCCTTAGTCCCTTGATCTCTGTAGCAAGAGATTCTCTGCTGTCCTGTATACTGTTTTCAAGCCCAGCGATTAATTTTATGACTATTATTCTAAATTCACTTTCTGTTATATTATTTAAATCCTTTTTGATCAGCTCATTAGCTGTTGTTATTTCCTGGAGATTCTTCTGAGGGGAATTCTTCCGCTTGGTCATTTTGGATAGTCCCTGGCGTGGTGAGGACCTGCAGGGCCCTTCCCCTGTGTTGTGGTGTATAACTGGAGTTGGTGGGCGGGGCCGCAGTCCGACCTGATGTCTGCCCCCAGCCCACCGCTGGGGCCACAGTCAGACTGGTGTGTGCCTTCTCTTCCCCTCTCCTAGGGGCGGGATTCACTGTGGGGTGGTGTGGCCCGTCTGGGCTACTTGCACACTGCCAGGCTTGTGATGCTGGGGATCTGGCGTATTAGCTGGGGTGGGTAGGCAAGGTGCACGGGGGCAGGAGGGGCAGGCTTAGATCGCTTCTCCTTAGGTGATCCTCTTCAGGAGGGGCCCTGTGGCAGCGGGAGGGAGTCAGATCCGCTGCCGGAGGTTTGGCTCCGCAGAAGCACAGAGTTGGGTGTTTGCGCGGAGCGAGCAAGTTCCCTGGCAGGAACTGGTTCTCTTTGGGATTTTGGCTGGGGGATGGGCGGGGGAGATGGCGCTGGCAAGCGCCTTTGTTCCCCACCAAACTGAGCTCTGTCGTCAGGGGGCTCAGCAGCTCTCCCTCCCTTTGTCCTCCAGCCTTCCCGCTTTCCGAGCAGAGCTGTTAACTTATGACCTCCCAGACGCTAAGTCGCGCTTGTTGTGGGAACACAGTCCGTCAGGCCCCTCCGCTTTTGCCAGCCAGACTCGGGGGCTCTGCTTGGCCGGCGAGCCGCCCCTCCGCCCCGGCTCCCTCCCGCCAGTCCGTGGAGCGCGCACCGCCTCGCCGCCCTTCCTACCCTCTTCCGTGGGCCTCTCGTCTGCGTTTGGCTCCGGCGACTCCGTTCTGCTAATCCTCTGGCGGTTTTCTGGGTTATTTAGGCAGGTGTAGGTGGAATCTAAGTGATCAGCAGGACGCACGGTGAGCCCAGCATCCTCCTAAGCCGCCATCTTGCTGCTTCTCCAAATGGGGTACACTTTAATATTTACCCCGTTATCACCATATCTGTGATTGCTACCTTAGTATTCAGAGAGCCAACAGACCAGCAGCATAGGCCCTACCTGCAGCCTGTGAGAAATGCAGGACTTGGGCCCTGTCCCAGAATATGCATTTTTAATAAAACTTTCACACATGGCATCCGACAGTTTAAGAAGCACTGACTTAAGACATGGGAGGATCTTAGAATTTTAAGGAATTTACAAATTTGCTGTTACTATTTAGTTTAAATCTGAACATTAAACAAAGCTAAGAATTAAAAATTCTTATCAGGTATATAGGTATATACTTATCAGGTATATAGACCTGATAGAAGCAATGTCCAGTACGGTCTGTTGGGGACAAATCAGAACCAATAGAAACCAGTTTGGACCAGCAAAGAACGTGTACAGATGATGGCAAAACTAGAGACTGAGAAAGATGACACAGGAAGAACTACAAGAGAAATCTATCTCTGACAAATTTCCTTCAAGATTGTCTCTCTGGGAAGGGAGATAGAAAAGTCAATAAATAACAGTGAAGGTTTAATAATGCATGCACACAGAACAGAGATAGGTTAAAAAATAGAGAGAGAGAGAGAGACAGAGAGAGAGAGAGAGAGAGAAAGAGAGAGAGAGGTGCACTCTGCCTGGAGAGGTCAGAGAATGCTTTTTCAGGGGACCCACATCTGAACGGGGTTTTAAAGAAGACATGTAGACAAAGAAAAAGGCATTCTGAGCTTTGGAAATCTCAAATACAAATGCTTGAGGTCTTCACTGCATGGTCGCTGAAATTCAAGGTCACTACACCTTGCATGTGGGTGGCATGGCTCTGTGTTTATGAAGGAGAAAACCAGAAAAGGGTGTTGAAATGCTGCTAGATAGATGCTAGGGCCTGTCCCTCTGCTACACAGTTCTGTTGTGCAGGATGGGCCCAGAAATCTGCATTTATAGGCTGTCCATCATTCTGCTATATTTGATAAGACATGATACTGGTGTGTGACTTAATTATGAAATGTTTTTATTTCTTTTTAATAAGCATAACTGTGTCCCGGGCCAAATGAGCTGCCAATGAAGGGTTAAACTAGTGAAGTGACCAACATTATTGTTTAAGTGGATAAGTTGGAGAAATGTGGTTATGCATTTATTTATAAAAGGACAGTTAAAGGTATTGACTCTGGAGCCAACGTTCCAGATGTACTATGCAACCTTCTACAATCACTTTAATGCCCTGGGCCTCCTGACTTATCTCTGAAACGGGACACATAATGAGGCAGTTGAGGATCATGAAGCATCACAAACATTGTTTAACATACAGGAAACATATAGTAACAATAAATGCTTAGTCATCACCATCATAACCATGCTACGCCAGACTTCATATGATAGAGTTTTATGAACAATGCATCTGCCCCAAGTAAAGATTACAGAAGGATATATTTAAAAATCCTGTTAATGGGGGCACCTGGGTGGCTCAGTTGGTTGAGCGTCTGACTCTTGGTTTCGGCTCAGGTCACGATCTCATGGTGTCATAAGTTTGCGCCCCATGTCAGGTTCTGCACTGGCAGCACAGAGCCTGCTAGGAATTCTCTCTCTCTCGCTCTCTCTCTCTCTCTCTCTCTCTCTCTCTCTCTCTCTCTCTGCCCCTCCTCCACTTATAGTCTCTCTTTCCTAAAATAAATAAAAAAAATTTTTTTAAAGAGTGGTTTAAAAAAAAATTCTCATACTCAGTGCCTTATGCATAGATAGAAGTTCATGCTTATTTCAAAACTTCTCAGTACCCTTTTAAAAAGTAGAAACATTTCCTTGTACAAGTCTTCTTTTGTATTTTGAAGCATACATGGAATAGTGGCTCACTGATGTCAAATCTAATCAGAAAGATGAATGCTTGGCTACTATAAAGCAGCAAGACTTAAAAAGTCTCTTGAGGCCAAATGTGTTCTTCCTCAAACCAAACTCAGTGAAACAATGCACAGACTCCAGACTTAAACCAAGACATGGGCAGAGAAAAGTTTGAAATACTTTAATACAGTTACCACATTGCACAGAATTCCATCTCTCTCTTCTTAAAAATATTCTAATACAAGAATAAGTTAGCCAAGCCATGGCTCATTATAACAACAGATGCATCATCTAGGAATTCACAATCTGTTTGTACATTCATTCTTTTTTGGAATCTTGCAGTTAACACAATACTGTTGAAAGATGTTGAGGCTTGGTAGATTTGAAATATTTTGGTGATAGGCAGGCTCATTCCTTATTAGCAGCACTATGAATCAGTAACGACTGACATGTATTAAAAATTTCAAATAATTTCTTTTCCAGTGATTATACATTTCAAACTTGAATGCATTAAAAGATCACTATAACTTTCTCTTGATAACTCTGCTTTTCAAATGGTATATAACAAGATACGAATAACTAAAACTATGGAAACATATGTATAAATTGAAACTAACCTGTACTTATTTAACTCAGGCCTTTTCGAGGACATAATTTATCCTGGATGTGCTGCTGTTTCTGAGTAGTAAACATAAGCTGACGACATATATATATATATATATTCTGTATAGCTGGTATTCCAGGAACTTAAAATCTTGAAATAAAGAAATATAAAATGATATCATTGGGATAAAAGGTTGAAAACTCAATAGTTTCTATTTTTTCTTCAATGTTGAGGATATCCACAGAAGTTGCTGTATACTCCTCTCAAACCAGACAGTTTTAAAATGCTAAATAAATTCAATACAACCACAGCCTATTCTATCCTGCAGTCCTCCCAAGTGCCCTCCCCCAACTTGTCCTTCCACAGCTGGTATCTCTGCTTTCCTCTCCTGGCTGCAGGATGATTCCACCTTGTCCTCAGCATGCAACTTGAAGACCCCTTCCACAGATGAGCCTCCTCTGACTTCCAGAACTAGGTTAAATAGTCTACTGCAGACTCACCTCACATTAAGTACGTCTCCATTCTAGCATCTGTCGATATGCCATTGTATGGTGTGTGTGTGTGTGTCTGTGTGTTTAATGTCTGCCTCTCCACTATCTCTGTGGAGGTAGAAACTTGACTTACTAGAGTCAGCCTCAGTGCCGATCACATAAAAGACACTTAAATACTGATTGAATGAATGAATACATTTTTTTAAATAAATATTTTATTTTATTTTATTATTTTATTTTATTTTATTTTATTTTATTTTTCAATATATGAAGTTTATTGTCAAATTGGTTTCCATACAACACCCAGTGCTCATCCCAAGAGATGCCCTCCTCAATACCCATCACTCACCCTCCCCTCCCTCCCACCCCCCATCAACCCTCAGTTTGTTCTCAGTTTTTAAGAGTCTCTTATGCTTTGGCTCTCTTCCACTCTAACCTCTTTTTTTTTTCCTTCCCCTCCCCCATGGGTTTCTGTTAAGTTTCTCAGGATCCACATAAGAGTGAAACCATATGGTATCTGTCTTTTTCTGTATGGCTTATTTCACTTAGCATAACACTCTCCAGTTCCATCCACGTTGCTACAAAGGGCCATATTTCATTCTTTCTCATTGCCACGTAGTACTCCATTGTGTATATAAACCACAATTTCTTTATCCACTCATCAGTTGATGGACATTTCGGCTCTTTCCATAATTTGGCTATTGTTGAGAGTGCTGCTATAAACATTGGGGTACAAGTGCCCCTAGGCATCAGTACCCCTGTATCCCTTGGGTAAATTCCTAGCAGTGCTATTGCTGGGTCATAGGGTGGGTCTATTTTTAATTTTCTGAGGAACCTCCACACTGTTTTCCAGAGTGGCTGCACCAATTTGCATTCCCACCAACAGTGCAAGAGGGCTCCCGTTTCTCCACATCCTCTCCAGCATCTATAGTCTCCTGATTTGTTCATTTTGGCCACTCTGACTGGCGTGAGGTGATATCTGAGTGTGGTTTGGATTTGTATTTCCCTGATGAGGAGCGACGTTGAGCATCTTTTCATGTGCCTGTTGGCCATCCGGATGTCTTCTTTAGAGAAATGTCTATTCATGTTTTCTGCCCATTTCTTCACTGGGTTATTTGTTTTTCGGGTGTGGAGTTTGGTGAGCTCTTTGTAGATTTTGGATACTAGCCCTTTGCCCGATATGTCATTTGCAAATATCTTTTCCCATTCCGTCGGTTGCCTTTTAGTTTTGTTGGTTGTTTCCTTTGCTGTGCAGAAGCTTTTTATCTTCATAAGGTCTCAGTAATTCACTTTTGCTTTTAATTCCCTTGCCTTTGGGGATGTGTCAAGTAAGAAATTGCTACGGCTGAGGTCAGAGAGGTCTTTTCCTGCTTTCTCTTCTAGGGTTTTGATGGTTTCCTGTCTCACATTCAGGTCCTTTATCCATTTTGAGTTTATTTTTGTGAATGGTGTGAGAAAGTGGTCTAGTTTCAATCTTCTGCATGTTGCTGTCCAGTTCTCCCAGCACCATTTGTTAAAGAGACTGTCTTTTTTCCACTGGATATTCTTTCCTGCTTTGTCAAAGATTAGTTGGCCATATATTTGTGGGTCTAGTTCTGGGGTTTCTATTCTATTCCATTGGTCTATGTGTCTGTTTTTGTGCAAATACCATGCTGTCTTGATGATGACAGCTTTGTAGTAGAGGCTAAAGTCTGGGATTGTGATGCCTCCTGCTTTGGTCTTCTTCAAAATTACTTTCACTATTCAGGGCCTTTTGTGGTTCCATATGAATTTTAGGATTGTTTGTTCTAGTTTCGAGAAGAATGCTGGTGCGATTTTGATTGGGATTGCACTGAATGTGTAGATAGCTTTGGGTAGTATTGACATTTTTACAATATTTATAAAATAAATATTTTAAAAGAGAGAGAGAGCGTGTGCACGCATGCAAGTAGGGGAGGAGAAGAGACAGGAAGAGAGAGAGAATCCAAAGAAGGCTCCATGCTCAGTGCAGAGCCCAGTGTGGGGCTTGATCCCATGACCATGAGATCATGACATGAGCCAACACCAAGAGTTGGACACCCAACCGAAAGAGCCACTGAGGCACTCCTACGTGTTTTTTAATTAATAATTGTCAAGGCTCTTTTTTTAATAGATTTTTTTAACATTGTTTTTTGAGAGAGAGAGAGAGAGACAGTGAGCAGGGGAAGAGCAGAGGGTTCTTTAAATACTTCTACATCTGCTAAACCCAAGAAATAAACATACACTCTTCCCTGGACAGTTTACAGAAAGACCAAGTCTTTATATTACATGATAATAGATGGTGACTACCCTCATCATGGTGAGCACTGAGTAATGTAGAGAATTATCAAATCACTAAGTTGTATACCTGAAACTGATAGAACATCATATGTCAACTACACTTCAATAATAAATATGTACACACATATATACATCAAATAAAAAAGCAAACACAAAACTGTGGATCCTGCCAGATGATGGAAAATTAACTTGTCCATTTGCATAAAATGTTTCATGGCTTATTTGAATTGAACCAAACTTTTGAGAATCAAATCAAGAACAATTTTTAGCTGTAGCTGAGAAGCTGGGAAAGAAAGAATTATACTCTACCTAGGGTTTCCTTACTCCATTATATATGCTGATTTTTATCTTGAGGGAAAGGAAATGCCCAAGCATAGCAGGCTCTTTCCTCAACACCGTGTCAAGATTCCATTTCACTCCTTCCTCTGTCATCCCACATAAGCAGAGTTTTCCAGTCACCTGTGGGTGATGGAGTCTGCTACTGAAAAACCCAACAGAGCAGTGAGAGTTAGGAAACACAAAATGTTTTCATGCATTGGACCTAAACACAGTTTAGGTCAGTTCAGATCGCCACCCTCAAGGAAATGAACAGTCACAGGAACTTCTACAATATTTCTTCATTGCTCTTTGATATAGATACATAATTTCAGAGATAAATGGTTCCCTCTCTTCTACACCCAACCCCACTGAGTTTCACCACCACAGCTGAGACTTCAGCATACTTCCAAGATTTAGTCATGCTGCTTTAGTTATGAACCTTTTATGAAAAAGTTAGCTTGTTGTGAATCAGACCTTCCCACACAAGGCCACAAAAATGTGTGAGTTCATTTCTGAACAAAATATTTAGCTGAGTTAGGTTTGGTTTGCTTGTATCTCACACAAGACATGAGAACAGAAATCTTATTTTTGCAACAAGCGATCCATGATTTTTATTTATAATATCATAATCATCTTTGCAGATGACTAGATCTAACTCACTTTTCACGCTTTTCTTCTTTATGTGTTCCTACAGGTTATCGAACGAAGTTTTAAAAAAACTTAGTTGATTCTAATTTTCACATGGGAGAACAGAGCTCAGGTTGTTCTATTCTAAAAAATTATATAGGAGGATGCTGTCCTATGTCAAAGGGGCTGAAGCCCATACAAAATGTGTCATTGCCAGTGAGCCTTAAGTGGCCGGACAATTGGCTCACATTTATGAGTCAGAACTGAAATCCCTCTTTGGTGCCAGTCATGGTGCCTGGTCAGCATGGGCCTCTGCCCAGGGTCAAATGAGGTTTTACTCCCTAAGGACAATGACATGAATCTTATTCATTAAATCTGAGGCTTTTCTGCCCCATAATGTGATTCACACACTCAAAAATGAATAGTTTAATGCATACACACTTCAAATAGCCTCACATCTTTAAATGGGAATTTGAATGGTTAGAACTATACACACACACACACACACACACACACACACACACACACATAAACACACACACCACTTTTAGTTTCCAGGACTCAGCAGAGCAGATCAAGATCGAGATATCAAAGTCTTGATGACTGCGTATTTCCAGCGGGCTGGTCTCCTACTTCCCATTTGGGAAGAAGGGCTCTAAGAAGTACAAGTCTTCAGAGATAAACAACAGTGGCCAGAACTCAGGACTTACTGAGACTATATGATCAGCTTTCCTAAGCAAGGTTGTCTTATTCAAGAGGTTTGTGATACAAATCTAATTATTTAGAGACAAATGCTATACCCCTGGCTCCAAAGTATGGCGATTGCTTTAGAGTATTTTATATGTACTATCTCACAACAAAGCTCATTCGAGTTAACATTTAAATCACCATTTCATCCGGATGCGTACTTTAAAACTAAAATTCAACACTGGCAGCTGTTTCTCCATCTGAAATGAAAAACCTTCTCCAAGTTATCAACTGAAATCATTTCCTTCCAACACAATTTTAACCACCTCCTCAAAAAGATGTTGAAGTTAATTATACCTGATAATGACTCTTACCTCTCAGGAAGCACCAGAGAGTCTCCCAGGACACTCTAAGAAGGTATTTTCTAGTCTTGTCCAACCAGAAGCAACTAGGATGTGAAAGCAAAGTCCTCCACACATGGAGAAACCAAAGAACCAGTTCAGGGACAGAAAACTCCCCAAAAGTCCTTAGATATGAGGCACAAACAGTGTGTCTGAGAGACTGAACGCCAGTAGTAAGAACCCTTGTGAATCCATTTTAAGATGTCCTACCAGTCTCATAAGTAATTTGAACTTCATTTTCCTCAGATGTAAAAGGTACAGAATAAAGCTGAGCCCACAAAGTTGTGAAAATTAAAACAAATTCCACATTTAAAAAATTTTTAAAAACATTAAATCCTCATGTTAGGGTGAGATACTGTTTATTAACTGGGGTTGGAAAAAAGAAACTTATGTGATCACGAAACTTAAGTATTCTATAGCTTGTCCCAAAATAGCCAGAGATACTTCCACGAAAATGTAAATCCACCCTCTATATCAATTAAGCAAATAGTCCACAGAACATTCTCTCCCAGAGAGAAAGTAGTCAGTTTTATGATGTAGATAGATATAAATTCTATTATCAAAAGTATGAAATTCCACACAGATAATATTATGAAATACTCACAGCAATCAAAGTTAGAATCAATCTGGTTCTATCTAGACTGATTTCTTGCCTTAAGCCCTCATAGCTACTACCAGTCAAATGTTTGTTTACACATCAAAAGATCTGATGTTCACAGATCTCAGTACATTTTTATTTCTATCTTGGAACAGCAACTCAGGATTCTGTAACCTAAAAGCCATAAATATATGAACTGAAAACCCACATACAGACTGAATAATAAATAAATGTTTGATCTCCTAGGTTTTTTGCTTATCTAAATACATTAAGAATTTTTTGAACCCATCGCTCTGTTATGAACTCAAAGCAATGTAATTTCACCCTTCAGTTAAATGGAAATAGCTTTCAGTCATCCAAGTTAAGACTCCAAAGTTAAATCCAGAAGAAAAAAAAAAGGAATTATTTAACTTTGAAATTGTGTCATCTGTGCAGAGTAACTTTTTAAATCACGCTGCTTATAACAAGTGTAGTTTACTGGTTTAAAAATTTGTGTGACTCTATTTTCTGTGGTCTGTGATAAGCAATACATAGTTAAAGCTCTGATATCTGTATATAAAAGGCATTATCAAGATCACCCCTCAGCCACGTGCAAATGAGTGTCACGTCATCTCCTGGCTTACTCTGCCCCATCACCCCTGCTGCAGTTCTTGCGTGACTGACAGTGGATGGTCTTTGAGAGCAACGTTGGCAATTCCTCCGTGTGTCCTAATTAAACGATTCTGCAGGGGTCAGAGCGGATCTCTTCCCTGTGCCTGCAAATGTTCCCTTGGAATCCCATGAGGGCGGGCCTTCCTGAGATATCCCAACAGTTAATGCTGGTACCTCCATCTTTTGCCTGTTTTAGAATCACTGGAAACCCAGGTAGCCTCCCTTCCTAGCACTTGCCCTGTAAGAAATGTGGGAGAGAAGGAAGACGTTGTTATGTCAGTCAGCTGTCCCCTGACATTTCTTTCTCCAGTGGCACAGGAATGGCTGTACTTCCTGTGCACTTCCAAAATTACCCTGTGAAGAAACATTCCAGTCTCTGCATCTTGCAGAAAGCTACAAACATGAGGTGAGAAATGGTGACATAGCGAAGAAATATATTTTTAAGTTTTTGTCTTGTTTTGTTTTGGTTTTGGTTTTTGTTTTTTTGTTTTTTTTTTTTTTTGTTTTTTTTTTTTTTTGAGGGAAGGAAGGGGCAGAGAGAGAGACGGAGAGGGAGAATCCCAAGCAGGCTCTGTGCTGTTGGTGCAGAGTCCGACATGGGGTTCAATTTCATGAACTGTGAGATCGCAACTTGAGCCAAAATCAAGAGTTGGCTGCTCAATGGACTGAGCCACCCAGGAGACCCAAGAAATGTCTTTTAATATGTACTTTTTTTGGTAGCTTTTCTCTGTAAGATTCAATTATTTATCTCATTGCTTCTTTTTCTCCCTCTTATTGAAGGGGGAAAAAAAGCCACAAATAGGGTAGGCCACCTTCAAAACTTGATGCCGTTAGGAAGGTCTCAAACTATGAATCACACTCATTTGGACTGGACTTCTTTTCCTTCAGGAGCTATCTCTCTATATGTGTATTCCCTACCAGATGTACACAAGTTACCCATTCTATTCATCCCATAGAATTGTTCACGTAACAATTGAACATACGATGATAAATACTAATCTATTAGCCTACTTGATGCAAAATGATGTCAAGAGAAAAAAAAATGCCTGGAGATTCTGAGCATTGTGGCAAGTCTCATCTTGGAGAAGCAAGCCTCTACCACTCTAAAATTAGTTTTGTTCTTGAATTATTCCAATTGTTATCCGAATGACTCACTATACAGGGCTCAGATAGATGCAATGCAAGGGCCAATCTTTGAGGCTCTATTTGAGCACTGATATCCTACTTTAGTTAATCAGAAAAGGAAGTGAAAATAAAGAGGACAAAGCCCCAGCTTTAGGGAGTACTACAGGTTAACCCAGAATACTGGTCCTGAGGCAAAAGGACAAGACATAAGGGTTAACATGCCTCGGCCAATTTCACACAGGCTGGCTTCCGCAAAATTCTACAGAAACCAGCCTCTGCCAAATTCCTGAGGCAATCAGTCCTAGGCATAGCTGGCTGAGAGGGCAGCTCAGCCCACAGGTTCAATGAGGCTGCCACCGCAGGTCTCAGACCCCATCCCCCTGATCATGTGAGGAGACGGACATCAATCAATAAATGCTGAAATAGCAGAAAAGGGATAGAGGACAAGCTCTGGCAGTTCATACATACTGCTACTGTGACACAGGGCTTGGACCCAAGGCTTCGAATGTGGCTGATTAAGGCCTGGCACTCCTTCAATTATGTTGCTTAAAAACTCCACAGCACAAAAGCCAGGATTCCTGTCTTGTTGTCTAGCCAACTGGCCTTTTGTGCTCAACACATATGCAATTTGTTTTGTGTTGGTAGAAGAAGAAATTGGTACAAACAGAACCACCTTTGTGTAAGATATTTTAGCACTGTCTAGCAGAACTTTTATATTTTGACCCAGGATTTCAACTTCTAGAAATTTGTCATAAATACATATTTGCAAAATGATGTTTGTACCAAGTATTCATAGCGGCACTGCTTTTTTAATAGCGGATTACAAAGAGAGTAATGTTCACCAACAAGGTGTTGGTTAAATACATAATGCTACATCCACATAATGGAATACTCTACAGCTGTTAAAAAAAAGGATTAGAAAGCTTGCTTTGCATTAATATATAAATACTCCAAAATACACTGTTCAAAGTGTAGGCAAGGTGTAAGTGTATTCATTTGTTCCCTTCCTAATATTTGAATGATAGGGACATAGTGCAAACTATTAAATGCATCAAGATTGAAGTGATGAAGGATAAATCTTCAAAGGCATAATATTTAGCAAGTAACCACAAAACAGAACACTAAAATGCAGTATCACTTGTAATTCTGAGAGTTTTCAAGATGAATTTCAACTGGTACCTCAAGCTACTTATGTAGGCAAGACTTAACTGAGCACATTTGTGGAAGTATTCAGTTTATGAAAAAAATGAGAAATGATACAAGTAAGGTCAGTCTACTGAGTGATTCACAAAGACTTTTCAGATTATATTCCAGGAATTTCATATATTGAAAAAAAAATTTAAAAAAAATAAAGACCTTTGGATTATCCATAGTCTGATTAGTTTTTAAAACTTTTCAATTCTATATCTATAATTACAAAATTGTGGAAACTGATACTCAGAAACATGGTCTTGTGGTATGCAGCAAAATAAACAGGCTAGAACAACATAGTATCAAGTTTAAATCAAAGCTCTGATTTTTGACCAATCATTTGGTTTCTAAGGACCTCAGTTTCCCAATAAGCTAGAAAATAAAAGCTAGGCATAATTATGACCAAGATTCCTTCCGGGTTTACTATTCTAGAATTCCATTCAATATGACTATCATATGGTACAAACTCTAAGGTTTCGAAAATACATTAAAGAATCATGATACAAATAATAGAGTGAAGTCAGCAATTAGCAAAGAAGAATATGCAGACAAAATACAGCAAATGAAGGTTTCAATTGTGTTATCTTGATGACAATTTGACTATTGAGAGGTCTGGGTGATGAAGAACCTACCATAAAATGAAGCCTAGTATTTTCCCAAAGCTGCACAGTGTTTCAGAGTGAATATTATAACCTTTGTAGAGAGAGCATGAGATGAATATCTTAAGATCCAAAATGGTCACCATTTTGAATGAGCTTTGAAGGTACCACAGAGTTCCATCTCCCAACATGAAACATCACTCTAGAAGTTCTAGCTGCCTGGGGCACCTGGGTGGCTCAGTAGGTTAAGCACCCAACTCTTGATTTCGGCTCAAGTCATGATCTCCCAGTTTGTGGGTTCAAGCCCCGCACTGGGCTCTGTGCTGACAGAGTGATGCCTGCTTGGGATTCTCCCTCCTTCCCTCTCTCTGCCCCTCCCCTGCTTGCATTCTCTCTAAAGAAATAAATAAATAAACTTTAAAAAACTTCAAATATCAAGCTATAATTCTCATCACTTACAAATTCTTCTACAGACTAGGAAAATCCATCTATTAAACAAAAGCCACATGTTCCTATGGCCTAAATTTTCTCTAGTAAATATACCTAAGGGAAGAGCTGTAAGACCATGGTATATGTACATACTTGGTTGAGTGAGTTAATGCTAAATTATTTTCCAAAATGCTTACACCTGTTTATACTCCATTTGGTGGTATGGAAGAGCTCCAGATGTGTTATCTTCTTGGCAATATCTAATATCATCAGCACTCTTAATTTTTACAATCTACTGCCTTTAAATTATTCATTCTCAACTTCCTTTCCTTTCCTTTGGTTTTTCCAAGTTTAGAGTCACATGACAAGCTTGTGCTAATAATCCACCACCACATTCACCCCTATCAGCTCTCCTATGAGCCTTTACTCTTTCCTTCATTTCTAACAACAACTCGCTACCCTTCAGTTTTAAGTTGTTTATTTTTTCAAATAATACATCTGAAAGTTATTACTGTCACGACCTGGATATTCGGTGTTATTGATAACTAACATGTTTGTTGGCTGCCACGTAGACCTCGTAGCTCTCCAATATCATCCACTGGAGCCAAGTATCAGAAACCATGTGATAAAGTTGGATGGTTAGTTGTACCATATGCTTATTTCAAAAATGCAAATTTGTTCCAAACGATTGAAATATTGGAGAACTCTTTCAGCCTCACACAAATTTTGCACTTGCTTATGCACAAATTCATTCGTGACAAATATTAGGTGAAGAAAGAAAACTACTCAGATGTAGCAAGTCACGTAGGAATACACAAAAACCAAGCTCAATTTCAACGCTTCAAGCCAGGATGTCCACCCTCTCTTTACACCTATATTTTCACATCAGTTAACAAGTAACTATTGTGCTCTTTTTACCAGGCACAGTGGTAGACACTAGTGATCAAGGTTCTCTGTGGTCATCAAAGTCATAAATATGCACAAGCTCATAAAAGCTATTTTTGCCGCAATAATTACCAAAGTGTAATAGTATTAAGTGCTACAAAGAATAAGTGCATGATGTTGTGAACATGTGTTACATGAACGAAGTTCTAACCAAACTTGGAAGCTACAATTCAAGGAGAGCAGACAAAGCTGCCTTGAGAAAGTGACCTTTCAAATCAAATAGCAAAAGTGAATTCAAGTTAGCCCGATAACAGATACGAAGGAAAAGAAGGGAAGGCTACATGGGAAGGCTCTAAAGTCAAAAGAAATTTGTCCCCTGGAGCACTTGGGTGGCTCAGTCGGTTAAGCATCAGACTCTCGATCTTGCCTTAGGTCAGGATCTCACAGTTCGTGAGACTGAGCCCTATGTTGGGCTTGGTGCTGACAGTGTGGAACCTACTTGGGATTCTCTCTCTCCATATCTCTCAGTCTCTTTCTCCCTCTCAAAATAAGTAAACTTTAAAAAGAAGAAAAAAAAAAAAGAAATTTGTCCCTGAGGAGGAATAGAGAGAAGGCCAGTTTCACAGAAGCACAGCAAATGAGAAGAATAATGATTTGGTAAGAGGATATGGTGGGTTGGGTGACAGCCCCCCAAGAAATATGTCCACGTGGAACCTGTGAATGTGATCTTGTTTGTAAAAAGGGGCTTTGCATATTTAATTTTGCAAAACATCTTCAAGATGAGATTTTCATAGATTCACTGCATGGACCTTAATTTCAGTGACACATATCCTTATAAGGAACAAGAAAGGAGAAAACAGAGAGACACACAGAACAAAAAGTGATGTGAAAATAGACTCAGAGATGGAATGATGGATCTACAAGCCAAGAATGCCAAGGATTCCAGAAGCCACAAGAAGCTAGGAGAGAGGCATGAAGAGATTTTCCCTCAGAGCCCACAGATGAAACCATCACTGGTGATACCACGATTCTAGACTTCTTCAGAACTCCAAGTGAATAAATTTCCATTGTTGGAAGTCATCCCAGCTTGTGACAATCCATTGTGGCAGACCCAGGAAACTGATACAGAGGCCAAATCATTCAACGGCCTTATAACTTAGGTAACTATGGCAGCCAGATTCCAAGAAGGCTCTCATTCATCTGTGTCTCCAGATATTCACAACCTTGGGTCATCTGCTGCCCTTGAATGTACCTTGAGATCAGGCACATAGTTCAGGTTTTTCTGGATCCTTATTTTATATTTTCATTTTATTATTTCCAGGGCTTAGCATTGGGCCTAGAATATAAGAAAAGCCCAATAAATATTTAAGAAATGACTACCTGACCACTTTAATTTAGATAACAAGAGAATTGGAGGCTTGTGTAATTTGGGAGAGGGTCTAAAGAAAGGATATTTAAAATTACCAATGTTTAAAGGAGAGGAATTCTTTGTGAAAAGAGAGAGTACACACAAAAAAAATAGTCACCACAGTATTGTGGCCTGCTATTGGATCAAATGATAAATTGCAATTCTACTCTTAAAAGATGGCAGGGTATTTCTTCACTTTGTTAACTGTGCTCTGTGAACTTGAACATATAACTTAACCTCTCTGTCGATTGTCTTTCTCATCTGAAAAATGGATATAATAACTGTCCAAGCCTCAGAGGGTCTAGTGAAGATTAAAAGGCAATGTAGATATAAAAGGCTTAGAACTGTACTCAGAGTATTATATAAACTCAATAAATCTGACTTTTTATTAACATTAATATACAGAACATTCCATTCAAAAGCAGCAGAAAGCATATTCTTCTCCAGTGCAAAAGGAACATTCTCTATGAGAACATTGCAATCACATCAGGTATCTTTTCATATTACAGTGATATGAAACTAGAAAGCATAGGGATGCCTGGGTGGCTCAGCCGGTTGAGCTTCCGACCTTGGCTCAGGTCATGATCTTACGGTCTGTGAGTTTGAGCCCCACGTCCGGCTCTGTGCTGACAGCTCAGAGCCTGGAGCCTGCTTCAGATTCTGTGTCTCCCTCTCTCTCTGACCCTCCCCCGTTTATGTTCTGTCTCTTTCTGTCTCAAAAATGAATGAACATTAAAAAAAATAAATTTTAGAAACTAGAAATCATTAACAAGAGAAGTATCAGAAAATCCATGAGCATATGGAAATTAAACAACACCTTCTGGAACAACCAATGGGTCAAAGAAGGCAATCAAAAAGGAAATTAAAAAAAATTCTTGAGACAAAGATGGAAGCTCAATATATCAAATGTACACAATGCAGCAAAAAGAGTTCTAAGAGGAAAGATTATAGTAATAAAAACTTACATTAAGAAAAAAGAAAGATCTCAGGCACCTGGGTGTCTCTATCGATTAAGCATCTGACTTCAGCTGAGGCCATGATCTCACGGTTCATGAGTTCAAGTTCTGAGTTGAGCTCTATGCTGACAGCTCAGGGTCTGGAGCCTGCTTCAGAATCTGTGTCTCCCTCTCTCTCTCTCAGCCCCTCCCCCACTCGCACTCTTGTCTCTCTCTCTCTCTCTCTCTCTCTCTCTCTTTCTCAAAAATAAACATTACAAACAAAATTTAAAAAAAAGAAAAAAGAAAGATCTCAAATAAATAACCTAAGTTTATAATTCAAGGAAGTAGAGAAAACAATAATGAGGCAGAAAGTTAGCAGACGTAAAGAAATAGTATTAGAGCAGAAATAAATGGCATAGACAATAGAAAGAGAAATAGATAAGTTCAACAAAACTAAGCCCTGGTTTTTTTGAAACGCTAAACAAGGTTTACAGACCTTCATCCAGATGAACTATGAAAGAAAGAGAGAAGACTCAAATAAGTAAAATTACAGATGAAAGAGGACACATTACCACTGAAATACAAAGGATCATAAGAAATTGCTATCAATAATCATGTGCTGACAAATTGGGTAATCTGGAAGAAATGGATAAATTCCTGGAAACATACAACATATCAAGAAGGAAACATGAAGACATAGAAAATTCTGACATAAATAACAAGTAAGGAGTTTTTTTAAGAAGAAAAAAAATTAAGATTGAATCAGTAATCAAAAATCTCCCCTACCACTCCCCCCCCCCCCCACAGGACCAGATGGTTCCAATGGTGAGTTCTACCAAATACTTAAAAAGTAATTAATCCAATTTTTCGCAAGTGCTTCCAAGAAATTGAAGAGGAAGGACCACCTAAAAACTCATTTTATGAGGCCATTTTATTATTTTATGAGGCCATTATTATCATTTTAGTACCCTGATAACAAAGCCAGATATGGACACTACAAGAAAATAAAATTATAGGTGAATAATCCTAATGAATATATATACAAAGTATATATGCAAAACTCTTAACAAAATGGTAGTAAATAGAATTCACACACTGTAAAGGATGATACACCATTACCAAATGAGATCAAGTCATAGGATGCAAGAATGGTTCAACATATACCAATCTATAAATATAATATGTCATATTAACCAGAATGAGGGATAAAAATCTCATGATCATCTCAATAGATGCAGGAAAATTCATCTGACAATATTCAACATGCTTACATGTTAGAAACTCTCAACAAATTGAATACAAAAGGAATTTAGGTCAATATGTTCAAAGTCCAGTTATGACAAATCTACAGCTAACACTCTACTCCATGGTAAAAAGCTGAAGGCTTCTCTTCAAAGATTAAGAACAACATGGGGCGCCTGGGTGGCTCAGTCGGTTAAGCGTCCGACTTCAGCTCAGGTCACGATCTCGCGGTCCGTGAGTTCAAGCCCCACGTTGGGCTCTGGGCTGATGGCTCAGAGCCTGGAGCCTGCTTCCGATTCTGTGCCTCCCTCTCTCTCTGCCCCTCCCCGGTTCATGCTCTGTCTCTCTCTGTCTCAAAAATAAATAAATGTTGAAAAAAAATTTTTTAAAAAGATTAAAAAAAAAAGATTAAGAACAACACAAGAGCACTTACTCTCACCACTCCTATTCAACATATTACTTGAAGTTCTACCTAGAGATAAAAGGCATCCAAATCAGAAAAGAAGAATTAAAATCGTCCCTGTTTGCAGGTAACGAGTAACATGACATCATATATAGAAAGCCATTTTAAATACACACACACACACACACACACACACACACACACACACTTGCATACACAAATATAATAGATTGTTATTGAACTATAAATAAGAAGGAAATCCTGTCATTATAACAGATAAACCTGGAGGGCATCTTGAAATAACCTAGACAGGGACAAATACTCTCTGGTAGTACTTATATGTGGAATCTAAAAAAGTTGAATTCATGGCAACAGACAGGCTGGCAGTGGCCAGGGGCTGAGAGGTGGGGGAAATGGGGAGGTAAGATACCTAAGTTCTGGGGATCTAATGGACAGCATGGCAATGATGATTAAGAAGATTTTACTGTATACTTGAAATGAGCTAGGAAGTAGATCCTTAGTGTTCTCACCACCAAAAAAAAAGGGGGGGGGACATAACTGTGAGGTGATAGATGTCTCAATTGACTTGATTGCAGTAATCATTTCACAATGTAAACATATATCCAATCATCATGTTGCACATCTTAAATATTGTACCATTTTGTTTCTCAACTATACCTCAAAAAAGCTTGGGGGGGGGGGGAGAAGTAGTAATTTTTTGTGAAATGATGCTTGTGAAAACATTTAGTGAAAAATAAAGTGCAATATAGGGTGCCCGGATGGCTCAGTCGGTTAAGCTTCCAACTCTTGATTTCAGCTCAGGTCATGATCTCACAGTTCATTGAGATCAAGCCCCAAGTCCGGCTCTGCACTGAGAGCTCAGAACCTGCTTGGGGTGCTGTCTATCCCTCTTTCTCTACTGCTGCCCCCCTCTCTCTCTTTCTCTCTCTCCTCTCTCTTGCTTTCTCTATCAAAATAAATAAGCATCAAAAAAAGAAAATAAAAAATGAAATGCAATACACATAACAGAAATTATTATTATAAAAATTCACTAACCTGATGATTGCAATTTCTTGAGTTCCAAATAATCCCAGCTTTTATTAGCTGGTCTTCCATCTTACACAATGTCCTCACACCTCTCACCTCACCTCTTTTGCTTCCTCAACCTCGGATTCTTAGCATGTGACCTGTCCTCCACTTCAGAAAGAAAATTAAAGTTCTCATATGCAATTACTTAAAAGGCCACCATATTCATAACTTCCTCCATTTCTCTTTTCTTCGCCATAGTGCTCAGTTTTTCCATAAATGTTCTACTAAAGTTTCTGCCTTGTCAGAAAACACATGCTGGTGATTAGTCCATGTCTTGTGCACTTTGAAACTTTATTTTCAGGTTTAGTCACTTTGACCAGCATGTTAAAATATTCTGGCTCCTTGTCATAAATACAACCAGAACCAGAACAATAATTTCAGATCACGGTGAAAACCTCCCTCCCTAGTTACCTCTACTCCACACTGCCAAACTTCTCCAAAGAATTGTGTATGTTCACTGTTTGCAATGTCTTTATTCTCTTTCAGTCTGGCTTATAACCCTACCCCTGGACTAGCCACTGTCCTCTCTGTTACAAAGGTCACCAATAGCCACCAGGCTGCCATCAATAATTAAACTTGTTATCAACAATCATCTTCATTTTTACCCAGTTCTCATCTCACCGGACTTCTAAAAAGTCTGAGACACACACTACTCTTGCCTTCTTTTCTTCACTTTTAGGGAGGAGGAAGAAGTAGATGCCTACTTTTCTCTATCAAAACACAAAACAATAAAACTGTACTTTGCCGTGTAAAACTACCATAGACAAAAACAGAACAGACCTGTTTTACTCCTGTTTTTACACATAAGTCAACTGAGGCTTAGACAGTTTAAGTCACTTTCCCAAGATTACACAATGTGTGAATAGCTCACATTCAAAGCTTTTTGAAATTTAAGTGTAACTCAGCTAAGGTTTATAAACATCTAACATGGTTTTTGATTTACCAAAACTTTAGTAGACGTCTACTCAGCAATCCACAGAATCCCATTTCCTCCTAACCTAATCACCGTATATTGACTAAAAGTGTGACTACTGATCTGTACACATCAATAACGAACAAATCAAACTTGCAAAATCTATTTTCAGAGTTAACTATAGTAACATTAACCATAATGCCAACTAAAGGCGGTGGCTAATTAAGCACTCATAGATGTCCAGAAACTATGCATTTTTATAAATGTACCTTGTTGCTAAGCACCAACCAGCCATAAAAAAGAAAGCGAATTATTGCATGGTATTAAGCCACTTTACAAAATGGCACAGTAAGATTCCAAAAGGAATCATGTGTGGAAAATGTAATCTCAGTAGTTAAAGCTGGACATTTTTCACAAATTGATAATGCCAGGGTCCTGGATTAGAGTCTGTATACCCAGCTATTAGACAGGCTTTTAAAAACTCTCTAACATTCCTAGGGACCACAACATGTGTCACGGTATCACTAGATACAGGAAGCAGAACATGGCACACAAAAGCACTGCACAAGCCAGCTACATGAAGAACATGAAAATGCAGTCTGATAAATTAATGGGCAAAAGAAAAGTGGACACAGCCAGTGATACATGCCAGGCAGACCTCCAGGGTAAGGTCTGTGTGTGCAGCTCGGTGAACTTAACAGAGCCAGGATCAATGGCTAGGGGCTTCCACATGAACCATTTTGTCCAACTTTACCTTTCTTTCATCTTGTTGCTTTAGTTGGAGATATTTCCCTTGAAACAGTTATTAAAGTTAACTGCATCCTTTTCAAGAGTGAAAGAATAAGCATTTACAGAACTGAGCCAATTCTAAACCAATTCAGAATCAGTAGAGAAAGGTATATAATAGAGGTTAAAATATCAGATTTGCTGCTGTTAAAGACCAGGTTGGAGAAAATGAGTTAGGTGAGCAGTAAAAAAGGTTTTCTGAGGCTGAACTGAAATTTCATTGGTTAAACCCTGAAAAGAAGAAAGCCACATTCAAAATGCAATTTTCTGATTATGCATCATAAACTGAGTAGTCGCTTGCAAATATAGTCAGATCTCTGCTTTTTCACGGAAACATTTCATGAAGGAAGAAAAAGCTTACAGAGTGACCAAGAAGCTCACAAGGAACTGAGACAGAAGCAGTGCCTTTTTGGCTTAGTGCCACAATCTGAGGGCAGCCTTTGCAAGGTGTTGATTGACACCAGTTTCAATCAGTATCAACGTGTGTGCAATTTCAGACACAAAGTGCATGGGATTCACAGCATTCCCCTCGGTGCTGCTTAGAACTGAGGATTCTTGCTCCAAAAAGATAGAGGCAGGTATATACTCCTCTAAAGACAGATAGATGCCTATCTCTCGTTGATGTCATTCAGCTCTTCATGCAATCTGACATAGTTTAATAAGGCACAGAATCGTACTTTTTGAAAAAAAGAAGAGTTATCTTAAAGTAGCACGACTCCGAGTGCTGTTAAGTCAGAGAGAACCGACTGGCCTCCCTCTCAATGCCAGGTGGCCCAGGAGATCAGAGACCAACTGGAAGTAAGTTTCCTAGTAAGTTTTCTGAATTCCATAAACATTGCAGGATTTTTTAATTTAAAAAGAACACATTATATTCAAATCTATCTCATCTCACTTTTTCATCATTTTTATGAATGGTGGGGAGGACTTCATCCCTGTCATGTGCTACTTCTCAAATTCTGGCTCCAGACATCTGTAAATAACAAAGGCCATAGATATGCAGCCACTGACTTGCTGTAAGAAAGCACAGTGTCTGATGCCAGAGGCCTCGGCTCCATGTATGTACTCTCTCATCCCCGAAAACGATGAGCTCCTGGAAGCCTTTTAAATCCCTTCTTGGGATGCCTCATCATACTCCTATACCCGTATCTTTCCCTTTAAACGAATCTAAATTCTCAAAGGAACGAAACATTTTTTTCGTCCATTTTACTGGAAGACAATCCTTACGACCAAATTTTATTTATGTCTTAATTCCAAAGTGGCTTTTAGAAAATGTACCACGGACAGCACAGATATCAGTATAATAAAATTTTTTCAATGTAAGGACCAAGGGCAGAAAGAAAAATGAAATCACCTGAGCCAAACTCTGTATTTGTAATTGCTGTGGTAATGCTATGTGTGACTCTGTGATTCAGCCAGACGGGAGAGAAATGGAAGACTGACTGATTAGGTTTCCGTTATCAAAATGAAGGGTAGGTCCAGACTCTAGGTAGTTGCTCTACTGTGTCTAGGAATAAATTAACTTAGACAATCAGAAGTCTACCTTTGTTTTGTCTCCTGAATCACCTAAGATGTACTTTAATCAAATGCTCTTGATTTTTCTCATGGTTATTTGCAGAAGTGCCCACATAAAAGGAGATCCTTTCTTTTAATACACATCATGCTCCTAAGAGTTTGTTATTCAAAGATAAACGTAAGGAGTTTATTTTAGATTTTAGTATCATGAAAGTCTTTTCATATTGAGAATGGTCATAATAAATCAGTATGGGTCTTTGAGTTTGGAAATGAAAGGATTGGATGTTGATGGCATTCTATTATCTATATTGTATATTCCTGTACCATTAACCATACTTCACAGCCATACTCCACTTTCACTGGATTACTGTCAAAGCTTTTAAAAGAGGTTAATAGGCTTCCATTTCCAAAGGTTAGCCAACATCGCTAAAGTTAGAGTTTCACAGGAAAACATTTAGCGTATTACAAGAAAACATTGCAGAGGAAGAGAAAAGACAATTCCTAAAGAATAAGATTTTAATATGTGGCTAGTATAGAGTGATGCTATATATCTTGTAATTTCCAAACCCAGAGAATATTTTTGCTATAAGGGAATCTTAAAACATGCACACCACCTCCTCAATTTACAGAAGAGAAAAAAACATTGAGGCACAGAGAAGTTAAGTACCTTGCCCAAAGTTCCGTAAATGACCAGAAGGAAAGTTCAGACTAGCTCCCAACTCCCTCTATTGAAGATCAACATTTTTCCCACTGAAAAACTGCCCTAAAACACTTGCAGGACAAAAATTCTGTCCTAACGGAATGATCCCATGCAGCTCAAATCTAAGTATAAAGGACCCCTCAGCTAATGTGACTTTTTTTTTTCTTCACATTTTAAAGTGGGGCTGCTTACTAACAATGCTAACTATCTCTTTTGAAAACCTTGGAGATTCAGTTTTGGAGGCTCTTAGATTTTTAGATTTAATAGGGTTAAAAATTAACATGCTATATTCTTTTGTCATAGACTCTGGGTCTGGAGTTCTCTCTTGTCCAACAAGACAGCAGATGCAGGATTTAAATGCGAGAGAGGCTAATGTCCAGGAGAAGATAAGAGCCCCAAGGAAGGGTCCTTGCTTCTTTTTTATTAGGATCAGAAGGCTTACAAGCATGATGGACATGCACAGAGAGACAATGAAACCATGAACATTAACTCATGGGTGTGGGGGAAAAGGGGTTTTGAAGATACATGGTATATTAGGGGTTTGGGTCAATACAAAACAAAATCCTGGCACCTGGCAGATAGTTGATTACAGCAGGTATGAGGTGCCACCTCTGTTTACCTCACCGGGTCTAGGGGACAAGAAAGACAGAGCAAGCTAACCTCAGAGTCAAAAAGACACCTTTCTTTTGCTAATTAGCTCAACTCAGGGCAACTTCTCCCTGCTGCAGTCTAAAGTCCTGTTTTCCTGTTTTTGACCCCCCTCCCTGTGAAAGCAGCTTTCTGCTATTGTACAAAGTTCAGGGGCCTTTCCACCCTGAATACCTAATCTTATTTACCTAATCTTGGATGTTTTCGTCCTGAGATTTTCTATTCTCATACCTTTGTCCTATACTGGGGGTCTTTGCCTTATTTACCTAATCTTGTTTACCCAAACTTGGGTGTGTTCATCCTGTGGCTTTCTAATTCTTTATGCCTTGTTAACCCATCCATGCAGGCTCAGGGAATTCCTAAGCTTATTCCCCACATTCTTTGTAGTTGGACAAGATCAATATGTTCTCTCTAATGAATCAGAGAAGACCCAGAGACTACAGCGGTAACTTGTTCAGTGATTTTTATCAAATTAACTTAAGTAATCAGACGGTTCAGTCAATGTGACTGATCAATTTCACTCATCATGGAAGGGAGTAAAATGGATTTGTCACAACATGTATGTCACCCTTCCTTTTGTCTCTTTCACGAGGCTGTTCCTTGGTACTGTGTCCATGCACCTACTATTGTACCTACCACACTGGTTTATAAAGGTTTATCACTCTACTAAAAATAAAATAATATTTATACAATATCATGTCATATTTTTCAGTCTGATCATGCTCAAAATACTTAAAGAGTGCCTACCTCATTTGGGGTACCATGTTAGCTTCTGGGTTTATGAGGTTTATAAGGAGACATACATGACATTTTAGTTTACAATATTGCTGTCTCAGAGGAATGCACAGGAAGTGCTGAGAAAGACCTTGTAGGGTTTGGGGGTCATAATTACAGAAGTAATTTTAGCGGAGCTGAATGGAAGCAAGCAGAACTAGGTAGCTAGTAAATAAAGGTAGGGAAAGTGCATGAGAATGCTCCAGGAAAAGAAAACACACACACAGAACAAAAAGTAATGAAGCCTGAAAAGTCATTTTACAGTGAGAGATGGGGCAGCTTCTTTAGAAAGGCAAGAAGCTATCATTAGCATGAGAACAAAAATTCTCAGTCTTTGATATAACAGAATCTTTTGGAGAATTAAAAAAGCATGTGAAAGACCAAGGCTGTCCATGTAAAAGAGGCATTTTATTAAGTCCTCAGGTGATAGTAACACATACCAAAGTTCAAGAACTACTGTATTGGAGCCTCAAGTGCTAGATGAGAAAGATGCGTGAAAGGACAAGGTGGAAAAATCAGGGTAGAGAGAGAGAGATCAAGACTATATTCAAGGTTACCCTAAGTCACAGGTCAAACCCCATGTTAAGAAGAAGTCTACCTACAGCATGGGCAACAGGGAGTGCCACAAAGATGCCTGCATTTTAAAATAATTACTGTCGGTGCTCCTGGGTGGCTCAGTCAGTTAAACGTCTGACTTTGGATCAGTTCATGATCTCAATGTTCAAGAGTTCCAGCCTCACATCAGGGTCCCTGCTGTCGGCGCAAAGCTCACTTCGGATCCACTCTCCCCCTCTCATCTGCCTCTTCCCCACTTGCACGCATGCACACACTCTTTCTCAAAAATAAACAGTTAAAAAGTAAATAATTACTGTCGACAATAAATAAAATACATACAAGATGGAAAGAAAAATAAGAGAATGGAGCAATTAATATTCCTTTTCAACAGCACAGGTGAAAGAGGCTAAGGGCCTATGCTAGAATTCAGGTTGTAGGGATGACAACCATTACAGCAATATCCAGTCATCAACTTGTATTTAGTAATCATTCAAGAGAGGTTCATGTAATACAGGTCATGAGTGGGCGTGAGTAAATTAGGAAGAAGTCCTCAGTTTCCCTGACCGTACAGAACTGACACTAAAAATGTACCAACAGAACAGATGTTTAGGAAAAACTCTTGAGTCCATTACAATCAGCCTGTAAGAGCCACTGGAATACACTACAACACGATGGAGTGGAAACTGTTTTTGAAGTCGATTTTATTAAACATTTAATGCATACAAACAATAGGTCTTCAACGTATAAAGAACAATAAAATGAAGATGCACACAAATCCACAAGTCTACTTAATAGATTCCCAATACACGTGAAGATGATGTTTCTCCCCAACCATGTGCTTTCACTTTCCCACCACCCTGCGGTCCTCATTCTTCTAAACCTTGTGCTTACCACTTTCTTTTCTTCATGGTCTAAGTACAGTGGATGTAGCCTACATAATGTTGTTTCGTTTTATGTATTGTTTTACAAAATTACTGCCTTAATGTCTTCTACAGCTTGCTCTTTTCTTTTTTCTCAACATGTGTTTGAGATGACTAATTCTGATGTGCAACGCTTCAGTTCATTTTCTTTTTTCTTTTAAGTTTATTTATTTATTTTGAGAGAAAGACAGAGAGCACGAGCTGGGGAGGGTCAGAGAGAGAGGAAGAGAGAGAGAGAATCCCAAGCTGGCTCAAGGCTGTCAGTGCAGAGCCCAATGCAGGGCTCGAACTCACGAACCACCATGAAACCATGATCCGAGCTGAAACGGACTCCCACACTTAATTAAATGAGCCACTCAGTCACCCTCTCAGTTCATTTTCTTTCTGTTGAGTGGTCTACTGCATCAAGAGACCACCACTTAATCATTTGCCTGCCAGGAGGCATTTGAGATGTTTCCAGTTTTCTTCTTCAGAAACAATACTTTTTGAAATATTCCTGCACATGCACCTTAGGGAACAATGAAAAATTTCCTCTAGGATGGTGGCTTTTATTTTTAAATGGAGACCCACTGTATGGCAGCCCAGTACAAGTATATGTTCACACAGACACATGCATGTGTGCACACATATAACACAAGCAAGTATTTCTCGAAACAATATTTACCCTATTTCTACGTGACAATATCCTTTAATTTATTGCATTGTACTGTATCAGACACTATCATATTTCATTTTAACATGTTTATATTTGGTTGCTGAATTAACTTTAAAATCCCCTACAAAGTGGCAGTGACCTAGGCTTTAAAAATCACTGCTCAGGGTGTAAACCTAGAAAAAGAATTCGGGGAGGTAAATATGTGTCCATCCCTGGATTCCTAAGATAATACCGAACTGTTTTCCACAAGGCTTCTAGCAATCCACTCTCCCATCATTGATACATGTTATTGTTCCAAACATACACTACAACTTATTTTATCCAGTCTGTTTAGAGTAAAATATTATCAATTTGTAGTTAAGGTAGAGGTTGATTGTGTTTTCCTACTTGCCTTGGCAATTTTTGTTTCTTCTTTTTTTAAATGCCAAACCCATTTTGTGTTGAGCTGCTCATTTATCTCTTGTTGTTCTACAGAAACGTGTTTAAAATACATACTCTTAAGGTTTATTTAATTTAATTTAATTTTATTTTATTTATTTATTTATTTATTTATTTATTTATTTATGTATTTACTGACTTATTTACTCACTCTCCTTACAAGTAGGGGAGGGGCAGATAGAGAACAGGACAGAGGATCTGAACCAGGCACCATGGGGAAAGCAGAGACCCAATGCGGGGCACAAACCATGAGATGATGACCTAAGCGAAAAGGCAGACTCTTAACCGACTGAACCATCCAGGCTCCCCTCAATACACACTCTTGATACAAATCTTTTGTTACCTATCTTCACCTATATGGTTTATCTTTTTTAGGGTGAGCTTAAGTGTAAGAAGTTTCCATTGTAAAGTGGTTAAATTTATGTATCTTTCATTATTATCATCTTTTCATTAATACTAATGTTATGTCTGTTTTAGAGCTATTAAAGGCAAAATCAGAGGTGTCTGGGTGGCTCAGTCAGTTGAACACCCAACTCCTGATTTCCGCTCAGGTCATGATCTCACAGTTCAAGCCTCATTTTGGGCTCTGCACTGACAAAACGAAGCCTGCTTGGGATTCTCTCCCACCAGCCTTTCTATTCCTCCCCTGCTCATGGGTACGCCCTCTCTCTCTCTCTCTCTCTCTCTCAAAATAAACTTAAAAATATATGTATTTTTAAAAAGGTAAAAGGGAGCATGGGTGGCTCAATGTTTTAAGTGTCCGACTTCGGCTCAAGTCACGATCTCACAGTTCATGAGTTTGAGCACGATGTCAGGCTCTGTGCTGACAGCTCAGAGCCTGAAGCCTGTTTCAGATTCTGTGTTTCCCTCTCTCTCTGCCCCTCCCCTACTTGCACTCTGTCTCTGTCTCTGTCTCTCTCTCAAAAATAAACATTAAAAATTTTTTTAAATAAAATTTAAAAAGGCAAAATTATTAATGATCAAAACAGGATAGACAACCTTAGCCATATACAGAAATAATTCTACCTAAGTAAGACTTGGTTACCACCAAAGAAATCTGTTAACTTAATCATTTATAAGGCTACCCATTCTTGTTCCAACATGTTTGCCTAAGAGGTCTTTGGCATGTACCTAGAAAAGTAAACTGATAGTAAAATTTTGTTTCAGCTTATTGAACTGTTAGAGAAACAGACTCTATATTCAACAGCTCTTGGTCCGTTAGTCAACAGAGGGGTGGACCTTTGTGGGCAATCTGCCCTTTTTACAATTTGCTAAATAGATTTAATAACTATCCAATTCTCTTGGGATAAATCATTGTTCACTCAAGAAATTCATGCATAATGATTTCATTTCCTCAATATCTTAATACGACAAACAGGGTATCTTGAATTACTGACACCAATTGTTTGATTAATAAATATGTACCCCCACTGGAAGGTAACAGACTATATCCTGGTTTAAGAATTATTTCTACCAAGTTCATGTTTGTCCCAAAAGCTTGATCAAGTTGGCGTTCACCAATAAAGCTGAGTAAATTTGGGAACCAAAGACTGGATTCACCTAGAACTACGACTCCCACAAAACTCTTTCTGAAGAGCTTCTAACCACTGACTCTGACATTTCTACTATTTATTGAGGTTCTCAACTAAATTGACATTTGGGACCAGCATGTGACTTACAAGTATGAGGAATTGTGTAAGATTCTAGGAAACAACAATTATTTGGAGATGCAGTTATCATCTAAATATATTCAAATTATCAAATTATTTTTTCAGCCTTCTGCTTTCCAAAGAGAAAAAAAACAATCTACAGACTAGGTTCTTGTCTCAACTCACTATTTCCCCGCTTTTATTTTAAATGTAACACCACAAAAGTAGAGAGAAGTATATATACTCTTAATCATCTATGTTTTTGCAGAATTAGGAGACATTCTATTTAAAAAAAAATTTTTTTAACGTTTATTATTGAGAGACAGAGAGACACAGAGCGTGAGCAGGGGAGGGGTAGAGTGAGGGGGAGGCATAGAATCTGAAGCAGGCTCCAGGCTCTGAGCTGTCAGCACACAGCCTGATGCGGGGTTCGAGCTCACAAACTGTGAGATCATGACCTGAGCCAAAGTTGGTCGCTTAACCAATTGAGCTACCCAGGCGCCCCAGGAGACATTCTATTTTTAATGATAAACCTAATTTTTGTTTCCATTTTCAAAAATGTGGTTAGCAAAGCTCCTAAATTTTTTATGTCTGTAAGCTGGAAAATTTTTCAGTATGTATATTTTGTTGCGTTTTGCATTTTAAGCACTTTGTTGTTGTTTTTTTTAAGTTACAGATTGTATAGATTTTGTAGTGAATTTCCAGATTTTACAAAATTGCACATCTCAGAATGCTGGAAGTCAATCCCTTATAATCACTTACAACACTCTGGGAGAAAAGAGGATTTAGGTATAAATATATATCTGGTATTCTGTACCATATAAAATTATTGCAGTAATTTTATAGACTATATCTCTAACACACATGTGTTTAACTGAATAAAACTACAAATGTCAGTCATAGAATTTGATGATGATTCTTTTTGTTTGGTTTGGCTGACAATTATATACCATGGTACCTGCATGTTTAACGTTCCAGAGTTTGCTAGGAAATATATACGTCTTACTTATAAATACAATTTTGTCTTCCTCTCTGTCTTACTCTGTGTACGTACAAGCGTGTGTGTGTGTGTGTGTGTGTGTGTGTGTGTTTTCAAATCAGCATCTTTTGAATAAGGTAGAAATAAAAAATCTACTTGGTAGTATTTGTTTAATATCCTCATAAATAAAAATTTAAAACTCTTCTTTCTCAGTAGCTTCCCGCCCCCCCCCCCCCATTTTTCTCTTCTTTCCATAATGGAGTCTTATGCCTCCACATCAACATTCTGGCACATCTCTAATTATAAGGAAGACTACTGTTCTTTCTTTGCTTCATATTTAGAAACTATTTTTAGATGCTGGCTTTCACATGCATGTCTCTCTTTTTCTAAGTAATTCTTTCATCTAAAATCAGAGATAAAATTTCAAGCTAATGTTGCCTAACTAAAAATACAGGGGAGTGCAGTACTTTATATTTACATCATATGAAGTAACAGAAAACATTTCACTGGATGGAAAGTGACCAGGAACCAAGTTAGAAAATTGGGAGAGAAAACGTTTCAGATTTTGTAAAACTATACTGTGTTCACATATACTAACCCTTTTTCTTTTGGGAATGCAGGTTGGTAAATTCCAAATCAAAATAGCTGAGTGAAATTTCAAAGTTAAAATTCTGTCTTAACAGAGAACAGTTTCACATTTCTAGATTCAGAAATTTATTTCTGGATTTTGGATATTGACTGCTTTTCTCATTTCCAAAAATACTGTGTTTTTGTTGAAGGTTCAAACTGATTCCTAACAGGACTAAGGAGCGCTCCTGAGGTTATGGCAGGCTCAGGAATCAATCAAAACTAAGACTCTGTACATGTGGATTAGAACAAAGCAAAGAGGAGAATTATCTGCTTACATCTAAGAATACCTTTAATCTAACTAAATTCCCCTGTAGTGCAAAAGTTGGATTTGCTTTCTGGTTTACACCAGTATTCTAAGCCATTGCCTTTTATCTTTTAGTTCATTGTACAGTTTCAATCAACTTTATACTTGCCTCTTCAATGGCGATACCCTGCTGGGCAGCCTTTGAAGACCCTTGTCAGGACAGAATGAGGTCAGAAAAACATGCTAGAAAGACACAGGGCAGTGATCAATAGTTTAAACGAAGAAATGAAACTGGGACAAGGGGAAAAAATGATCTAAATTTAATCAGTTCAGTTTAATTTATTAGATGAAATTTCCAATAGCAATTGAGTTAAATTCCATCACTATCAATGAACCTTAAAAAAGTTCTCCAGGTTCAATATGCAATCTAAGCTTCAAACCAGAACATAAATTAAATTAATGGTATTCTTTTCTCATTGCATTAGTTTGATTTAAGTAGGATTTGCAGTATTTCTTACAGCAGATGATTCCAGTTCATCTTCTCAATGTGCAAACAAAACTGAGTTCTTTTGTCAACCTACACCCAGTGACACATTTATGGTCATCATACATTATTCAACTCGAGTTTCTTTGTTCAAATATTAGATCATCCCCCATTACCTAACATAAAATAGATGTCAGCTTTATTTTGACTGTGGGGTAGCAAATTAGTATAAAAGCAAGTTATCAATTCTCCTGACAGGTGTCTCACTTCCAAAGAAAAGCAGAATACTTTTCAAAACACATTTTATCAGTTTCTAAAAGTGCCATCTCCTTAATTTAAGGCTATTATTTCAGTGACCATTAATCAGCTCTCCACTTCCTGTACAAAGTCTGGTGACACTTGGTAGGCCCGATCACATCTCTGTATCCTTTTGGCATGTTTCTCTGACCCCATTCTGTTCTGTCAAGGGTCTTTAATGGCTGTCCATCAAGGTACAGCCATTGAAGACCCAAGTGTGAAGTTGACTGAAACATTAATGTGTTCTAAGGAAACCAAAATCCAGAAGTATTCCACTAAAAACAAAACAAAACAAAAAAATCCTATCATTATCTCCCACTTACATTAGGCTTAAGTTGATGTGGAAGAAAGGTATGTAACTACCACCTAATTAATGGTATTACTTAACATTAAAATAAAAAGGTTTAAAGCGTCCTCTTTCCTGTAATACAAAAGAAAATCACGAACAACCTGGAAGTCTAAATGGCAAAATACAGCAAAGACATTTACTAAAACCAGTCTACCTGGCATTCAAGACATTCTTTAGTTTAAGAATCCTATAGGAGATCCTCAGGTGAAAACAACAACAAAACACGTCTTTAGTAACAGTCCTTAAAGGTATCACTTTTATTCATCATGGAAAAATAGGTTATCACGACTGATTCTCTTCAGTTGTTAACTCTTGCAACATTCCGCATAATTCTGTAAATGCAAAGTGTGTATTTTTTTAAGTAATTTTTCCTATTGTATAGAAATTTTCATGACTCAAGTAGAGAGAAAACAATGTTGGATGCAGAACCACTTTTTCAAATAGACAATTTTGCTGCTACCAGATCTTCTATGGTGGCCCCTCTTCTTGCCCAAGACCAACATATAAACCCTAAAATCAAAACTGCTACAGTATGTCCAGAACTAAGCTAGTTAGAATTTTTATGGTCAATATTCTCTTGCATATTGTTGATTAAGAAAGCTCATTAGGATTTTCATATTAAATATTATCCTGTTACACACCCATCATTTCCTACTAACAAGCCCAAAATACAGATTCAGGGAGCCATTTATGTTGGTACAGTCTCCTCTTTTCTCTGCACTTTACCACATGACCTCAGAACCATCTACTCCCGACCTAGTCCTCCCTCACCAGAGCATAGCCTAACCCTCAGGAGCCCTTTCTCATTCCACTAAACTCAACATTGAGATACTTTGTCTGCTTGACTTGAATTTGTACTGTCTTCCTTTTAGCCAGGGTTAAGATTCTTCTCTATGACCTCTGTTTTCTTCCTTCTGTTAAGCCCCAAGAATACCCCTACCCAACCTCAGAAAAGCCGCACTCAACTCTACTCAACACCAGCCTGACAGATGTCCATAGCAGCTTATCTCTCTGAAGCACTTCTGAGGACAAAGCCTAGGAAAAACGGGGTCCCTATCTTATATAACAGGGTCTAGGGTTCATGGAGTGCCAGAGACTTGACCCATTGCCTACATAATAAGATTTGAGAATGTACTCCAAGATTTTCCCTAGCCAAGAATATTCCCATCTGATCCAAGAGGCCAGCTGATCAGTTCCTCTTGAGCAAGAGAAAACTTTGTGTCACAGAGAATGCCTGACATTGAAGTTAGTTCTGGTTGTGTTTGAGTCCCAGCTGCTTTGCTTCCTAGATGCACAGCTTCAGACAAGTTATTCAACTTTTGAGTGCAGATCTGTTTTCCAAAAACTGGAGATTATAATCCCCAACTTGCAAATTGGGTGCAAATGTAGGCAGTAAGTTTAACTACAAGGTATATGCAGTCCTCAGTAAACTGAAGCTCTTATATTATTACTTGTATTGTATACTAACACCTTAATAAAAAGGAGTTTATAGAATTCCTTTTCATGCATCCATAACGGATTTGAAGCAATAGAAGATCCCTTGGCAAATGGCAGTAGGAGCAAAGTATTTAACAGTGAGGAAAAGGGAAATAAAACAGCTCAGAAAGTTACCAAAGACTACAACATCTCCCATATCAGTCTTACAATAGAAATAAAAACAGAATAAAAACAACATTTGCAAGTTCCTAATAGAAGCCAATAATGTCCCTAGGGATTTTTCTTGTATTTCTGAATTTTACAAATAAAAGTATCTTCAATCTCAGAGAATTTATTTAACTTTACGAGTTCACACAGCTGCTCAAAGTCCAGGTCTTTCTAACTCTGACACTCGCTACCTTTCTGCTTGGTCATGCTGCCTTCCAGCTTGGAATTAAATGTTGGCTCTGTTTGAACTTCTGTAAAGTATTTATGATGGTGTTTGCTTCATTTGTAAAATATCTAGAATACCTGCCTATTGGGATTATTTAAGAATAAACTTATTTATACTACATGAAAGACAAAGCTACAACTATAGAAAATATTAATATCATTAACATAAAAACTTCAGTTGCCAGATTCACCAAATCCCAAAGTCCCCTGATCTTCTGTTTTATGTTGTGATCCCTTCCCTCACATACCATTTTAATCCTGCTATGGTGACCTGTTCATTTAGCAAATATAGTCTGACCACCTAGTATATACTAGGGAATTGCCTCAAGACTACCTATCTACCTTCAGGGAGTTCGAATCCATGAATGAGAGCAAATACAGAATTAGAAATTACGCTCAAAATGTTAAGAGATATAAAGAGGCATGAACTACACTTTGTGAAAACACAGTAATCTCTGCCTGAGGAAAGGACGGGAAGTCTCTCAGAGAGGGAGACACATGTCAGATGAAGGAGGATTAAGTATTTGCCACTTAGATAAGAAAAGGACATTTTTGAGTTAAAACTAGGAAATCTCTTTTCAAGAGCAATTTTGCCCCTGGCAAGAAATTCTGTGATACTTTCCCTGGTGATTGGCTGGGAAAGGTGATTACTTTTGAAACACCCTGAAAACCAAAATCCAAGTATTTTGAGGGGATAATTAATACTTAATACTAGTAAAAGTGATTGTTTCCTCCTTTATTGGGAGGGATAAGTGACCAGGGTACATATTCTATCCCAAGTGATAATCAGCAAGGATCATAACATATCCATAAGAGCAGCCAGTAGGGTCTGTCTTCTTCCAGCCAAATGGATGTGATTTAGAGTCTGGGAACCCAAGACTCTCTGGTCTAATGTCATCTGCTCTTTGCCACTTCCTGTACCAAAAATGCAAAGTTAAAAGTCTGTTGTGGGTGGAGACTTTTAGTTTCAGTGTATGTAATTCAGTATGTTTTCCCATGGAAATCATCAAGTTACAATGTCTTGGAAAATAGGAACTCAAACACAAGTGTCAAAAGA
Source organism: Felis catus (assembly GCF_018350175.1). Classification (NCBI taxonomy): domain Eukaryota; kingdom Metazoa; phylum Chordata; class Mammalia; order Carnivora; family Felidae; genus Felis; species Felis catus. Next base: position 98,273,042 of record NC_058368.1, on the reverse strand, counting down.
CCTGTGAATTGTGTCCAGATTCTCCTTTTGATGAAGCCTAAGACAAAAAAAGAAAATTTCAGGTAAAGGAAACAAAATAAGCAAAGCATGAAAGTGATCAAAAAAGTATACTCTTCATGAAATTTTAAAGAAGTTGGAATGGACAGGCAGCTGGGTGGCTCAGTTGGTTACATGTCCAACTCTTGATTTTGCTTCAGGTCACGATCTCAAGGTCGAGTGATGGAGGCGTGCACTGGCCTCTGCACTGAGCATGGAGCCTGTTTGGGATTTTCTCTCTCCCTCTGCCCCTGCCCCACTTGCAGACTCATGCACTAGCTCTCCATCTCTCAAAAACAGAAAGAAAGAAAGAAAGAAAGAAAGAAAGAAAGAAAGAAAGAAAGAAAGAAAGAAAGAAAGAGGAAGTTGGAATAGAATGTGGATAAGAAGATAAAGAATGAGGTCAACGGGTGGCCAGGGGAACAGATCATGCGGGTCTTGAAAAGCAATGGGAGTCATAGCATCCGATTTTCTTCAAATACAACATTCTGGCCATAGTATGTTTATTTATTTATTTATTTGTTTGTTTGTTTGTTTGTTTAATGAAGAGGGACAAGAATGGAATGAAGATAAGTAAGAGTCTATCACAGCCATCCAGACGAAAGGTAATGTTGACTTGACCTAGAAATGTTTGAAATGGTCAGAAGTGGTCTCATTCAAGATGTATTTTGAAGGTGGATCTAAAACTACTTGCTCCTAATCAGTTCTTCCCTTCTTTCTTGCCCAGCATCCCTGTGGAGGGTATACTGCAAGGGAAATAGACTGGAGAGTAGGACTCTAGCCTCAGGACACCATTGATAATTTCTGGGCATGGGACAATGAGAGCTAGCACTAACAAGATTTAATTTCATTCTTTCAAGCCACCTTACATCCTGCCTTACTTTTTCAAAGTAAAGAGCTAACAGGTGGTGTTACCTGCCTTCCTTCTCTGAGTCACATAATGAAGACTTGCCCGTACTCTCCATTGGCAATTTGTTTTTCAGTGACAACGTGACAGTTTGGGCTCATTTAAAAATAACCAATTTCCAACCACTGAAAAACCATCTGGTAATGTTGTTCTCCTGAGATAAGAAGATTATTTTCTAATTGGTCTGTTTGATAGAAAATGTTTTCCTTCATTGTATACAACACTCACACTCATGTCTCTCCTGTGGCCACAGGGATTCTACAGGTTGACCTCCAAGATACTCACTTTGGATGCCTCTGCAACCTGATGAAAGGCTACTGTCAGGCATTCCAAATGGCTCCTGAATTCATTGTTTTTAACATCCTCAACGGGAAACGCTCAAACACACATAAAAGCAACTGTGCAAAACACAGCTTTGAGGAATAAAGCCTTAAAGTCGTGAAGCACTATTCTTCATGTTGACTCTTAGATTTGATAATTAAAAATCATTTCATGTCTATTTTAAGCTCAGTATTTACATTCCAGTCTCACATGGAAATGTTTTTATCATTTCGATGTATTAAGACATTGATAGCAATTCATGTCTAGTCATTAAAAAGTGTGTTGCCTTCTTCCTGTATTCTGTTATTTATCTGTTCACATGTTCAATTAAAAGTACCAAACACACACCATCTGTCCTGAAATCAGTCAGCAGAATGAAATGAACACGAAAATAACGACCCCAGTCTAATATAGCTTATAGTCTACTAAATTTGATTCAACAATGATGCAAAAGAGCACTGTATTTGGAATCGAAAGATATGCCTTATGTTAACATCACTGCTCTTCCATTTTAGGTCCTAGCATTTGTAGACCTTCCTGACCCCACATTGGAAGGAGAAACGTAAGTCAGAGAGCTGGGACTAGAAATCACAGCTATGAACACTGTTGGCTTCACAGCTTTGACTCAGACCCATTAGAGCTCACGTAAAGGAAAGAGTGTGGCAACTCCCCTTAGAAATTTGCATGAGGCCTTGCTTGCCTTGATTGGTCAGATTCTCCTTCACCTGTGGGGTTAATCATGGTTCCTAACTGACTTCAAATCTAGTAGCCCATATAGCATTACAGGCAAACAGAAACCCCATTCTCAATCTCTCTCCCCTCCTCCAATACCCCTCCCCACCTCCAAATACACACAGCCTTCTCTGGAACCACTGGCCATGAAGTTCCATTACTGGGACACACAGCCTTAAGTATAGATCTTCTAGGTGGAATATCGTATTCACATTCTTTCTGATCGTATATGCCTTCTAACAACCCAAACTGATTTTAAATGATGCAGGGAGCTTACAAATTATTCTTCAAATACTGCTCAAATACCCCACATAGAGCAAGGGAATACACGCATACACACACACACACACACACACACACACACAAGCAAATGGGCCCTATATTCGCAATCTGAGCCTTAATAATCTGCCTATAGACAAAGTCGAATAAAAGTTTAGTTGTGGCATATTAAGCATCAAACATCTGTAGACTGTCAAAATTGATTTTAAAAAAACCTTTCACTTTAAGATCACACACTTGCTTAAGCTTCATTAAGAAATTGTGTAAATATTCTACTTTCCAATTTCTCGTGCAACAGAAAGATCTTTACAAGATTGTTTAACTAAAGAATTTAAAAACAGATCTAAAAAATGAAAACTTAATGTAATTTAAAACATAAAACTGAATATAAAACTGCTTTTTTCACTTACTTGGCTTTAAAAATATTTACTGTGTATAATAGTAACATCTGTTTTTGCACAATTATAAGGTATCACGACATACAATACTGTACCGTGTTCTGGTAAGCATTATGTCTCTTAAATGCACTGAATGACTCTAATTTTAGTGGAATTAATTTTAATTAATTTCAGTGAAACATCTTTGACTTTATTAACAAATATATTATCAGCAGGCTCCTGACCTAATTCCGCACTGTTTGCAAATGTATATGCCAAGGTATAAGTATAATTATGTGTATGAACTTAGAGATCCTTAGAAAAATCAAATCTAATGTTCCAATTTTCCAAGTGAGAAATGAAAGCCCACATAATGCAAAGTAATTACTTGCCTAAACCACAAAATTGGTTAAGCAATAGAGTACAGATCTCCCACCCACCCTCTCTCTACTTTACTAGAAGAAAACTAACTATAGTGGTTATCCACAAGAGCACTAAGGAATAATTGCATCTAATTAATGCAAATAAATTTTGTATTTATTGAAAGAAAAAGATTTGAATTAAAATAGGCAAAGTGGGGTGGGGATAGGCAGAAGAGACAACCTCATAAACTACTGATAGATGTGTCATTGATAAGTATCTCTATAGGGGGCAATAATTCTAAAATTTCAAAATGGCCCATACTCTTTCAACTGGCAGTTTTACTTCTAAGAATTTATCTTAGGGACATACACAGGTGACCAAATTCAAGACCAAGAAGGTTCTCTGCAGCAGTGTTTGAAACAGAAAAATGCTGGAAAACGCTTACATGTCCACCAACAGGGATCAAGTCATATAAATTATGGAAGCGCCATAAAATGGAATAATCTATAACTATTTTGAGGTTAAATGTCACTACACCAGCTCCCTAGTTACTAGTAAGCTAATCACCAAAGCAGTTCCCTCTTCATACTGTTAATAGAATTAGACTCTATATCCAAACTGCTCTGACAGACAAGTGAGGTTATATACAAGAGGTTAGTGAACTGTGAACAGAATGAGTTTGCGTCCTCAGGTCCTAGCCCTCACAAACCTCCCATTATACCTCTATGCTCTGTTTCATACAGAGGGATCCAGGTAGCTTGGAAGTCATGTGTTCAAGGCTGCTACAAGAAGGGCCATGGAGGAAAGCTTATTCCTCATCAGGTGAGCAAGAGATAAGCTTTTAATGAGCTAAGCCACTGAAACTTCTCTGTCACAGAAGCTAACATTACAGTAACTAAAGTAGCATACTCATTTAAAAGGCAAAATCAGGGTGCCTGGGTGGCTCAGTTGGTTAAGCATCTGCCTTCAGCTCAGGTCATGATCTCACGGTTCGTGAGTTCGAGCCACACATGCTTGAGATTCTCTGTGTCCCTCTCTCCCTGCCCTTGACCCACTCACACACACACACACACACACACACACACACACACACACACACTCTCTCTCTCTCTCTCTCTCTCTCTCTCTCTCTTAAAAACAAATAAACTTAAAAAAAGAGATAGGAAGAATATATTAGAGGGGAAGTACAAGGCATGACAAGCACTATTTCACATTTGTGCTTAGTATATATACATAGATAAATTTTCCACGTGGCTTTCCAAATGGCTTGTTAAGAGTTTAACATTGTGGGGGTGGCTGTGTGGCTCAGTCAGTTAAGCCTCCAACTCTTGATCTAGGCTCAGGTCATGATCTCATGGTTCTTCAGTTCCAGCCCCACGAGTTGGGCAGGCTCCTCACTACTGTGCAGAGCCTGCTTGGGATTCTCTCTTTGAGTCTCTCTCCCTCTCTCTTCATATATATATATATATATATATATATATATATATATATATATATATGTATATATATACATGTGTGTATATATATATATATATGTATATATATATGTATATATATATATATAAGTTTAAGTTTAGCATTGGGTAAAACAGGAATATACTTCATGTTTCTGTGCTTGTGGTGTCATTTCCTATCACCCCATAGCTTCTGGATCACTTGCAATTCATGAAAATGGTGTTTTTAATAATTACATTTCCTAACTTTTCATACTTTTCAAAGAACTCTTCATATGACTATAAACTAAGTCCATTCTATAGTCCAAACCACATCTAAGGATACAGTTCTTCCCTATCCCCCACCTGCAGTGTGTGTTGTGTCTTGAAGCCACACAATCAGGATGGATGCTGACTCTCCTCTTCCACTCCCTCTTGATAGTTTATCACACCCTCCTCCTCCTACACCCCCCTCTACTTTGGTGCTTCTGGGCATCCCTCACTATCAGAGGTGAGGTTCAAAGAACAGAAGCTAAAGTCTCTTATACGACTGATGACATAAGCTCTCGGTACAGCAAGACAGCCAAGTGCTGAATGTAATGTTGGCTGGACGATGGCTCTCTGAAGAAAACCTTCATGCTGCACAATCCCTGATGTGCACCTTGCTTTCTCCAGTTGATGTCTTGTTAGACTCGCTCATTTGCTACCCCTACTACTCTACCCAAAAGCCTCCTCTTACTAGAGTCCTCTCATTGCCATCCCCAAGCAATTTTTGGGAAAAGTTCATAAAGACGCTTCCAGCCAAGTTACCTCCTTGCCTATTTGGCTTGTGATAAACTCACACATCTTCCCAACCCCAACTGGTAGTAATTAAGGTCTGTTCTACAGAAACTTCCTCTCCTTTTTCTGCCTTGAGGAAGGTCCAGGCAAGAGACAGGCTTCTCTGTCTGTGTTTATGAGCTCCCCATCTCCAAGAGATTCATGGAAATTTGCTCCATGAACATTCTCTCCCAATAAACATAGGTGCATCCTGTCTAGGAAACACTGAGCTGACAACTGAGGTAATGACCTCCTCTTTGTGAAGACTCCTCCTAAAACTTAGAGAGATCTTCTAGAAATATACATGGCTTGGCCTGAGGATAAAAGGGTCCCTCGTACCATCCTTCAAGGAAGAGAACAGAGAAAAGACAACATTCTACACAAGACCCAAATGTCTTGACTCTCTATCGTGCAGACTATCTCCTATAAAAGTCTCATCTCCTTTGAGAGACCGTGAAGGGGGAGGTGAGTGGACTTAAGGTTGTTAGACTAACTCTTCTCTATTTTAGAAATCTAACATAAGAATTATAGGCCTATCTCTTCGGAAACTAAAAACTTACACTTATTTTCAGTTTGGAGGCTATATTAAAAATTCAAAAATTCAAAATCCAAGTTGAGTGTGTGTGTGTGTGTGTGTGTGTGTGTGTGTGTGTGTGAAATGTCAGCATCTAGGGTGGGAAAGACAAGCATTTTTCATCATAAATTCTTTTACCCTGTGTAATGATGTGCTAGTTTTTTAAATTTAAAATTCCAGGGATTTTTTTTTAGATAAAGGAAATTAGGATTTCACTGGAACTCCTACTTACTGAGTTACAAGAAATATCCTTAGCCATTTTACCCAAAAAAAAATAAGCACTGAGAAAATCATCCCTGTATCCAAGTCTTTATTTAATGGCAGGTTTTTGTTTTGTTTTGTTTTTTCTCCCACAATGAAGTTTGACACTGTGGTGGTGACTGGAAAGTACCAGAACTGTCCCATAAAATCATGGAAAACATCTGAAGAGGCTCTTGAGAGTCTGTCCTCCAGACAATCTGACAATTGCAATCTTCGCTACCGCCAAAGCAGGGCACACAGTGTATGAAGGTAACTGTTTTATTCCCTTCCACCAAGGGTGCCAGGCCACAGAACGGCAGAGCAAGTGGCACTAACAATTTCCTTATCTGGTGCCATCAAAGAAGACCTCACGCTTTCAGCTGTCATTGATTTGGAACAACACATCTGACTGACTTTTTTCAGCTAAAAACACCTTGCACTCTACTCTGAAATTTGAAATCTAATAAAATTTTTGTGATGAAGTATGATTTTGCCATCAACTCTACTTGAAAGTTCAATTCTTTCTTAGTTTCTTTTGTACTACTGTGTTATTGTGAATTGGCCTAAAATTCATGCAGAAATTTACACACACGCACACACACACACACTCGTATAATATAATTTAATTTGTAATCGATAATAGCTAAAGAGCTCAGTGGTAGGACTTTCACTTCCCAGTAGAATGTAATTAATAACGAGTACGGAGGAGGCAGCTTCAAAAATTATTACAAAGATTTAAAAGAAAGGCTTTAAAATAACATCCAACCCTCAATCTGAAAATGAATCCATTGATCTAATTTGAGTGACCTATAAAGCTAACAAGTAGGAAACAAAATGTAGAATGCACATACTTCAGAGAGGAAACATTTTTTTTTAATGAATTCTTCATACCTGGTAATTCCCAGCAAACAAGGAGGCAGGAAGGTGGGCTGAAGTTGCTGATGAGTGACCACTGTACCTTAGGATAGAGAGTCCACATTACGCAAGAGCTGGGGATGAAACAGAGAGAAGACCCTCAATCCTGGATCAGGCTTGTGGTTGTAATTGTTGAGCTATTTCAAAGGGTACATACTGTTAGCCAGCACGCCAGATGTGTTTTGTTTGGCTCACATAGTATGTGTGTTTGTTGTTTAACTGCTTTAACTGACATTTACACATCTGAAGATCCCCCCCAAAAAAAAGAAAAGAAAAAAAAACTGGCTTCACCATAAAACAAGACAACTCCGATGAAAATCTCATGGTTTGAAGCGGGACTTTATAAAACCACACATTGATGTTATGATTAGAAACTTATTTGGGGGATTCATAATGATAAAAAGGAAAAATGGTACATACAGTTCCCTACCTTTTTTTTTTTTGGCCAAAATAATACATAGAAAATGGTAAAGTAACAATCTAAAATGCATTGCTTTTTCAATCTCTCTTGTTACATGTAAAGACATTGCCAATGATGTAATAGTATCAGTATTCAAACAAGCAGTATACTATGGAGAGACTTATTATGCAGCTGGATGAAAATACTGTCATTTCTAACACCTCAGCTTCTAATATTTACCAGTTTCTGTGTCCACTATACTTGCAGAACTTCGTAAGAACATACAGCAGAAGACATATGCTCAACAACAAAAACAAAAACAAATATTTTTTTAAGAATAAACAAACAATGTTTTATAAAAGTAACTGTAAATATAGACAGTGATGGAGTGACTACTCTGGCATACATACATTAAATAATTTAAAGAGAAGTCCAGGTTTAAATACAAGTGTTTATAGACAAAATTCATTGTTGCATCAGGCATAGTTAAGATACTAAGCCAACGATATAAAAACTATGAGTCTCCCAGTTCTTATGGGAGGACATCAACTGGTTAACTTCATACACATAAACGTTAGCAGTAAGTCTAGTTTTAGGGCTGATAAACCCAATAACTGCCCCATTCCCCTGTGTTTTTCTCTACTCTTTTTATCTATAGGGGTTGGTAACAACATGGATGCAGAAATATCGGGCCTTATACCATACAAATGATGACACTCAGACACATTAGAGATCAAATATTTCAACAGCTTTCTCTCTAAAGTGAGGAATTTAAAAAAATAAATAAAATTAAGTGAGGAATTTTTACTCAGAAGTGCATAGCAATTTCCTCTATGGTCCCATTTCCTAAACTAGATCATCTGTGCATTCCTGAACTGTACTTGTGGCCAGGACAATGCTGTCAGTAAGGACTTAGGCTTGAAAGCTTGAGCCAAGGAACCTAAAACTAATAGGTTTCCAAGGTTGGTTGCTCTTAACTCTGGCTGCACTTAAAACTCATCTGTGAAGTATTAAAAACACAAACAAACAAACAAACAAACTGAAACCTCTATAATCAGGTCTCATCTCTTTAAGTGGTGCTCAGGTATCTGTAATGTCAGCAAGCTCCCAGGTGATTCTAACATAAGAGCTGGAAATGAGAACTACTGGCTTAGACTCATTAAGATCCATCCACCACTTGGGGTGGACTCAGCTCCCAAAACTGCATGGTTACTACAGCAAGGAATAAAATGATGCTTGGAAATCAACTTCTGTATCCAACAAAATACACACAAAAACGATGAAAACCTGATTACATTTCAAAAAACAAAACTATACACCAGAATTAATGTAGGATTGCCAAATTACATAAGGTTTAGGAAAAACTATGTTACATTAGTGTCCCAGGTAAATATTTGTCGAAAAGAAAACAGAAAACTAATTACAAATAGACCATCGGGAAAACAATGAGTATCAAAAGAATTACCTATTAAAAGAATTTAATCTATCTGAACTTGATATTGGTGCATTATATATAAAGTTCTAAATTGATTACTTTGCCAAAAAGGTTTTCCAACATGCATCATATTTTCCAACATGATACAGCATTCAGAGAATATTCTTTCCTTTCTCCCTGCCCCTTTCCAATAGAAGCTTTATAGAATCCTATGTTTTACATTTAGGACATTTACTATTTTCTTCCCAACCTGGGGTAATTCAGGTTCATCATTTATATTTTTGATAGATAATAATTTTTTATTCCCATAGTGTGCTGTAGTTATTAGATAATAATTATTGGGAAAAAGAGAGGGAAGGAAAAGAAATCCAAGGAGGAAGGGATGACTAAGAAGTCTTTTTTTTAATCTTTTTTAATGTTTTATTTATTTCTGAGAGACAGAGTATGAGTGGGGGAGGGGCAGAGAGAGAAGGAGACATAGAATCCAAAGAAGGCTCCAGGCTCTGAGCTATCATCAGACAGCCCAATGTGGGGCTCGAACTCATGAACCGTGAGAACATGACCTGAGCTGAAGTTGGATGTTTAACGAGTGAGCAACCCAGGTGCTCCAAGAAGAAATTTTAATTACAAAGTCACATGACATCTGTTCTCCATTTGATTAACACTTAAAAATCTTGCCATACTTAAACAGACTAGTTCAATTATACTTCTCAGGGCGTTCAGCCCTGAGACCTTGTGTCTTCTTTGATAATGACTGAAATTAACAAATAGAAGTCAAGAAGAAATGCAATGCAAACCTTTCCCAAACTGTTCTCTCCAACAAACTTGGTGACTGCATAAAAACAGTATGTACTATACAAGAGACATCAAAGTAAAGAAAGTTATCATGGGTAAAGAAAGGTATTACATTATGTTAAATGGGTCAATTCTCCAAGAAGACATAACAATACTTAATGTGCATGCACCTAATAAAAGAGCCTCAAACTCCATGAGGCAAAACCAAAAGAAATACAAGGAGAAAAAAATAAATCTACTACTAGAGTTGGAGACTTCAACAGCTCTCTCTCAAAAATGGACAGATCCATCAAGCAGAACATCAGTAAGGATGTAATTGAACTGAACAACATTATGAATCAATTGTATGTAAGTGAAATCTATAAATTACTTCATCCAAAAAACATCAGAATACACATTTTTCACTAGCCTCCATCAAGACATTCACCAAGATAAATCACATTTGGGCCATAAAACACACAAGTAACAAATATAACAATGAACAGATTTTAAAAACAGAAATCATAAGCAGTATCTGCTGTCAGACCACAATGGAGTTAAATTAGAAATCAGTAACAGAAAGTTAACTGGATAATCCCAAAATACAGCATGATTCAAGTATACACTTTTAAGTAACACAGGAGTCAAAGAATAAACTTCAACAGAAATTTAAGAATATCTCAAAGTGAAAATGATGTCAGCATCATGGTACTATTATATATCCCTCATTCCATCCCCCACCCAACAACATTCAGCATGACTGATGGACAAAACTGCCTTCAAAGGAAATGTGAAATCCAGCACAGCATGCAAAGAAACCTGGAAGGAGTGTCACCCGTCCATCTGCCAGGTAGCTGGCAAACAGACCTCATTCCCTGGCTGTGGACCATAAATCAGGGTCAGCCCTCCTTGCTGTGCTCCCAGGATCCCCTAGAAAACCCTTACTTAGACAATAACCCACACATGAAAGAGCCTTTGTGAAGGACCAGGTTTTCAGAGAGGCTCCCACACACCACTGGAACAACAACAAAAAAACGTACGTATGAGTTCAGACACACTGGAGGAAGCAAAACAAAGAGTTTGACTTTACCTGCATCACCCCTTGTCCAAGATGGCAAAGCTTTGAGCCAAGGGAGATCTTCCTCAGCCTGTAACTTCTCCTGTGGGGGAAAAGGAAACCATTCGAGTGAACAGCTAGCTTCTTCATTTCCCTCTTATTCCTTCCAAAGTAATTAATCATGACTAGGGAGTGGATAGAGCAACAGATAGGGCCCTTGGGAGACACTGGAGGAACAGAGATCCTACAAACTGCATGACAGACTCCATCAAGAAGCTTGCAAATGAGCCACTGGGAATACCTCAACCAAAGAATCCCCAAATTATCTATGTGCACCTTCAGTACTCTATATGCCTCACTACTCATACCATCACCCTGTGCATCCTTCCAGTGGAGGAAGTGAAAGTAGGCTTTAGCAGATGGCTACAGAGTATGCAGAAAGCCAGCTGAATCTGTGGGACAGACACAGACAACAAACTTAAGCTCTAGCACCATGTTTGAGAAAACAAAAGGGAGGCTGTCAACATTTGGCCCTGGACATTTCAGGATCCACAGAAGGCATACAACCTTAAGAATTACCCTCAAGAGATAGAAAGAAGCATGGAGCACATGTACCCATATAAGTTCTGAGAAAGCCTCTGAACATCTATTAAGGTTAACAGAAGGTATCTCTCTCCCAAAGTCAGACAGTAAAGACTGGAGAAGGTGACTACTACTTCAAATGCAAAGACAGAAAAACAAAACTTTAAGCAACATGAAAAATTAAGGTAACAGGACCTGAATGAAGGATCGTAATATCTTGCATTAACTGAATCCAAAGACTTAGAGATCTATTATTCACCAGATAAAGAATAACAACAACAAAAAAAAAGTGTCTGAAGGAATGCAGTCTGCTACAAGAAGACACAGAAAGACAATTTGAAAACTCAGAAAAACAATACACTAACAAAATGTGAAGTTTAACAAAGAGAAAGAAATCATAACAAAGAATCAAGCAAAAGTCTGGAGCTGAAAAACACAAAGAATGGAATAAGCGAATCAACATCAGACTTCATCAAGAAGAAAGAATCAATGATATTGAAGACAAAAACTTCCAAACTATTCATTTAGAGGGGAACAAAGGAATAAGAATGGAGAAAATGAATGTTAAGATGAAAACGATAACTAGAGACCAAGGTGATTGCATAATGATTAAAGGGGTCAAATTATCAAAAAATATATCAAAATTATATAAGCACCCAATATCAGAGCACCTAAACATATCAATCAAATACTAACAGATCAGAAGGGATAGACAACACAATAACACTAGGCAACCTTAATACCCCACATTCAACAATGGAAAGATCATTCAGTCATAAAATGAGCAAAGAAACATTGGACTAGAACCATACTTTAGACCAAATGGACATAACAAATATATACAGAACGTTCCATCCAACAGGAACAGAATAAACATTGTTCTCAACTGTATGTGAAATCTCCTTCATCATGGTAGGTTACAAAACAACTCCTAGCAAATTTCAGAAGACAGAAATCATACCAATTTTTTTTTCTGACCACAGTGGTATGAAACTAGAAATCAGTTAACAAAAGGAATGTTGAAAAATTAACAAATATGTGCAATTTAAATAACACAATCCTGTACAACTGAAGGGCCAAAGAATCACAAAGGAAACAACAACAAAAAAAGAAAACACCAAAACAAATTAAAGTGTAAACACACATACCAAAATGTAGGAGATGCTGAAAAAGCAATTCTAGGAGAGATGTTTATAGAGGTAAATACCTACATTAACAGAAATATTTCAAGTAAACAATCTAACTTTACACTTCAAAGATATAGAAAAAGAACAAACCAGGTCAATATTTAGTAGGAGGAAGGAAATGACAATGATCAGAGAAGGAATAAAATAGACCAGAAAAACAATAGAAAAGATGAATGAATAAAACTAATATTTTTTTTTGAAAAGGTAGGAGACATTATGACTGTTAGAAGAGAAATACAAAGGATTATCAGAAACTACTATGAGCCAATCTAAACCAACAAATTGTATTAACCTGAAGGAAATTAACAAATCCTTATTAACATACAACTTACCAAAAGGTAAGTATGAAGAAAAAGAAAATCTGATCAGACCAAACCTAAATAAGAAGTTTGAAACAGTAACCAAATGTTCCCCAGCAAAGAAAAGCCCAGGATCATATGGTTTCACTGTAAATTCTATCAAATATTTAAAGAATTAACACCAATCCTTCTCAAAGTCTTTCAAATTCTTCCAAAATATTGAAGAGGAGAGAATCCCCCATATTCATTTTACAAGACCAGCAATACCCTGATGTCAAAGCAATATAAGCACATGACAAGAAAGTAGACCTAAAGACCAATATCTCTGATAAATATAAATGCAAACCTTCTCAACAAAATGTCAGCAAACTGAATTCAACATCACATTAAAGCAATGATACACCATGATCAAGTCATTTATCCCTGGAATACAGGCTGGTTCAATATATGCAAATCAATAAATATAATACACTGCATTAGTATAATGAAAGATTAGAAGTGGTCTGATCATCTGAATAGCTGCAGGGAAAGCACCTACAAAATGACAAATGGTAAATCCTCTCATGATTAAAAAAAACACTCACAAATTGGGAATAGAAGGAACATAGCTCAATATTATGAAGTCTACATAGAACTAACCCACAGCTACCATCATATTCAACAGCGAATAAATGAAAGCTTTTCCTCTAGGAACATGAACAAGAGAAGGGTGTCCACTTTCACCTTCCTATCCAGCACAGTACTAGAAGTTCTAGCCAGAGCAATGAGGCAAGAAAAAGAAATAAAAGAAATCCAAATCAGAAAGAAGTACAATTGTCTTTCTTTGCAGGTGCTATGACCTTATATATAGAAAACCCTAAACTGTCCACCAAAAAAACTATTCAGTAAATTGAAGGATAGGAAATCCACATGCAGATATCAGTTACATTGAATATACTAATAATGAAATATCTGAAACAGAAATAAAGAAAATAACCCTCCAGGGCGCCTGGGTGGCGCAGTCGGTTAAGCGTCCGACTTCAGCCAGGTCATGATCTCGCGGTCCGTGAGTTCGAGCCCCGCGTCAGGCTCTGGGCTGATGGCTCAGAGCCTGGAGCCTGTTTCCGATTCTGTGTCTCCCTCTCTCTCTGCCCCTCCCCCGTTCATGCTCTGTCTCTCTCTGTCCCAAAAATAAATAAACGTTGAAAAAAAAAATTTAAAAAAAAAAAGAAAATAACCCCCTTATGATACTATCAAAGAACAATAAAATAGTTATGAATAAATTGAACCAAGTAGGTTAGAGATTAGTACACTGAAAACTATAAGACTTTGATGAAAGATAATAAAGAAAACACAAATATAAACGTATTCCCTATTCACAGACTGGAAAAAATAATATTTTAAGAATTTCCAAACTGGCCAATGCAACCTACAGATGCAATGCAATTCCTATCAAAATTCTAATGGCATTTTCAAGGAAGGAAGGACGGGAAGAAGAAAAGTGAAAGAAAGAAACAGGAAAGGAAGAAAGAAAGCATTCCTAAAATTTGTATGAAACCACAAAAGAAACTGAATAGCCAACACATTCTTAAGAGAGAAGGGCAAGCCAGGAGGATTGACACTTCCTGATTTCATACTATGTAGCAAAGCTATAGTAATCAGAATAATATGGTACTGTCATAAAAACAAACACATAGATGAATGAAACTGAACTGAGAGCCCAGAAATAAAACCTCACGTACACAGTAAATTAATGGGTGACAAAGGAGCTCAGAATAGTCAATAAGGAAAGGAAAGCCTCTTCCACAAATAATAGAGATAGTCACATGCACAAGAATAAAACTAGACCCCTATCTTATAACACTTACAAAAATTATTCAAATAAATAAAAGACTAAAATTTAAGTCCTGAAACTGTAAAACTCCTTCACATAAACAAAAAGAAAAAGCTCTATGGCACTGGTGTTGGCAATGATCTTGTGGATACGACACCCAACACACAGGAATAAAGAAAATGTTAGAGAAACTACGTTTAAAAAAGCATCTGCACAGCAAAAGGGGGGAAAAATCAACAAAATGAAAATACAACCTACAGTATGGAAGAAAATATTTGCAAATCCTATTTGTGAAGGGATTAATATTCAAAATATATAAAGAACTCATACAACTCAATACCAAAAATACAATCTAATTTAAAAAATTGGCAGAGGACATAACTAGATATTTTCACAAAGTAGACATGCAAATGGCTGACAGGTACATAAAAAAGGGCCCAACATTACTAATCATCAGGGAAATGTAAATCAAAATCACAATGCAGTATTACCTCATACCTGTTAGGATGGCTATTATCGAAAAAAGTCAAGATACAAGTATTGGCAAGGATATGGAGAAAAGGGGATGACTTTGTTCACTATTGCTGGGAATGTCAATTGGTATAATCACCAAAGAAAACAGTATGGTGGTTCCTCAAAAAACTAAAAGTAGAACTACCATATGATCTAGCAATCCCACTTCTAGGTATATATCCAAAGGAAATGAAAATAGGATCTTGAAAAAGCATCTGCATGTTCACATTCATAGCAGCATTATTCACGATAGCCAAGACATGGAAATAATGTTAATTGTCCATTAACAGACAAATGAATAAAGAAGAGGTGAGACGTATAAACACACACACACATACATACAAACATACACAGTGGAGTATTATTTAGTCATGACAAAGAGCAACATCTTGCCATTTCCAACAAGACAGATGGATCTTAAGGGTACTAAGTGAAATAGACCAAACAGAGAAAGACAAGTAGTGTATGGTATCACTTACATGTGCAATCTAAAAAAGTTTCTCACAGAAACAGAGAGTAGAGCGGTGTTTACCAGGGGCAAAGGAGGTGGAAAAGGATGGAGAAATGCTGGTCAAAGAGTATAAACTTCCAGTTATACGACAAGTTCTGCCAATTTCAAGTACAGCATGGTGACTACTGTTAGTAATACTGTATTATAAACAAGTTGGTAAGAAAATATTCTAAATTGTTCTCACCACAAAAAAAAAGGTGTTAACTATGTGATGAAAATATCAATTAACACTATGGTGGTGCTCATTTTGCAATATATAGGTGTATCAAATCAATACATTCTGTACCTTAAATTTACATGGTGTTATAAATTCTATGTCAAAGCAAGGGAAAATTCAACTATTCTTTTTTTTTAATTTTTTTAATGTTTTATTTTTGAGAAAGAGAGTTATGAGTGGAGGAGGGGCAGAGAGAGAGAGAGAGAGAGAGAGAGACAGAATCTGAAGGAGGCTCCAGGCTCTGTGCTATCAGCACAAAGCCCAACGTGAGGCTCGAAACCATGAGCCACGAAATCATGACCTGAGCTGATGTTGGATGCTTAACCGACTGAGCCACCCAGGAACCCCCCAACAATTCTTAAAAATGAAGAAGCCAAGGGGTGCCTGCCAACACTCAGTTGGCTGAGTGTCCAACTCCAGCTCGGGTTATGATGTCATGGCTCATAGGTTCAAGCCCGGCATCGGGCTCTCTGCTGTCCGTGCAGAGCCCGCTTCAGATCTTCTGCCCCTCTCTCTGTGCTCCTCCACCGGTCATGCTCTGTCTCTCTCTAGCGCATGCAAAAACAAACAAATAAACATTAAAAAAAAAATTGAAGAAGCCAATTACCTAATTTAAAAATGGGTAAAAGACCTTAACAGACACCTCATCATAGATTGTAAATAGGCATATAAAAAGGTGTTCCACATCATATGTCATAAGGGAAATGCAAGTTGAAACAATGAGACATTTATATAAACCTATCAGAATGCCCAAAATCTGGGACACCAACACTACCAAATGCTGATGAGGATGTGGAACAACAAACAGGAATTCACATCCACTGCTGGTGGGAATGTCAAGTGGTCCAGACACTTTGGATGACTATTTGGTGGTTTCTTACACAACTCGACACATTTACTATATGATCCAGCAATTACAGTCCTTGGCATTTACCCAAAGGAGCTGAAATCTTATATCTGCAGAAAAACTACACATGAATGTTTAGAACAGTTTTATTCCTAAATGCCAAAAGCTGGAAACAACCAAGGTGTCCTTCAGTATATGAATTATACATAAACTATGGTCCACCTAGACAATGGAATATTATTGAGTGGTAAAAAGAAATGAGCTGTCAGGGTTCCTGGATGGCTCAGTTGGCTGAGCATCTGACTCTTGATTCCAGCTCGGGCAGATGCGAGTATCATGGGATCAAGCCTGCATCAGGCTCCACGCTGAGCATGGAGCCTGTTTAAGATTTTCTCTTTCCCTCTTCCCCCTCCCCCCCCCCTTTCACTTACACTGCTTGTGCTCATTCTCTCTCAAAAAAAAAAAAAAAAAAAAAAAGAGCTGTCAAGCCATTAGTACCTGGAGGATCCAAAAATGCATACTAATAAGTCAAAGAAGCCAATGCAAAAGGGTACATACCATGCAATTCCAACTGTATGACATCCTGGAAAAGGCAAAACTACAGACACAATAAAAATATCAGTGGTTGCCAGGGAGCAGGTGGCAAAGAAACTAGTTGGCAGGGCAGAGAGGACCTGTAGGGAAGTAAAATTGCTCTATAGAATACTGTAATAATGGATATAACTCATCATACATTTGTCCCAACTCTACAGGATATACAACACCAAGAGTTAACCCTAAAGTAAACTTACAGACTTTGCATGATTATGATGTGTCTTGTATGTTCAACCTTGGTTTAAAATAAATAAATAAATAAAAGTACCATTCTAGTAGGTGTTATTGATAATGCAGGAGGCTATGCATGTGTGGCGTCAGAAGGTATACAGATGGGAAATATGTACCTTCCTCTAAACACTGTTATAAAGCTAAAATTTCTCTTTAAAAAATTAGTCTTTAAAACAGTATGTACTTACTTAATTTAGGTATGCTTCAAACTTTTTCCCCTCCCCCATTCAACAAACTAAATTAGATTTAGTCTGATACTATTCAACTTTTATTATAATATGAACCCTTCTTTTGCCAATTAACTTTCACCTTGCCTCCTTTACTTTTTGCCCAAGTACTAGTATTATTTCAGTAATTTTTGCTGCTCAAATATGCAAAGACTCTCCCCTGGTGAAAAATAAATAAAAGCAGATTTCCCCAATTTTGAATTATTTATTAAACAGAGTATTTTGTATTCAGAGTTTAACTACCTTTGCCTATCATATTCATTATAGGACAACTTCAGCCATGTCATTTAAGAAGTGTGTATTAAATACTTGAATTTATTAATGATGGAATTCTGAAAGTTGCAATAGGATTGAGGAAGTCATTTAGTCACACTGGGTCTGAATTTTCTCTAAATGAGAAATCAAAATCACTGACTAGGACAAGACAATGTCTAAGGTGGAATCAACACCTAATGTTCTCTGCTAGGAATCTAACTTTGGTGATGTTCAGTTACTGGAAATGCAATCAACCAAGATCTGACCACTGTAGTTCCCTAGCTCAGACTTTGGTCAAAAAGGCAGAATATAATTAAGATGATTTAAAATGCACTACACATGGAAGAGACATTAGTTAGCCTGGAAGGGGCTGGAAGGTTAAGGAGAACAAAATGTACAGGCAACCATATTTAATAAAGATCTAACCCCACAAATGCAACAGGATAAGAGGAGACTATGAAAGGCTACAAGGCAAACCCTGAAGTTTTAAAGTAACCTGATCATCCTTTTTTATTCTGAGAATTAGTGAAAGATAAATACTTTTAAATTTTTGATGGTTTCAAGTTAGAAATACATTTAGATATGTAATTTCTCTAAACGAACCCTGAAAATTTAGCACTCCTACCTGCATATGGTCAACTCCTGAATGCTTGCTTTATCATAACAGATTTGTGCATCTTCTCTAAAAATTACAAGAGCAAATTTTTAGACCTTTCTCATAAGTCTGTATCATCCATGAAACCGCACAGCAAGTGGGGAATATTTTGAAAATCTTAAGGATGGTGTGACTATGACTTTTTCTAGGTGGTTCCAGTGTTTTACAAGCATACCTCTTCTCTCATTCAGAAAAATTTGTTCAGGATCCGATTCCCTGCATACTTTACTCTATCAAATGAAATATTGTCCTTTCTTCAATTTCTTACACCTCTATCATTTTCAGGAATTCAAAAATCAAATGGCACAGATTTCTGTATTACCCTCTTGGATTCTTAAAGTACTTTATTCTTTTCTTTCTTTCTTTCTTCCTTTCTTTCCATCTTTTTTTTTCATCTCTTCCTTCCTTTCTCTCTCTCTCTCTTTCCTTATTTCTTCCTTCCTTTCTTTTTTTTCTTCTTTCTTTCTTTCTTTTCTTAAAGCAAGGTACCAGCCTGACTGAGTGGCCAAAAACCCACAAAACAGGAAACTGTATCACCTGACTTGAGCAATTAATCTGGATAAAGTCATATTTCTGCTGTCTTAGTGATGAAACATTAATTAACTTATCACTGCAATTCTTTTTTTTATAATTTTTTAATGTTTATTTATTTTTGAGGGGGGGGGGAGAGAGAGAGAGAGAGCAAGCATGAGCAGAGGAGGGGCTGAGAGAGATACAGACTTAGAATCCGAACCAGGACCCAGCCTCTGAGCTGTCAGCACAGAGCCCAACGCGGGGCTTGAACTCACAGACTATGAAATCATGACCTGACTTGAAGTCAGACACTTAACCAACTGAGCCACCCAGGCACCC
This sequence comes from Felis catus, assembly GCF_018350175.1. Lineage (NCBI taxonomy): Eukaryota > Metazoa > Chordata > Mammalia > Carnivora > Felidae > Felis > Felis catus. Next base: position 98,253,597 of record NC_058368.1, on the reverse strand, counting down.
CAACACTGTAATTCTTTACAAAAGTTTTAGTTTAATGTGTTTGAGGGCGCTCATAGACCTTTTCAAATTTTATGCAAAATTGGGTTGGTACAGGGATTCCTTAACTGTCACTAGATTCTCAGTCATCACTCAATCCCACAAAAAAATCAAGAACCACAATGAAGGAAATATACACCATTAATTTTTAAAAATTGTCAAGTTTCTACTAACTATCTTTTCTAAGTTTCTATCTGAGCTAACACAACCAAAACAATTAAACATACAAATATTATTCTAGCATTCATCAGGAAGATGAATGCTTACACATTAACTCCAATGAGATAATAATCAACCATAGTAATTTCTGATACATTAATTTCTCAGCTTGATTCGGTTGTTTGTGGAAAGTACATACTAGTTTCAAAGGAAAAAGTAGATGAGAAGTGATAAAGCACAAGAGAAAGCATGAGGTTGGCATTCCAAAATTTATTTGGGTTAAAACTATCTTCCTAGTTCTTAAATAAAGGACCAGCTTCACCATTTGTGAGTAACTTAAATAAACTGCTCCACCTAATTGTCATGACATTCCTGCAGCAGGTCCTTACTCTCACCTCACAGATTAGTAAAGTCAGTGATGCTAAGTTTCTTGCCCAAGATCACACATATCCCTGTCCTGCAAATAACCAATGACATTCCCCAGAGTAGTAAGAACTCCCAGTGTCCACATTTGTACTGTCGTTTGACACAGGGCTATTCAGCTGATCACTAGGATATGTGTTACCACAAGCTGCCATGTTTACTTCACTGGCATATAAGCTATAGGGCGGATACCCTTCTGCTTTCTTGTAGACCCTCACAGGTATGTGTATAGTAGGGGGCACAATTAGAGCTGCTTCACGGGTCTGTGACCTGTACAGTCTCACAAAACCCTGTAGAGATGGTCCCTGTGCGTCATTTAACGCTCTGCTACAGCCATCATGAAATGCTTAATAATTTTTCAACTAATTACTCTTCATTTTCATTTTGCATTGGCCCTGCTAATTATGTAGCTAGGCCTGAGCACAATATAAGTATCAGCATGTATATAATTGTATTGGTATGCATAAAGATACTGATAAAAATTGACGATTTCAATTATTATCCACATGAGCTAATATGGCAGGGAGACCTAATACACCATTAACAGGTATCCTTAAAAAAATCATGGAAGATAATATTCTCCTCTCCCTTATAAATGGTTTAGGTTTTCCGGTGACAAGAGAAGTGTATTAATCTGTAAAGAGATTCCTTCTCCAGTTTAAGATAAAGTTTATGTTCTAGTTTATCATAGTGAATATGCATGTAGTTGCATCACATAATAGTGGGGGTTTTTTTTAGGTTTATTTATTTTGAGAGAGAGAGAGAGAGCATGCAAGTGGGAAATGGGCAGAGAGAGAGAGAGAGAAAGGATCCCAACCAGGTTCTGCACTGTCAGTGTAGAGCCCGATACAGGTCCCGAACTCATGAACCGTGAGATCATGATCTAAGCCGAAGTCGGACGCTTAACCCACTGAGCCACCCAAGTGCCCCTATCACATAATAGTTTTTTATCTCATGTGATAAACTTTACAGGTTTGTGGAGAAATTAAATATTTTCATCTTTTAACAAAATATTCCCGGTTCAAATTAGTTCCGTGAATAAAATTACCTTCATCACCAACACTGGCCTCAGACATTTCACGTCATCTTGTGAAATTCATAAATGAAGTATGACAGGCCAAAAGTAGTGTCATGACTTTAAAAACTTAAGAAAATGAACATCCAGACTATTTTACACAGCAGTTTCCAGCCGTGTCTATGGTACTACTATTTTGGACTGTGTGACGATACAAGTGGAGGAAACGGTGGTAAGAAAATTTTCTGGTAAGGTTTTGTGTCTTCTAACCAGACTATCCTAATTATAGTAAGATTTAATGCAACAATTCTGAAGTTTAGATTAAGGCGATAAAAGGCTTTGGAAGCTTGGGGAAAGTATCGCTGTCTGGGTCCTACTCATCAAATTCTGACTTAAGGGGTCAATAACGCAGGCTGAGAATCAGATCAGGGTATTTTAAAACCTCTAAGTATGGCTAAGACACTGCTTTCAGTGCTATGATGAATAAAAGAAAAGGAGATGCTGTTCTAGTTTACATAAAAATCCAGCTCACGCTGTAACTGCTAAAACTAGAGCTACCTCCTTATAGATGTGTCTGAAATGAACAAATGCTCAACACCAGTCACACCCATTTCTGGCATATACCCAAATACACATCAAGTTAGTAATCTGCCCTGAAATGCACTCTAATACCTCTAAGACACAATTCACCATTGACTTTAGTATTGGGGGAAGTTTCGTAAGTTCTTTTAACTTGATTCCCCAAGGATCAGTGGCCCTAAGAACGTAAACCAACATTACTGGAATATTATTTCTAAGCAGACAAAGGAATCTTGGAAAAATAAAAACTAGTGTTGTTATTCTTCACTAAAAGGTTGTTTGGATCAATCTTAAGCCAAGAGGGGAGAAACTGGTTATTGCCGTATTCAGTCTAATGCTTTTGACAAAACCCAGGAACAGAAGCTCACATTCCATTTGTTCCAAAGGGCCTTCTGGGTTGCTTAAAATACCTTTATTATTCTTGGGCCTGGTATAAGACATGTTCATTTCTCACATATTACTGTGAGGTTAATTTTTGCAATACAAAGACCCACTCATTGAAATCTACAAATAAAATAGCACTAATAGGTAGTGTACAATAGTCTTAATTTGAATAATATTGCTTCAAAATAACTTAAAGATCTAACTCAGTTGTATAGAATGTGAAATTTCAGCAGATCTCACTTTTTTTCAAACATACTGTGTCTGACCACTTTCAAAAAATTTTCGTTTATATAACTTACTGTTTTTCCTAACTTTGTTCTTAGCGAACTGAACATTCTCATATTTTTGTGCTTCTCTCTTGATAAAATTTGCTCAGGGAAGTTTCCACTGCATTGAACATGCAAATCCGCATTTCCCCTTTGAAAACTTCAGGCATATTTATAGTCTTCTTTAGTGGAAAGAGGTGCCATGACAATACTTGCTGGTCGAGAGAAAAGAAGGAAGGGAGGAAGGCGAGGAAAAGAATATCAATAACAACATAAGTGAGTTCCCTCAAGGCAACTAGAAGGTATATCAATGGGTGACAAGGGTCTCAATGGACTGGCAGATGGGTGAACATCCACAGAATGCGGCAAACAGAAGGCGGGCCCATAGCATATACAGTTTAACACTGAGTACCCCGTAATCTTAAATTGGCTTCATACCCCATAACTTTGCAGACCAAAACAGTGTGTCTGAATCCGACGCCGTGCACTCACACAGGAAACCCATTGAGAACTGTATTCCCACGTCTTGTGGGGAAACCATGCTTCTCTATAACTGTAAGGTTATCATGTTCTGTGATATGTTAATAGGATAAAAGACATACTTACTAAGAAGGGCACAAAAAAGGAACAAGGTAGCCTTTTTATTTTCTGTAAGTAACCCAATATTCCTCCTGAGAAACGTAAGCAGAATTCAAGTTGGCTTAATAATTTCAGCTCTTTCCAGTTAAAACCTTTTCTGCCAGGCTTTTATGGATAAAGCCTTCACAGGTTACTATCTTTTCCTCCCCTTATTCTCCCTAAAAGAAGGCTAAGAGGAGCTCAGATAACCTCAGGGTGGTGGAAAAGGGAGCCTCATCTTCTGTTCTGACCAGTGTTTCTAATAAGGATTATAAATTATACATGATTTCAAATTTAAAACATTTTCTTATAGCAGAGGAGTAGAAAATATTCATTACTGGTTAAAGGGATTATAACTCCTATTTCTATTAATTTCCATGTAAAAAGACTTAAAAATGTCATCTGTGCTCTATAAAAAGGCACCACAGTGGTTGAGTGCCATTGACCTCATTGCAAACTTCCCTTTATTAGACTACAAATTTAGTGGAAGCAGCAGCAACAATGATCTCCCTGAAAGTGTTTTTCTTTCTGTTATGTGTACTTGGGGGTAAATCTTACAATCTCAGAGCTGTCATTATGAAAAATAAGGTACAGTTACTCAGAATTGACCCTTTCAAGCTCATGAAAAAGTTCCCGTTCCTATATCCAGTCACGTAGGTATCCACAATAGACGTGAAATGCTGATTCTGAAAAAGCATCAAGTTCTAACAGCAAGAAAAAGCTTTATGTCAAATGGATTCAAAAGCATATGACAGAGAAGAGATAGAAAGTTCTGACAAACTGACCAATTGAGTGCTAGACAATTTCTAAATCCTACCACAGCAAAATGACAATTTCTCATTGGAAGTTTCTACCTAAAGAGAGAATTCAGCAAGAATGAATTGGCACAAAGAACAGAAATAGCACACACTAGGCTATGTCAACACATCCTTTGGGTCAGATTAAAATGTAAGGCTACAAATTAATAATGTTTTTAAAATGTGTTCTACTAACAGATTTATTGCCTTGAGGGATTGTCCTAAGAAAGAAGGACTAATGATATACTTTTATTGGAGATCATGAACATCTTCATCAATTATTTAAAAACAACAACTATTGTTAGTTCAAGCTCTCCCAATGAGGAAACCAAGAGTTTTACATGACAATCTCTGAAGAAAACTGAATGTGTTCTATTAATATTGTTGCACAAATTTCGACTATGAGTTTGAAATCAGAAAATTCGACAGTGCATTGTAATTAAAAGTACGAGGTATATAAAAGCCGCTTTTAATATTTAACTTTGCATTGTAATCTAACATGAAATTAAAATACCAACAATCCATTCTCAGTTTCTGCACTCACTGAACTAATAGTAGCTGTATTATTGCAGCAGCTACAATGAACAACAAAAATCTGTTCTCCTTTCCCAGGGAAGAATAGCAGCATTATGTCCGTGGTGTCTCTGTGGCTTTTACTGAATAAAGGCGATAAATTTAGCTTTTCATTGGGTCAGTTTACTGCACCCTGCACACTGTTTAGGAAAAGGATTTGTGTTACAACTCTATTTCTCTCACAATATTTTTTTTCTCTGTGTACTTTATATATTTGTGTTTTGGTCTTTTCCATCTCTGCTTAGATCTTTTTTTTTTTTTTTTTTCCAGTGGAGACGGATATGTGTGTATGTACTCATGCGCGTACACACACACACACACACACACACACACACACACACAGTTCTGATTCCTGAAACACAAACCATGGTCAATCTAAGGACATCACAGATCACAGACAGAATTTGAAATAAAGATCACACCTCACTTTCTCTATCTGAGCTCTATCTACAGCCATGGAAGGCTTCAGAAAACTACAACTTCCGTCCTATCCAGCAATTTCTCTTAACTATTTCTGGGGAACTATGGGGAAATCTTTCCAACTATAAATCAACAAATTGTTTATGTCAATAGAGAGATGTGCAATGGCTTTTTCATTTTAGACAATGTTCTCTTTCCTTCCTAATTATTTTAGTGTATAGAGTGACCTCACCATTGTATTCTATTTAAAAAGGCAACATTCTTTACTAACCAAGTTCCCTATCCAGATGAAAGCCCAACTATTGGCATACTGTTTGTATAACACTCATTTTAATGGCTTTATCCAACTACTTCTATACTTGTAGGAATACAGAGTATTATTGTTCTATTTCTAAAATATATTTATAGGCTTTACATATTATTTTTCATATTGGTTTTTCCACTCAATTTGTTCTTGAAGATTATTCCATGTTCATGCAAACAGACCAACTCATCTTTTAACCTCATTTGCTCTCTTCCAGAATACAGAGGAACTATATTTTAACCATTCTATTATGATGAATATCTCTGTAGCTTTCAAATTCCTGTTATTTTCGTGAGTACAACAAGAAACGTTCATGTTTTGTGTACTTACACAAATGTTTTATTCTAATGGAACAGTGGAATTACTGGATTCTAATTTGTGAAAATTTTTATCAATTCTAATACAGGATGACAAATCACTCTCCATGTTGGCTGTAATGTTCACTTCCACTGACAGCAAAGACTTGGTGTTTCTCAACTACGAAGATAGCAGCTCAATGTCTAAATATCTTCTACATTATTCACTTTAACCCACATGGATTTTTTTTAATTAGAATTCCTGTTGGCAGGATATGCTTAATTTTTCCACAACAACCAATTCTCCCTATTGTCTTATACCTTCCTGTTATGTGTAGGCATTTGAGGATGTTATCTATGCCCAGAATGATACCCTAACTTATCATCCAAAACAGGCCATATTTGAGAGAAAATCCAAATAGGGGGGCGGGGGTGGACTCTAGAACAACAGACACAAATCTGGATCGCCCTAAGCAAATTGGAAAATATGGTCACCCGACATATCTTAAATAGCGATCTTATTTTTAATCCCACCTCCCCCAGCACTAGAGGTGTTCAGTATCTCCACATACATTTGCCATTTGTATTTCCTGTCCTATAAATCGCTTATAATGTGTGCCCAACTTTCTATTAGTTCATGTTTTTTCCTTAAATTTTAGGGATTCTTTTTATATCATGTCTCATTTTATTGGTTTAATAGGTTGTTCATTTTCTTTCTTTCTCTGGTGCTTGCCTTTCTCTCTAGCTTTATGATGGCTTATGTCAAATTAAAATTTTAAAATCTAATGTTACATTATTTATGTATTTTTCACACACATACGTACACACATATACACATACATATATATTTTTACATTATATATTCTCTATTTTATATATATATATTTTACATCTGGAAGGATGTATACCAGAGTATCAATTGTAGCTATTTTTAGCTAGTGATTTTTATCTTATATAATCATTTTTCAAGTTTCATGAAATAAACACATTCTATTAAAAAATTAACGAATCTGGGGCGCCTGGGTGGCGCAGTCGGTTAAGCGTCTGACTTCAGCCAGGTCACCATCTCGCAGTCCGGGAGTTCGAGCCCCGCGTCAAGCTCTGGGCTGATGGCTCAGAGCCTGGAGCCTGTTTCCGACTCTGTGTCTCCCTCTCTCTCTGCCCCTCCCCCGTTCATGCTCTGTCTCTCTCTGTCCCAAAAATAAAAATAAACGTTGCAAAAAAAAAAATTAAAAAAAAAATTAACGAATCTGCAGGTAGGTCCCATTGTGTAATACTATGTCTCCTCACACAATGATGATACCCTTACCACCCGAAGATTTCCACCTGAAATCATCTTTGTCCAATTCACTCCCAATAATTCACTCCCACTAAGATTAACCACCTAAGGAAACTGAAGTCAACACTTGCTTTACATATGCTGTCATCAAAGCCTTCTGAGCCATCCTCCCCTCACCTTTCTTTCTAGTTGATGCTACTTGCTCTTAGGCTGATCCTATGTAATTTAGCTCTCACAGCTCAGGATTTCACAGGGGTTTTTTCCCCCATCAAATCAGTCTTTCTCTAACCTCCTTTTCCTCCAATATAATTAACACATTAGTTGGATCTAGTTTTATTTGTCTTTAATTGTTTTTCCTCAGATAAATTACTCTGAAGAGACAAGTGTTTCTACACCACCCCCCATACACAAACAATAGGATGGTTCATTCTGTCTCCATACAATGTCAGTAATCTAAGATTAGGGAATCCTGTAACCCCCAGATCTCAAATGGTAACAGCTGTTTCCATTTTATTTAAAGGCATTCACTACAACATTTTATAGCTAAACTGTAAGCTGTCAGACTGGGAAGCAAATACAAATACTCTTAATCTTTACCAGCCTTGCCTGTTTTTTGGTTTTTGTTGTTGTTGTTGTTGTTGTTGTTGTTGTTGTTGTTTTCATTTGGGTAGGAAAGCCAAATTGGTTAAAAATGAATGCTCCCATTTTCAGGGCTTGTGTTCCATTTTAAATATAGCTATGTGGCCACATAACTGGGTAAGTTCAAGATTGGCCTAGCTACTGTTGTTCTGGTATTCACTGAAGGATGTATCTGGGAGTACCATGGAAACAAATGATATATTTAATACTATATCCTGATCAAACCAATCTTCAATCACCTAATGTATATATACCACCTGTTATATTGGCAAATTTCCCTGAGATGTATGAAACTAATGTAATAGATTTTAAAATACCTTTTGCCCCCATCAATCCATCAGTCATTTTTGAGAGAAGGAAACAGCAAAATTAGTAAACATTCTTTGGCATCATTTATATAGACTCTGATTTGGAAAAACTACTCCTGCCTCGTTCATCTTGTAGTGATAAATTTCTAGGGAAGAAAACATCCAGTAAAACTCATTTATCACCAAGACCTTAAAATGAAAAATGACAACCCTGGGAAGAAAGTTTCTCACGAAGGTAATTTCTGGAACTAGAGGGCTACTATTATGACATCTAACAGTGCAGCCCTTCCTCACTTTTCTGTTGCCAAGGATTCTGAATGGAGTTGAAAGTGCTTATATCCCTCATCAAACAGTTTTGGAACTATAATGTCATTGACCCTGACTACACATAACAGAAATCCTGAGACCATGTGGGTGATGATACTAAGGTGAAATAATGATCTTTCTTTCTAGGTTCTTACTAATCTTCACATGTCTAAGAACATGATAGCAGGTGACTCACAGAAGTTCAGAACAAACCTTGCCCTATATCCATATGCCAGCGGAAAGTAATTAGGTCCAAACGGACTGTCACTTGTCTCAGTAAGAGAGTGTGGGGAGACAGAGATACACTCAAAGTAAAGGGAGGTGTCTTTAATAATCATAAGTAACCAAAGTCATAAAGATAAAATACTAGGGACTATTAACTGCAGTAATTCAATGTCTTCTAAAACTCAAAACTCAGTCAAAAATTCTGCAAGTACATTAAGAACAAGTATCATTTTCCAAACACTTTAAGCCACAACTCTGTTATTTTCAAAGATAGGTATCCATTAAATAGGCATTATAAATGATGACTGACTCCAGTACCCTCCTTCAATTCCAGCTTGTTTGAACTACCACATACAGAAATCTATTAGGAATAACATTCTTCAACCTATCCAGCTTATGGAAGCATGTCTCTCTTTGGGAAGCTTATTAAAAATTTCACCTTGGACAACCAGATGGCATTCTTTCTCCACATCCCTAACCAGTCAACATTTGAGGCAAATCAGAATGGTTTGCTAAGCACCATCGCTCTTGTTTCTTAGGATAAACATACCATTCACCTGGACAGAGTCCAGAAGTGAGAAGTAAAATAAATCCTTTGGCTGGATAGATGGAGAGAGGAAGGAGCTGGTAAGAGTTGGAAAGAGTTAAGGAGTTCAGACTGCTGCATTAATGAGAACTAAATGGAGATGATCTTCTCCATTCCTTCTCTCTCCCTTTATCTTGAGGTAAACACATTCATACAGTAGATCCTAATGCAGCATTTTAGTCTCATTCATGTTCACTGAGTAATATTTATAATATGGTACTAATAAAATTACCCCCAGTTAACCCAGAGATAAGTCCTATTACATATTTGATATGTCATTCAATATTGTTCCTATTTATATAGAGAATGTGCATTTAATGGTTGACAGATTTGGAATTATGTTCCAAATACAACTTTTGTACTCTGTGGGTCATGAGCATTTTTCCATGTGATATTCCCCCAATTTTAATTTATATGATGAATTTTACAGTATTTCTTTATTGGATCCTTACATCATTCCCCATTTTCACTATTATAAACATGACTGAAATTATTACAATCATGTGTACCACCTCATTATACTCTTATAACAACAGACACCAATATATATGTTAATGTTACTGATACACTAATATTTTTGGAGAGCTTTTAAAAAATATTGGCACCTGGGGTTCACCACCAAAGATTCAGATTTGATTGATCCAGGATGAAACCCAAGTTTCTCTGGCTTTTCAAAGTTCCCTAGGTGATTCAAGGGAGCAGTCAAGGCAGAGGCAGATATGTGTTATTAGCAAGTGGACATCCTTAGTCGCAATACTAATTCACACACCTCCAGCATTTTGCGAAATTGCCTACTCTGCCCAACATTGCAAACTGGCCTCATTTGAATCTTTGTCAAATAGGTGACAATGGTTTCTCATTATCTTCTCATTTTTGATTCCTAGTGAGACTAAACATTTTTCAAGTATTTACTACCCATTTGTCATTTCCCTTTTATGAATCACCTCTTTATATTCCCTGTCCATTTGTTCAGTTGCAATGTTCAAGTTTTTATTATTGTAAACAATCATTCATGAGAATTAATTATTCTGCCAAGGAGAGCAAATTTACCATTTATCTCTTAATTTTGTTGATGGAGGTTATATGAAAATGTGAAATAATTAAATCTATTTTTAGATTGTTTTTCATTATTTTTATCCTTGTTTAAATCACATGTCAGCTGATGTCACTAAAAATCAAAAGAAAAGCATACATCACTAAATTCATTTTCTTAGTCACTTCAAGACTTGAGTTTCCATTGTTTTAGTTCAGTTTAATGATTATCTTACCATCTTGGTCGGGCAATTGTTGTGTTTTGGGGGGTTTTGTTGTTGTTGTTGTTGTTGTTGTTGTTGTTTTGAGAGAGAGAGAGAGAGAGAGAGAGAGAGAGAGCATGTGGGAGCCAGGCAGAGGGGCAGAAATAGAGAAAGCAAGAGAAAATCTTAAACAGGTTCCACGTCCAGCACAGAGCCCAACGCAGGATTCAATCCCACAACCCTGGGACCATGACCTGAGCCAAAATCAAGAGTCAGATGCTCAACTGACTGAGCCACCCAGGGGCCTGGCCATGGTTGTTCTGCACTACATTTACCCAGACTAATAACCAGCCTCTTTCTTTCATTTATTACTAATTATTCCCACATGGGAATTTTGTGAAGGAACTTTGAGAGTCTGGGAGAAAACCATGTGACAGAAATCAATGATAAGATGTCCATCTTCTTAAAACTCTCTTCGCTCTATTTGATGGGACCACATCCACACAGAGCTAGCACTTTCCTCTAATCCATGCATCTTTTTCTACAAACATCAAATTATTATTAACACAGAACAGCCTAAGTATTTCCTTTGTTGTCTTAGATCCAACCAAGTCCTTTAACTTTGTTTTGGGCAGAATAAAATATCAACTATAACAGACCCTACCCACATCTCATTGACTTAGTGCAACAGTTTCTGCAGCTACCATCCAGTGCAATGGTAGAGGTAGAGACGGGGGTGTGTTCAGTTGTTCAGGAACCCAGGATTCCATCATTGGGTGCTTCCACTATCTTCTTTGCTTTCAAACACCAGAGGTCAAACCAAAGGAAGAGAGCTTAGGAAAGGCACAAAGGCCCTTACCTGCCTTGGTCTTAAAATAACACACCTCACTGATCCATGTATTCAGTTGGCCAGAAATATTCACATCACTGCTTCTAGATACAAAGGGGCATGTGGTCTTTGCGTGCTGAGGAAACAAGACATTTTCCTAAATAATGAGAATTTCCTTCAGAAACAAATTCTCAACTCAGATGGTAAGAAAATTATTCGTATGCTCCACTGAAAGACACTCCAGACTCTAAAATCAAAAATCAACTTAATAATATTTTATCTAGCTATTACATAATTTCATTATTCATATTAAAGTATCAATATCCCTGCCCTGCAATTTATTTTGGTATGGAGTATGGATTAAACTTTATTGCAAAAAGGTAACCAATTGTCCAACACCATTTAGTGAATAATATACTTTTAACATTTGACATGTTATCTTGATCATACAATATGAGAAAGACAGAATGTTTCTGGAATATCAATTCTATTTACCTAATTATCCTTGGAAAAAATGTTATTGTTATTGTAGCTTTATAATTTATTTTAATATATACCAGGAAATTGCCCCTTTGTCATGCTTGCTTATAAAATATTTTCTTCTTCTAAATGCTTATTTGCCATATATACTCTATTTGGATTCCGTTTTATGTCTGGAATCATATTCCTTCTGCCTGGAGAACTTTAGTATTTCCTGTAGCATAGGTCAGCTGGTTATAATTCTACTTTTATATATTTGTCTTTTATTCTCTTTTATTTTTTCAATGCATTTGCTTTTGTTGTTTTTTTAGGGGGGAAGAATGTTATTTTGCTATTGTTAACTCAACTTTTGATTGACATAATTGTAGGTCCACACACACTTATAGTAGATACAGAGAGATCTCATATACACCTTGCCCAGTTTCCCATGAATGTAATATTCTGGAAACTATACTATAGCATTCCAACCAGGATACTGACTGGAATAGAATGCACTGATCTTACTCAGGATTTCCTCATTTGTGCTTGCACTCATTTGTGTGTCTATCTATGTGTATGACTCTATGTGTATATTAAGTTCTATAGAATTTTGTCAGTTGTGTAGGCTTGGAGATTTCTATTTTTGAAAGCTATTTTTTTCTGGAAACAATTGACATTTTTTTTTATTTTTAATGTCATCAATGTATTTTCTCCTGGTTTGTCTCCTTTCTTATTTAGAAGTCAGCTATCATTCTTCTATTTTTCCTCTGCATATCATGTGCCTTTTTTTCTCTGACTGCCTTCAAGGTTTTCTTTATGTTTGACTTTCAAGAGTTTGAACATGTAATGTCTACATAGGTGTGTGTGTGTGTGTGTGTGTGTGTGTGTGTGTGTGTGTATTTATAAAAAAGGATGAATTCCAAACAGTGAACTTTTGAAGCAATGGAAATTCATGAGTGGATTCAAGTTGCTCAGAGAAGCAGAAAGCATCAAAGTTTCCCCTGTGAGAAGGCTATCATTCTTTGACCAAATTGCAAGTGGGGCCTATAATAGAGGAGGCTGTGTATTTTGCACTTGGGAGATTTATTTCAGTTCATTCTACTTTACTTCACATTCATCACTATCACATACTTATTCTTTGGGGGATTTTCTTTCATCTGATCAGGAATACCTTCAACACTACGACATCCACCGCGAATAAATTGCTGTTTCTTTCCTGTTTTGAGCAGGCTAAAAAAACCAAAAAACAAAAAAAAAACAGCCTATACACAATGACATTTTAACATTCTCATTGACTTCCCACCAATGTGAAAATAGAGAGTACAATTATGGACCAAGAAAGCTCATTAGGTTGGGATTGATGTGTACTTGTACACATTTGTACTTTTCATTTTCAACAAATAGCCTAAGTTGCATTCTAAAGCAGTTTGAAGTATTTTTGAACCATTGAAATTCCACAGCATTACTAGTGTAAATATTCGTAGGTCGACCACCACCAACAAAAAATATAACTTAGCAGTATCCAATACCAGCTCCGACTGTGAGATCATCATCACGAGGCCACAAATCTCAACTGCCCACACTCCCACAGCAAGTGCCGGAGATAGAATTACACATTAACTCCTCTGAAAACGATGGTGATAAATCTCTGAACCTCCATTTCCAAACACAAGGACCACTAACCCCAACATTCTCAACAAATATATTTATACATGTGATCATCAATATACTTATGAGTTTGGTATTAAGTAAGGTGATCCTCTGTAAGCAGAACTGCAGAAGAAAGGGAACTAGATGACTCTCAGTGATTTTTACACCTAGTAGGGAAATTTCATGAAATTATGAAGCAAATACCTAAACGTGTACATTTTAAGGACTATTCCTCGGCTATTGTAATCCAGAGCACTCACTCAAATACTGCTGTTCTAACTCCCAGCATCTCCCTTCTAAAAGAATGCAGTCTTCACTCATCAGATCCTTGTCTCTGATCATCACAGATACAGCCATCTCTACACTGCAGTGTGCCAGTTGGCAAGATGGGCGTACGGGGCCCATGTCTTTCTTTTTTATGCCTGCCTTGGTATATGGTTGGTGGCTACACTTTTGCTGACAAGGATGTAGGAGGTACACAGATCAGTAGAAGAGGAGAACCACAGGACAGGTGTGAAGACCGTGATGTTATAGAACAAATTCAAATAAAGCAACTTAGACCCACCTACACTGCACACCCTTTCAAATAGTTTTTAAGACTCTGAGTTTACAGACCAGATAAAAACAAAACAAAAGATTTGCTCTCCCAGGATCTACAAATATTATAAATGGAAACAACCAAGTAGAAAAGTTCTCTCAAATTTATATGTGTTAGCAATGCCTGAAAAGCAGCATTCATAGATAGGCAAGTCTATTGAGGGTTCAGATTTTGAAGGTCATTTCTCCTTTGAATCACACTTCTCAGAAAGCCTATGTACAAAGAAACTAAAATAACATACTGGAAAAATGTCTTTAATTGCAATTTTGCAATAAATAATACAGATCACATTTGACTAAGACTTTTAAAAAGTCTTTTACGTAAGTTATCAGCCTAATTAATTTTTGCAATAATCCTGTGAGGTATTATTAACCTTTTTTAGATAAGATAAATGAGGTCAGATTAGCCCAATAATTTGTTCAAGTTTATAAGGCTGGTAAGTAGTGAAATAGTATTTAAACTTAATGTGTACTTTACAGTCAAATTTCTGAGTTCTCTCCATTATGTGAACATGAACTCAGGATGGGTTTTGTGCAAATATTATTGGCAAAAAAAAAAATCATTTTTTAAATGTTTATTTTTGAGAGAGAACACAAGTGGGGGAGGGGCATAGAGAGAGGAACAGAGGATCTGAAATGAGCCCTCTGCTGATAGCAGCAAGCCCCATGTGGGGCTCAGACTCACCAACTGTGAGATCATGACCTGGCCGAAGTCAGATGCTCAACCGACTGAGTCATCCAGGAGACCCCCCTTCACCCCAAAAAAATCATTTTAACTCCTAATCATTATTTATATTGTTCATATTTCAGTAATTTCCAAAAAACTCACAGACTAGAAAATTTTGTTGGTTCATCAAAATGTGAGATTAAGGAAACTGGCTCAGAGGAACACCCTGGAAAAAGGAACTGCCACAGGCTGCATAAGGACTCCCAAAGATATGCAGGTTCTAATCCCTGGAACTTGTGATTATTATCTTATATGGCAAGAGAAAATTTGCAGATACTAAGTTCAGCATCTTGATGTAGGGAAACTATTCTGTGTTATCTGGATGAGCCATACATGCAACCCCAAGTGTTCTTGTAAGAGAGAAGCAGGGCTATTTGATCACAGAGAAGAAGGCAATCTGATAAAAGCAAAAACATGTGAAGAGCCTATATGGCTAACTCTGAAGACTGAAGAAGGGTCCATGACACCAAGAACCCAGCTTAAAAGCCTAGACAAAATAAGACACTATGTAGTCCGAGCTGGTGAGGCATATAGCCAGGTGAAGAATCCATCTTACATTCTAAGTCACATAACCTCCCTGAATACCACAGTCATTAAGTCACTGGGGATGTAAATTGGCACACCCACTATGGAAGACAGTATGGAGGTTCCTCAAAAATTAAAAATAGAACTACCAAGTGATCCAACAATTCCACTTGTGGGTATGTATCTGAAAGAAATAAGATCACCAGCTCCAAGCATTATATGCACCCCCACATGTATTGCAGTGTAATTCACAATAGCCAAGACACGGAAACGGCATAAGCAGTCACTAATGATGAACAGGTAAAATGTGGTGGCCACCGAACCAAGGCCCCACCACAGCTGTGGTCCCCTTCCAACCCAATGAGAAGTACAGATGCTTAAACCAGTAAGTCACAGCCTGAACACCACCAACTTACCCACATTTCAGGGTAGCAGTTTACCCAAATTGTTAGGTCATGGTCTTCCGGGTAAACCAACAGGGCATCATTTACATTAACAGGGCTAAATATACATGTAAGAAATGACAGCAAATGACACTAGTCATCGTAGGCTGTTTTACATAATTTGTCCACTTAGTGAGTGCCTCATGGTACTCAACTCCAAGAAGAGGACCTGGATCCTCCAATGGCCAGCTACAGCCTCTTAGGAAGGGGCGCCAAACCCTCCTTGGTGCTCCAGAGTGAGATTTCAAGCATGTTGAGACTGCTGAAGCATGAGTCAGTCTGTTTAACATGGAGTAAAGCCTGAGCACCAGCACAGAACTTAACAATGATCCTGAGAGTGGATGATGAGGCAATAGGTAACGGTAAATAATCATCAACAAGAGTAACAAAGTTGACACTTGACTCACCCATGGAACTCGGCTGGGTTGTTCACAAAGACTGACCCCCACATTGGAGAAAGGTGTTACTGTGTTAAAGGTTAAGGAACTGTCATTTCTATATGCCTTTTTCCTCCAAAATATTCATTTCCTGCCCAAATTAACTCAACAACCTCCTACTGTTCTTGCCTCCAGTCCTGTCCTACTGTAATATATTCTCTGCACTTCAGACCGTGAACTTTCTGAAATGTAAATCAGATCACATCTTTTCCCCTGCTTTAAAATTCGTAATTGGCTCCCTGCAGCCTTGAAAATCAAGTCTACACTTCATGACTGAGTCTTACTTTGAAACACATATCTTAGCACAGGCTGGTTCTTCACAGGTGTCCCAGGAAGTACAAATGATGGAATAGAAAAAAGGTGAGAAAGGGAAAGGAGAAAAGTCTTTAAGGCATGTGTCAAGAAGTACATAACCTCTGTGGGTACTGGGTCTCAGTCCACTACAGGCCTCTGCGTGTGAAACACACCTGAAGACTGTGTTGGGGCTGGGGAATTTACTCACTGACAACCACTCCCATTTGTGAACAGCACCTCAAGGCACAGTAACACCAAATCCAATCTTTCCTAGTACTGAAGAAAAATCTCAGTCACCCAAGAGAGAAGCAGATAGTTCTATGGTGGAAAGGTGTCAGTGTTGCAGAAACTGTGTCATCCTTTAGCTATAGACGAATCCAGGAAGGCTGAGAGGACATCAGTGGGCATTCATGAGTTTGCTTCCCACTGCATAACAGACCCTCACATTGTGGCACTGAACTCACCAAACTTCTCTCTGGCTACTTGATCCCATGACTCACCTATATTGGACTATCTTGGCAGGACATTGATCTGGGCACCAGTAGTTATCTGTTACAGAATTCTTCTATTTCCCTTTGGCTAATTCAGGACATATGTTGTAAAGGTATATCAGTAAAATATGTAAGAAGCCGATTTTTTTTGAGGGTAAATACTCAAGATTTTTTAATTTAAACACTTGTTTTGCAGAAGTGAGAACAGGATGTCAAAGCCAGGCTTTTTATTTATTTATTTATTTATTTATTTATTTATTTATTTATTTATTTAAGTTTATTTATTTTGAGAGAAAGAGAGCACAAGCAGGGAAGGGCGGGGGGGGGGGGGGGGGGGGGCGGGGGGAGGCGGGGCGGGGAGAGAGAAGCCCAAACAGGCTCAGCACTCTTAGCACAGAATCCTACACGGGGCTCGATCTCACAAACTGTGAGTCAAAATCCAGAGTCCAACACTCAACCACCTGAGCCACCGAGGTGCCCCAAAACCAGACTTTTTAGCCAGTAAACTCGAATTCCTTTTTCTGCTGTTTATATGGAAATAAAACATCCTTTTGCTACACAGGCACCAATGTGTTCACCAGAAGGCGACTTGGGGCTGGGGTCCCGAGCTATTTATCGGAGAGGATTGTTCAAGGTTTCTCTCGGCAAACCAAGGTTCCAGGACTCTTTCTGCAACAGTGTGTGTGAAAGAGCTACCTAATGATTCTATGAAACACTGCTGAAAACAAACTCCCTCCCCAAGGCCATCACCAGCAAACCTAGCTGAAGAAGGTGACAAGGGGATCCATGGACAACAACGTACAGCAAGACTAAGACCTACACATTGAGTGAAATCTTTCAGACACTGCACAGTGGAGAAGGTAAACAAGGAACAAATGACCTGATATTTGGGTGAAGCAAATGACAGCAAACAATAATCAAAGTCAATGCAAACAATTGCTTTTCCAGCTACTGGGATGTTTGGGAGTCACAGTACAAAAGGTCAACAGAGAAAACTATTTTACCAATATGCCACTTAATGTTCAAACGAATGTTAATTATCCTCATTTACAGAGTCTCATAAATGCATATGACCAAAAAGGAACAGAATTGTTAATGACTAAAGATGTCTGACTCATCTCTTGAACTGTGCGCATGGAGTCTATTGCCAAAACCTGTCACTTCTTTCCGCAAAACCTCTACTGTAATTATACCTTTACTATCTACTAAGTGGTTTACAGAACACATACATCATCTCACTAGAGTCTTAAAAAAGCACTGGGACACTACTTGATAAATTATCAAAACCGGCCATCAGCAATATTAAAAAAAAAAAAAAACTGGTCCAATGTCACTCAAATAGTAGATGGTATCATTGCAATTTCACATTTAGGGGGATTATCTGTAAGGCACCATACAGCTCTAAAATGCTAAGGTCTGATCATTACACACCCTCCTTAGCTTCAATTGTCTGTCACTGTTTTAGCCTAAGACTGGACCATTTCTCACCTAGGCAGCTACAATTTGCCTGACAGCAATAATCTGAGGAAGCAAATCTTTTCTCTCACCATGTCACACTCTTTCTCCTCTAAAGCACAAAAACAGCTCTCTTTGCTCTTGTGATCACAGCCAAGATGGTTAGCCTATTTTCCCCAAGTCTCCTATTAAGGAATGAATTTGAGACTGGCACCACCAGGCTCAGGCCTGGGCTGTTCCTACTTGATTTATCATTGGCTCATTTACATATCCCCCTCCCCCCCCCCCGCTGCCCAGGGTTTCACAACACTGTCTGACGTGCAAACACGAGCACTTGATTTCACTCCAGCAGCAGCCAACAGCTGCTCTGTCTCTGTCCTCATTTGAACAACACTTAATCCACCCCCCCCAAAAAATTTTTCATTCTTTTTTATGGCTGAGTGATATGTCATAAGAAAGAATGAGATCTTGCCATGTGCAACAATGTGGATGGACCTAGAGAGTATAATGCCACGTGAAATAAGTCAGAGAAAGACAAATACCGTAGGATTTCACTCATGTAGAATTTAAGAAACAAAGAAAATCAAAGATAATTGGACAAAAACAAACAGATTCTTATAGAGAATAAGCTGATGGTTGCCAGAAGAGAAGTGGCTGGGGGTGGGTGACACAGATAAAGGGGATTAAGAATATACTTCTAGTTATGAGCCCTGAGGAATGTACAGAATTGTTGAATCGTATTGTACACCTGAAACTAAGATAATACTGTATGTTAATTCTGTTTCAATAGAATTTTAAAGTTTGTTAAGAGGATAGAAAAAAATTACAGGTCATTGCTATCTTTTGCAAATGGCAAATTCCTGTGGGGCAACACAAAGCATCCCCACTTTTTGTTTTTTAATGTTTATTTTTGAGAGAGAGAGAGAGAGAAGAGGACAGAGGATCTGAAGTGGGCTCCATACTGACAGCAGACAGCCCAACCTAGGGCTCAAACCCAGGAACTACGAGATCATGACCTGAGCTAAGTCAGATGCTCAACTGAGTGAGCCACCCTGTGGAACACAGAAAATTAACACTTAACGTGTTAAATAAAGGAAAGTATTTTCATTTTTGTTGGTATTTGATATTTATATGTGTCAGGTTTTGAGTTTATTCTGCTCAAAATACCAACTGGAACAAATCTCAACAGGGTTTATCAAAGTTACCTTAAAAACTGTCTCCCAACATCCCTCTGAAAATGAAGCTCTGGGTATTTTAGTTCAATGACTTGACATTTAAGGGAAATTTGTGGAAATTTTATGTTGGGATACATTAGCTATATTTACTTTTACTCTTTGGGATTTATGAAGAACGGTATGAAAGTGATATTATTTTTAACACCCATGTATGTTCTTTCTGTTTGCATTGTGGGTCTGTGCATCACAAAACACAAAGCACAAAGAATCTTCTAGAGTATAAATACGGCTATAGGTGGGCAGTAATTTAGCACTGTTTTTGCCACTATTGTATCTCTGGCATCTCAATGACTTAGAATAAGCTCTTAATAAGTGTTTATTAAATTCAACTTTAACAGAAAACACACTTTTCATTTCCAAGTCATGAGCGGGACATGAGTTTTCATTTTGTCATTTCAGTCCTGTGCAGGATACATTCTTAAAGGCACGGGTGTGCTGATTTGAAAATGGCTGGTCCAAGACACTGGGTTCAATCAAACCTAAGCGTGCACACGCCTCGTAGAAACACAACAGAAGTGACCAATGATTACAAACTACATCCAGGTCACCACCAAAGATTCCACAGCTTTCTTAGGTACACCTTTTGATGCATTTTTCATTTCCAGGATGCTTCAAAGACAAAAAGTTTCCTTAAATACATCCCTTGTGGCCATGTTTTCCCTTCTAATCCCAAAGCCATCTGCTTGATGTAAGCCTCCCAACTTCTCACACAGGAGTCCCTACAGACTCCTTGAAGACTTCCTGCCTCTCAGATTTTCCAATTCTGATTCATTATTCCCAGTACCACCCAACCTATCTTTCTCAAACAACCATCCTGTATCACTACACTTACCCAAAATACTGTTCCATGATGTTCCAGTTCATTAACACAAACTTTCTCTGACTTTAAATGCTTTCTATAAGCCACAATATGACATCTAGCCACCAATCTTGACTTATTCCTTTCTGTTGCCATCCCTCGACCCCCTACTTAGCCTCTAACCCATCACCAAGTCCTATCTGTCCTACACTCAAGTCCAAGATAGTAGCTTCTCTCTCATCAACTACAGTAAGCTTCTACCATGTCCTGGTTCCTACTGAATGGACAGTACAGTGATTAAGAGCACAGCCTGCTTCAGGTCAAAGCCCAGTCTGAGCATCTACTGACAATGGAAGCCTGGCCAAAGTAATTGACCTCCTAGTACTGTCTTAGTACCTTTATCTTGAAAATTGTGGATTAATGGGGTGCCTGGGTGGCTCAGTTGGTTAAGTGTCCCAACTTCAGCTCAGGTCGTGATCTCAAGGTTTGTAAGCTCAAGTCCTGCATCAGGCTCTGTGCTGACAGCTTGGAGCCTGGAGCCTGCTCTGGATTCTGTGTCTCCCTCTCTCTCTGCCCCTCCCCCACTCGCTCATGCATGGGCTCTCTCTCTCTCTCTCTCCCCCAAAAATAAGCATTTAACTTTTTTAAAATAAATAAATAAATAAATAAATAAATAAATAAATAAATAATAAAATGGTGGATTAATAACCATATCTACCTCGGAGTTGTTATGAAGATATAATGAGATAATAATTATAAAGTGCTTAAAATACTGTGGGATACACAGTTAAGTGCTATGTAGGTATGAGCTTGATGAGGATGGTGAGGATTTCCCCCTCAATTTGCTATATACACAAGAACCAGAATAATCTTTAAATTATTTAAGTTCTATTTTATCATATTCTTCCTTAAAACTCTCCCAAGAATTTCTATTCATTGCACTTAGAACAAAATCCAAATTCTCTACTCTGCCCTTCAATGTCCACCTTTACCTGAGGCCTGTTTACCTGCCTAGTTCATCGTGAGCCCCTGCCTGGCTTCCTTCCTTTATTCCAGGCTCTAAATTTGTTTGTTTTTTTAAACCTATCCATCTCTTTCTGTTTACCCCTTCTCTCCTCCCCTCTCCCTTACTCAGCTGGCTCCTTCTCAACCCTTAGATCTTGGTTTGAAAGTCAACACCTTAGACATGCTTTCCCTGACTACCCTACCTAAAATAGCCCCCATGTCCAATATTCACTGTCATAGTATTTAGTTCATATCCTTCCCACCATAGTATTAGTAGTATTACTGATTATATTACTTAACCACAAACTTGCTTCTTGTACTTATTTGCTTACTTGTTTTTTTGTTTGCCGCACCCAACTATATGTCAGTCACCTGATGGCAGATACTCCATCTGGCTTGTCAACCAGTGAATCACCAGCACTGGACAGAGCCTGCTTCATGGTGTGCATGCCGTTGGTAATTGTGGAACATTCTAGCAATGATTTTATTCAGTTATTTGTCTCTATTCCCAGATTTCTTCTCCCCCCTGTGTTCCGGCCACTTACCTCCTCTTAGCCTCCCAGATTTCACACAGCCCCCTTGATGGAATCACTCCACCCTTGCATTTTGGTCTGCCAAATTCTGAAGATGAAGTTTAAAAAGGCTTCTGTGCGTCTTTTGGTCCTCACTGATCTTCTGCTCTATCCTCTTTTATCATTAAAAATTTCTCCACCCAATCCAAATCTTTATGTATGCACAACAATATTCTAATTCTGTAATATACATTGCTGTCATTTCAACTAAACTCTGTTTTTATATTTATTTATTCCTATAGTATGCAATGTCAAAAGCAGAACATCAATAAAGATCTACAATTAGGTAACTTTATATTGGAAGGATCTTAAAGGAAGCAGACTCCCATGTATATGCTAAAATTCTAAGTACTCAGGAAAGCTTTCGTCTGAACACCTTAACATCTATTTTTTGAAATAAATTCATTTCTCTCACCAAAAAGATTTTTTGTAAGTTTTTTTAAGAATTTGGTTTTGCTTGGGTGGTGATGACACCTAAGCTTCCCAAAGTATTCCAGCCTCTAAAAATTGCAAGAACAAGACATACTGGAGACCATATGGAAACAAGTTCAGCAAGAATTCTGTGTAGTTAGCATCTGCTTCTATCAAAATTGGTACAGAAACTGATAACCTTGGCTTTCTATTTCTTCTCTCAAGCTAATGCTTCAAAGGATGGTCTCATCATGGACTACTTTTAGAAAGTGTTGGGCCAAGTTCTTAATTGCCGAGTTATTAAAAAAGGAAAAGTTCAGTGACAGCTTATGCTTGCTTCTCGTTGAACTCAAGCAGGTTATACTGGGTTGTCAAGGCCGCTGTTTCAATACAAACACCTGTGATCCTAAATATAAGTGCTGTTGACTCCTGGTTCTTTGTCTAACGTGAACTCAGAGAGATCAAGTGTGAGAGTAACTTTTATAAATATTCTGAACCCTCAGAGCCAAAGGAGGACTTAACATTTGTCACCAGGGTGGTTTCTGAGGTTCCTCACATCAACATGAGGGACCATATGGCCTCAGCTTTGCCCAGGTACACCTCTTGCTCTAGTGACCAGTTATCCTCACACTCATCAAAAAATTATGGGCAGCCAGATCTGAACCAGCCATTGCGCTGGGTGCCAGGAACATGGAGGCAAAAGACAGGCAGGATCAAAGGTCTTCAAGGGCTCTTATACATTCTACTGGTGATCTTAAGTTCATTCCTCTCTGACAGAAGCGTGCATCAAGGTCTCAGTGTATTTTTCTCATTCTTTACTCCTCTCAGCGCTGAAAAGCAAAATAAAGTCTCCTTTTGTCCTAATTTTCCCCTAATTCTTTTCATATTTCATAATTTTTTTTCTTCTAAATGCTCAAACATTTCCCATCTTAATAGTAGCGTATTTATGAATGTAATATGTCATTATAAGAACACACTGTTACTTTATGTACCACTAAGAACAAAAATATACCACTGCCAACTAAACTATGTCACAACACTGTTTACTACTTGCAATTTTATGTTACGAAAAGAGCTCATTATAACTTTATTAGACCTAGGGGGGTTTTTTTCCTCCTCATATTATTGGTGTGTATGTAAAAAGAAATACAAACAAATTACCAACATTTCTTCACATTCAGATTCAAAAATCCTCATCAATTCAGAGTCATTAGGTCCATAATTTTCTACAAAAAATTGTCCTCTGTGCCATAAAATCCTTGGTGAAACAGCATTTTAAGTATAGTTGACAAAGAACGTTAACATTACTTTCCAGTATACGACAGTGATTTGACAATGAGGTCACATTTTTAAATAGTGCTTCACTGATTGTTTTCAGGATTCCCTTACAAGCTGGGGATTATGAGGTTATCAATATCATTACATAGCTATATATCCATACAGTGATACAAATTTTGATGCCCAAATACAGGCAATAACTACATCACAATTGTTACATAGATGAAAGTAATCGTATGACACACTTTGATTTCATACGTGTTAAAGTGTAAAAAGAAATGTTACTCTTAGAAACGATGACATAAATCACACCAAAAATGTAAGCCAATTTTAAAAAATACATATTCATTATAGCTGCCAATTTTTTTTTTAATTTTTTTTCAACGTTTATTTATTTTTTTGGGGGACAGAGAGAGACAGAGCATGAACGGGGGAGGGGCAGAGAGAGGGAGACACAGAATCGGAAACAGGCTCCAGGCTCTGAGCCATCAGCCCAGAGCCCGACACGGGGCTCGAACTCACCGACGGCGAGATCCTGACCTGGCTGAAGTCGGACGCTTAACCGACTGCGCCACCCAGGCGCCCCAGCCAATTTTTTTTTTTTAAGTAGGCTCCATGCCCAGCCCAACACGGGGCTTGAAATCATGACCCTAAGATCAAGACCTGAGCTACAATCAAGAGTCAGATGCTTAAACTGACTGAGCCACCCAGGCGCCCCCATAGCTACCAATTTTCAAAGAAAAATACCCATAAATATCCTTAAGGCCATGATCAGTCTCATGCAGATAAGCAGTGAATATATGGAGAATTCCAAAACTGTATTTAAAACTCCCCGTAAATGTGGTAATTCTCATCAATTCCTAATGTTGAAACAAGAAATGTGTTCTCCTTCCAAAGTTACCAGAGTCTGCTGTTTGTTCTGAGGAAAATGGCTTACAAGTGAAACATGGAGATCCGAGACTGCCTACACAATCAGGTTTGCCAAGAACCTTAATTTAAAATCACAAAATCCTAGAGCTGGCAAAAATTTATACATTGTCTAGTCCCAATATCCTCCTTTGCCACTGAGGAAACCAAGGTCCATGGCCCCAGATGTACACCACACCTAAAGCTTCCCAAACCCTGCCATACCTCTGTCTGTAACACACTGCAGAACTTCTCTGGAGGTAATATCAGCACTTACCCAGGAGAACTGGTACTCCACTTTCCCTGTGTGATACAATTGGGCATTTAAAAACACTTACTGCAGGGATACCTGGGTGGCTCATTCAGTTAAGCGTCAACTTTGGCTCAGGTCATGATCCTACAGTCCTGGAGTTCAGGCCCCACACTGGGCCACAGTGTGCCCATTGTGGGCACACTGTGCTCACAGCTCAGAGCCTGGAGCCTGCTTCAGGTTCTGTGTCTCCTTCTCTCTGCCCTCCTCCACTTGTGTTCTCTCTCTCTCAAAAATAAATAAATAAATAAATAAATAAATAAATAAATAAATAAATAAATAAACAAACAAACTTAAAAAAACAACAACAACAAAAAAAAACAAAACACTGCAGCATAGCTCTTCTGTGCTACCTTGGAAGGGCCTGAAAAATACCTTTAAAAACATTCTTCTGGCAGAATGTGAAATATCCTCAGGACCTCTACAAAAGACAGAAATGTCTAATAATGAGCAAGACACAGACACCTAGAACAAAGGTCAGTAATCTATAGTTTACGGGCAAAATCCTACCAGCCACCTGTTTTTGAAAATAAAGTTTCGTTGGAACCCAGGTCCACCCATTTGTTTCTGTATTTCCTGTGGTTGTTTTCAAGCTACAAGAGCAAAGCTGAGTAGTTACAAAGAAGACCATGTGGTCCACAAAGCCTAAAATCATTACTATCTGGCCTTTTGGACAAAAAGTGTATCTTCTTACCAAAGGAAAGGCTTACAAGGGGCCAGAGGCAGGAATAGCAAAAGACTGTAGCGTCAAGGTCCACAACAGATTTTATGACTTGATGGCATGAAAAACACTATTCCCTTTAAACATGTGTAATCACAGCACTGTTATTCATAATTCATCATCCCATAGGAGAGAACATGCACACAAGTGTGCACACATACACTCACAAAAAAGGTGGCTTTTATTCATTATCTGTAAGAGCTAAACTCAGCACACTGTAATTAAATGATACATTTATTTCTGCAGGTATAAAGAATTTTCAGTAATCAATTAACCTCTTTATGCATTCACATGTTTCTCAAAACCCTTACTCATTATGCTTGAATTATGCTTCCTCAAACCTTTAGTACTCCCACTTCTGGGTCATCCAAAAGAGTAATCTGCCCCTCAGCAATGATTCTACAATAAAATTCTTTCCTGATAGACATTGATACTTTCCTCTATACCTCCTGCAAATGGTAACTCTCCATAAACATAAGTAGGCAGCAGTTCTATTAATAAAAAATATTGTAAATTAAAATACTGCTTTTATTTTTATCCAAAAACTTGATGAATATGCATGATCCTTTTTTAGAATAAAATCCTGTAGTTATCAGGAGCTCAGACTTTTGGAATAAACTGTGCTCCTCACTTAGCACGAAAATATCCACTTATGCTAAGCAAATCATGGGACTGCCTTGATGGTGAATACAACAGGACTCAGCATTATCAACATAAATGAAGCAAGGATTTAGCTCACAAAAAGGAGAATCGCTAGATTTATTCATAAATTGATTTAGACAGTGATTCCACATAAAGCAAAGGTTATTCTATAGAATATTCTGTGGGATTTACAAAATCAGGACTTGAGCAATGGTACAGCTTCCAAGCGGATGTCATACCCTACTAGATGGAAAATATTTACCTACAGGAGTGCCTCTTGAAGAGCACAACCTCCCATGGTCTTCGGGGCCACTTGCTAATATTTTACAGGCAGTCCCCATAAGAATAGAAACATCCTGAAATGCAATTCATTAAAGGAGTCCCTCAACCATGCTTCTAAAAAAAAATACTCTGAACTCTAATGGGTTCTGTAAACTTTCCAACAGAGAGCTGTATGTATGCTAATAGAGTGTTGGCCAGCAAGCATTCCCAACGCTCTCGCCTGGGTAAGTAAACCTAAGAGAGGTTGGCAGGCATCCACACGGAGGTTCTCCTAAGCCTGCAAGAATGCCTTTACAGCCTGCATTTGGTGAACACAGTCCTTTAGATACTCACACTTTCTAATCCCTCATTTTCCTTCCAGCTTGATTTATAACATTTGGGTTCATTCACCCTCCATCCAAAATAAACTTACAGAGGATTCGGGAGAAAACAAGAAGATGTGGGGATGCGGAGAAGAACTCCAAAGACGACAAATGTGGCATTGGAACATGAGAAAAACCTCCAAGAGGGATGCAGGAAAACATATCTATTTGAATAAAGGAAAATAGAATCTAAAACAAGAGGAAGCCACATGAAATGGGAGAAGACATGTTGGCAACAGAGGAATGAGGGCAAATACAATACCCAGATGGAGCTGAACTCCTAGCTATTGGGGTTTATAAACTGCAGTGATTTAACCATCGCCTTGGGGAAGTTGTAAAATGTTTTGTTCCTGGAAATGTTTACACACAAGGTAGTAAGCTGATGCAGAGAAGTAATTTAGCTGATGTCTCTAGATGTCCTTCCAACTCGGATTGAGTGATTTTCTAACTTAAGAATGACTAAGGTAATGCCAAAAAAATAAAACTCAAAGAGCCCATGCTTGTGTTCAGCATACACACAAGATTTATGGTCGGCCTCAGAACTTTGTTCCAGAGTAACATGGAGTGAATTTCAAATGCATCGTTCTGCTGGTAATCATTTGTTTAAGTGCTAAGAGTGACTCAGTACATTTGTGTAACAACATTCAGTCTATACACGTAATTGCCCTCCTGGCTCCCTTTACCAATTTTCTTAAACGCCAAATCAAATCCATGTCTAATCAGCTTTCCAATGGTCTTCTTAAAAATACCACAATTTGTGCGGACACTACTAGATTATTTCCATATTCTTAATGACAGGCTCAGCCTAAGTTAAACCAGCTAAAGAACTTTTTTCCCCCAAATTTTGCAAAAATGTTGACTCCATTCTAATGTAATGTTATTCTACATTATGAGCTATGCTTTCCTGAGAAGGAGCCTACTTATGTTTTCATTCCATTGTGTTCCAATGGGTTCCGTTTGGGGAATGAGACAATCATTTACTCTGCATTTATCTACATTTTCAAGAGTCTGTGTATTTTCCCTTCAGTCCTGTCCCACACACATAAGAAAAGTTTACGTTAATTTAACACCAGGCAAATCAAAACTTCATGGCAGCAGCATTCTTTAGAAGTACCCCTTTCATACTTCCTAACTTATAGGCCCATTTCATCAAGAGTAACATTGTACTTTGAAGGCTCATCTTGATTTACATACATTATTCAAAAGCTTTGCAGTATTCAAAACTGGTTGAAATTTCGACCAGGATTGTATTTATGCTACATTTCCCCACTATCATTTTCGTCGAGCAATTTTTTTTTTTTTTTAACCCACTCTGAATGACACTGAACTACCCATGTATTATTTCTTTGGACAAACCTCTGCTATTTTCTGTTCCCCTTTCCCTTTACTGCAGTAATTACTCGCTTTCAGTTCTTTTTATATGCCAACCAATTCATCATATATATTTGATATTTTCTCATCATTTTCTCTCTAAATGCAGCCTCTGACATCTCACCAACATTCTGTTGGACCCCACTATTTCTGCTTTTATTTGAAGGCTAGTTAACGCAGTCTTGGGCATTTTGGAAGGATTAGTGAATACGTAAGAAATAGGATGGTCCTCCAATTTTAAGGTCATCAGCCCTGCTAGTTATCAACTCGAAAAAGATGCTTACAACAAAGTAATATTGTTCATGTAGACTCTTTAGTTAAAAAAAAACAAAGGACCTATTTTCCCTAGTAAAACTCTTTTTCAGACATAATAGGATCTCATGAATTTAAAACAAACTTAGGAAATGTCAAAGAAGAATTTTAGAGACATTATTTACGAGTGTCCTGCTTTATTTATATACAAGAGAAACTAATTAATAGGTTAACTTTATTAATTGAAGATAAAAACAGAGAAGGAAAAAACACAGTGTGAGGACGGTAAACTTCGTTTCTTTTCCTTGGTTAAGCAGCAGCTAGCCAGCAGCCAATCAGGACATTCCCAAAGAAACAATTTCATCAATGTATTGATTCTTGGAAAAGCAGAATGAGTCTGGCAGTGAAAAGCATACAACCAGCTGTCCCTGCATGGCTGTCTATGCCCTTTTCTAGGCACTTCCATGTTAGGCTAACTCTACAGCATTTCTCCTAGGACAACTTCTCAACACCCCTGAACTGGATTAAACTCCACTCTGAAGCCAAGTTGGCCATCAGAAGGATCTGACACGATGTTATGAAGCCAACACTGCTTAGGGACAATGGTTTTCCATTAGCAATCAAGTACTGAATATATACAGCCAAGGTGTACAAGATGGGACCCCATTAGTCTTTGAGCATATGAGTCTGGCACAACATGTAATGAGACCTCCTTGTTCTTTTCCAGCCCAGACCAGGAGATAGTCATGTCTGTAGGGTCATTTCATTCATTTCTGTTAGGTCACGTATTTAGAAAACCCATTATGAGCACTAGTGTGCTCGCTGCTATCACGGTGTTATTGTTTCTAGGCCTTCCCACTACATACAGTAAGAAAACACACCTATGCTTTCAAGACACATTCAACACCACCGGGCCTGAGAAACATTTACTGTGAAGCTAATGAGCTATTTTTAAGTTTCTATACGTAATTCTTTATTTCTAATTCTCCTTAAAGAAATCCTCCACAACTGGAAAGCTTCAAATCTCACCAAAACTCTATTTACCCCGTTTCCCCCATGCCCTAACACAGGGTCTCCTCATATCCAACAATACCCATTTTGTCATCTGCCTTGTTCTACAGTGAAACCTGATTCCCAAAAGATCAGTATCTTAACTCACGTGTTCTATCTCCTGATATACAGATGGTACTTTCACAATTACAATACCACTAACAATACTTACAACAAAACTGCTAAGTAAACTTTAAGCTTTTGCTGCCAATCTTGGAGCACCTGGGTGGCTCAGTTGGTTAAGCAACCGACTTCAGCTCAGGTCACGGTATCACGGCTCATGGGTTCCAGCCCCGTGGAGGGCTCTGGGCTGATAGCTCAGGGCCTGGAGCCTGCTTTGGATTCTGTGTCTCCCTCTCTATCTCTGTCCCCACCTCCCCCCCCGCATGTACTCACTCTCTCTCTCTCCCTCCCTCTCTATCTCCCCCCTCTCCAAAAAATAAATAAAACATTAAAAATAATTTTTAATAAAAATAAATAAAGATTTTACTGCCATTCTATCCTTAGGTTACATCCCACAAAGTGTTGTTTAAGTTGCTTGAATTAAATTTTTATTGTGTATGGTTCTGTTTTCAACTTTGCTAACATGCTAGGTTCATTTATGCAGGTTTATGTTCAATTTTAGAGTTTTTGAATTCTTGAAATTTATTTTAATTAAGGAAAATATTTACATGACTCAAAACTCAAAATAATCAAACCAGAGAGATCATCCCTATGCTCATTTCCTCCAATCTGTTCCAACCCACCTTCAAGCCTCTGCTCCAATGTCACTTTTTCCTTGTCTCCCATGGAGAAGAGTAACTACCATCCCTATTTCACTCTCTCTCGTACTTAACTGGCTTTACTGTGTTTAATACTGCCTATCACTACATGACATAACTCCACACTTTTTAAAAAAAGTTCTCTCTGCTGTTCTTCAGCAGCAAATTCGTCCTAATCCATTATCCTTGAGTCTAAACTTCACCTGCTCACCCAGTCCCTCCTCGGGTCTTGCCCTTCCATTTAAAAAACCGGTCCCACCTTCTATTCTCAAAGCCAGACCCTGTCTGTACCTTTTTGGCTCATATTTTTTTCCTTAATTCTTTTTATGTTTTTATTTATTTTTGAGACAGAGACAGAGAGAGAGAGAGAGAGAGAGAGAGAGAGAGAGAGAGCACGAGTGGGGGAGGGGCAGAGAGAGAGGAAGACAGAGAATCCAAAGCAGGCTCCAGGCTCTGAGCCATCAGCAGAGAGCCTGATGTGGAGCTCAAACTCAGGAACGGTAAGATCATGACCTGAGCTGAAGTCGGATGCTGAACTGACTGAGCCACCCAGGCGCCCCAGCTCATTTTTAAAATCAAGTTACTTTATAGAGTTGCGTGTGTACCTTCACCAACAGAAAGCGAGCTTCATGGGGACCAGGTTCATGCATTTTTGTTTGCCATTGTGCCCTGATTCCTAGCACAATACCAGTCACTCACAGGCACACAATATTTGAGGAGAGAAGGAAAATGCACCACAACTTTTTTTTTTTTTTAGGATATATATACATTCAAAAGTCAGAAATTGTGAATATGATATTAACACAAATCTGTGGAAGCATTTTCATTAGAAGGTAAAAGAATATGTTTTAGGAGTTAGGATTAGAGAATCTGGTAAATTTAAGACGGAGGCAGATGAAGTGCGATAGGCAAACAGCCTGTCTTATGAGAGGGAGTAGATGGAGATAGTGTATACAATGTGAACAAACATATTCAACATATATTGATTATAATCTGCCAACAACAGAAAGCAACGATTTTTATAAATAGATTTGGCTAGTAGGAACACACAAGTTATTGGAGGAAGCACGGAAGGAGGCATGAGTTAAAGATTAAAACCACTGGGTGACTACCATTCTCAAATATGAATCATCTCATCCAGCCCTTGCTTTGGAACCACATGGCTCTTTAATCCTAGATTGAAATCTGGAGAATGATCTAAATGTAAATATTTGGTGTTTCTGAATGTTTTACGTAAGCTATCGGGGGTATGGGGGACAGGTCTGGCATTTTTTAGGATGCAAATTGAAGTACCTGACTTAGCATGGAGAACCATTCATCTGTGTGTACAGATAAGAAGATAAGCCTGAGATAGGAGCATTGAACAGTGTTTGGGTTTCTTTTGGCCGACTTTTGAACCATTTTAGGTTTATATCTATCTTTACCTACCTTGGATGTAACTACTGAGGGCACTAAATGGCCTTTAGTTACAGCCAAGAGAGAAGACCAATGCAGTATGTGCATGTGTATAAATTTTAAATTGTTTCCCAACACAGCATATCAGAGAAAATGCCAATGAGGGTTTTATCAAACAAGATGACTTTCGAGCATAAATCAGGATTCTGACTGTTTTAACAACCTCATCTTCCACAGTGTCTTAAAGTCACACACGTATTAGCATATTTTATCATTAGAAGATGATTATGATGTTGTCATTATCCTCATTTTACAGATGACAAATCTGAGGTTCAGGGAGGTTAAGTAAAATTTTCAAAGTGAGTGGTGTAGGCTGGCACTTAGCCTTCAGTTTTGGCAATTCTATCTCCAGTGTTTTTTGCTCCCTCCCCCCCTTTTTTTTTCTTTTTTAGAGAGAGATGTTGCATGCATGTGTGGGGGCAGAGAGAGAGGGAGAAAGAATACCAAGCATGTTCCACACCATCACCATGGAACCCAACGCAGAGCCTGAATTCATGAACTGTGAAATCATGATCTGAGTCAAAATCTAGAGTCAGACACTTAACCCACGGAGCCACCCAGGCACCCCTTACGTTCTATGTGAATTGGAACAGATACTGAAAGCATCTGAGACAAAGTATAGCTAGGAAGGATTGGCATCCTGTCCATCCTAAGGTGCAGTAAGTGATCAGATGATTGACACCTTTCTGTTGCCTTGATTTCACAGCCACATTGTTTGCTACAGACCATCAACTATCGTAAAATGGATACACTAAGAAAATGGCGTTAAGCCTGTCAGTGCCTAGGGAAGGAGCCCTTTTGGCTAAGGATCAGGAATTTTTTAGACTGCAAAATAGACTCTTACAAAGAAAATGACAATGGTAAATGTATGTAGCTTAGGTAGCCCATTCACATGGTATTAGTGCCCTTGGAGTGAATAGTTCAGTTTTCAGGATGTAAGTCCCACTATTTTCTAAACACAGTATAGGCTATGAGAGAGCCAACAGTTTTAATTAAGTACTGAAGCTGATCTGTTGTTCTGGTACAGAAGAAACAAATCACATGTTTCCCAATACATTACTGAATCATCAGTTCCATATTCAGGACTCGTCTTTGGTTCATTTGGTATTACAACCCTTATGAATGTCCCAGTGTTGTGCAATAAAGAATATGGCTGGCCTCTGCCCTGGGCTCCTGGCAGGGAGACTAAATCCTTGGGATTTCCTGAGTAATAAGCGTGGCTTTGTTATTCACGAGTCCTTTGGTTCACTCCTGAGTTTATGTTAATGTGGTGACTCAAGGTGGTACCTAGATAGCTTCAGAAAGGATGCTGGACACAAGGTAATCACACGATTAGAGGGTTGGGACATTGAGCCAGCCTAAACTTTAGGGAGAAGTGGAGGACTGGAGATTGATTGCACTCACGGTCAAGGATATAAGGTAACCCCATGATACTGTAATACTAAGTATAAAGCATTGCTGAGTTCTGTGAGTTATTCTAGACAATTACTGAATGTGAGGAGGGTCATAGGAACCACCGAACTTGTAGCCAGTTGTCAATAATGCTGATGGCCTCAGGATTGTTTGAATTTGTCACTGGCATCTGAAGTAGGGGCAGACTTCAGAGGACCTAGCCCTCAACTTATAGGGGTTACACTAATTCCAGATAGTGCTAGAACTGAGTTTCAATATGCTAGTTGATGTCAGACTGGCTGGAATTGAAACAGAGGCCACTATAAACAATGATGTACTATTAAAATACACATCGACATATCTTTTGTGAATTAAGAAAAACAACACTCTTAGCAGGTACAGCTATTTTCTAAATCTTAGAACTTTGTATTTTTCTGATCTCAGTTATTTCCTGGGATAAATTTTGTCTACAGAACTAACTCTGCCTGGATATGGCTGGGATATCTGCGTATGAACTAACTGATTCCTTGATCAGCATTATGAGTATGACCAGCATCAGGGGAAGTGTCCATAGATCTTCGTGCAGTATTTAGGAACTGGGTAAAGAGGTGCCAGGGCAGAAGTCTGACCCTTGGCATCTGATGGTGATGGGACTGTATGATGGATGCTCCTTACTATCCAGATGAGCAAGGATGCCTGAGAACATGGATATAGGCCATGCAGTCTGCACATACCCATAGACTGTCCTATGGTGGTCTCCTGGTTATGTGTGCAAACTCACTTAATCACAACAAAACTGAAATAGACATCCGCACAGAAGAAACTGTTTCACGTTTAATACTTTTGTGTCTAAGATGGCTTTTTAATCTTCACTCAATTGCCAGAGGTCCAGGAAATGCCTCATTATCTGTGCTCTCCTTTTGTGTTCTCTTTAAGGCAATTCGTTTTCCCTTTATAAGATTAAAAAAAAAAACTCCATTTACCTTACAGCAGCTGCTGGAAATTTATGAATTGGCCACTCAAATATAATAATAATTTCTTTAGTTAGTATTTTACATTTACACTTAATGTTTAGTATATAGCATGAAGATAGTCTGGGGCTGTTTGCATCAGGTTCAGAGTTATTTAGTTTCTATGTTTATTTAAGTTAGAGAGGGATTCGTGAGAGTAAAACATCCTGCAAGAGTTGGGAAGGGAAAATTAGAGAAGTCACTGAGGAAGACAGAAGAAGCTAGGAAAATCAAAATTGATGTTCTCATTGTTGTACCACTTACCCTCCATGGACTAAATTGGGAATGTGATTTAAAACCTTCTACCAGCCCAGTCTCCACAAAAACAAAAACAAAAAAACACTGTAGCAATGTGAGGAAATGCAGAGCATTGTATCATCTTAAATGGTTTAAAGACTATATATTAGCTTGTCAGCTCAGCTGTTCACAAAGATAACCATAACATAAAAGTTGTCCCTCCAGGATGTCACACTGTTACCACAATGAATCTTTCTTTCAGACACTCTTTGATGGAGATCGGAACTTTGGAACTTCTGAGTCATATAGCATTTGCTTGTCTTAGATTTCTTTAAAGGCAAACACATTTTTTATTACATTCATAACGGAAGTCCTGAAATTACTTGTTTTGTACATGTGTCATTGATAATTCATAACATGCAGGTGCAGATTGGAGACAAAATCTACTTGAACATTCAGGCTCACCGTCTGCTCTCTGGTACTACTTAATAGTAAAGAGTAATGTGAATTCTCGTGTGCTGTTTCACTGTATTTGGAGGGTTATGGAATGATGTGGGGCAGGGGTGGGGTTGGGCAAAGGGGATTAAAATGGGTTGAAAACAAACTTCATTGCCAGATGGTTTATAGTCACTATTTCATTTATCTTAATGCCTTAATGCTTGGTGATCTTATGCCCATGTTATATATAAAGGACCCGTGAGTCAGATTAAGTAACTTTCCAGTGTCACAGAATTGCAAAATAGAATTCAAGACTCATGCATATGCAATTTTTTACTTTATCACATGTTGAAGCCTGCTGTTCCTCCTCTTTCTTTTCCTCCTTCTCTGATTCTTTTTTTTTTTAATTTTCTTTTCCTTTCTATGTATGAAACCAATCAAAATCAGTTAACCATCTCTGCTAATCCTAGGAATCAGTGGAGATAAGAAAACTACACCTGGGACTTCTTCAGGTTCCAACTGATATTTACTGGCATGCCTGGTGGCTAGATTTGCATTATGCTACTTTGTTTATGCTTCACCAAACTATTATTTTTGCTCTTATTACCATACAGCAACTATGTTGAAATGCAATTAGCAATTCTAGTCACTAATTATCTAATCAGTAGTAATTATTAGTTGGTTGGGTTTTCTTGCTGCATATGATCCAGTGTTCTGTTAAATGCTCTAGCACATAAACTCTGTGTGGTTTTGCTTACATTAATAAAATTATATTGTATGGGGAAAGTATGTAGTTTGACTTTGTTTAAAAACAAAATTCAACTGTATGCATTTTACCTTTTTTTTCATATTTATTTATTTTTGGGAGACAGAGAGAGACCGCATGAGCAGGGGAGGGGCGGAGAGAGACATAGAACAGGAAGCAGGCTCCAGGCTCTGAGCTGTCAGCACAGAGCCCAAGGCAGGGCTCGGAACTCTTAAGTTCGGATGCTTAACCAACTGAGCCACCCAGGTGCCCCAAGTGAATGCATTTTAAAGATCTTATTAGCTTTATACAATGATCCATGCATTGGACAACATCCTGTCTAGCATACAGAAAGGGGCTTCAGGAAACTGGACAAAGGACTTTCATAGGCTGCACTCCTACAGGCAGGACAAAGTTTTCCAGGCAAAAAGCTGACCGTTTCAGTCAAGGTCACCTTCTATTGGGGCAAGGTAAGGTATCTCTCAGGCAGATTACCTCATTAGTGCCAACCAGGTAATTCTAGGTTGACTAGTTAAGATTATATTCTTGGGAGAGGTTGAAAATGCCATTACGTGAGCTACTAAGTCTCAGACTGGTGAGATGGGCTTAGTACAAGTGACTCCATTTAGGGGCTGTTGTTTCTTTTTTAACAACTTCAACAGTCATGAGTTCAGATCATTAGCAGTGTCACTGTGGGCTAGCTACCTAACTTTTCTGAGCCTCAGTTTCTCCATCTGTAAAACTAGGGAATACTAATAATACCTCTTAAAGAAATTTTTTTTCTAAAAAGATAAAATACGAGTCACACAAATGACTCATTAATTATTAAGGAAACCTGGAAAGATATTATAACAGGCTTAAAGGAGAATTCAAAATATCGTATAGATATAGGTAATCAGGAATGTTCTAATGAACTTACAAAGGTGCAAATGTTGGCTTTTCCTGCAAGAGAGTCTAATGGGGAGGTCGAGTGTCTCTCTACACTAAGAATTCATTTGCAAGCCTGTGGTCAAGAATCATGCTTTCTTTTTTTAATGCTTTATTTATTTATTTATTTTGAGAAATAGAGAGAGACATCACACATGAGCAGAGGAGGGGCAGAGAGAGAGAGAATCCCAAGCAGTCTCTGTGCTACCATCACAGATCCCCACATGAGGCTCAATCTCATGAAACTATGAGATAATGACCTGGGCCGCAACCAAGAAACAGACGCTTAACTGACTGAGCCACCCAGGCACTCCTTGAGAATTATTTCTATTTCAGTCAGTTATCTACAATTTACAGAGTTGTAAAATGCTCAAAGTCAATGAAAGGCACATATATCTACTAGAATTAGATAATTAGGAAGGGTGTGCTCTAGGAAATGAATAGTTTTCCACTGAAGACTCTCAACAGTCTTTTCTGGTCCATTTCAAAATCTTCTACAGTTTTTCCCTAAGTGTCTCATTTGAGAGGTTCCTGAGAAGTTTATATATCACCACCATCATTTAATACCACATATATATGTAATTATAACAGTTATTAACACATAAAACAAAAACTTATATATCAGTTCGGTGAGACGGCTAATGTGTCACAGAAAAAAATTACTCACGACACTTGTCAAAGAATGCTAAGGAGGACCTGATTCAGGGAGACTACTATAATGGGGTTTCGTAGAAGCGAAAGAGATTGGGCTCAACTCTGAATACAAGAATGACAAGTGGAGATTTATCATTAAGAAGCAGGGTAGGGGTCAGTGAATGGAAATTTACTAAGAGGAAACAGCAAGGGATAAAGGAGGGATTCTGGCTAAAGTGACTTGACAGGATTATAGCCAAAGGCAGGTTAGGGTGATAAGATATCCAGGGTGGAGGATAAAGAATTTGATCAGATATCAATTGTGGCCAGATACCAAGCTTGGTGGTGAGGGACTTTATTAGATATAAAGGGTATGGGATTTTTGCTAAACTAACCTAGCAGGATTCTTACTAAAACTTGACTAAATAGTCCAAGGATAGAGCCCCAAAACAAGCCGTGCCAAACAGAGAAATCAGAAGAGCCTGACTAAAGTTTTGTTAAGCAGAGAGTCTTTACCAAATAACAAGATTTAAAATGATCCACTTAGGTTGTTGGCTGATTGGACATAAAACTCTTTGGCTTGAAGTGAGTCTTGGAATCATGAATCACCCTAAAGAGGAGAGAATAGAAAATGACCCAAAATAAAGCAAGCCACTGCTCTGTTTGCTAAGCAGTCACCAAAAATGTTCAAAGGCTCATTGGATTTTGACACCTCTGTGTTTTGCATGAACAAATTGACAACATAGATTTATTAGGCTTATGGTATTTTATTTAATAATCAAGAATTTTCTTCTTCTTGACTATGATTTGGAATAACAAAAAAGAAATATATGTCTCAAAATAAAGGCTTACACTCCACTGATCAAAAGCCCAGAAGATATCAGATGTGACACAGCTGTCACACTAGGTCTCTGCCTAAAAATAAAAACAGACTTGGCATGGATGAGGAGCTGAGGAAGGAATGCAGTGAGCAAAATACAGGCTTTTGGCTAAGACTCTTCCTGAGGAATAAGGGGTTTGATCGAATTATTCAACTATTATTTGGGCTTGGTAGTTTCTGGTTAGTCCTTCATCCCCTCAGATCTATTCTCTGACCTCCTCTGCTCTAGTTGGAGCCCTGAGAGGCTGGTTCCTATGGACTCCAGTACCCTGACTTCCTTGCCCTCTGGTTTCCTGTTGGGTGTGGTGGGTTGAAAATAGAGATTTCTCTCTCCTCCTCTTTCTATGCTGTGGTTCTGTATCTCTTTATGACAACCATGTATGGTGACACCATCC
Organism: Felis catus; assembly: GCF_018350175.1. Taxonomy (NCBI): domain Eukaryota; kingdom Metazoa; phylum Chordata; class Mammalia; order Carnivora; family Felidae; genus Felis; species Felis catus. The sequence continues at coordinate 98,215,173 of NC_058368.1, read as the reverse complement.
GCCCCTGGCGTGCCTCTGTGTGCCTCCTTGTAACAGTGGCTTCTGACTTTTGCCAGTGCACAGATGCTTCACTATTTCTTACCATTCCTTTCCCTGCCCACCACCCCTGGGGCACACATTATTCCAACATCAAATTCTCTTTGTAAGCCCAGCTGAGTGTTTTCTGTTTACCTTCAGCACCCTAATGAATTCAAGGAAGAATAACAATAAACAATGATTCAGAAATTATGACATTCTTGGCAGTTGCATACCTTATATATATTAACTTATTTGAACCTTAAAACCCTACATGGCCAGTACTGCTATGGGCATTTGACAGACAAGGAAACTGAGGCACAGAGACTGTCCATGACTTGCCTGGAGGCACATCAGACTTAAAAAAAAAAGGCATGTAGTTCATGAGCATGCTTTATTTCATAATTAAATTTCATACAACCTTTTAAAAGTATAGGCTCTTTTTCTTTGCATGCTGTGTTTTTCTATCCTAAATAATCCTATACTCCTATCATAAATTGTTTTATATTTCTTGAATGAGGGTCAAGTATGTGATGTCCTACCTGTCTTTGATTGCATAAATCATCTCATTTTTCCCCTACTTATAATGCTTCAAACTACAGAACTCATAACATTATCACATTTAGTACTAGCTATGAGAGCATTAATCATAGATGGTCATAAAGGCTAGAGAAATTAACATAACAGTTTGCTGGAAATTGTGTTAATCATGTGAAATCTTGAAAATGTCAGATTACAAAAATGGTGCTCTTTCTTGCTAACACAAGTCAATAAAATTGTGGTCAAGAAAGAAGATCAAACAAAATTAATGTTATTATTTAAAACCAATCTCACCCAATTACAAAGTGCAAATGTGTACCAGGCAGGCCCTCTTCTTGATAATTTACAGATGCCACCTAATTTAACCTTCCCAATGACTCTGTAAGTTATATTCAACCATCCATTTCTCATACATGGAAACCAAGATCTGACATTTTCAAGGTCACATAACTTTTAGCTAGCAGAAATAGAATTTGGATAGCAGTCTGTCTTGACTCCAAATACCATGACTTCCTATTTAAGAAAAATATCGTAATAGTCTTCTGTGTAGATTGGTTAGATTACATTATAGTTGTCTAGAGCTCATGTTTTGAGTTTAATTTATTTGAACTCTTCCCCTCAGGCATAGACCAGTCCAAGTCAACATCTTTTGGTGGCCTGTGGAGCTGAGGGCTCTGCCCCAGAGAGGGCTTATAAAAACCTGCGATATTGAGTATCAGTGGGAGGCAAGAAGTTTTAAGGCTTGGATTCATCAACTTTTGGTGGGTCCTTTCAATGTTAATATAGGAAAGAGACCTGTGCTTGACTAAAATGTAAACCACACTGGCTTTAAATACAGACCTATATTTATTATGTGGAACTTTAGAGAGAGACACAGAATCCAAAGCAGGCTCCAGGCTCTGAGCTGTCAGCACAGAGCCCACATGATGCAGGGCTCAAACTCGTGAACCATGAGATCATGACCTGAGCCAAAGTAGGACGCTTAAATGACTGAGACACCCAGGTGCCCCTTTATATGTTTTATTTTGATCATTTTGAGGTATAAGTTTTGCTGGTGGCAGTTTACAGCACTGTGGCTACTGGAGGCAGTCGAATCATTTGGAGAGAAGCCATGTATCTCCATTTTTCTCAGTAAAATGTAAGTGAATTATAGCGAATTTCATCAGATTTCCTCTCATATCATTAGTTCATAATTGAAAACATACCCTTGTGAGTACTCTCAAGATTCCCGGCCTCACATTTTGAAACAAATTATCAGAAGCTAAACCCCAATTTCCATGACCACTAAAAAATGAATGGCCAAAAAGTGCTCTTAGGGATAGAGTTGGCTGGAGCACAGAATAATTCATAATCTTTATTTTAAAGTGACCTGATACAACTGGTGGGTCCTAGATTATGTTGTTTCTTTTCTAATTTTCTTGCTGCTTCTACTTATTTTTCTTTCCTTGGTTTCACCAGATTCTGCTGACTTCAAAGGTGGATTAATCCTAAAATTCCATTCTTGGCTCCCTGCTGTTCTTTTTGCACCTCTTCCTTACTGTTTTTTTATCATGTCCCCAAATATACACCAACGCTATGTTCTAGGTCTCATCTATAAATGCCTGCTGCCAGTAGAGACATCTCTTCAATCAGAATACCAAAACAGCTACACTTTCTTTCTCCTTCTCCAGCCCTGGCTCTGTTCTGAGTGTTTTGCCATCAGGATCTCATGTAGACTTGGGCTTCAGACATGAGAACTTGGACACCAACTTAATCCCTTTCTCTCACTCTCTCCCATATTGTTATCGCAGTCTCTCTCTCTTTTTTTTTAATGTTTACTTATTTATTTTGAGAGACAGACAGAGAGAGAGACAGTGAGTGTATGCAAGACAGTGAGTGTGTGCAAGTGGGGGCAGGGGGCAGAGAGAGAGAATCCAAGCAGGTTCCATGCTGTCAGCACAGCCCCAATGTGGGGCTTGATCTCAAGAACTGTGAGACCATGACCTCAGCCAAAACCAAGAGTCAGATACTTAACTGACTGAGTCACCCAGGCACGCCTGTTATTAGCAGTCTTATAACTTCTTCATTACACCAGTTCATCTCACTTTCCCTCTTTGCTGCTTCCGCTCTAATTTACATATCCATCACCTTCAAACTGAAACCACAATCTTGTAAATATTGTAAGAAAGGAACTTAAAAAAATTCTTATGTTGAATATTATTTAGGAATAGAAACCCTAATTTCCTGATAAGGATGATAAACGAATGGCTTAGTTTGTTGTATCTCTTTCATGATCTTCTTAGGTTCATTCTCTTTAAAATTGCTCCCACTATTTGCCTTGTTTGTGTTCTCAAATCACTTTATGCATAATCCTCTCTAGGAACTGGCACATGTATTATGGTGGCAGTGAACTTTAAACTCTCCTCCCAAACACAAAGAGCTCTTCAAAGGCAAGTCCATGTCTTACTCATCATTGCCTCTCCCGTGTCAAGCATGGTGCCTGGCATACAATAGAGAACTCAAAAATGTTTGTTTAGTTGAATCCAAAAGTATGTAATTGGATTAAATTTCTCTACAAAAATAATCATCATCATCATCATCATCATCATCATCATCTCCCAGAGAACCTGGCTAGGCTTTTTGGACTATTTCCTGATGTTCAGTGGATAGGAAACCACTAAGCATGAAAGATGGGAGGAGCCCAGGTTGAGGGGAGACTTTGATGCATAACTTAGCTTTGCTCATATTTAGACATGAGATTATTCTGGCAGTGTTCTATCACATATCTGAGAAGAGAAAAGGACTCTAGGAAGGCAAAGAGGTATTGAAGCAATTCTGGTGTGAAGTTATTAGAATCTGGAGTTCGGTAATGGAAGAGGAAACAGAGATGTATTGATAAAGGGAAGTTGAATCGAGGGAAGAAAACATGTCACAAATAGGAAAAGTAAAAGTTGACTCCAAGGCAGGAGAAATTAGGCAGAAGAAATTAGAGTTCTCTTTGGGATGATCCAAGCCTCCTCACTTTGGTTGCAGATGGAACCAACTTTTAGTAAAGTGTCAAAGAAAGACTTGAGTAACTTTTCAAGCCACCTAAGATCTGCTGCTCATAGGTTGCAACTCTAAAGAGAGGTTTGGAGATGGAAATGTTGTTGGCATACTTTTCATCAGAATGTCTTTCCTTCAGCTGTTTTCTCTCCCTTGGGAGAATAACATAGCTCAGAGCTTAGCACTTATGTTTTCTCCAAATGCCAAGGCAGTTTGAGAACACAACTTCTATACAAATTCTATCCTCAGAACAGCTGGAAGACAGCATCTTAAGATCTCTCAGGCATTTAGACATTGTTGGTTTTATGAAGTTAGGTTGATAATCTTACTTAAAATTCTTAAATGAATCTTTTCTAACAATCTCTGTCTTCATTGAGTCTCTAGGGGCAAAGCCATCTTAGAAAAACGATTGAAAGCAATTCCACAGAGTGAGTTAAGGGGATTAATTGTTCAAGGTGTTGTCTAACTATGAAGAATTTATTAAAAGATAGTTTAAGAGCTGTGATATGAGTGGAATGGCACTGGGATGTAGTATTTACTCTCTAACCTGGATTTCGGAAAAAAATGCAGTTTTGCAATTCTGTTTATAATAAATTTGGCAATCTTTGGGATTCATTTGTGGGATTATGGAAGGGAAAGCAGTGAAGTAATTAAATATAAAATTCAGTGCAAACCACAAACGATGTGGCCAATATACAGATCAGTAGGATAATGCCTGATACCTAGATTGCTCTCCTAAATGTTCACTACCCTCTCTCAGACAGTGTCGCTTTTATGAAGGAGGGAGGGGAAGAGCATGTAGTACAAAATGTCTTATCCTGTCCTTGGATGTAATCTTTCCTGGTCCCGGGTCCTTGTCCATTAGGATAGGGCCAGCTTCATGAGTGTGCCATTGCAAAGAGTCTCATGATCAAAAGCGGCCATTGTTGGCTTAAGTCTCTGCTGCTCTTCATTTGGCCTTCTTAATAATTTTGTCTTGAACTTTTATTGTGTAAGCAAATTCATCTGGGACAATGGAGCATATGTATGAGGAAAGAGACATGCACACAATATGCACATCTGCCACTGCTCCTTGTTGCTCTAGTCACACAGCATCTGTGGACTCATGTATTAGTTATGTAGACTGCATAATAAATTACCACAAACTTGGTGGGATAAAACAACACACATTTTTATCCAACGTTTCCTGTGGGTTGGAAGTCTGGCCATTGCCAAACTGGGTCCTCTGGTAGGGACTCACAAGGCTGTGCTCAAGGGTGGTGGGCTGCATTCCCATTTGAGGGATTTTTTGAAGGAAAGATCTGCTTCCCAGTTCTACCAGATTATTGGCCGAATTCACTTCCTTGGAGCAGGAGAGTTCACCTCCACTTGCTTCTTTAAAGCGTCAAAGCAATGAAGGGAGGGGAAGGAGGAGGAAGGGAGAGAAGAGAAATATTTTGTTGTTACTTGAAGTTTCTGACTTCTCAACCCTCTTTTAAAGGGCTCATCGATCAGGTCAGACCCTCCTGGGATAATCACTTTTTTTGATTAGCTTAAAGCCAACTGATTTGGGATATTAATTACACCTGCAAAGTCCCTTTACCTTTGCCATATAATGTAACATAATCGTGAGAATACTATTCCATCACACTTACAGGTCCTACAGTATTCAAGTGAAGGAATGACGTGGGATATGTATGCCAAAGGGCAAGGCATCTTAAGATGCTGCCTACCACAATCTGTAATGGGTAGAAGTTGAGCAACACTCAAAGTTATTACACAGTAAACTTGTTACACCTATAAATGAGGAAGCATGAGCAGCCCCAAGAGGCATGCTTTCTTTTCTGAACAGGAATTGCTTTGATTGTAGAAATAAATCAATGAATGGACTCTAAGAAACACAACCAACCAAGGAACCCTATCATGTCCTTTCTTGCTTGTGTGACCTCCCTGCATTCACCAACCACTTATGTTGAAAATGATAAGCAAGAAAGGGAAAGTATAGCCCCAAATTCCTTTTCTTTCCAGTCCTTTCTTGTTCATCAATAAGCCAAGGTAAAGAATATTGGTGGAATGTTCCTTTATGAGGAAATGAAATATGAACATTTGTGTTAGTTTCATGCTGATTTTCTACCATTCTGGTGAGAATATAATGTGTACTCATATATAAGCTATGAAAAATATAATTCTGTAATTTTGATAATTCCACATATAAGTTAAGTGCTTTTATATTTGCATTTAAGACTGCATTGCACTATATAAAGATAATTAGTAAAATTTATACTAATAATCCAAATTTTTAGTTTTTCTCTTGTAGAATACTTTTTGCTTTACGTAGCAAATAAAAACATCATGACAGATTGAGAGAGGAGTTGGAGAAGGAAGGATTAAGTTTTGTATTTTATAGTTCAAAATATTTCATATTTTAGTACTTTTAATGACACTTTTTCCATCATTTTCAGACACACATTATTATATTGCACTGGGCCTTTCAAATTTTATTGCACTCCTGTACTTGGATACTGGCTGCTTGGGATCTCTGCTAGCTTCCAGAAATATCTGTAACTTATGAACTCTTGATATTTTTTTTTGGTGGGGGGTGCTTAAGTCACCCCTTGAGTGGGATTTCCTGACTGATCTGGCTTCAACTCAACTTATTCTGGTGCTATAGACTCTTTTGAGTTGGGCTGTGATGATTTTAGAGTTCAGAATCCCTCTCTGCCTATATTGGTGTCATCATTTATCCAACTATTACCTCTCCTCAGTTTTCTTTTGTATCTCATTTATTTGTGTGTTCTTGGGCCAATACTATGTAACTTCCCCCACCATGACTTTGTCATATTTCTTAATATATGGTAAGTTAACAGGCCCCTACATTCATTTTTATGCTTGACTTTGCTGTTTCTGGACTTTATTCCTCAGCATGTATTCTGGAGGCTATTTAAAGTTCCTCAAAAATTTCAAGCGAATTTTCACTGGGATTTCATTGAATTTGCACACTAAGTTGGAGTTAATTGAAATTTCGGAAGTACGTGGGATATCTTCCCATTTACTCTAATCATCTTCTATGTATTAGAGAGTACTTTTCAAAGTATCCCCATTTGCTAGGGAGCCAAGATGGCAGAACACCATGGAAGTTTTTTGTGTGTCTCACATCCATGAAATACAGTCAGACCAACATTAAACCATCCTACACACCTAGAAAACTGATTAGAGGATTAACACAACAATCTGCACAACCTGAACCACAGAATTAAGTAGGTGCATGCCACGGAGAGGTGTACTTGGGGAGAGAGAAGCTGGCGGTGGGCACGGAGCCGCTTTTGCAGGCAGAGAGAGGACAAAGACTGGGCGGGGGGGGGGGGGGAGAATATGGGAAAAGCACCCCTCCCCAAAAGCAGCTGGAAAGAAAGTGGAAAATCTGAAACAGCCACAGGGACTAAACTAAAAAGGGAGAAAGGAGAAAGGAGAAAGAAAGGAGAAAGAAAGGAGAAAGGAGAAAGGAGAAAGGAGACTGTAAACAAGGGGAGCGCAAAGTCTGCAACTCTGTAGCTCGATACCTGGCGGTGCTCTGGTGGGAAGAGTGAATCCCCAGGAGCAAAGTGGGGTCTGGGAGGTTCTTGGGCCACATGGGGAAAAGCGGTTCCACTGCCAGAAGGACATTTGGTAGAGACTGGTGAAGCCACCTGGTCCCAGCAGACCCCAGAAAATGGCCACATTCGCTGGTGCTGGAACAAGGTCAATAAGGGTGAAGCCTGGTGCCAGATATGTGTTGTGATTTTCCATAATCCCTGAAAAGCTGCTGCTACACTATCTTGCGAAATTTTTATGGGGCAGGCTGGCACCTGACCGCAGTCTTGGGACACCAGCAGCAGCAGGGTCCAGCAAGCGTTCCTGGGTGCAGCTGACATTCAGCCACTGTTCGGCCATTGCTTGGAGAGACCCTCCCCCAGAGGGGCAGAACAGGTCAAAGCCACAGTCCTTCAGAAGTAAGGGGCTGGGGAAAACAGCCACATCTGAGACAAACCTCGGGAGAGAGGTAATGCCAGGGGCTTGGTGAAGGACAGTGAAGAAGCAGGGAATGGAAGAAAGCTGAAGACAGAGGACAGGCGTGTGATTGCGGATCGGGGAGAACAGAGTTGCGATACTAGAAACTTGGTAGCTGGATGACACAGTTTCACCGCTTCCACACAGGCGCATGCGCACTTACGAGCGCCACAACACTCCACTCAAACAGGCTAGCAGCGCCATCTAGTGCAAAACAGAGCCATTACACTGAGCCCAGCCCACCTGGGCCATCCTCACCCTTCAAGAACACCAGTCTCACCGCCTGCTTAGTTTATGGACTATACAGCCCTACATACTCTAACTTCTAAGGGAAAACTAAGTAATTTCAGTCCTATTTCAATCTGTTAGCAGGTCCATATATTCAATTTTCTTTTTTTTTCTTTTTCACTACTTTTCTTTTTCTTGAAATACAGAAAGAGAAAAAATTCATTTTTATTTTCAATTTTTATTAAAAATATTTTTAATTTTTTTTACTGTATTTTCCACTTTTGTGTAAGTTTTTTCAAATTATATTTTACTTCCATCATTTTATTTTAGTCTACTTTGGTGTATTCACCTTTTCAAATTTTCAAACGATTTCCTTTTTTTCTTTTTTTTCTTTTTTCTCTTTTTTGTTTCTTTTCTTTTTCTTGAATGCAGAAAGAGAAACACCTCATTTTTATTTTAAACTTCTATTAAAAATATTTTCTTCAATATTTTTAGTATATTTTTAACTTTTATGTAAACTTTTTCAAATTCTATTTTACTTCCATCATTTTATTTTAGTCTACTACAATGTATTCACTTTGCCAAATTTTCAAACGATTTCTTTTTTTTCTCTTTTTTCTCTTTTTCATTTCTTTTCTTTTTCATGAATACAGAAAGAGAAAAAAATTCATCTTTATTTTTAATTTTTATTACAAATATTTTTCTTTAAAATTTTCTACTATATTATTTACTTTTGTGTAAATATTTTAAATTCTATCTTACTCCCACCATCTCACTTTAGTCTACAGTGTATTCATTTTTCCAAATTCTCAAAAGATTTTCCTTTTTTTCTCCCCCCCCCCTCTTTTTTTCTCTAATCTGTCAAACTACTTTCAACACCTGGACCAAAACACACCTAGGATCTAGCATCATTTATTCAATTTGTGTGTGTGTGTGTGTGTGTGTGTGTGTGTGTGTGTGTGTGTTTAATTTTTTAATTTTAATATTTTTTAATTTTATTTTATTTTAAAATATTTTATTTTAATTTTTCTACTTCATTAACTTCCTTTCTCCCTTCAAAATGATAAAACGAAGGAATTCACCCCAAAACAAAGAGCATGAAGAAACAAGAGCCAGGGATTTAACAAACACAGATACGAGCAAGACGTCTGAACCAGAATTTAGAATCACGATAATAAGAATACTAGCTGGAGTCGAAAATAGATTAAAATCCCTTTCTACAAAGATAAAAGAAGTAAAAAATAGTCAGAATGAAATTAAAAATGTTATAACTGAGATGCAATCATGGATGGATGCCGCGGCGGCAAGGATGGATATGACAGAACGCGGCGGCAAGGATGGATATGACAGAACAGAGAATCAGCAATATAGAGGACAAACTTCTAGAGAATAACAAAGCAGCAAAAAAAAGGGAGATTAAGGCAAAAGAGCACGATTTAAGAATTAGAGAAATCAGTGACTCATTAAAAAGGAACAACATCAGAATCACAGGGGACCCAGAAGAGGAAGAGAGAGAAATAGAAATGGAAGAAATAGAAGGGCTATGTGAGCAAATCATAGAGGAAAACTTTCCTAACTTCAGGAAAAACACAGACATCAAAATCCAGGAAGCACAGAGAACTCCCATTAGATTCAACAAAAACCGACCATCAATAAGGCATATTATAGTCAAATTCACAAAATACTCAGGCAAGGAAAGAATCATGAAAGCAGCAAGGGAAAAAAAAAGTCCCCAACCTACAAGGGAAGACAGAGCAGGTTTGCAGCAGAACTATCCACAGAAACATGGCAGGCCAGAAAGAAGTAGCAGGATATATTCAGTGTGCTGAATCAGGAAAATAGGCAGCCAGGAATTCTTTATCCAGCACGGTTGTCATTCAAAATAGGAGAGATAAAAAGTTTCCCAGACAAACAAAAATTAAAGGAGTTTGTGACCACTAAACCAACCCTGCAAGAAATTTTAAGGACGTCTCTCTGAGGGAAGAAAAGATGGGAAAAAAAAAATACACACACACACACACACACACACACACACACACATATATATATATATATATATATATATATATATATATATATATCAACAGCAACAAAGCTTAGAAAGGACCAGAGAACACCACCAGAACTCCAACTCTACAAGGATCATAATGGCAATAAATTCCTATCTTTCAGTACTCACTCTAAATGTCAATGGACTCCATGCTCCAATCAAAAGACAGAGGGTAACCGAATGGATAAGAAAACAAGATCCATCTATATGCTGTTTACAAGAGACCGACTTTACAACCAAAGACACCTTCAGATTGAAAATAAGTGGATGGAGAACTATCTATCATGCTAACGGTCAACAAAAGAAAGCAGGAGTAGCCATACATATATCAGACAATCTAGACTTTAAAGACTGTATCAAGATAGAGATGCAGAAGGGCATTATATCATAATCAAGGGGTCTACAGACCAAGAAGACTTAACAACTGTAAACATTTATGCGCCAAATGTGAAAGCACCCAAATATATAAATCAATTGATCACAAACATAAAGAAGCTCATCGATAGTAACACCATAATAGTAGGAGACTTCAACACTCCACTCACAACAATGGACAGATCATCTAATCAAAAAATAAAAAAGGAAACAATGGCTTTAATGACACACTGGACCAGATGGACTTAACAGATATATTCAGAACATTTCATTCTAAAGCAGCAGAATATACATTCTTCTCCAGTGCACATGGGATGTTCTCCAGAATAGACCACATACTGGGAAATAAATCAGCCCTAAGTAAATACAAAAAGATCGACATCATACCATGCATATTTTCAGACCACAAAGCTATGAAATTCGAAATCAACCACAAGAAAAAATTTGAAAGGTAACAAATACTTGGAGAATGGAGAACATCCTACTAAAGAATGAATGGGCTAACCAAGAAGTTAAAGAGGAAATTAAAAAGTATATGGAAGTCAATGAAAATGATAGCACCACAACCCAAAATCTCTGGGATGCAGCAAAGGCGGTCATAGGAGGGAAGTATATAGCAATCCAGGCCTTCCCAAAGAAGGAAGAAAGATCTCAGATACACAACCTAACCTTACACCTTAAGGAACTGGAAAAAGAAGAGCAAATATAACCCAAAACCAGCAGAAGACAGGAAATAATAAAGATTAGAGCAAAAATTAATGCTATCAAAACCAAAAAAAACAGTAGAACACATCAATGAAACAAGAAGCTGGTTCTTTGAAAGAATTAACAAAATTGATAAACCACTAGCCAGTTTCATCAAAAAGAAAAAGGAAAGGACCCAAAAAAATAAAATCAAGAATGAAAGAGGAGACATCACAACCAACACAGCAGAAAGAAAAACAATAATAAGAGAATATTATGAGCAACTATATGCCGATAAACTTGGCAATCTGGAAGAAATGGACAAATTCCTAGAAAGATATACACTACCTAAACTGAAACATAAAGAAACAGAAAATTTGAACAGACACATAACCAGTAAGGAAATCAAATTAGTAATCAAAAATCTGCCAAAAAACAAGAGTCCAGGGCCAGATGGCTTTCCAGGGGAATTCTACCAAACATTTAAGCAAGAGTTGACACCTATTCTCTTGAAGGTGTTCCAAAAAATAGAAATAGAAGGGAAACTTCCAAACTCTTTCTATGAAGACAGCACTACCTTGATTCCAAAACCAAACAGAGACCCCACTAAAAAGGAGAACTATAGACTAGTTTCCCTGATGAACATGGATGCAAAAATCTTCAACAAGATATTAGCCAACCAGATCCAACAATACATTAAAAAAAGTATTCACCACGATCAACTGGGATTTATACCAGGGTGCAGGGCTGGTTCAATATCCGCAAAACAATTGACGTGATTCATCACATCAATAAAAGAAAGGACAAGGGGCGCTGGGTGGCTCAGACTTAACTTAAGTGTCTGACTTTGTCTCAAGTCATGATCTAGCAGTTTGTGAGTTCGAACCCCACGCCGGGCTCTGTAATGACAGCTCGGAGCCTGGAGCCTGCTTCGGAGTCTGTGTCTCCTTCTCTCTCTGCCCCTCCCCCACTTGTGCGCGCTCTCTCTCTCTCTCTCTCTCTCTCTCTCTCTATCAAAAATAAATAATTGTAAATTTTAAAAAAAGTAAGGGCAAGAGCCATCTGATCCTCTCAATAGATGCAGAGAAAGCATTTGACAAAATACAGCATCCTTTCTTGATAAAAACTCTTAAGAAGGTAGGGATAGAAGGAGCATACCTCGAGATCATAACAGCCATATATGAACGACCCATCGCTAATATCATCCTCAATGGGGAAAAACTGAGAGCTTTCCCCATAAGGTCAGGAACAAAACAGGGATATCCACTCTCACCACTGTTATTCAACATAGTATTGGAAGTCTTAGCCTCTGCTATCAGACAACCCAAAGAAATAAAAGGCATCCAATCGGCCAGGAGGAGGTCAAACTTTCATTCTTTGCAGATGATATGATACTCTATATGGAAAACCCAAAAGATTCCGCCAAAAAAATGCTAGAACTGATTCATGAATTCAGCAAAGTTGCAGGATATAAAATCAATGCACAGAAATCGGTTGCATTCCTATACACCAACAATGAAGTGACAGAAAGAGAAATCAAGGAATCGATCCCATTTGCAGTTGCCCAAAAAACCATAAAATACCTAGGAATAAATCTAAACAAAGAAGTGAAAAATCTATACACTGAAAACTATAGAAAGCTTATGAAAGAAATTGAATAAGACACAAAAAAAATGGAAAAAGATTCCATGCTCCTGGATAGGAAGAACAAATATTGTTAAAATGTCGATACTACCCAAAGCAATCTATATTTTCAATGCAATCCCTATCAAAGTAACACCAGCATTCTTCACAGAGCTAGAACAATAATCCTAAAATTTGTGTGGGACCAAAAGACCCCAAATAGCCAAACAATCTTGAAAAAGAAAACCAAAGCAGGAGGCATCACAATCTCAGACTTCAAGCTATACTACAAAGCTGTAATCATCAATACTTTATGGTACTGGCACAAGAACAGACACTCAGATCAATGGAACAGAATAGAGAACCCAGAAATGGACCCACAAACGTATGGCCAACTAATCTCTGACAAAGCAGGAAAGAATATCCAATGGAATAAAGACAGTCTCTTCAGCAAGTGGTGCTGGGAAAACTGGACAGTGACATGCAGAAGAATGAACCCGGACTACTTTCTTACACCAGACACAAAAATAAACTCAAAATGGATGAAAGACCTCAGTGTAAGACAGGAAGCCACCAAAATTCTCGATGAGAAAGCAGGCAAAAACCTCTTTGATCTTGTTTGCACCAACTTCTTACCCAATACGTCTCTGGAGGCAAGGGAAACAAAAGCAAAAATGAACTACTGGGATCTCATCAAAATAAAAAGCTTCTGCACAGCGAAGGAAACCATCAGCAAAACTAAAAGGCAATCGACAGAATGGGAGAAGATTTTTGCAAATGACATATCAGATAAAGGGTTAGTATCCAAAATCTATAAAGAACTTATCAAACTCACCACCCAAAAAACAAACAACCCAGTGAAGAAATGGGCAAAAGACATAACTAGACAATTCTCCAAAGCAGACATCCAGATGGCCAACCGACACATGAAAAATTGCTCAACATCACTCATCATCAGGGAAATACCAATCAAAACCACAATGAGATACAATCTTACACCTGTCAGAATGGCTCACATTAACAACTTAGGCAACAACAGATGTTGGCGAGGATGTGGAGAAAGAGGATCTCTTTTGCATCGTTGGTGGCAATGCAAGCTGGTGCAGCCACTCTGGAAAACAGTTTGGAGGTTCCTCAAAAAACTAAAAATAGAACTACCCTACGACCCAGCAATTGCACTACTAGGTATTTATCCATGGGATACAGGTGTGCTGTTTCGAAGGGACACACGCACCCCCATGTTTACAGCAGCACTATCAACAATAGCCAAAATATGGAAAGAGCCCAAACATCCATCGATGGATGAATGGATAAAGAAGATGTGGTATATATACATATATATACACACACAATGGAGTATTACTCAGCAATCAAAAAGAAGGAAATCTTGCAATTTGCGACTATGTGGATGGAACTGGAGAGTATGATGCTAAGTGAAATTAGTCAGAGAAAGACAAAAATCATATGACCTCACTCATATGAGGACTTTGAGAGACAAAAGAGATGAACACAAGGGAAGGGAAACAAAAATAATATAAAAACAGGGAGAGGGACAAAACACAAGAGACTCATAAATATGGAGAACAAACTGAGGGTTATGGGAGGGGTTGTGGGAGGGGGGATGGGCTAAATGGGTAAGGGGCACTAAGGAATCTATTCCTGAAATCATTGTTGCACTATACGCTAACTTGGAGGTAAATTTAAAAAAATAAAAAATAAAACAAGTTAAATTTTTTTGAAAACCCCCATTTCTATGCATTAGGGTTTGGTTATTTGGTAAGAATAGTGAATTCTACCCTTAAAAGTAACATGAAATGTTTATTCTTTTAAAGTCAGTAGATTACATGTAAAGATTATTTTCAATGTCTGCATTTGCCTTGATTGTAAAAATCTTTGCTTTATTCAATCCACAGAAGTTTGAGAGATTAATTAGGATTGACTGTAAAATCCTTGATTATACCAAAATTATCATGTCATTATTTAAATGACATAAATGGAACTATATTCTTGATACCTTATAATAGAATGAAGAATGTATGTGAAGATTTTATTTTTCAATCAAGAGTTCATTGATATGAGGAAAAATGAATCTGAATATTTTTGTAAAGATAAGTATTATACACCTATTACAGGATGTATCAGGACTTCTAAATGGATTTTTGTTAACATTTTTGAAATAAACATATTTATCCTCCAGCTAAAATTTTATCTTTGACACACAGTTTCTTGAAGTACTTCTTTCTCTTCTATGAAGGCATGTAAAAGTTGGTGGCTATTTCGCCTGGGTGGCTCAGTCGGTTGAGTGACCAACCTCTGCTCAGGTCATGATCTCACGGTTTGTGGGTTCGAGACCCGTGTCAGATTCTGTGTCTCCCTCTCTCTGCCCCTCCCCCACTCATGCTCTGTCTCTGTGTCTCAGAAATAAACATTAAAAAAAATTTTTTTTAAGTTGGTGGCTATTTAAGAGTAGAAATTTAAACATACATGTTATTCATTATACGGTGTTTTTCTCCTTAAGAAATTGGTAGTCAAAGGAAAGACAAAAATTTGTGGTATCATCTTATGAAGCTGATTAATGTTGCTATTACACATTCTATATCAGAAATATTTTCAGACTTCATCAAGTGTCAGAACAGGGAGACTCTGGTCTTTAATCACCCACCACACATACAGGCTGCGAGAGCAGCAAGAAATGAACTGTCATCAGTTAGTGTGATAGACCAGTGTTATCTCAAAATACATTTTAAAATATGAGTTACAAGTAGTAAGTGACGTAGTTTCTAACTTTGTATTTCCAACCTTCACAACGTATTTTGGTGCAGTTTCTTGGTATGAGGTCAGTGTCGTAATTACTATTGCCTTAGAGAAACTCCCATCAGTGTCTGCATTTTATTTCTATCATTTGTCCAAAAACCTTGGGATGTGGTTATCACTGGACGTTTATCAAGTGATCAAGCATAAATGTCACAGTGTTATGCTAACTTAAGCCTCTTGCCTTCTTTACACCTATTCCTCCCATCATACTTTCTTCAAAATTTTTTTTGCTCTTATTGACTATATTTTCTATGCTATATTATTCATCTTGGTGACTTATTTATTTTGTAACTTAAAGCTTATACCTCTTAATCCCCTTAATTTGTTTTACTCATCCCCACACCCACCTCTTCTCTGGCAACCACCAATTTGTTTTCTGTATTTAAAAGTTTGTTTTGGGGGGCGCCTGGGTGGCTCAGTCAGTTGAGCGTCCGACTTCAGCTCAGGTCATGATCTCATTGTCCATGAGTTCAAGCCCCACGTCGGGCTCTGTGCTGACAGCTCAGAGCCTGGAGCCTGTTTCAGATTCTGTGTCTCCCTCTCTCTCTGCCCCTCCCCCACTCATGCTCTATCTGTCTCTCTCTGTCAATAATAAACACTAATTTTTTTTTTAAGTTTGCTTTGTTTTCTAAATTCCACATATAAGTGAAATCATGTCTTTTTCTTCCTGAGTTGTTTCACTCAACGTAATACTCTCTAGCACCATCCATGTTGTTGCAAATGGCAGGATATCATTTTTTGTCTGAGTAGTATTCCATTGTGTGTGTGTATGTATGTATGTATGTATGTATACACACACACACACACCACATCTTCTTCATTCATTCATCTATCAATGGACACATGAGTTGCTTCCATATCTCGGCTATTGTAAATGATGCTGCAATAAACATACGGGTGCATATCTTTCAAATCGGTGTTTTCATTTTCTTTGGGTAAATACCCAGTAGTGCAATTACTGGATCATATGGTATTTCCATTTTTAAGTTTTTGAGGAAACTTCATACTGTTTTTCATAGTAGCTGCACCAGTTTACATCCCTATGATGAAAATTGGTGCATGACAGTTCCCTTTTTTCTACATCCTCACCAACTTTGTTATTTCTTCACTTTTTGATACTAGCTATTCTGACTGGTATGAAGTGATATGTCATTGTGGTTTTGATTTGCATTTCCCTGATGATGAGTGATGATGAGCATCTTTTCATGTGTCTGTTGGCCACCTGGATGTCTTCTTTGGAAAAATGTGTATTCAGGTCCTCTGTCCATTTTTTAATTAGACTGCTTGTTTTGTGTGTGTGAGTTATGTAAGTTCTTTATATATTTTTGATATTAACCCCTTACTGGAGATATTATTTGCAAATATATTCTCACATTCACTAAGTTGGCTTTTCATTTTGTTGATGGTTTCCTTTGCCCGAGAAGACATACCCAGAAATATGTTGCCAAGGCTGATGTCCAAGAGATTACTGACTATTTTTCTTTTAGTATTTTATGAATTCAGGTCTCACATTTAGGGTTTTAATTCTTTTTTAGCTTATTTTTGCATATGGTATAAGAAAATGGTACATTTTAATTCTGTTGCATGTAGCTGTCCACTTTTCCCCACATCATTTTTTTAAAAGACTGTCCTCTCCCCATTGTACATTCTTGTCTCCTTTGTCGTAGATTAACTGGCCATAAAGGCGTGGGTTTAGTTCTAGGCTCTCAATCCTGTTCCATTGATCTATGTGTCTATTTTTGTGCCAGTGCCAGAATGTTTTGACTATTATACCTCCGTAGTATATCTTGAAACTGGGACTGCAATACTTCCAGCTTTGTTCTCAAATCCTTGAATTAATTTTTAGCCGCAAAATTATACATTTGAGGTTTGAGATACACAAAGCATGACATTGGGATTGAATAAAGAAATGTTCAGATTTTTTGGTTTAGAGAACTTGTTCTGTATAATACATATTATACTTTTCTCTAATATATACACAGTCTCAAGGAATCATCCCTTGTGCACAGTTTGCTGGAGAATTATCAAGCTTAAGGGGAAATGAGTGCTATAGTCTGTTCCTGTGGTCCATCCTGAATTGTGTTTCTTCACCTAATTCTATAAATGAAAGAATTTTCTTGAAGTCCCTTTAGTATTGAGGCATATTCAAGGGATTTTTGCATCGATTTCACCCTGTTCTAAACCAATTTGTTACAGTTCTCAGACAATCCCATTGAACAAATGAATGATATGATGATTTGTTCATTCTGGGTACCTTTGTGGGTTTCAGGATGTTCAAGGATACTTTTTGTCATATGAAACTGGCAAACTTCTGAGAAGGTAAAGCAACTGTTTGTGGTATAAGTTTTGAGTAATTTGACCTATAATTTATTAACAATGTCCCACTTTTCTGTTACCCTTCATGATTTATAATGGCTTTAATTAAGTAGCCTTCTATTTCTATTTTATTATCATTCACTCAGAAAAATTAAAACCTTCTTATGTTAAAATAGTAAAAGAATAAACAAACAGAAAAAAATAACTATTCATTCTGCATTGGATAACATATAGATTGAGAAACAACATACTAGGTATAAAGATGGCAAAAGACATGGTCTCTGGCCTTTCAGATTATACTGTAAGAGACACATTAGGGAAATTGTTGTGTTTGATTTTCATTATTTTAAATTTATAAATGATATCATTTCTTGACATAATGACATAGTCCATTATGAGAAATGCAGTGTATTTCAGAAGTAGCTGGTTAGATTGGAAAACATCACAACATGTGAAGATATTTATTGGACACACTCATGAGTTTAAATCAAAGACAAAATCTGAGAATACAGATATTTGAATTTCAGGATTTTTCGTTTGGGAAAATACTTTCCTGTTTTATACTTCACTACTCCCAGCTGTCTTCTGTACTTCTAGCCTTTTTATTCCTGCCTTGCACCTGTAGTCTTTGGGGTTGCTTCTCCCAGTTTATACTGAAAATATCAACAAAGATTACGGAATTATAGAATTTCCTGCTTCATCATCAAAGTCCTCCAGGAGAAAGTAGGCAAAAACCTCCTTGATCTTGGTCGTAGCAACTTCTTACCCAACGTGTCTCCGGAGGCAAGGGAAACAAAAGCAAAAATGAACTACTGGGACCTCATCAAAATAAAAAGCTTCTGCACAGCAAAGGAAACCATCAGCAAAACTAAAAGGCAGCTGACAGAATGGGAGAAGATTTTTGCAAATGACATATCAGATAAAGGGTTAGTATCCAAAATCTATAAAGAACTTATCAAACTCAACACCCAAAAAAACAAATAATCCAGTGAAGAAATGGGCAAAAGACATGAATAGACACTTCTCCAGAGAAGACATCCAGATGGCCAACCGACACATGAAAAAATGCTCACCATCACTCATCAACAGGGAAATACAAATCAAAACCATAATGAGATACCACTTCACACCTGTCAGAATGGCTCACATTAACAACTCAGGCAACAACAGATATTGGTGAGGATACAGAGAAAAGGGATCTCTTTTGCACTGCTGGTGGGAATGCAAACTGGTGCAGCCACTCTGGAAAATAGTATGGAGGTTCCTCAAAAAATTAAAAATAGAACTACCCCAAGGCCCAGCAATTGCACTACTAGGTATTTACCAAAGGGATACAATGTTTATAGCAGGGCTATTGACAAAAGCCAAAGTATGGAAAGAGCCCAAATGTCCATCAATGGATGAATGGTTAAAGAAGATGTGGTATATATAGATAGAATGGAGTATTACTCAGCAATCAAAAAGAATGAAACCTTGCCATTTGCAACTACGTGGATGGAACTGGAGGGTAATATGCTAAGCGAAATTAGTCAGAGAAAGACAAAGATCATATGACTTCACTCATATGAGGAATTTAAGATACAAAACAGAGGAACATAAGGGAAGGGAGGCAAAAATAATATAAAAACAGGGAGGGGGACAAAACAGAAAAGACTCTTCAAAACAGAAAACAAATAGAGTTGCTGGAAGGGTTCTGGGAGGGGGGATACTCTAAATGGGTAAGGGACATTAAGGAATCTGCTCCTGAAATCATTGTTGCACCATATGCTAACTAACTTGGATGTAAATTAAACAATAAAAAATTTTTGTAAAAAATTAAAAAATAAAAAATAAAGTAAGATTTAAAAAAAGAATTTCCTGTTTCTCAGTTATAATATTTTAATTTCAAAGTAAATTAAAGATGAGAACAAATCATATTCTTCAAAGCTAATATTCAATCCAAATTTATCAATAGGACTATATCAGCAGGCTATGTCATTCAGATTAGGCATTTCATTCATTCTGGTAGTTAGTTCCATGCTCTACGAGTTGTTACATATTTTGAATATCAACTCTGATTAACATAATCCCAACATGGTGTGGTGTGTGTGTATGTGTTCCATTTCTGTCCACTGCAATTTCCATTTCATGTCCCTGCAGTGCCATGGGTCCTATGAGACAGAATCCTTCAACATCTGTCTACTCCTTGTTTAATTTTGCTTCCTGCGCTAACAAATGACTTTTTGTTCAAGGATGACAAGAGATCAATTAAGGAGAAAGAAGAATGTTAATCCAAGATGGAACAGGCCCACCCTAACTGAAAAATGGTGAACGGGAATCTAGTCAATGAATTATAACCTCATTTTAAAATTCATTCATCCATTTAATAATTAATTCTGATGGCATCTTACATACTCATCAGAAAGGCTTTCCCTACAAAGTACATGAAGGTAAATGAACCTCTACTTCAAGCTTGACATGTATCTTTGGCTCACTGTGGAAGAATACATTATAATGAAGCAACAAACAGGATCCCTTATCATTCAAGTTTGGTGAAGAAGCAGGCAAGATTAATATCACTGCTGTGTAATGAAATAATTTTCAGGTATGAAACATTGTGCTCTACTCTTGAAAGAGCTCTTTAGTCCTGGGGATATATAGATACTTCATTTTCATTTTTGTGATTAGAAAAATCCTAAATTTTCCTTTGAGTAGGATTTCTAACTTTTGTAAAAGCAGAGGAAAGAGTTTAATAAAAATTCTTGTTGCTGAGAAAAGCTTGTTGTTAGAGTTACCCCTTCACGTGGCTGGGTTTTACAAGTAAATTGTGAAAAATGGAAGGACTGTACTCTCAGAATATGAAGCCAGCTCATAAATAGGAATCAGGGCTGATCCAAGAGTCTCCAGACCAGCTTCACTAAACATAGGTATAGTTTTTGCAATCGCTCAAGTTGGTCCCTGTTGCTTATAGAGCCACATGCAATTATAGAAGCCCTTAGGAAGCACAGAGCTCTTTTGTGTACTAATTACACCACTGACCTCATTGCCATGTGGTATCAAAAATTAAGTCACAATCCTGATGACTTTGGAGGGCACTCTAATGGATGTTCCAATCACAGAAACCTCCTTTCTTTCAATCTGTGTAAGCCAAGGCATT
This sequence comes from Felis catus, assembly GCF_018350175.1. Taxonomy (NCBI): domain Eukaryota; kingdom Metazoa; phylum Chordata; class Mammalia; order Carnivora; family Felidae; genus Felis; species Felis catus. The sequence goes on along the minus strand of NC_058368.1, from coordinate 98,194,342 downwards.
CAGGCAAATGCAACCACTCACTTTTCTCAATATTTGGATAAGACCCTTGCCTACTAGAATATGGATGATAATATACAGAATTCAAAATGGGATCCTCTAGTTTGTTCTTTCCCCTGCAGGGATAAATCTATTTTCAGGCAGGGGCCAGTAGTCTGCCTCTAGGTGCCATGGCCATGACTGTGATGGTCAGTAATTTCATTGGACTGAACCTGTTTTAGTGGGTCATGTCCTAACATTCATCCAAATGTGGGAGAGTTCATTTTGATCTGCAACAAGTTCCAGAACAAGAGATTGGGCCCTTTGGTTCAGCTCTGCTCTTTTTACAAGTTTTGATCTTCTCTGAGTGTCTTTTCTACTTCAATCACCAGAAGTGGAAGGTACATTTTTTATCAGCTCATTAACCTCTGACTTCTTAGTGAGGTGAAATAGAGCCATACCAAAAATGAAGCACACATTTATTTTTAGGAATTGCTGACAAATGCAAGCACATGCCTGTTTACTTAAAGCCATGTATTCAGGACTAAAATGAACCTGACAACTCAAAACTCCCACGTCTTCTCTTAAGGCAAGATAGTCACAACAGAACACGTGCTACGCAAACATGCTTAATAACTGGCTACACCCATTTCCTGTGTTTGAGGGCAAAATAATCACAAACGAAAAGTTTTAAAGACAATCCCTATACGTTCATCCGAGGTTTAAGGATTGCCTTGGGTGCTAGAGACTGATAGCACATTGCATCGGTAGAGTGAGGGAAGAGAAAAAGTGCAGAAGGATTGTTCTGCTGTTTAAATTTTTTAAAAATTTTTGACAACTCAGAATTATCCTTAGATCATTGATCATCCTCTCCAGTTCTCACCTTATAATGTTAATTAGCTATGATGCTGCCTGTGTCTCTTACATTTTAACATGATGTCTTAATATTTAAGTTAAGATATTCTTTTGGAGAGATAGATGCCAGTGCCAGTTATAAAATCATCATTCATTATATACAGAATCATGTGGTTTAATGCTAAGACATCAAATAGAAAATGAATTTATGATATATAAATATATATATATAATATTATTTATATATGTATGTATATAATACATATATACACACATATAAAAGTTTGGCCAATGACTTTTATAGAGAACAAAGATGAAACGTTTCTTTTAAAATTCTTTACTTAAGTTTCTCAAGATCCACATACAAGTGAAAACTTAATAGAAGACCATAGGGGGAAGGGAAGGGGAAAAAATAGTTACAAACAGAGAGGGAGGGAGGCAAACCACAAGTGACTCTTAAATACAGAGAACAAACTGAGGGTGGATGGGGGATGGGGAGGGAGGGGGAAATGGGTGATGGGCATTGAAGAGGGGGCTTGTTGGGATGAGCACTGGGTGTTGTATGTAAGCCAATTTGACAATAAATTATATTTTAAAAATAAAATAAAATAAAAGCATAAAATTCTTTACTTAAAAATAACCTAATAATTTACAATAGATATAGTAATTTAAAATAGATACAGAGAAGAGAAGTATAAGTGAAATGCTCATATAATGAAAATCTGGGACTTTTAAAATATGTGAAAATATTGGTGCATCTTTTGTGGACATTCTCTGCTTCTGTCTCTAAAGCTATAATTGAACCTAGGTTCTGAATGTAATGGAAAGCATTAATCACTATCAAATTCCTTTTCTTTTCTTCTTTATTGAAGTTTAATTGACATACAATATCCTACTGGATTCAGGTGTACATCATCATGATTCAATATTTTTATATATTACAAAATGTTCACCGTGATAAATCTAGTTACCATCTGTCACCATACAAAGTTGCCACAACATTGTTGAGTATATTAAATCCTCAAGACTTATTTATTTTATAGCTGGAAGTCTGTACCTCTTAACCCCATTACCTCTTTTGCCAGTTCCTCCCCCATCCTTTCTCCCTCTAGTAACCAAGAGTTTATTTCTTCTGTTTTGTTTTTTGGGTTTTTTGGGTTTTTTTTTAGATTCTACATATAAGTGAAATGATACATTATTTGCCCTTCTCTGTCTGACTTATTTAACTTATCCTAATACCTTCTATGTCCATCTATCATCATTTTTTATAGTATTTATTCCTATCCCACTAAGAAAGTCTCATTATTTCATATAAATGAAACACAACATAAGAAATTAAATCATATGACACAAAACTTCGACTTTTGAATATATGATCACTCAAGGCCAGTGGATGGTAATTTTTCCTTACAATTCTACAGGTAGCTAATTTATTTTCTCATATACTTGACTTATTGTAGGACCCTGCAACCCATTCAGAGCACCATCATTGAATATATTTGTTAGACCATTAATCTAAAAAGCTGGGTGCCTGGCTGGCTCATTCAGTACAGCATGCATCTGTTGATCTTGGGGTGGTGAGTTTGAGTCCTGCGTTGCGTGTATGGCTGGCTTAAAAATAAAATCTCACAAAAAATAAAAATATAAAAGCTGTTTGATACTTCTGTATCATCTGCTTAAGTAATTACAGAGATATAAACCACATTTTTTTTAATTTTTTTTAACGTTTATTCATTTTTGAGACAGAGAGAGACAGAGCATGAATGGGGGAAGGTCAGAGAGAGAGGGAGACACAGAATCCGAAACAGGCTCCAGGCTCTGAGCCGTCAGCACAGAGCCCGACGCAGGGCTCGAACTCACAGACCGAGAGATCATGACCTGAGCCGAAGTCGGCCGCCAACTGACTGAGCCACCCAGGCGCCCTAAACCACATTTTTCTATCACTTGTGTGGTACGTTCTGCATTCATAGCCCTAATACATTATGGTTACATAGGTCTTACTCTTCACCCAAACTCTCACTATTGTTCTTTCTGAGGTCAGCATGCATTTTAATGACTCCTGATCCCTCTAATCCTACCAGTCTTTTGGGTCTTCCACTCTGATGATCTCTATCTATTCTTCATTCAGCATAATGAGTTTTTTCAATCAGATCTCACCCATCAGAGATCTGGAACAGTGACATTTCCTCCCTGACTACACTTTCTTTTCTCCTACTTCCATTTCTTCTCCCTCTCCTTCAAGTGCATTATGACACCATTCTCCCTACCTCTTTAAGTATTTCCAACATACTTCCTTCTACATTATTTGCTTCCCTTTGTAAATTCTGAACCCATGTAAATTCAACAGCTTTGTCGTTGTGTTCATTAAGCATAAAATCACAAATATACAGTTCCAGCTTTAAGTCCTTTCCTGAACCACAAACACATATATCTAATTTTTTCTTGGATTTCTCAAATATACTTCCAAATCAAAGTTATCTCTTATATATCTTATCCATCTTATTTTCTCTATTATGCTTAAAGTCACTCAATAGAAACCCTGTCATCTCCATTTCTCTCATATTTTCCAGTTATGTAACATCCAAGATTTTTAAATTCCTCTTCCTCTGAGTATACCAAGCTTATAGCCTCTTTAAAAAAAAAAATCTCCTACAGTTAAGTACCTCATAATCTCTCAAACAGAAAATTGCAACAACTATCCAGAATAGTCTGTTTCCCTTTTCTCCATACTCCAGTACACAACCCCAGTTTAGTTTTATCTTTTCTGTTTTTAAAATCCTTTATCAGCTCCATACCGCATATAGAATCTTGTCTAAACTTTGCTTGTCATGTTAAAATCCACTGACTATAAAATCCTATTCTGTTTTTCCAGTAGTATGTCTCAAATTTTCCTACTCCCAAATTCTACATTTTAGCTAACCCAAAATACTTTCCATATATATATATATATATATATATATATATATATATATATATATATATTTTTTTTTTTTTTCCTGTGGGTTTTTTGTTCTCCAATTTTTGTTGAATCCTTTATCTTATTCTGGAATGTTTTTTCTCATCATCATCACTAACAAAAAAAAAAAAAATCTTACCCACCTGTAAGACTCTGCCTCATTTTCTACCTCTTTATAAAGCTTCACACAATGCTTCTAGGAAAAATAAAATCTCCTTTGTCCTTATCTCTGGAATATCCTATTTAGCCTTCTGAAATATGTACATATACCATATTTTACTGTAATTTTTTTAGGTTCCCAGATTTAACTCAGTTGAACAGATATTTGTCGAGCATATACAATATTCCATACACTGTGTGGAGGACTTGGGACTATCTCAGTGAACAAAACAAAACAAAACAAAACAAAAACTCTGTCCTGAGACCAGAGCAAAGGGAATCAGAAGTGTGGCCTGGTATTGGGGTACAGGTTAAATTTGAAATACAATGGTAAAATAGGCCTCATTGAGGAGATAATTTGAACAAAAAGTATAAAGGAAGTGAGGGGATTAGCCATGTGGCAATCAAGAGCATGAACTTCTAAGGAAAGGAAAGAATGCAAGACTCTACTTTGGAGTGTGTCTGTCTTATGGCAGGGGAGAGAAAATTAGATGAAGTCAGAGAGATATGGGGGCTATGCCAGGTAAGTCTGTACAGACCATCAGGGACATTGGATTTTGCTCTGAGAAAAATGGGAACCCACTGGAGGATTTTGAACAAAGGAACTACAGGTATTATATGACTTACATTTTACAAGGATCATTCTGGCTCCAGAATTGAGAAGAGACAGAGGAGCAAAGGGAAAAACAGAAATCGACGCTAGGAATGATACAGGATGGAACTAGGGTGGTAGCAATAAATGAAGTTACAAGTGGTCAGGGTCCAGTTATATTTTGAGGGCAGAGCCAACAGAACATGCTGGAATTTTGGATATGGGCTGTGAAGGAAAGTAAGGAAGCAACCATGACTCCAGGAATTTTGATCTGAATAACTGCTGCTATGCAATTGCCTTCAACTGAGAAAAGAAAAAGTTGTAGGTAGAGCAGGTTTGTAAGGTAAGATCCACAGTTCAATTCTGGATATAGTAATTTTGAAATAAGATATCTTTTAGACAACCAAGTAAAGCTATTAAGAGGATTACTGAATATACAAGATTGGAATTCAGAAATGACATCTGGGTGGAGACAGATCTTCCTATCTATATCTTACATAATTTACAGCCATGAAACTCCATGAAATCATCAAGAACATGAGTGTTTATCGAGAAGAGACCATGGGGCTTTTCTTCCATAAGAGACTGATGAAATGGGGGGAAAAAAAATATATATATATACATATATATATATATATCTCAATTGGAAATGGAGAAGAAATGACATTTTAGATTCCAAGTGAAATAAATTACATTGACAAAGAGTAAATTACTGATTCCAAGTGTGGCTGAAAGGTGACATAAAATGAAGACTAAGAAGGAGCACTGGATTTACTAACACGAGGTCACAGGGAGAATGGTGTAGAATTGGCAGTGAGGTCCTCTTGGACCTCCAAGTCCAATGCTATAAAGACTGTAGAAAGAAGAAAAAAAAAATTCCAAGCACTTTATGCTTGCACAAGAAAGAGTATCCTGAGGGGACAATCAGCTTTTCACTAGAGCCAGAAAATGAAGAGAACAGTCAGAAAAATTAAGGCAGGGGATATGATGATGATGAAGGGTGAAGTTCAGAGGGCAGAATGGAAGAGTTTTAGATGTTGAGGTGCAGGTGGGGGAAAGGGTTGGGGGATGCTATTTCCAACTGCTAGTGGAGATCAGGGTGCAAGTGATGGATGATATTCCGGGAATCCACCTTCCATGTTAACATTACAAAGGATAAAGGGACAATGAGATCAGTCCTGCCAGAATCAACATAGATTGTGGTAAGGGGGTGAGTTTTGGGGTTAGGGACTGTCTGGATTTTCTGGTTTCCTTGTAGGGCTACTGGGTAGAGGGGTGAATATGATATTTAAAGCCATCTTGAGATGTGATCTTACTCTTATTATATAGTCTTCCTCTTGACCTTTGATAAAGGGCATGGAAGATGCAAAGGAGGCCCGATTTTTTTTAAGTTTATTAATTTTTGAGACAGAGTGCACGTGCATGTAAGCAGAGGAGGGGCAGAGGGAGACAGAGAGAGAGAGAGAGAGAGAGAGAGAGAAAGAGAATCTCAAGCAGGCTGCAAGCTCAGCTTGCCACACAGGTGCCCGAGGAGGCCTGAACTTAACCCCAGTCATAAGTTGAGGAATGAGCTAATACCAAATGTAGAGGCTCTACCTTAACCCTGTTCATGAGACCGATAACTCTGGGGACGCTGAGCATCACTGTGTATGGCACCTCCCTTAACTCTTGATGACAGCTCTAAAAGGCCTAAGGGTACTGTGGTCAGAACACGCAGAGACCAACCATGCTGGGTTCAGTCAAGTGTAGCCAACTGATTAGGTGACCTGATAGCCCACATCTGCCTACCTGAGGCCTGAGGTACCTCTATGGCGAGGGCTCATGCTGAGGAAAGAAGGAATCAGGCACAGTAAGCGAGGTCAGCAACAATGTTGGGTACTAGGAAGAGAGGTTATGTACAAAACTAGAAGGATTCATGTTCCCTGTGAGACTCCAGGGCCTGCCAGAAACTGCACAAAACTAGGGTCACCTGGGAGCAACACAATAGTGTACCTGGCAGATGCCAGTACAGAACTGTTAATGGGGGCCCAGCATGGAGTGCAAGGCCATGCTTCAGCAATCGTGATATTAGATATAGTTAGATATAGAGATAGATACAGATACAGATATAGTTAGATATAGATAGATATAGATATAGATATAGATATAGATATAGATATAGACATAAGAATTCGTGAAATTAGAGGTAGTGCTATTACTATGAATGCCGTTTATTACCAGTAGACTAATGAAGCCTGGATAAATTTGTGTTACATAGTAAGGAAAGCAAATTGCTCTGCTGCTCTGAGCTTGTAGGGACAAGGCTATGCTTGTGTTTCCCACTGGGTACAGTTTAATGAATGTGTTGAATTGGTTACATAAAATGATTAGAAATACCTTCTTAGGCCTTGACCTGATGTTGCAAGGTGCTTTGTTAGTGTTCAGATGTCTCCCATCATGATTTTAAACCAGAGAAGAAGAAGAACAAGCAGAGCAAGTAACCTCACTAACTGATTCAATTTTTCTTTCAAAAACACTTCTGGTCATACAAGAGGTTAATGATGAATAAAGATGTGACTTGGGGAGAGCACCTGGGTGGCTCAGTCGGTTAAGCGTCCGACTTTGGCTCAGGTCATGATCTCACGTCTCATGGGTTCGAGCCCTGTGTTGGGCTCTGTGTTCACAGCTCAGAGCCTGGAGCCTGTTTCAGATTCTGTGTCTCCCTTTCTCTCTCCCTCCCCCAATTGCACGGTCTCTCTTGAAAATAAACATTAAAAAAAATAAAAATAAATAAAAAGATGTGACTTGAATTTCCATATACCAGAGAAAACTGATGTATTTCTTGAAGATTTTTTTTTTCTGAGAGGCCACATACACAGTGACCAAGATAAGAGAGAGTGAAAGTACAGAATAAATTAATAAGGTGACCAAATAAATATGGATGAGAAAGAAAACAAAAGCAAAAGAGCACAACACTGGAGATTAGAAATTTAATAAAGGAAAGACAGGGAGAGAGAGAGGGAGAGAGACTCTAAGGATGGTAACAAAAAATAGAACAAGTGGAAACTTTCTTTCCCTTTGGGTCTTGAGTGAAATTTCACCTTCTCCTAGGGCCTCCTTTGAAGACTCCATCTAAATATGTGCCGGTTTTATTTGCCAGTGACCCAGACCATAGCCTTGCACCTGTAGGTTTACTTGTTTGTGGTCTGTCTCCTTCACTAAGTGGAAAGTATTACAAGGGCAGAAGCCATGCTGGGCTTTATGTATCATTTGTTTTTATAGCAGATCCCGATGCCTAATACACCATAGGCACAAATATTGGTTGAATAAATGAATGAATGAACAAAAGGGGGGAAAGAATATGTGTTATAAATATGTGATTTTCCATATTGGTAGTGGATCAGTAGCACAGATAATCCTCACAAATCATTTGTTCAAATACAGTCATGTCTCTCTGTTCCAGGAATAAACACCCATCCTTTTGACAAAAACCAAGAATTTCTGATAGGTCATTAGTGGGGAAAGTGCACTTATTGATAGGGTCCTGGGTATGAGAGATGAGCTCTTGCTGGGTATATCACAGAGAGGACCTTGGGTTACATTGATAATCCTGGTGACAGAAAGGTTCAGTAGTGTGGATACCCAGGTAGAGGATAAACTGTATTTAAGGACAAATAATTGGCAAAAGATACGAGTCTGAATTTCCCCCAAGCAGTCCTCTAAAGGCACAATTTCTAGAGTGAGCTGGCACACCTTGCCCCTGCAGAATCTGGTCTTCCTCCCACATGGTCTGGTTGTTCCTTTTATGGGATCGCATGATTCATGAGTTGATGTCATACTCAGTCTGAACTCCTGAGTTATTAACTAGGAGAGCCTACGAGGGATCTGCCTGTATTTGGGCTATGGAACAGTGTGTGTCAGAGATGTGTCGCCTCGAGCCTCTCCCCTCCCCAGTGGCTGCCACCCTCTCTAGTAGTTCGAGCTGTTGAACATACACTGTGGCTGAGTCATGAGCCTGCACACATTGTATGTATCTGCACACATTGTGACAGCGTCTTCCCCTCCTCCTTTTGTGTTCATTTTTGTTCTGTGCCTCACAAGAAGCAAATATCCTGGACTTTGTATTTCAGATAGTTTGAAAACTCAGCTAGGGTGACCATAAGTCAATGTTTGCTCATTTCTAACTCTTGCTTTGGCATATTTATTAATAGCTCCTCCTTTTGGTCTCAAGAGTGTCCTGGGCTGGATTACAAATAAGCCCTAATAAGGAGTCATTCCTCAAGAGACTGCTCTGGTTTCCAAAATCTAGAAAAAAATCACTAATTCGTACTGAATCATAGTAGGCCCTGGCAAGGTACATGCAAAAATCCTAAAAACATCAAAGCAGGTTACTAGCACTTATTTTTGGTAAAGCTTTTTAAAGCACATTTCTAAATATTCATGATGTACACATTTGCCTGACTGCTGCAAGGTATCAGCAGTGGTGGAAGACAGGACTCACCAGCAATATATACGTACAAGTATTAGGTCTCTTGACAATCTTAGTGATAATTCTTCAGAATCTCCATGCCCTATATATATCTCTAATAAGACAAAATGCAAATGAAACGTCTAAGTAACCACATAAATAAAGGAATAAGGCAGTTTATGAAGTTTAAAATCAGATTGCTGCTAGCAACATAAATCTCCTAGTGTCTTTCGTTTCACCATTGTTATTATATTAACCTTCAACCTCCTTGAATGTACAGTGAACCTGCTGATGAATGAGTAGGGCTGTGACTGTGTAGTAACCATGACATATGTATGTGTGACATATGTATGTGTGAGAAGGCATTTTCCTCCAATAGACACTGAGCACTCGTTCTGGGGCACAACCCCAACTGCACACTAGTTTCTTCAGATCAGGAGATGGCAATTCTGCAGAAATGTGGTTACCTTATTTTTTTTTTTTATGTTTTTTCCTGTTAACTTCATTTTATACACAGCAAAAATATTTCTTTACCTTTCCTTATCATTCCTCTGCTAAACGCTAGCTCTTTTAGGTTTGCCTCACGAAAAGAACTTGTACAGGCACCTGGTTTTCTAAAGAGCCACGCTTTTGACTAAAGGCACATGTTTCCTGTGCATATTTTCACACCATAAATTAAGCAGATTTTACCTTTCATCACAATTTTCTTTCTCCCTTGATGAGTAAGTAGGGCGTTGGCGGAAATAATTTGATGAATCTTCTTTTCTTATTTTGAGCTGGAGCAAATATAGATAGCAAGCTTCAAAGGAGCAGGGATCATGCCCATTTTATTCAGCATCTATACTTAGCACTTATCCTGATGGCTTCCACATGCGAGGTGTTCAATTAGTATGTATTTAATGAATGAAGTATCTGGTGGTTCTAAAAATCATAGATGTAAGCCACAGTCATATTTTATACTCCAGCTTTTAATACTTTTACATTTTTTTGAAGTTCTATTTTCTAAGTGAAAATAATCTTTCTTAAACTATTTCACAGGAGTTATTTTCTATCCCACTCCAGGCAAAGAAAATCAAGATCACATATGGATAAGGATGTCGAATGGTTCACTAGCTCATTTGTTAGCTAATGTGATTCAAATTCTTGACTCAGCAAATTGCTATATTCCATGAACCTTCACAGATTTACCTTCAGACTCAGAAAGTCTATGATGTAGGTATTTACTATGAAACTGAAGGGGTGTTTCATTACTTGTTCTTTGGCACAAGTGGGAGGGATAGTAACAGGAACATATTAACATTAATGTTACATGATAAAATTTAACTTGTGACCATGGCACCAAGGGGCAGTGGATGCTATATGCAAAGGAAAGGTGCTATATTGAAACGAAAAACATGGGGGGTGCCTGGGTGGCTCAGTCAAAGTTGGCTGAGTGTCCAACTTTGTCTCAGGTCATGATCTCATGGTTGCTGAGTTTGAGCCCTGTGTTGGGCTCTCTGCTGTCAGCACAGAGCCTCCTTCGGATCCTCTGTCCTTCCTCTCCCTGCTCCTCCCCAGCTTGAGTTTTCTCTCCCCGCCCCCCTCCCCCATCTTTCAAAAATACACAAACAAACAAACAAAAAGCAATGGAGAAATTTGTTTCTGACATGAGGACTCCTCCCAGGGACCAAGACCCAGGTCAGGTGTATCAAGAACCAGAGGAGAGAAAAGGGGTTTGTGAATTCTTGCCTTGATTCCCACTTCTCCTTGGGAAAGAGGAGGTAAGGGTGGTACCACTTCAATAGGACAACTTGGGAAAACATAACCTGTACCTGCTGGTCCAGATGAGAGGTTGTTGCTCTCAGCCAGTGGCTGCAGGGCAAAGAAAGAGAACAGAGGGGCATATGAAATACAGTAAAACGTTGGATTGTGAGTAACTTGTTCTGTAAGTGTTCCACAAGACGAGCAAACATTTCTAATAAGTTTTAACTTGATAAACGGGTGATGGCTTGCGATGAGTGGTAGGTGCTGCCAAACGTCATATGATCGCAGCTGAGCCAATGGTTCTTGAAATTCACTTTGATGTACGAGTTCCTTGGATTACAAGCAGTTTCCAGAATGAATTATGCTTCAAAACCAAGGTTTTACTGTATATCCCACTCCCAGCAATACCTGTGCAAAGGATGTGTGCTTCCTGTGCATCAAGGGTGGACCCCACCGGGAAGATAGAACCAGGGGAAGTGTTGAGAGTTCTACCCAAGAGAACTTCCCAGAGAGGTTTACCAAAAGGGAGTTTTGTGTGGCGGGTTTTACCTGGATTCCTGGGGCCGACCAGGAAAGGGCCCTCAGAAAAATATGTGTATTTTTCACACTGCAGGAACTATAGCCTGAGAGATTTAGCATGGCTTGAGGGGAACATCTCTGGTAAGTTCACAAAGGTTTTGATGAGATGGAATTGGCATTTGCACATCTGTCACTCAGAGGGACCCAGTGACAGAGGATACCTCCACCCAGCATATATGACTTCTCTTGACTCCAAACTCCCTTTCCCTCCTAGATTCTTCCATAGGAGTGTCAGAAACTCAGTTAGCAGAGCAAGAGACTTGGTTAAGTAGTGAAGGAAAGAGACAGATCGTCTTTGTTTCTCCCCTTTGCCATTTGCAAATGACTCACCTTCAGCCACAACCTGAGACCAGAGTTGAGTTTGGGTGACCATCTAGGCCTGGGTAATTTTTTTAAGGTTTTTTTTTTTTTCTTTCTTTCTTTCTTTTTAAATGTATTTTGAGAGACAGAACAAGCGAGGGAAGGGCAGAAAGAGAAGGAGAGAGACAATCCCAAGCAGGTTCTGCACTAACAGCATGAAGCCCAAAGTGGGGCTCAAACTCATGGACCATGAGATCATGACCTGAGCCGAAACCAAGAATTGGGACACCAGGCACCCCTATGCCTGGTTAATTTTAATTTGAGAGCGAGATAGCTTTTTGCATATGAAAGTGACTAGAGGACATTTTTAACTTTAAATGAGAACAAAAACTTATAGGGATTAGTGGAGAGTTTCTTCTAAGGGCAAGAGAACATTTTTCCTTCATGGTGTAAATTTTAAAGGGACAATGGGAGAAGGTTGCATTTTGATTGTGTTCCCTGAGTCATGCTAGCTTAGTTTTTCTGTCATACTAGTTTTTTCGTTTGTTTGTTTTTGAGAGAGAGAGAGAGAGAGAGAGAGAGAGAGAGAGAGTGTGTGTGTGTGTGTGTGTGTGTGTGAGAGAGAGAGAGAGAGAGAGAGAGAGAGGCAGGGAGGTGCAGAGAGAGAGGGAAAGAGAGAAGCTTAAGCAGGCTCCACACTCAGCATAGAGTCCAACCTGGGGCCTGATCCCATGACCCTGGGATCAGGACCTGAGCTGAAACCAAGAGTCAGATGCTCAACAGACTGAGCCCCCCAGGCACCCCTGTCATACTAGATGGAACGTAGGGCACAGTCCTCAAAAGGGTACTTATTGCCTCATGAGTAAGGCCAAATTAACTCTAAAGTGTTTGCTTTTGTCCTAACAAAGTTTAAAAGAAATGCTTACAAAGTTCACACCATTTCAAAGTGATCATTGTGCCCCTGAACGGAGGCTAGGAAGATTGTTTGAAAACGTAAGAGCATGTGACACCTGATAAGGAAACATTCACCACTCCATCTTGTGTCTCATTTTGATAACTGCATACTCCTTGCTTCTGAAGTACTGAATTCCAGTCTTTTATTATTTCAGGATTATAAATTATAAAAATTATAAAAAATGACAAAATTCCTACTGGTATCCAGTAGGCCAGTACTATGCAGCGTCTTCTTCACTTACCCTCATTGTAGAAGGAATAGCCAGCAATAAGTTTCTCACCATCTCCGGTGTTTCTCCCCCATTGCTTCAGGACACAGAATATTGATCTCTAAGCCTGTCACTAGAGCACAGCTGGCCAGTGAGCAGTAAAGGGTCTTTCACTTTTTTTTTTTTTTTTTGCCTTATATTATAATGTTTTCCCTGGCATAGCACCTTTTTTGTTCATTTTGAGCTGTTCTCCATCATCACAACTATTCTGACATTTCTTGTTTTCTTGGTGCAGGCCATTCATTGCTCTTTCTAGGCTTCTAAGAGCCATCCCAGCAGAGTGTCAGCATCAGCTTTCAGGATTCTTGCCAGATTATGGACTCCTGTGTCAGAGGAGAGTATCCCCCATATTGATCAGCTCTCCCTTTTCCAACTTCGCACTCTACACTCTTTGCTCCAGTGCCTTCAGCGTCCAGCCCCCGTACACACTGTCCAGGCTCCTGATGAATCTCATTCACCAGGGCCTGTGGCTCCGTCTACCTCCCTCTCCTTCCCTAGCAGGCCCAGGACTTGCTTGGCCGGGTTGTGCTGTGATTTGACCCTCACTTATAGTCTTGTAATTGGGGCCATCTGGGTGGCTCAGTAGGTTAGGCTTCTGATTTTAGCTCGGGTCATGATTCACCATTTGTGAGCTCAAGTCCTGCATCCGGCTCTCTGCTCTCACCATGGAGCCTGGTTCTGATGAAGTGTCTCCCTCTCTCTCATAAATAAATGAACATTAAAAAAATTAAAAATAAATTGTCTTGTAGCCAGGAGTAGAGGTGGCAGAGAACCTTAGGAGGGTCTGTGCTCTATTTCAAGGCTCTGCATCATCGGCAAGCAAGGGCAGCATTCTAGGGTTTGAGAGCGTAAGCACTTCTGCAGGGTTAGAGAGTTCAGGGGGATGTGAGGTGTTAAGATTCTCAAGGGTCTCAACCCCGATGTCCCCACCATGAGTGGCATGTGTGCTGGGGGTGAGAATTCAGCTTTCCTCCTCTAGACTTTACCTTATAATACAGTGTTAGGCCTGATCTTAAGTTTTCTCTGCACTCTGGTTCCAGTAGATGTGAATCTCTTCATATTCCCAAGAAGGTCCTCTGACTTTTATACTTAGCTTTAAATTTGAGACCGGTCCCCCACAGAGCTTCACTGAATTTCTACAGGACATCAGTAGCTGCCGGCAGAAGTTGTTTGTTTCTTTGATTTTTATACTTTCATTTTCCCTCAGCCTCTCAAATATCCCGGACTCTATACCTGTTAGTGCTTTCTGACGCAGGGACAACTCGTTCCAGTTTACCACAGGTGTTAAGATTTTTCTTTCATTTTTTTGACTTTATTTATTTATTTTGAGAGAGAAAGAGAGCGAGCATGTTCACATGTGGGGGAGGGGCAGAGAGAAGGAGAGACAGAATCCCAAGCGGGCTCTACACCACTAGGACAGAGCCTGCTGCGGGGCTCTAATTCATTAACTGGAATCATGACCTGAGCTGAGATCAAGAGTCAGATGCTTAACCTACCTACAGAGTCACCCAGGCGCCCCACAGGTACACGTTTTTATAACTGCACCAGCAGTGCATGCCAGGAATGAGAAGTATTCCAGCTATTACCAGTGAAGGGATCCTTCTCATAAGCCTTCTAAAATTCCATTTTATAATTTGCTTCCTAGGACCATTTTTAGTACCAACCATCTGAGGTTGGAGTCCCCGGAACACAGACTTGAGTTGGAGATGTGCTGGCAGGGGGGATACTGTGGAATCCTTTTGGATCCAATCCCTATAAGGGAGTGAGGGAAGCAGGTTTGGGCTGGGGGGAGGAAGCCAGCACTCTATGGGAACATCTGCTGAAACAGTGAAGTTACCACAGGCTCCAAATCCTTAGGTTGCTCTGGAGCTAGGATGGTCTTTCAGTGTTGTCCCAAAATTGAAGCAAGAGGGATGAGCTCTTGGACCTCTGCATTGATCAGGAGCTGGAGGCGAGCTGTTTCCTGGGAAGAAGTGTTTGTTACCGGTCAATTCCCTGCACCTGAGGGTAACGCCTAGAACAGGACTCAGCAGTGAGCCATCTGTGGCCAGCACGCCCACCATCTTCGAGAAAAAAGCTCCAAGATCTGAGGCTTGCCTCTGATTGGGAGTTGTCGATGGTACAGGAGGGTAGTTTCTCCAAGGTTGTGTATGCTTATACAGTTTATGAACAGTTTTATCCCATTTTATGTTTACTCCCCCAAAAGAAGATATTATTTAAGGATATGCCTTGAAAGAACCTTAAGATCACATAAAGTTCAACATTTGTGGTGTTCAGGCAAGGAATTGGAGGTGCAAGGTCAAGTGATTTGTCAGGGGATCTGAAGACACTGATGCTGAGTCTAGAGTTCAGGTTTGCTGCCTTCACCCCAGGCAGGGTTCATTCCCTCTTGGAATCTGGAGATTCTAGAATTCACATCTAGAGAACAGTAATACGAGTCATTTCCCATAGCTCAAAGTTTTAGAATCTGGTCCTACTGCAATAGGCCATAGATGTCAACCATCATTGCTGTCTGACTCCAAAATCAACTTATTCTTTTTTCCTTTATTTTCTGGAGACACTGCTTCTTTTTTTTAGGAACAGGATATTATATACATTATGGTTTTAAGCTCCAGAAGGCAATTGATGGTGACTTATATAATACATTGTACTTTCATTGTTGAAAACTTTTTTGGGTACAGTTTCCTTTTTGCTGAGTTTAACAAACAATAAGAATCACCTAGGTAAAAATGGCAACTCAACAGCAAATGGCCCAAATTCATTTTGTTTCTGAAATCGATTCTTTCCTGGACTTTATCAAGGTTGAACACAGGTTCTCCCACAGGGTTACCTGTGTTTCAACTACAAGGGTGTTTGAATCTACTTACTGCCAACATGAGGGAGTTTTTCCATGAACTGGGGAAAACTTTACCTTTACCTTTGCCTCTCTATTATTGCTCTTAATAGTTTAGTCTTTCCCAAAAGAATTCCCTCTTAAATGCAATTTCTGCTTCTGGACTGTGCAAGTAAATGATCTTCAATTTGACAATTAAGTTCAGTAGCTTTTTTGTGAGCCATTTATAATGCACTAAGTATTGGGCTACATGTGAGGATACAACAACCTTCAAGATACGCTATCTGCCTGAAAGGAATGTGGTGTAATTGGGATAAGATAAAGACCTAGACAGTAATAACTCCTCTATTAAGTATTGCGTGTTCAAAGATATACACAGGGCTGTAGGTTCACAGAGGAAGTTAAATAATTACATAACCAAGGCATTCAAGAAAAAGCCATGGTATAGTCTTCAGATGGCTTCTGTTCACACGGGTATGGGGCAGTCACCTAGTTCTAATTAGCAGGCTAAACAGGAATGGTGTTTTTTAATGTTAACTTATTTTTGAGAGGGAGAGACAGAGCACAAGTGCAGGAGGGGCAGAGAGAGACACACACAGAATCCAAAGCAGGCTCCACACCCTGAGCTGTCAGCACAGAGCCCAACGTGGGGCTCAAACTCACAAACCACGAGATCATGACCTGAGCCAAAGTTGGACACTTAACTGACTGAGCCACCCCGGGGCCCCACAAACAGGAATGACTTTTAATGCTACCTAGCATTAAATACTGTAAACCATGAAGGAAAGGGGTACAGAGGGTGAAATTCTGTGCAATACCATGGGAATCAGGGGGTAGAGAGTTGAAGAGACCAGGCATGAGGCAGAGATAAGCTTTCTGTGATGAGGAGAAATAAAGTCAGCAAATAACTCCCGGCAATGCACTGGCTATAGAAATCTTCTAGAACTGGGGGGAGAAGCCTGGGCATGAAGGATAAACTTGTTTTGCCTGAGGTCAGTTTTGCCTGAGGTCAGTCCTGCTTGGTTTAACTTGACACGTACCTGGATTGTAGGTTATATAACATTACCTATGTCAGCTTTAGATTTTGGAGTAAACACTAATGTCTTATTAAAGTTATTACTAGTTTCTGTGCAGGATGCATTTCTATAGGGAATGCTTTTAATTAGGAAAGCGTTTTAGTTTGCCCATCATATAGATAAGTAAAATACTCTGTGTTTATAGCATTTACATGCATATCTGAATGAGTATCAAGTGTCGGCTGTGGTACTCAAGAAATGCCAAAGTGCAACGTTTTGTATTTTAAAATAACATACTTCTTTAGAATGCGTTAGTTATAACAAACTGTATAGATAGTTAGATTTGTTTTTTTCAAAGCAGGTAATTTACTGTTACTTATTTTCTTGGAATATGGTGGTTTTATAAGGTGAGAGGGAGCAGGAAATGTCACTCCATCCCTCACATTGTACCTGCTCCTTGCTTTTCAGACTCCCCTTCATTTGTCTAAATTTTTTCAAAAAAAAAAATGTTTATTTCTGAGAGAGAGAGAGAGAGAGAGAGAGAGAGAGACAGCATGTGAGCTGGCAAAGGCAGACAGAGAGGGAGACAGAGAATCCCAAGCAGCCTCCACACTCAGCACGGAGCCTGACTTGGGGCTTGAACTCACAAACCGGGAGATCATGACCTGAGCCAAAATCAGGAGTCTGACACTTAGCCGACTAAGCCATCCAGAGGGGACCCCCCCCCGAATTACTTTTAATCTCAAAAATTCTAAACATTTGAACACCTTCTCCTAAGCTTCCAAACTGACAGGGAAAACGTTTACTTTACACATGCATGTGCATGCAAGCTTACACACCCACAGCTGGTCTCACCCCTGCCTCTGCCTCCCTACCTACCTCCTTCTTTTCTTGCAGTATCGCAGTTCCGTTATGGACTTAAAGAATTTTAGCAAACTCCCTATGTTACTGTTAGGGAGGAAAAACTTTACCATTCAATGTTCTGGCTGTTCTGAGAATTTAATTGACAGGAGACAGATTAAAAGAAAATTAAATTTAATTATGCACGTAGGGGAATCCACATAAACGGACAGATTCCAAAGACAGGCAAGATGAGGTATAAATGCCATTCTGGAATAAGGAGAAGGGGTAGGGGTCTGAGGCTTAAAGGAAAGGAAACCAGTTCACAGAAGAATGGAAAGAGAAATGTTTGGTGAACACAAGTTTGCTGGGCCACTAAGAAACAATGGAATAGAGCGAGGGCTTTGATCAGACAGGCCTTGCCGGGTTCCTCCCTGTCTGTCACTCCCCGTTGCTATTACACTGTGGTTATCTGTGGTGACAGCTCACTTCATGAAACAGGTTATCTACCTAAATTCATTTAGGTGGTTGCGGGAGAGGCAAGAAAAATTTCATGAATGCTGTTTCTTACAAATAATCAGCTTAAAATAATGAGACACATGCTAAAAGGACACATTTTGGGGTGGCAGATTTTGGTCCTCTATGTTATCCACTACTGTCATTATTTTTTTTTTAATATTTATTTATTTTTGAGAAAGAGGCAGAGTGTGAGCAAGGGAGGGGGAGAGAGAGAGGGAGACACAGAATCCCAAGCAGGCTCTAGGCTCTCAGCTATCAGCTAAGAGCCTGATGTGGGGCTCAAACCCATGAATCACAAGATCTTGACCTAAGCCAAAGTAAGACACTTAACTGACTGGGCCACCCAGGCACCCCAGCAGAGAGAACTTTACCAGCAAGAAGGAACTGCAGGTACAGTTGACCCTGGAATAACACAGGGGATGCGAGGTGCAGACCTGCTACACAGCTGAAAATCCACATGTAACTTCTGACTCTCCAATACTTAACCACTAACAGTCTGTTGTTGACCACAAGTCTTACCAATAACAACAACAGTCAATGAACACATACTTTCTCTATTACATGTATTATACACTGCAGCCTTACAATCAAGTAAGTTAAATAAAACGTTATTAAGACAATCATAAGGAAAATACATTCACAGGGCCATGCTGTATTTATAAAAAAAAAAAAAAAAATCCACATATAAGTGGACCTGTGCAGCTCAAACCCATGTTGTTCAAGGATCAACTGTATGAGGCTGTACAAGATAGGAAAGAGCTTGAGATGGTTTAAGAAAAAGAAAAAAAGGTTCAGTGTGGCCAGGGGATGAGGAGAGAAAGCAGAATGACAGATAACAGTTTAAAAGTGTGGAAAATGACAGAACTGGAGCCATTTTCAAAATAGAGCTGGAGCAGCCATTTCAAAGGAACTACCTTGCATGTTCTGTTTTCTAAATCTTTAAACTGTGCCAAACTGCCAACATTCCAAGGTGTCAGCGAAAAGGAGCAGATCCCGTTTACTGATAAAAGTGAACTTGTGCAGAGTGAACACGTCTCCTGACCAGTCAATGAAGTACAAAGCTAGCCTTACTTGTCAGCACGGATGAACTCCTCTTAAAAACAACTTACCTAATCCTCCCGTTTTTCTGTAAAAACTCTGAGTCTACCTCCTGTAAGTGGGACAGTCTTTTGGGTTTCTACCTAAATCTGTGTACCTAAGCTGTAATTCTTTGATTCCAAATAAACGCTTGGGATAAACTCTTGCATGGCTTTTTTGTTTTCAGGTCAACAGAAGTGACAGTGAGGAACTAGGTGGATGAGGAAATTACGTTCACGCCCTAAGACATGGGGATGTGGGAGGGGAAACTGCCTGTGTGGCAGAGTTCTGAGGGAAAACCATGCCCTCTGATGACAGTCAGGTTTATGGTTTGGGTCAGGAAGTCAAGGGAACGTTCTGTAACAACATGAGGATGGAGAGAATTTGCTGACCTGAGCGGGAAGTTTGTGGAAGGGCTTTGGTGCAGGGAGGAGTCAGATGAGGGCTGTGCAGAGCAGTACAGGGAAAAGAATCCAGATGATAAGGACAGAGGGAGAGGCGTGTACTTGTGGTGGTAACTGAAATAAGCAGGGGTAAGAGGCATGAGGGATTTGCCCACGTGACAACAGAGGACAACCAATTGCTTCGCTCCATAAGGAGACCCCATGGATAGCTGCCCTTGAGATTGTGCACTGTGTCAGGGTAACAAAGTTTGGGTGTGGGAGATGCAGGAGAGAAGTATCAAAGGAAAAGACTTCAAAAGGGAAGGGCTGGAGAAGGTGCAAGGCCTTAGGACATGTTTACACAGCTGAATGCAGCTGCAGCTCGTAAGGAATGCCTAGAGCCATGAACATGGTCCAGGGCCGGATCCTCCTTCACACCTGACCCTTCCTAGTGATACAGAAACCAATTAACTCGAAATTCAACCTTAAAAAGCTAAACCATTAGACCGATTAACACGCTTGCTTAGCTGACTTTATGCACATAGTCTTTAGCAATTATCTTAATAAAAAGAAGCTGCATTCTGGAGTCAGGGCCTCATTCGGACTCGAGTATGAGAACCTTCACTTAACTGCACTTTGCGGACTCATCTTTTGTGACTCTGGCCATACTCCCCACAACATTTGGGGGCTGCAGGTCACAGCTAGAGGCTATGCCATGTAGTGTAACGGCCCATTCCACAGGCAGCTCCTGAAAAATGGGATGACCCTCTAGATGGCTGGGAGGGAGGACAGTCAGTCAATGTCACTGTGCTCATGACCCAAGGCTCACTTTTTACGTAACTTCCTTTCATGGCAGGCCCGCTTTTCACATTATACCTGTAATTTGATGGTACCAAGAATACATGAGATTAAAAAAAAAAAAAATACAAAGATTTTTGAATGCAGAATTCTTCCTCCTGTGTGCTTTCCAAATGCAGGCCAAAACAACAACAAAAATTAATAAATTTAGCGGGTTGGAAGGATTTACCTCCTAAGAACAATATCAGCGGCAAATTAACAGGTTGAAAAACGGGGAGGCACCTGGGTGGCTCAGTCGGTTAAGCATCCGACTTAGTTTGTGAGTTCAAAGCCCCGTGCTGCGCTCTGTGCTGACAGCTCGGAGCCTGGAGCCTGCTTCGGATTCTGTGTCTTCCTCTCTCTCTCTCTCTCTGCCCCACCCCCCGCCCCCACTCATGCTCTGTCTCTCTGTCAAAAATAAACATTAAAAAATTTTTTTTCTAAGATTGAGAAACAGTAAAGAAATATGTTCACAACTGCAAACCTCCCCGGAGCAACAAGGAAATCCCTCTGAAGTTAATTGGAAGAGATACAGTTGGAAACCATCATGGCTGAAGGGAATGAAGAGGCTGCAGGTCTGAAAATTCCCAGCTCCGCTAGAATAAAAAGTGTTGTTTTTCTTTTTAATTTTTTAGGTATATTTATTTATTTTGAGTGGGAGAGGGGCAGAGAAAATCCCAAGCAGACTCCACAATGTCAGCACAGAGCCCCACTCGGGGCTGAAACTCACGAACTGTGAGATCACGACCTGAGTCGAAATCAAGAGTCAGGACACTTAACAGACGGAGCCACCCAGGCACCCTAGTGAAAAGTGTTAAACGGCAAATAGATCGTTCAACACTCACTGCATCTATCTCCTGGAAAACAGATTCTGTTCCCATCCTCCCAGCACTTATTCGAACATATGGTTCACACAGGCAAGTCCCTACACTTACCAGTTTTCCAAAACTGAAAAAAAAAAAAAATGCAAAAGTAAGTTTTTACTTTTTAATACTGCATATGTGCCAACTTAGGGAAAGCTCCCATGACTTTATGTGTGCATAGGAGGAGAGCCTACCTAAACAGCTAACTCACAAAACAAATGAAAACATCATTCTATGGGCATGGTGTTTGGTCTTAAAAAAAGATCTTTCATGTTAAATAAATACACCAATAAATATATACATACTGAATATATATGCAGAGAGAGAGAGGGAGAGATGACCACAAATGACCCAAGTTATGAAGTCTCTGTTGTCTCTCCAGGAGTCCTGCTGGGTTGGCTGCCCTGGCTCAGGCTCCCGTTTCACATGCTGTGAGGTCACATGGGGCTAGGGATGCCTGAGTAACTGAGGGAGTTTCTCTAAATGCCTTCCTCGGCGGTACACCAAGCCTCTGCCCCATTTTCCTTATAACCCCATTATGAAGCAAGACATGCGCAGCAACCACTTGACTGACCACTGATGGGGACTGTTCCTCCCCTGCCCCACGCCCCACCCTTAAGCCCAACTCCATTACCAGGGACCGAGACAGTCACCTGTGCTAGCGCACTCTGCAGAGCATCTCCAGGCAGCCGAAGCACTGTATCCACAACACACAAGGAAAGATGCTGAGGAAGGTGGCTATGGAGTCAGCACCCTGGCCAGATGGTATGTGTATAATCAAGGAAGGAAAGATTTAAAACCAGGGGGCTGGCATCTCTGTGGGGAGACCGATGGGCATAATGTGGCTGTAATGTGACAAGGGGCATCAAGATGCACTCCAAAGTGAAGGGCCCCAATATCATCACTTCCTAATACCTCCACATTCATGAGACATCAACCAGGGGCTCTCACAGAGAAGTCTTCAAGCAGAGAAGAAGACCTTCCCCCACACCAGGTGGGCTTTGCTGAACTGACTGGTGATTAGGAGGCATCGCTCCTCTGAGCTGCCTGTGGGCAAAGGGGCAAGAGAAAGAAGCCACCTTGGCAGGCAAGATAAAATGAAATCAACAGGTATAATGACAGAAAGGAAGGCAGCAGAAGGGATACCCTGAAGCATGACCATAAGTTTTGCCAGATAACCATAACCAACAGACTTGAGAGCAGCCTCTAGAATGCTGTGGCCTCTTTTGAGCCAAGCTTCAGATCAGCTCAGGGCCTACGTGATAGAGTCACAAATAACAACCGACCCTTTAGGAGGGGGAACACTTGAACCTCACAATGAGCTTCAAAAGCACAGAGGGTGGAAAAAACCAAACCTAACCAAGGAAAGACAGTGCTGTCTTTGCAAATGAGAGAAACCAGAAAGATCTAAAACAATGCTGCTTTCGGAGAATCTGAAATTCTGCCACCATCTAATGGAGATAAAAAATAACTCCCATTTTCAAGAGGGAAACAATTAGATGATATCGTTGAATTGAGAAGGCTGTATTTTAAAAATATAGTTTCTGTTACTCTAAAAGAAATTAGTGTTGTTAGTAGAAAAATTATAAAGTTCAGAAAAGTATGAAGAAAAAAAAAACCATAATTCTACCTCCCAGAGGCAACCACTATTATATTGTCATTTCTCCCTTCTCTTTTCTATGCATATTTTTACGTAGTTGATATACTAAATATGAAACATTATGTCCTGCTTTTTGAGTTATGATAATAGCTGTTTTCCAGCTGACTCTGTAGTGTAATATACTTGGTTTTTTACTTGTTACAAATTATTTCTTCTTAGGTCATACGAAGTGCAAAGTAGTCTGTCTACCTTGTGGATGTTAATACCCAGTGATAAATCACAGTAGACTATAAGCTCTTACTAGGTTCAAATCACGAGGTTCAACAGACAACTCTAATGAGAGTGGAATTTCTGCCTCCAGCAGAGTCACAAATGTGGAACCCCAGTCACTCTACATACAAGGAAGAGAGAGGTAGACTCTCAGGGAGCTTCCACCCTGGCTGGTATTGTGCCCCTTTTAATTTTGGCTTGTTCATTTGCAAATGAAAGAAAGCAAAAGATCTAAGGATTGCCCCTTCACTCCTCCACCATCTCCTGGTATCTATTAAGATCCACTTCAAATATCACATTTCTAGAGGTCTCCCTGATTCCTTCTCAACTGAGAAGACTCGATTATTCCTCATGGTGCTGCTGGGGAGCTTTAAATAAGTACTGCAATTTATCACATTTATTGTATTATTAATCTCCTGTAACTGCTGGACCCCTCATGAGTCTAGGAACTCTTTTTTTTTGTTTGTTTGTTTATTTTTTTTAATGTCTATTTTTTTGAGAGAGAGAGATACAGAGCAGGAGCAGGGGAGGGGCAGAGAAAGAGGGAGACACAGGATCCAAAGTAGGCTCCAGGCTCTAAGTTGTCAAGCACAGAGCCCAAACCCACAAACTGTGAGATCATGACCTGAGCCGTGGTGGGATGCTCAAGCAACTGAGCCAGCCAGGCACCTCTAACAACTCTTTAAAGATACAAATAAATACATTTTTCAGTGACTGCGAATGAACAAATTCAAAGTAAAATCTTTTTTTCTGGAAATCTGACAATGAATTACTGCATACTTTTTATTAGTAGTAAAGATAATAAAGCTATCTAAGTACAAAATTGTTTTTAAACGATGTTCATGTGTGGGCTTTTGTAGAATCCTCAAATCCATGTCTAAAATCTCATCTGTTTTACTTTCTGCAACATGCAAAACATGCGTAGTATTTGCATCTCTGAAGGATGAAACGCCCGTTTATTTCTTATTACTAGCAACTTGGTATTGTGATGGTTAAACCTGCCAAGACAGTCAGATAATGACAGAAGCCACAAGAGAGACGACAAATACTCTTATAGCTTCACAGAGTTTTAAGATTTTCCTTTAAATCAGGAGTGCCACAGAGTACTACAAAATTATTCATCGTCTTTTTCAACTGTCAAGCATCCATGTCAATAAATTCTAGACCCTGTTCAAAGGGACAGAAGGGGAGAGCAGAGGACACCTTAAATGGCTTATCCACAATCACAAAACAAATCAGAAAGAAGGTGATAATCTGTGATTATACAACATTTCCTCATGAGGATTTGGGATGTTTGGAGATTATGTGAAAAGCTTTTTAACCCTGGGCGGTATGGAGTGGGAGGGAGAAATATGCCCTCAAAGCTAATAGGAAAGATTCCTGTATTGTTTCTTAACTCCTTTTTTTTCTCTTTTCCTTTTTTCTGACTTTATTTAGTTTTCTATTTATTTTTAACTTCTAGAAAACAGATTTTTAGGGGCGCCTGGGTGGCGCAGTCGGTTAAGCGTACGACTTCAGCCAGGTCACGATCTCGCGGTCTGTGAGTTCGAGCCCCACGTCAGGCTCTGGGCTGATGGCTCAGAGCCTGGAGCCTGTTTCTGATTCTGTGTCTCCCTCTCTCTCTGCCCCTCCCCCGTTCATGCTCTGTCTCTCTCTGTCCCAAAAAAATAAAATAAAAAAACGTTGAAAAAAAATTTAAAAAAAAAACAGATTTTTACACGAGATGCCACATATTATAAATGCATATTTTATAAATAACATCAGAATGTAGGAAAATTAAAATAAAAAATATACATTCAGTACGTATGGCATACTGTAAAGAAATACATGAGTTTCCTCGCAGACATCAATTCAATTTAAACCTCATCAAATAAATTCAATTTTAATTTTGCTCAGTATTGATCCCAAGTGAGGTTAGTTCAGGCTCTTTGGAGGGGAGTTATCTGTTACAACAATCACCACTCCAGAGAGCCAAAGAAGCAATTGAATCAGGGAAACTGTTTGCAAATGGCCAAATAAGGAGATAATTTTCACAGAAACGGACTCTAACACAGAGCGAGTATAAGCCCTATTTATTTTTTTTCTGCTAATGACAGTGGTTTCTCTTTAGCCAGACAATATGAGGCTGATTGTTGAGTTGTTATGGTAAAGCTATTCAAAGGCTTAGAAAATGTCTTTCTGGAAATGTCCTTTCATTCACCAGCCCTGGGACAGCACAGACAGCCTTGTAGAGCTTCATGCTGAAACAATTCTTGCAAGTTACCTACTTTCCTTAGGCAGCTTCCTGGTGGGGAGATTATGAAAACTCTGAGTCTGGCCAGACTCACACTTTCAGGGCTCAGTAAAGAAACAGCTCTCTCAGTGAGGACTGATTGCCCTAGAGCAATCACTAAAGTAGGGAGGCATCTGGGCAGGGAGATTGGAAAACAGGGTGCTGATGGCTGATTAGAGAACCCTGAGCCACCATTCTGGCACAGTTGAAGCACAGAAGGTTATAGTTCTGGCGTGGCATTTCAAATAGCAGACAGCATAAACCAACAAACAATTCATCCTGTGTTTTGATATGACTGCAGACATTCCCGTGGTCCCTTTGGAACCAGAGCAAAAACATACAGCAGTCTGATATAAAGGATTCCAAGTTACCACTTCTGAAAAATTAAAAATATTTTCTTGACCCTTACATAGCCTCTAATGGATCTTGAAATATCTTTTTTTCTCTAATAATAAGAATTTCCCACAATGTCTCATTTAACTCTGGAAACCTATATTAAATGATTGTCCAACTCCATCAGCCTTGGAAAGAAAAACACATCTTTACTCCTGTTTTTGTTTATCAAAAAATATTTTGTTAAATATATACTAGAAAAACTTCTAAGTATATACATTTTTTAAATAACAATAAAATGAACAACGCATGCCCTCCACCCAGCTTAGCAATAAAGCACTACAATATCTCTGAAATCCCTTGTTCCCATTCCCAGAGTGAAGCCCTTTGTTCCTTGACACTTAAGGTAACCACCAACTTCAATAATGTACTTATCATTTCCTTACTAATTCTTCATAGTTTTAATACATAACTATGGGGGTGCCAGGGTGGCTCGGTTGGTTAAGCATCCGACTCCTGATTTCGGCTCAGGTCATGATCTCATGAGTTTGTAAGTTTGAGCCCCATGTGGGGGTCTGAGGTGACAGTGCAGAGCCTGCCTGGGATTCTCTCTCTCTCCCTCTCTCTGCCCCTCCCCCGCTCTCTCTCAAAATAAATATTAAAAAAAATATGTAACTATGAATCTCTAAATAACACAGTAGTTTTACATTTTACATAATGCAATAATTCTGTATGTATTCTTGTCATCTTTTTTTGCTCAACATTATGATTAACATCAACATCATCCATGTTGATACATAAGGGTAATTAAACTCATTTTAATTACATGTAATCCTATCATATAATTATATATAATCATTTAATTACATATAATCCTATCATATAATTATATAATATAATCATTTAATTACATGTAATCCTATCATATAATTACACCAATATATTTATCCATCTGGTATTGACAACATTTACATTATTTTCAGTTTTTTGCTGCCCTAATTAATGCCACTGTGGACTTGCTTTTGGCTGACATTCGCAATAAATTTTCAAGGATACAGATGAAGAAATAAATTTCTGCTATGTAACATGTGTCTCTTCAACTTTACTGAATAATACCAAATACTGTTCCAAAGTGGTTGAAATAGGTTCTATTTCCACCAGCAGGGTATATAAAAGTCTCTGCTTTTCTACATCTTCATCAACACTGATATTAATAGGCATTTTAACTTCTGCCCAATCTGGTAGACTTCAACTATTATTTCAAAAGTTTATTTATTTATTTTTGAGGGGTGGAGGAGACAGAGAGAGAAGAGGGGAAGAGCATAGAGAGAGGGAGAGAAAGAATTCGAAGCAGGCTCCACACCATCAGCACAGAGAACCCACAGTGACATATGACCTGCGCCGAAATCAAGAGTTGGATGCTTAACCAAATGAGCCACCCAAGCTCCTCAAACTATTATTTCAGTGTAGTTATCATTTTCTCTTGAGATTGATCAAATTTTTATTTATTTATTTGTTTGGTCATAAGTAGTTCATATTCTTTGAAATACTTTTTAATTTTTTTGCCATTTTCTCATGTCACTTGCCTCATTATATTTGTATTTATTTTATAATGACTGTTAATGTATCCTATCCATTTTATATTCTAGAAAAATATTCTTTTGTTAGTTTCATGTATCATCTCTCAGTTTATGGCTTTTTTTCCCATTTGGATTCTCTTTTATAAAGTTCTTAATTTTAAATAATTTATCAATGAGTTTCTTTATGGTTGGTGCTCTTTTTATCTTCTTTAAAACAATGCCTTCTAAGTCCTGAGATAGTAAATGTACTCTCCTATATGAGTTAGAGATGCAACTTTCTTCATACTAATAATCAATCCCAGCACCATTTATTTAAAAATCCATTCTTTACCCACTGATCAGCAAGCCAACTCCAGCATGAATCAAGTTTTCATACACACAGGAGCTGGCTCTGGACTCTATTCTGATTTACTGCTCAATCCATCTTTGTGTGAGTGAATGTAACACTACCTAATTGACTACAGGTTTTAATAAGTCTTGGTTGGGTAAACAAAGGTCCCTGAATTATTGTTCATCTTCACTACTTTAGCCAATCTTTATCTTTTACTATTCCATAATTATTTTAGAATTTAGGACTTTCATCTGTGAAACCCTTTGCAATTTTGATTCAGGTTGTATTGACTCTACAGATCAATTTGGAAATGAACATAAATCTTCCCTCCATAAACATGGTACATCTCTCCATCTATTTGGTACTTATTACTACATTTTAAAGGACTTTTGGGTGCCTGGATGGCTCAGTCAGCTAGGCATCCAAGTCTTCATTTTGGCTCAGGTTATATCTCACAATTCATAGGTCCAAGTCCCACATGGGGCTCTGGGCTGACAGCATGGAGCCTGCTTGGGATTCTCTCTAACCCCCCCGCCTCTGCCCCTCCCCCTGCTCTCATGTACTCGCTCTCTCAAAATAAATAAACAAAAAATATTTTTTAATAAAATGAAATAAAGACTTTTCATTTCTTTCTATAGCCAAGCTTTGTACGTCTTTTGTTAGATTTATTCTTAGGTATCTTACTTCTTTTTTTTTTTTAATCCTACTTTAAACGATAATTTTAAATTAAATTTCTAATTCTGCCTGCTGTATACAACTAACTTTTTACATAGATTATGCACCTGAGAAGTTTGCTAAAATGTTACTTATTCTTCTAATTTTGTAATTTAGAAAATTATTTTTTTTCACATAAACAATCATAATAATACTATTTTTGCTTCTTCTCATACTTAGAGCTTGTATTTTTCTCTTGATTTCCTTTGTTATTTAGGATTTTCAGAACAATGCTGAGTAAAGATGATAGAGTACTTGACTTGATTTTAATTTTAAAGCAAATGTTTTTTTAATATTTCATTATTATGTACAATCTTTTCTTTACCTTTTATCAAATTCTCTTGGAAGTTTCCTCTATTCCAAATTCCCTAAGAGATTTTAGTAGAGTGTATTATAAATCTTTTTGCATGTTTTTTCTTCATTAATAGAGAAGGCGTTTCCTCCTTAAATCTATTTATGTAATAGAAATAGATTTTCTAATGTTAAACCAACCTTGTATTTCTGGGCTAAACCCAACTTGATCATCATGAATTATCTTGTTTACACACTGCTGGACACAATTTGTTAATAAGTTATCTAAAATTTTTACATCTTAGTTCATGCATGAAATTAGCCTGCAATTTTCCTTCCTGCTGTGTCCCTTTTCTGGTGTGTATCAAGGCTATATTAGCCATATAAAAAGAGTTGGGGACTATTGCCTCTTTAATTGTTCTTTGGATAAAATTGTATAAAACTGGAATTCTGTGTATAAAATTGGAATAAACTGTTACACACTAATGTTTGATGAAATTTCCCTCCAAAATCATTTGTATCTGAGGTGGTCTTTTTTCTTTTTCCTTTTTTTTTTTTCTTTCTTTTTTTAAGTAGGCTCCACGCCCAACATGGAACTTGAATTCATAACCCTGAGATCAAGATGTGCATGCTCTGCAGACTGAGCCAACCAGGTGCCCCTGGATTTGAGGTATTCTTTGTGGGAAGAAGTTTAACATTACTGATTATAACTTGTTGATAGTTATTGGAGTCAGAGTTTTACCTACTTGAGTCAATTTTGGTGACTTTTTGAAAAAAAGTTGTATTTTTTAAAAAAAAATTCCCATTTCATATCAATATACATTTCTTTATAAAACATTGTCTTTTCATCTTTTTAATCTTTACTGCACCCACACTTAGGTCCTCTTTTTCATTCCAGGCACTGATATTTGTGTCTTCTTCATTTTGCTTAATGAATTTTGCCAAAAGTGTTTCATATCTCTTAGACTTTTCAGACTCCCAACTGTGGACTTCTTCGATCTTTTCTATTGCATTCTTGTTTTCTTTTCATTCATTTCTGCTTCTATATTTATGATTTACTCTGCTTGAGCTTGTTCTATTATTTTTACTGCTTAATTTATAGATTTTCTAATTCTCAAGTTTAGTGTTTAATTTCTGGTGTTACCTCTTCTCTAATACAAGCATCTAAGGTAATAAACTAACCTGGAAATATAGCTTTAACATTTACATTTTATTGATGTATAATTCCATAGAATAAAATGCATAAATCTTCGGTCTTCGTTCCGATGTGTTTGACAACTGTACATGTCCACTTAATGTGACTCACTGAGATCCAGAACATGTGCATCACACTAGAATATTCAGGCCCCCTTTCATCAGTTTCCCTCCCAGAAGCAACCTATGTGTGGTATCTTTCACTATAGATTAGTTCTGCCTCTTTTTGGACTTAATGTAAATGGGATATTATAGTATATATTTTCTTGTGTCCATATTGTCATATTTATCAACAGTAGGTTGTTCCTTTTTATTGTTGAGTAATATTTCATCATCTGAATATATCACAACCTGTCTCTCCATTATTCTACAGATACTGAGGTTGTTTCCATTTTAGGACTTTTATAAATATATATATTTTTTGTTTAATGTCTCTTTGGCCCATTTTAAATATTGGGTTGGGGCGCCTAGGTGGCTCAGTCAGTTGAGCATCCAAGTGTGGCTCAAATCATGATCTCATGGTTCATGGGTTCAAGCCTCAGGTCAGGCTCTGTGCTGACAGCTCAGAACCTAGAGCCTGCTTCAGATTCTGTGTCTCCCTCTCTCTCTGCCCCTCCCCACTCACGCTCTCTCTCAAAAATAAATAAAACTTTTTTAAAAAGTTTTTAACTGGGTTTATTGTCTTGATTTTGATTGTAAGGAATTTTTATATTTTCTGGACACAAGTTGTTTGTCAGATATATGTTTCGAAAATATTTTCTCACAATCTCTGGATTGGATTTTATTTTCTAAGTGATATTTTTTCATTAGCAAAGTATTTAATTTTGAGAAAGCCCAATATTTTTTTTTCTCTTTGAGTTACGACTTTCGTCAAAATATCTTTAACTATCCCCAAGTTGATGAATATATAATGGTTCATCTTAAATTAATTTGTGAATGGCATAGGACACAGGTGAACATTTTAACCTATCCATTAAAATTTTTATTTAATTATTATAATTTATTACTAAAAATGTTAGTTGGGGGCAACTGGGTGGCTAGTCAGCTACGTGCCCAACTCTTGATCTCTGCTCAGGTCATGATCTTGTGGTTCATGGGTTGAGCGCTGCATCGGGCTCTGCACTGACGGTGTGGAGCCTGCTTGGGATTCTTTCTCTTTCTCCCCGCGCCCCCACTCTCTCAAAATAAATACATAAAACTTTTTACAAAAGGAAAAAAAAGTTAGTTGGGTTATTTTTAATCTTCTTGATGAGTTTCACAGTATATTAATATTTTGATAAACTGTTGTTTTTAATATATTAAACAAAGCTATTTTCTATTCTATAGCTGTTAATTTCAATAACTTAGTTGAGAGTCTCATTTTTGTCATTTGTTTTTGCTGGCCCTTACTCTTTGGCTTTAGAGGGTCTTGTGCTTTTGTAAATATTTACTTATTTTGAGAGAAAAAGAGTAAGCATGAGCACAAGCGACGGGAGGGGCAGAGAGAGAGAGGAGAGAGAGAATCCCAAGCAGGCTGTGCATGGTCAGCCTGATGCTGGGCTCCATCCCACAAACTGTGAAATCATGGCCTGAGCCAAAATCAAGAGTCGGACGCTCAACCAAGCCACCCAGGTGCCCCTTTTTATTTTCTAATTTCTTTTCAAATTTGCACTATACATTCATTTTGAGGAATTCTTAGAGCATGGACTAAAAGTGTGTTCCTTAAGAAAGAATCTGTTCTTTTTCTGTCAGGTGCTCAGAAGTCCTCCTAATGATCACCTCAAATAAAACTAGATGAGGGTTTTTGTTTCCACATGGGTGGTGGTGAATTCTGACCTTAAGCCACACGAGGGCAGGATTTGGATTCCAAATTTTCTCCTTCCTATACTATCATGATTGAGATACACAAGTTTCATTCCTGTCTCTCTTGATGGATTAACTTTCTCTTTCACTGAGGATACAGTTTAGTGGGGTCCTGGGTTTGAGTGAGAGTCTCCTTTTAGATTTCCCAAGGTGCGCAGGCTAGGCTTTCTATATTTTTCTATAGTTTTTGTAAGATTTTTTAAATGGATCTTGAGGGTTCTTACTAATTGATAGTTGCCCCAGAATAAAAAGCTATTTTGTGCTTAACTTTCTGGATTCTTGTATAAACTGGCCTCTAAATATCTTCCTTACCTTCTTCTTTATTCAATAATGCATTTAAATTAATGTCTTAATTTATTTTGAAGTGAAAGGTGTTTTAAGAATATCTAGTCTACTATATTGTCAGAAATTGAAAACTTATATTTTCATTCAAAATGTTTACAGCCTTATTAGCTAATAATGATGCAATTAATACAACTGGAAACAACAACAAAAGACAAAACTAGATGTATACTGAGTAGATTAATAGCTCACTAATTTTGATCTAATATCTTAGGTTCCAATTATCATGAAAAGTATTTAAAAAATAAAGGATCATTTTCTTCCTTCAGTATATCCAAAAATGACATTCAAAAATGGCACATGTGCCAGCTGATTAGCAGGAGAGAATCAAATTAAAACACACACACACACACACACACACACACACACACACAGACAATATTCTTAACAATATATACTTGTTCACATGGCAGCCTAAGTACATGAAGTATCAATGGGGACCAAGAGTGACCAGATGCTTCTGTATATTAAAATATTAACACTACATTTGATGCTTAACTTATCATAGAAATGAAGAGATCACTCCTCAATATTTTAAGGTCATGGCCTCTTACCTATCTGAATCCAAAGATTTAGTAGAAAGTCACTACATTTGTGGACTTAAGGCCCATTACTAGAAAAGAAATGGAAACAAATATTCTCTAGAACTAAGCAAACACTTGGTCAGTTTAGGATTATAGATTGATTGGTGGCAGGGTGTCTCAAAGGAAGAAGTTCTGTAGACCTAATGCTTCTGGATATCTCAGTGAAACAAGCCACTGACAATCAAATGGGTTTAAGCATTTCAAATAAGCCTACTGCAAATTTTTTGTATAGTGTTACTAAGTTCTTACATGTGTTCCTGTGGTACCAATAATACCAACACTGCTTGAAGACTTCTCTTTAACTTCTTTTTTTTTTTTCTTTTCAAATCTTGATCTTCGGTGACCACTCTATTTCAACCATATGAACATTAAACAGAAATGCCTGGACACAAAATTCTCCCTATCCTTTAGCAAAACCTCTGAGCAAATACATTTTACTTATACTTTTTACTTAATACTTTATACTCTCCTCCCTCTACTTTGTATATTTCCTTTCTCATCGATGCACTTCATACCTGGTCAGCCTCGAAAGTCTGTCTTGTAGACTATCTTTTTGGAGTATATTTCTCTTTGGGTGTTCTGCCTCTTGATGTTTTAATGAGGCTAGTATTAGGCAGTGGGCAGGTCCCTCTCCCACCTGGCATAATCCCCCATCCAAGAAAGGCCTACAAATGAGCAGCTAGTAAGTTCTGCTCTAGATTTCAGAAGGAGCCCTCAATAGAAACCCTATTGCTTTGGTCTACCATCTTTGTTGTTGTCATTCTGCTGAACTTGTGAATACTCAGACCATTAAGACCAAGATTTGGATGTGAGCCTAAGGGAAGTGTGTCAAAGAGATTGTCTTTAATGCCAGGCAAGAAGAAATACTCTTGGTTCACATGTACCCAAATCACCAAGGCCAGGAAGCCTTCTAGGTCTTTGGAGCCAAAGCCCTGTGGCAATATTTCTCCATTAGGGAGCATGGAAAGGAAAGGGAGGAGGTCACTTCGCACGTACCCACTATCCTCCAACTGCAAAGGTTCTGACCATGTAGAGAATTTCGGTGGTACCCATGTGAGTAAAGCTGATAGGAGAAAAGTAAATAAAAAGTACTTTTGCCCAAAGCCTCCTTTGTCCCAGCCCATGTGAACCTAAAAAGGAGCATTTGTACATTCAAAGTCCAAGCTACCTCTTTCACTTATTCATATGCTACGTATGAAAAAAAATGAGTCCATAAAAAGAACAAAATAAAACTATCTTCACTGAATTATTTTGCACATGGTTACTGAAATACATATTTTAATTTCCACTTTTACACTTATTTTTGCTTAAAAATATTACTCTGGGTAAAAAAAACAAAAAACAAAAAACAAAAAACAAAAAACAAAAAACAAAAAAAACCAACCCTGGGTGATTAGGCCAGTTAATAACCTAATTTGAAAAATCCCAACTCTCTTAATGTGTCAAACCAAAAAATTAACAAGACTCATCTGACTGTGTTCTAAGTCTCAGAAGAAATGATCCCCAATTCTTTCTAATCATTAACCAGCCCACTGTTTACAATCAATTAACTTTTAATTCCCACAAAACACTTACCACCAAGATCATTTTCAGAGAGGCACACATCACATTCAGGCAATCCTCATTGCTCCCTCTGTACTATTCCTCATTTCTACTAACAGGACAGAAGTTTGGGGAGCTGCCACATTCCAACAGGAACCTGGCATGGTTCAATGAGGATTTTCCACAGTTGCCCAAAGTCCAAGATATCACTGGACCCCATCATCATGCTGAGAAGCCAACACTAATTATAACCATGCTGCTGTACTTGAGACTGTGGGAGAGAGATCAGTGGACTCCAGTGCCACCTACAGGCTATACCTTTATTTAATTCTTTTCTCTGGACAAAAAGGCAAGGTACCGGAGAGGTATGAATTACACTGCTCACCAGAAACTAAAGCGGATTCTTATACTTAGGCCCTTCTGCAGTTACCTTCATTTTAGAGACCAAGAATTACCCATGAATGGGCCGAATTTAAAATATATACCAGAAACAGAAGTTTTTATATTATTATCATAGCTGGTTTGGTTAAAAGATGACAAAAATCGGGGCATCTGGTGGCACAGTCGGTTAAGCATCCAACTACTCTTGGTTTCGGGTCAGGTCATGATCTCAGGGTTCATGAGATGAAGTCCCACATCGGGCTCTGTGCTGACAGCATGGAGCCTGCTTAAGATTCTCCTTCTCTCCCTCTCTCTTTCTGTCCCTCCTCCGCACTCTCTCTCTCAAAATAAATAAATAAACCTTTTTAAAAAAGATTACAAAAATCTTGGAATACTGTCTATTGCCATTAATACTGTTAATGCTATTTCCTTCCTGTGCTTTTTAACCTGCTTAGATCATTAACCTTTGGCGGTTAATGTAAAGTATTTCAATACATGTACAGACTATAGCTACTCAGTAGTCAACAAGGTGCTTAGACAGTATTACAGATAATTTGCCTGCACAATAATTACCCCAAATCATCAAATATTCAGTAAGTATCTACTCTGAAATGGGCACTGTGATACTAAAATATCTATTCTGGAGACATGCATTATGCATTATGTCTACCTTAGTTCAAATTACTTGCATTATAAAATTTGTCTACCTTAATTAAAATTAAATGATTAAAATTAAATTATTAAGCAAGTATTTGTTGAGCTTCTACTATATCCCCACCATTGAGCTAGGGGACAGTACAATATTAGGGGTAAATACAATGAAATGAAAATTCCTGTTGCTATCATCAAACTGTTGACAATATAATTGGGAAGAGGAGACGTAAACAGATTAAAACATAAAGGAGAATTCCAGGGAGTAGGTGCTATAAGAATTAAGAAACATTAATGAGTTCGAGCCCCGCGTCAGGCTCTGGGCTGATGGCTCAGAGCCTGGAGCCTGTTTCCGATTCTGTGTCTCCCTCTCTCTCTGCCCCTCCCCCGTTCATGCTCTGTCTCTCTCTGTCCCCAAAAAAATAAACGTCGAAAAAAAAATTAAAAAAAAAAGAATTAAGAAACATTAAGAAATTACAGAAGAACAAGGATTTTAATTAAGCCTTAAATGGACAGATAGAAGCCGAGAATATTAGGAGAAATGGGAAAAGAGGTTTGGCAGTAGGAACGCAAGAGGTATATGAGCTCAAAAAATTCCCATCGCCAAAACTATATTTCCTTAGCATCTGCTATGTAATAGAACTTCCCCATACTTCTTTGTTTCCCACATAAACTCTGCAAGGTGGCTATTATTATTTCTACTTAATGGACGAGGATATTGAGGCTAAGGGAGGTTGATTAATTTGATCAAAGTCACCGAAGTGAGAAGTAGTAAAATCGGGATTCAAATCCAATACTTTATCATTCCAAAGTAGGTGCTCTAAACCACCATGCCAACAATAATAAACCATCTGTCTTTAAAGGATGCAGTGTATGTCAGGAGATAAATTTAGGAAGTATAACAGCCGGGCAACAGATGGCACATTCAGTTGGGTTATTCAAGTTGAGTCTGAAACAGAGAATATTTACAAAGGTGTGTGCAAGGTATAGAAAAACCACCAGAATAAGGCAGTATCCCAGTACTAGTAAAACCATTTCTACCCTTTATCCTGAAGAGTGGAGTGGAGAGTGGGAGTTACCAAACCCCAGAAGGACAGTCTTGTGGAGAGGGATGCCAGACAAGACACAAGAGTTTTAGTAGAAAGGAGGAATCTGAGGGAATAAATTCCCTGATTTCTCCTCCTTCCTCCTAACTCTCACCGGGGTTCTCACTGATGTAGTTCACATAGATCAGCCACCAGGGCCACAGAGTAGTTGAAGAAGGGTAGAGAATGAATTTGGAGAAGCAAAAGGAAGCACCAAGATATCCTGGAGGTTCTTGAGTGTTAGGCTAAGTTATGTAGACTTGATTCTGTTGGGAATGAAGGATGAACAAATGCTTGGGAATGAGGGAATTGCACATGAAAGAACTGCTTTAGGAAAACTAAATTTTCATTAATGCAGATGAAATTAAAGGGCTGGCAGCAAGAAGACTTTAGAAAAAACTTTGTAGAAAGTTCTGGTAGGAGGGGCATCTTGGCAGCTCAGTCAGTTGAGCATCCGCCTATTGATTTAGGCTCAGGTCATGATCTCACAATTCATGGGATAGATAGAGTTCAGCTTTCCTGCTTGGGACTCTTGCTCAGTCTCTCTCTGCCTCTTTCTCTCCCTCTCTCTCCCTCAAAGTAAATAATTAAACGTTTTCTAATAAATAAAATAAAATAAAATAAAATAAAATAAAATAAAATAAAATAATAAAAGTTCTGGTAGACTTTATGAGCTTAAGGTGAGAAATAGTAGCAGAAAAGGAAAAACTTAGTGAGCTATGATATTTAAAAGGAATAGACTCAATCACACACACAATGCAATCCATTGATGAGAGAGTGTGCTGTCTGTTGTCTATTTTGTCCATTTTGGAATCTATTTTAACGGATTCATGTCTTTTATTACATCATCAAAGACTTTACACAACAAACTGATGTTATTCTTCCTAAGAGTAACATAGGCTGAGGAGTTAAGACAAGAGATCTCAGAAGTGAAGACCTGACCTGCAATGTTGAGGGGGAGCAGGGAGAGAAATAAAATAATAAACTACCCTAAAATCTCATCACATGCCAATGAATGTGCTCAGCAATTTTATATTTAAATTTCCCCCATACACTTGAAAGGTAGGTATTACAACCCTTCTAAAGAAAAAGGTTGTTGAAATTCACATGGAGGGTAATAATAATTACAAACAATAATAGCAATAATAATGATGATGAAATTTTATATAAAAGTTTTTAGAATATGTAAATGTTAATGAAATCTGAGTCTGAGGTCTAGGAGACAGAGTGACTTTCCAATAGATGGAGTATGTCACAGGATCAAACTTGGCATTTTACATAATTCTTCTTTTGGGACTCTTACATAGTCAGCGTCTCTTGATTTAACATATTATATCAACACATGAAATTTATGTACAATGAAATCAAAGAGATAAAATCCTCAAAGCCAACGCTGTAGGTGAACACCCAAAAAGTTGGCTTACTTTCATAGATATTTCCTAAATATATGCCAAAACATAACTCATACCGGAAGTAGAAGTCAGGAGATAAAGCGAAAGGTTCTCTGCAGGATTGTAGCTTTTACTAGTTTCCACATCTTTCAATGATACTACCAAAGCAAACAGGTTGCTAGAATAGCAAGTAAAACAATAGGAAAATGAGTGAGCTCCAACTAGGTAATCTAAAGCGCTATTCATTCCAAGTTTCACCTACTGGAAGAGTGACCTTGCTAAGAAATGAACTGCAAAGAATGACACTTAAATAGAACAACTGCTACTTTCAGCTTAAGTTTAGCCAAATTCAGCAAGTGTTAGAAAAATTTTTGTTTATACAGAAATGCCATAATCCAAAGAGATCAAAGTTTACAAGAATCTTAAAAGTTAGAAGTTTTGAACTTTTCTGTTTATGATGTGAGTTTGACCTTTAATTAATAATTTCATAATAATAAACTATAAATAAATAATAGTTTAATTAATATTACCTTCAAACAATGGTAATTTTTCTCCACTTTTGTAAATTATGTGTGATTTATTTTTTAATGAGATGTATATTAGCAACTAGCCCCTCAGATGAAAATAATGCCTCATCCAGGTACCTACCTCTATTCTAGTTGCTTAAAGATGTACCACATCATCTTTACTTTTTCATTCAAAAGTGTGGGACACTCAGAAATGATTAAATAAAATAAATTATTCCTAGTAATCCAACAATAGCTTCAAGGTACAGCCCAAATAGGAAAACTCAAAGCCTATATTGTCAAAGAATGACATGGTAAGGTAACACATAATCTTAAAGAGCTTTTGCCAGACAAGCTAATTAATATTAATTCTGCAATTCTAATTTAAATATCTTTGCTTCTAAAAGGTAGAGGCACCAGGAGAGAAAGGTAGTAACACTAGAAAAGGAATGACATTCTGTAGGTTTTACAAAAAACTTGTAAACTCAGGCTTACAGTCTTGAAATTTTCTAGGCAATGTCTGTATGGTGAGGCTACAGGGACAGAATCTCAAGCACAGAACTACACTCCAGCCTTGTCAAAGAATCTGATGTCCAGGGGAAACATCGAAACCGCAGAGCTCCCTAAGTTAAAAGGTCCAGACAACAGACATGTCAGGGATAGCCAGTATGGGCTCAGTATTTATATATATACATGCAACAGGATTTTAAAATAAAGTTACTTGTGGTATTAGATTAAAACTCAAAGTACAAAGTAAATATACAGGTTTATACAGATATAAATAAGTAGTTGAATACATATATAAATGAGAGAGAATAAATATTCTTTACAGAAGAATTCTAAATAATATATGTAGATAACTTCCCTATCCAGGAAAATTTAACTGTCCTCCCCAATAGTCGGTTCGATAGTGATTTCCTTCCCAAAAATAGGTTAGGAAAAGGGCAAGATAGTAACTTTATAGTAAGGAAACATGGCAAACAGTACTTTAACCAAATGATGAAAGTCAATATCACCATTGACCTCATTTGGCCTCACCATGTCCCCTGTGACAGGATGTAACAAGAAGAGTACTTTGCCTTTGTGGCACTCTTTCCAAAAACCACTAATCCCAGTCAAATGCTGACAAAAATATCACACAATCCTAGACTGGGGGACAACTCTACTGAACACCTAGCCAGTAACCCTCAGAATTGTCAAGGTCTTGAAATACAAGAAAAGACTGAGGAGATGTCACAGGACAAAAGATACTAGGGACACATGACAACTTAATACAATGTGGTCACCTCATTTCCATCCTGGAACAGAAAAAGCTCTTCAATGAAAAAAATTGATGAAATCCAAATAATTCTGGGGTTTATTTAATATTAACATGCCAATGTCAGATTCTAAGTTTTGACAAATGTGCCATGGTAATATAAGATAATAACACTAGAGGAAATTGAATGAGGGCTACAGAGGAACTCTCCGTACTATCTTTGCAACATTTCTGTAAATCAAAATTTATTCAAAAATAAGTTTATCTTACTTTATTTTTTAAATGTTTATGTATTTATTTCCTCCATGAGTTGGGGAGGGCAGAGAGAGTGGGAGAGAGAAAATCCCAAATAGGCTCTGCACTGTCAGCACAGAGCCCAACACAAGGCTGAATCTCACTACCCATGAGATCATAACCTCAGCAGAAATCAAGACGCAGATGCTTAACCAACTGAGCCACCTAGGTGCCCCTAAAAATTTTATTTTAAAAAATCAAATTATGGTCAAGAATGAAAGCAATGTGAATACAAAAATAAGATTGCTGCCATGAAACTGGATTCCCGCATATTAGCAGGGATGGTGAAATTCTGGAACATCCAAAGGATATTAGCAGTACTTGACCATCCAAGACAAAATGGATGTGGTTATCAAAATGGGCAGCCATTTACTAGGGTAAGTGTACACTAAGAAAGGGAAAACTGATACTTTTTGATATACAACTACTGGTTGAGCAAATGTTTATTTCTATATTCATGAACAGAGATGACCAAAATCAGTTTGCTTTTTTAAGCAAGGACAATAGTAAGTAAACATTAACATTTTTCACTACAAAACTATATTATCTCTCATGTTTACCATAACACAAAATACAGCCTACAGGGACCTTAATTGACTTAATGTTCCCCCATAACTTCAGGCTGACCCATTACACTGATGATATCATGCTAATGGCACATGGCTGGTAGCAAATGTATAGTAACTTAAATGTTCTAGTGCTTACATGCTAGAGAATCTAAGATTAAATACTATGAAGATTCACAGGCTTGTCATATCAGCAACATATTTATAGGTACAACTGACTGAGGAATGCCAGGACAACCCTGATGTAAAAAAAAAAAAGGTAAATTGTTGAATGCATGCCTCCTACCACTATGAAAGTGGCAAAGCATTTGGCAAGCTTGAGTCAATTTTTGAGGAGAATATGCTGCATATGGGAATGTTGTTTTGATCCATTTATAGGATGATCCATAACTACATCCATTTTGAGTGGAGCTTCAGAAAAGGTTTTGCAACAAGTCCAGGCTATTATGCAAGCTTCCCAGTATCTTGGGCCAAATGATCCTGAAGATTCAATGGTGCTGGAAATATCTATAAGGGATAAAGATATTGCACTGGTTCTCTATCAAGACCCAATAATAGAATCCAAGTATAAATTCAAGGAATTCTACATCTGGCCAAAATGGAGTAACAAGGGCCAGAGTTACCCTGTTGTCAGCAATCAGTTCTGTCTAGTAACAGAATAAGTGAAACAATGGCTTTCAAACCTTAAATAGCAAGGAAAAATAAGTCACTGATCCCAAAAGATATGAAATGGACTATGAGAGCACTACTACTGTCCATTTTACTGCCTGCAGATGATTTACAGACCACAGTTCAAGGGACCATGAACCCAGACAGAGGCTCATAGAGGCCACTGAATCTCCCTGAGTTGTGGTGATAAACACAGAAGGCTGGGGAGGCAAAACTGGCTAAAAATCATAGTCGGAGTATATGAGAAGAGAGAAGTTCAAGGAAAGAAAGTTTTGGAGATCTTTAAAAGGTTATCCTCAAATCTCCAGCTGAGTACTTATCAGTACATACATGTGATGGATCTACTTGAGAAAAGAACCAACAGAAAAGATTTGAGGGATAAATCTATGGAACTCATATAAGGCAATATATCCCATTCTTAGCAGCCAAAGTAGAAATAATTCATGGGGCATCAGATAGAGAATACACAAGGAAACTGTCTGAATAGTAAAACAGTATCAGTCCCAAAATAAATGCTGCACTTGGTCCCATCTAAGAGATTAAAAGCAAGACTCCTAAAAATCAACCAAATTACCAAATAATCAACTCACTTAACTGCAATAACATTTACCAAGTTCAGATAACAAAGGTCAAGAATATGTATAAGAATACAAAAATATCCATCTCCCAACAAGGTAAAATTCAGTTTTTAGTATCCAATTTAAAACATGTCAGGCATGCAAAGAAGTAGGAAAATAAGACTACATGAATAGAAATATTTATCTATCAAAACTGACCCTAAAATTACATAGATGATTGAATTAGTAGATAAAGACATTATTACTAAATTACATATGTCCAAGAAGCTAAATAAAAAGATTAAATGTACTAAGCAGAGACATGGAAAATGTAAAAATATTTAAATTGAATTTCTAAAAATGAAAACTACAATGCATGAAGAGAAAAATATAGCGGATGAGATTAACATCAGATGAAACAATGCAGAAGAAAATTGGTAAACTTATAGATAGAAGCAGAAATTATCCAAATGAAACAGAGAGGGAAAAAATGCTTTAAAAATAATCAAGTATAAGAAAATATTAAGTAGTCCAAGATAAGTGTGATTGTAATTTCCAAAGAGGAGCAGAGAGATGAAGACAAATACTTAAAAAGATAATTGCCAAAAACATTACAAATTTGATGAAAACTATTAACCAGTGAAACCTAGAAACACAACAAACTTCCAAGTGCAAAAAAATAAAAGAAAAAAATTGTGTCACATCACGTAATAATCAAATTTACTGAAACCAATAAAAAAAGAAAATCTAAAAAAAGAAAAAATATATTACATACAGATGAATGAAGAAGAATGATAGAAAGGGAAAATGTAAAACTGTAATTGAGTAAGACGATCATCTAAGTTCAAAGTTCTCTGAAATCGACAAAAAGAATTAAAAAGGGAATTTATCAATGTTGGCAGACACAAGATCAATATAGAAAAATCAATTGTATTTGTTTATTCTAACAATTACCAATGAGAAGCTAAAATTGTAAAAACAATACCATTTACAGTGGAGTTGAAAATATGTATACTTAAGGCTCACTCTGCAAAAGATGTACAAAATCTGTTCCTTGAAAATTACAAAATATTGCTGAGAGAAATTAAAGAAGATCCAAATAAATGGATATAAATGCTGTGTTCGTGTATCAACACACTACATAATATCACTTTTTTCCACATTCATCAGCAAATTCAACACAACACAATGATAAATTTCAGACTTTTTTTTAAACTGACAAGCTGATTCTAAAATTCATACAAGAATGCAAGACCAAAAATAGTCCAAACTGCTTTGTAACGGGAGAACAAAAGTGGATTTCTCACACTATCTGATTTCACAACATATTATACAGTAATAGTGACAGTAACCAATATGTATGGTATTGGTGTAAACATAAATGGGTCAACAGAATAGAGCTCAGAAATAACCCCACACACATCACACATACATAATCAATTGATTTTTGACAGGGTTACAAAGGAAATTCAGCAAAGAAAGGAGAGTCTTACATGGTGTTGCACAATTCAATAACCTTATGTCAACTGCAAACTCAACTCTAAGTTTGAGGAGCATAGGAGTGCCCCCACCCCCGACCCTTACTAAAGAACAACTCTGGGTGTTCTAGTAAAGACTAAGTATCTGACCATGATACCACAACTATCATGACAGTCCACTGAATCATAAAGTCAAGGGGTTAAAAATGCAATCTATTGGAGAAGGGATACATTCCTACTCAGCCCTGAGTTTAAGGAACCCAAGTTTTTTATAATGTCCTTTACTCTTAGGGAGACACTATCTCTATCTTCCAAGGTTGTCTGCTATACAAATATGACATTCAGAAACGAAACTATGTCTGGAATAAAAGCAACCAGGCCTCTGCTTCTAAATGTGCAGAAGTATGAACCCATGGAGAATTCTCAATACCCAGCTATGAGGATGGAGAGATTCTGAAGAACTTACAAAGTGCCCCGTAATGAAAAAATATTTCTTTATAAATTAAGCTAGCTTACTACAGTGCTCATCAAATATGGCTGTTCCCAGTCTCCTTAACTCCGCTACTTCCTCTACCATAAGCACCAAACCCAAAAGGGGATCGGTACCAGAAACCCCTAAGAAAGAATGGTGGAGGATACTCATGAGAAATAGAGAACAAGTTGGCAGTATCCTAACCATTTTCCAGACCTTTCTAGACTTCCCCCACTGCAGCCTTAGCTGGAAGAAGGCAACATGACATCTGTTTCTGAATGAAAACTGAGGTATTGACTATTATATGGAATTGGTATTTTGAATCCAGACTGACCTCTGTGTCTTAAAATAACACCAAAGTTCATGGACTTTCCTAAGCTCCCATGTAAGAAAAAAACTAATCATACTGAGCAAATTTAAGGGCCATGAGAGAAAAAAAAAAAAATAGCTTGTTTGATACTTGGATTCCACTAGCAATCTTGATATCCACATGCCACTTAATACATACAACTTGTGCATACCAAAAATGTGCCAGAGAAAATTCTCCTGGAGAATTAAAATTTTACTCTTTTACCTTGCAAGTTTCAGCAATGCTTGGCTTCTATTACAAATAACTTATATTACCATGCAAAATGGAAATAAATCACAAATATAATTAAATAAAATTGAAAATAGAAAAAATTCAAGGGCGCCTGGGTGGCTCAGTTGGTTAAGCATCTGACTTTGGCTGAGCTCATGATCTCACGGTTCGTGGGTTCAAGACCCACGTTAGGCTGTGTGCTGACAGCTTGGAGCATAGAGCCTGCTTGAGATTCTTTCTCTCTCTCTCTCTCTCTCTCTCTCTCTCTCTTTCTCTCTGCCCCTTCCCAGCTTGTGCTCGCTCGCTCTCTCTCTCTCTCTCTCTCTCTCTCTCTCAACAATAAATAAGCATTTAAAAAAAGGAAAAAGAAAAATTTGGGAGTCTAGAATGAATTTAGGAGTTAAACAGCAACACCTTTTGAAAAATCACCTTCTTTCTTCAAGCATCATAATCTCATATTAAAGGGCTCTTACATAGAGCCAGGGACATTCTTGGTCAGTCATATTCAAGAAGC
Organism: Felis catus; assembly: GCF_018350175.1. Taxonomy (NCBI): domain Eukaryota; kingdom Metazoa; phylum Chordata; class Mammalia; order Carnivora; family Felidae; genus Felis; species Felis catus. The sequence goes on along the minus strand of NC_058368.1, from coordinate 98,149,847 downwards.
TAAACTATACCCAGCACATCTGTCATTTAAATTCCAAAAGAGTAGAGCCTGGTTCTATGAAAGCAAAAATTAGCTTCACTATTACAACACTTTGGAGAAACATACGGGCTTTTTGGGCAAGAGGCAGCTGTGAACCAGAACTTTATTACTAACTGAAACCAACGGTTAGTGATGCAGAACAATGCAGAATTCTAGATTCAATCTAGAATCACAGCATGGAAAACAGAGAAGACAAAGCAAATGTTGTTGGAACAAGACTCCATTTGGTCTGCAACGGTCAGCAACAACTACTGTCTGAGAAAAAGCAAAGGTTCTTAGATAAATATCTATGGGAATCCATGTATACTGTGGGCTACTCTAAATACCACACTAATGAGAAACACTATATACTATTTTTCAATGTGATTTCCTGAATTAAACTAAAAATTAATGCTGCAGCAAACACTTTTGAGGCCCAGATTCCCTCAGAGGCACTGTATTTAAAATATCAATTAAAATGTCTAAGAATCATCTTCAGAATGATTTTCTCCCACCTTGAAAGAAATTGATAAGAATTATCTTGTCCAATTGCATTAAATGTCATCACCTTAAATAATTCATACAGAATAAATTGATAAGGCAAAATATTTTCCTTAAAGTGAGGCGCATCTACTGAAAGCCTAAATATTAGTGTTTCGCAAATTCTAGAATTTCTGATCAAAATCTTATCAAATAAATTCCAACTCTGCTTACAATGTCTCACCAATCAAGTTTTAACTAGTTATACAGGGAAGTGGAAGGAAGGAAGAAAGGAAGTAAAGAAGGAAGGAGGGAGTGGAGGGGAGGGGAGGGGAGGGGAGGGGAGGGAAGGGAGAAGGAAGGAAGGAAGAGAGACGAAAAGTAGTTCCTGCTTTTGAGGACCTGAAAATTAAGTCAGTAAATTGGGCACTTAAGCACAGAAAAGAAAAATCGATGAACTGAAATTTTCAATAACATGTTCTATTAAAAGGACAAACACTGTGCTGACCTTTTGTCAAAGATTAGAAAAACGCATGTATGTTATGGGACTAATAAACTGATGAATTACTTGTTTAGAAGAGCTGGAAAAAAAAAATCCTGATAGCTGAGCAATTCCCAATATTCATTTGCCCGAAGTAGTACTTATTCTTTCATGGGAAGACCGGAGGTTGGTCTCTCAGAGAGCAAATTTATTTTTATTTTCTAGATCTAGAGGCAGAAGTACTCTCTAGGTGCAGCAAATATGATGTGTTAAAATTCAAGGAAGGTGCTGACCAAAAACCACACAAAACAGACATGAATCAAAGAGGCAGGAGAGGAGCCTAGAAGCTACCCCAATTAGAGGCACCCAGAGGCAGCTATGAAAGCTCAGGCACCATTATAAGCTTCTGAGCACAAGCTACTGAGAGCAAATGCTAAGCACTCAGGCAGAACGATGTGGCATGCAGGTCATGAATGACTAGTAGAACTCTCAGGTACAGTTCTCTCTGGACATCTACTAGTGGGTGATGAACCGCTGGTGCTTTCTTGACAAAGGTATGAGTACGGGAGGTGGATTCAAGAGGAGTTATACACATTTGCCAAATGCCTAAAGAGGATTCTTGGTCTGTTTTTTCAGGAATCAAGGGAAAGAAGGAACTCTCCACTTGTTTGCACAACCTGACACAGGCTAGGTTTGAAATAGCACATAACATAAACATTAACAGAAAACTGCGCTCTCTGCAGAACAGAAAGCCAACATTTTATATAGAACATATAGTCTGATAAGGTCTTTCAATTAATGGACCTATTTAGGCAAAATTTTCTTTATTTTTACTCTGAGGATAAATGGACATTTATATCTAACATGCATTGGTTATATGCAAATACAAGTGAGTCATGGCCCACTGCTGAGAAGCACGTGCATTCTGGAAGTACTGCATGTTAATTATAGTACTTATTGAAAATCACCATTTTGACAACTGTAATTTTGCCACCACCTTTCCAAATCCTAAATTGCAAAGTATCCTGTAACAAATACATTTTAACTAAAATATACTCTGTTGTACCTGCTAAAAATTTCTGAAACTGAGTCCTCTTTTATGAACACGGACCATACGACATTTTTAAAATAGTCTGTTTAATGATGTAAATGCCCAATAACTATTTTATTATATCTCCCCATGGTACATACAATAATTATTATTATTAATAACAAACTTATATAAAGCAATAACTAATTAATATTTTTTGAGGACAAACTACACACCAGGCATTGTGCTAAGCAGTTTACGGGCATTTATCCATTTTTTTATCTAATTGATCTATCTGCTATCAGACCCAATTGCATAATTCAATACTAAATTCTACTCTTTTCAACTAACATTACATTATAAGCAATATATATATGACAGAAAATAATCCAGTTCTATATAAGTTAACAAACTAATTATAGAAATTCACTAATATAGCCAATGTGTTTAAGCTAATCTGAGAAGATATTATAGCAGTATATAGTGTTCCAGACAACAAATTTTAGTCTTATCAATTATGTGTCTTTAATTATGAAATAAATATTTGGTAATATTTATTTATTTAACTTTCAGAAATACACTTGATTTATAGAAATCATTTATTAAGTACCAAAACTTCACAAGACTCCTTCTAATTCATATAAAAGTAATACATAAAATAACTCTGCTTCAAGTTGATAGAACCCTTTATATCTTATTAGCTGAATATTTAATTCTGATTATGTAATACTAAAAAGCAATTCATAATAGGTTGCATGTAGAAATTTGTAATTAAATTAGAGATCAAGGTAACATTTCAAGAAGCTAAATTATGTACTAACCTGTGGAATAGAGGAGAATATTATTATGGTAAATAATGGTGAAACCAAGGTCTTAGAGATAATAAATTCATTTACCGCCCCCACCTTTCTTTTTAATAAATAAAAATTTAAAAATAATATAAAAGAAAAATCAAATAGAGATCTTCTATCATTTTTAATGAGCCCTACATGTGCATTTGGTTAAGCAATAAACTCAATTTTTTCCTAGTACTATCTGTAGAACCTATCGTTGGGGCAAGGTCAAAAATAGGGAGTTTGGAAGTAAAATTTCCAAAATTGTTTTTAAGTTGAATTGTGTCACTGTGGAACAAATTTAATTCAATTTGCAAGATTAAAATTAATTCAATTTGTCTTGACTGATAAAGATTAAACGTTTTTGGTTCAATATCAAATAGACTATGCATTTAAAAAGGAGAAATTATGATCTTCTTAAATCTTATATTCACTTAGTTTTCTGTTAAATTATTAAAAACTGTTTTTCATCTTCAATTGTGTGAATTCAATGAATATTTCCACAAGTGTTAGGTATATTTAATAATAGCTTAACTAAAGAACAAATTTTACATTAAGCCTTCATGCAATAGTTACTGAAAATTAGTACTGAAAATAGTTACTACAAAGAGAATACATTGTAAAACTCCTTTTTTTATGTTTTATGGTACTAAAAAATACAGTTAATAACATGTATTCATGGGGGCACCTGTGTGGCTCAGTTGGTTAAGTGTCCGACTTCAGCACAGGTCATGATCTCCCGGCTTGTGAATTTGAGCCCTACGTTGTGCTCTGTGCTGACGGCTCAGAGCCTGGAGCCTGCTTCAGATTCTATGTCTCCCTCTCTCTCTGCCCCGCCCCCGCCCCCGCTCACATTCTCTCTCTCTCTCTCTCTCTCTCTCTCTCTCTCTCTCTCAAAAATAAACATTTAAAAAATTTTTTAATAAAGTTAAAAAATAACATATCGATGAAACATAATTTTAGAAGAATAGTGCTTATATAGACTGATTTTTACCTTTCCCACATCATCCCCTAAAACAGGCACATACAAATTCACAGTGACCAATAATGTTGTTTAGTTTCAACACTGTGGTGTTAGATTAGTTTATTTTTCCATCAGGTCCATTTCCTTTCCAAATACTTTCAACTAATGTCTATGTACTCTGATAAATATGCACTCTAGAGGAATATTCAGATAAATTAAATTTAGCAGAGCTCTGACCAAAACCAAAGGCCACTCCTACTGACATAGTGACTTTTGCAATGACTTGGAAACTGGCTCCCTATTTCAGTTAGCATGCAGCCTTTGAACCTTTCACATATCTATGTGTGATATTTCCCAAAACGTTTACATTCTGCCTAAACTCCTCAATCTCACACAAAGTTGAAACACTCTTGGGGAAAACATAATGGTCTCAATACACATGGTTAAACAATGTAAAGGGCTCATGGATATAGGATTACCCAAGTAAAGGACTTCCCCCTGAGATTTAACTGGGAAAACAGAAAACCTGAATTCAGGATGGAGAGAAAAGCTGTTATATTACTATTCCACTCCACTTTTTAATAAAATGTTTATCAGATAGCACAACTTCCTTTGTCATTTTGAAAAATAGGTCTATTATCAACAACATGTAAATTTTTCCTTCTCCCAATGAATATTTGAAACGCTTAGTCATTACACTAATAGAAAATACCTTCCAATAACCAGAGAAAAGTAACTTTTGCAATGATAATTTGCTTAAAGAAAAACTATGGTGTTTGTACACTATTTCTTAAACGTGACAAATATTAGGAAATTTGATTATGAGAATACAAAGCACATTTTCTGATTTTAAATTACATTTCATGGCTAAAAAGAAGTAGTTTCAGATAAAATAATGACACTGTAAGAATGAGACTACTAATTTGATGAAAAGTACAATGTAGCCAGGGTCTAAGTTTCAGTACTAGCTTTTTATAAATGCCAATGTTGAAAGTATAAATATGTGTGGGGCGCCTGGGTGGCGCAGTCGGTTAAGCGTCCGACTTCAGCCAGGTCACGATCTCACGGTCCGTGAGTTCGAGCCCCGCGTCAGGCTCTGGGCTGATGGCTCAGAGCCTGGAGCCTGTTTCCGATTCTGTGTCTCCCTCTCTCTCTGCCCCTCCCCCGTTCATGCTCTGTCTCTCTCTGTCCCAAAAATAAAAATAAAAAAAAAAAAACGTTGAAAAAAAGAAAGTATAAATATGTGTTATTTGCATTAAACTAACACAACTCTGTATATTTTGATGATGCTTCAAATTGCTCAAAGTATCCAAATTTATTTTATTTTGTATCTATTCACAGATCTTACAAATTGAATTACTATGTAAGTATTGATCTTCAGTGTCTTTTGAAACCGTAAAAGTAGGATTTTTAATTAAGCACCAATAAATCGGAAAGTTAGATGTTTTTAAAAGCTATTTTATCAAAGTAAAATATTGGTGTTGGCTTGTTACCAAGATTTAATTTGTGCTATCTCCAACGACTCTCCTCTTGTAAGCAATTCTCCCTTTCCTACCTCTTAGAAATCATTCAGGGAACAACAGTGCTGCAAATAAATGTATGTAAGTTTTATAATATGTAAAAATTTTTGCTTTTAGCACTTCTATTAGGTATTGTCCTAGTCATTTTAGTGAAGGCCTAACTACAAGAAAAAAAAACTATAGTTATCTGACGACAATAACTTACAAATTTACTTCTAGCTTCCACAAGCCTCCTTATTTCTTACTGGATTTAAAGCTGGTTTGGGGTAAAATGAGAATTGCCACTTTCTGCAATTTTCCTGCCGACAAAAATGCTAGATGAGTTTAGTTTGTACTGTGCAACTGAGAGAGCAATATTTTTTGTCTACATGTAAGGGAAAATTATATAAAGTTTGTTTCTGGTGCTTTTTTCATTTTCTCAAAGTTGGAATACCAAAGGCTGAGAATGGATTCTGACTTTAGGATCTTCAAAAGCTGCAAAGAAAATTGGATGAGTACACAGAAATCAAATACAAATCAGTAAGAAATATGGCCTATGAGAGACATGGGAACAATGCTATAGAAATGTAAAGAAAAAGAAGAAAGAAAAGAAGATGGTTTCTGGCTAAAAGGCAACGAAAAGAAAATCAGGAGATACAGTAGTTACCAGTTTACATGTGGCCTCAGCACATGGGAAGAAGCTGGATGTTAAGTTTAAAGATACCCACCTTCATAGAAAAAAGAAAAAGGAAACTTCACAGTGTATAACCAAGTATAGGGGCCTCCGGCAGGCTGCCCCCAAATGTGCCACTTTGACATGAAGATCGTGTGGAGTTAAAATAAAAGCCCAGCAGAGGCAGGAAAGGCACTCTGCCTCCCCGATAACGGCCTCAATTTACACTGAAAAGGAGAGCCTATACCAGGAAGAGAAATATTAACACTGACTCCACTTGACCTAAGAAGGAACTCATTTGGATAACAGAACAGTCTTCTTTTTCCAAACATCTCTTTTCACCTTTTTGGTTACTGACTTTTCTCCTCTCTGTACCCCCAGGCTCTACCCCTCCCCTTAGCTCAGAAAAGCTTCCTGTCACTGCACCATGATTGGAACTCCGTGTCCGTGTGGATTCCCCAGATGTACACCTGTGAAATTTGATTCTCTTCTGTTAATCTGTCTCATGTCAATTTGATTCTAAGTCCAGCTAGAAGAACCTTAGGGCAGAGGAAGGTCTTTCTCCCCGACAGAAATTATTAAAAAGTATTTATGAAAACAAAAAGTATTTATGGCCTTTCATGTGTTTGGGAAACCTAGGCCTTTCATGTGTTTAGGTGTGTATAATTTAAAATGCACATTTTCACTTTGCTCCATCAGGAAAAGAAACATGTCTTTTCTTTATGTATCTCTTACAAATACGCACCTTACCTATATAGTAACTGCTCAATAAATCACTATTAAACAAATGGACTATCTAATGTAAACCTACTTCATGGAACAATTTTTAATGGCATAAATAAATGATACAAACTGTACCAAGAAACTGGACACTTCTATAATAGACATCAGTTTATTTCTACCACTAAGTTATATGTTAGGCAAATGAATTAGTTGTCAAATGCCTTATGATACTCTATTGCTAGTTTTTCAACCTATAAAAACTCCATGTGTTTACTTAGAAAACTGGGTGTTCAAGAGCCCAGGCATTATATGTTTTCTGTTGCACAGAGTTTTATAATAAACCTCCCAAGTTTTTACCATTTGGGTAAACTAACCTCATTTTAAAACAAAGTCTTCCAGGGGTGCCTGGGTGGCTCGGTTGGTTGAGTGTCCAACTATTCATTTTGGCTCAGGTCATGGTCCCAGGGTAGTGGGACAGAGCCCCACATCAGACTCTGCTATGAGCGTGCAGCCTGCTTAAGATTTTCTCTCTCCTCCTCTCTGCCACTTCCCCTTTGCCCCCTCCCCACTCACTTGCATGCTCTCATTCTCTAAAAAAATGTTTTCAATTAAAAAAAAAAAAACAAGAACAGAGACTTCCATGCTTCTGTGTGTACCATGTACCACAAATAAAGAGTTCCAGGTATGAGAACTGAAAGAATGTTAGCATTAACCCATAAAGAGCAAGAGCAATCAGTCAGAGAAGTAAGAGAGATTATAAGAAACTTATCCTCCATCACATTCATTACCTTCCATGAAAGAGAAAGACTACCAAAGTCACCCTGAAGAAAGTCTAGGCGCTATTTCTTAAAGAGTATAAATTAACCTTTCCTGATGAATGCTATTTTTATTTTAAAATATTTGAGGGGAGCCTGGGTGGCTCAGTCGGTTGGGCGGCTGACTTCCGCTCAGGTCGTGATCTTACAGTCCGTGAGTTCGAGCCCCGCGTCGGGCTCTGTGCTGACGGCTCAGAGCCTGGAGCCTGTTTCAGATTCTGTGTCTCCCTCTCTCTGACCCTCCCCCATTCGTGCTCTGTCTCCCTCTGTCTCAAAAATAAATAAACGTTAAAAAAAATTAAAAAAAATATTTGGAATCTCCCACTTGTTCAATATTTCAAGTACAGCAAATAGGATATCCATTACTAACCTTAACAATGAGTAAACTGTCATATCTTGCAGCACATTTTGGTATGAAATAGCCTATTTAAATGGCAAGTCCTTTCACATTTTTATTATTTAAATCATATTTCTCTTAAGACTTAAAATTACTTGAGATGTTACAGTTAAATATATTTTAGATGTTTATTTATTTTAGGTGGGGGGGGGGAGAGGCAAAAAGAGTGGGGGTAGAATCCTAAGCAGGCTTTGCACCTTCAATGCAGAGCCCAATGTGGGGCTCGGTCCCACGAAATGTGAGATCATGACCCAAGCCAAAACCAAGAGTTGGACACTTAACCAAAAGAGTCACCCAGGCAGGTGCCCTACTGTTAAATATTTTTGAGGAATAAACATTTCTGTGTTTTCCTCCAGATGAAATGACTCAAACTTCTTGTGCAGAAAGAACGGAAGACCACCTACTATCACGGACTCTCCCAGTGAAACAATGTTTTTTAATGCAGGATCGAGTATTAAAATATTATTTAAGGGGCTCCTGGGTGGCTCAGTTGGCTAAGAATCCCACTTCAGCTCAGTTCATGATCTCATGGTTCATGCGTTCGAGCCCCGTGTGGGACTCTGTGCTGACAGCTCAGAGCCTAGAGCCTGCTACAGATTCTGTGTTTCCCTTTCTCCATACCCACCCCCCACTTGCGCACTCTCGTGCGTTCTCTCTGTCTCTCTCAAAAATAAACATTTAAAAAAATAAATTATTTAAAATATATTTATTACCTAACCATGGGGCACCTGGCTGGCTCAGTCAGCTAAGCGCCCGACTCTGGATTTCAGCTCCAGTTATGATCTCACAGTTCATGAGTTCTGAACTCATGACCCCGCACTGGTCCCTGCACTGACAGCACGGAGCCTACTTGGGATTCTATCTCTCTTCCTTTCTCTGCCCCTCCCCTGCTCTCTCTCTCTCTCTCAAAATAAATAAACTTAAAAAAATAAATAAGTAAAATATATTTGTAACCTAACAACAACAACAACAAAAAGGTTTTAAATAGTTCAACACCATTCTCTTCCTAAAAATAAGGAAAAGCCTGAATATGAATTAGAAAGAGGAACAATGAATGCAAATATTCTATAAACCCATTTACCATAATATGGTTGGCCTTGAAATTTGGCTTGAAATTCGGTTATCAACATGTTGCTCAGGGACATGAGAAAAAAAGTAGCACCTGCCCACGATGTAGGATTAGACAGTCCAAGAAGCCCCCATAAAGTAAAACCAGAGAGTTGTACTATCCATACAGCAGTCAATGGCCAATGTGGCTATGGAGTACTTGCAATCTGTCTAGTGAAACTGAGAAACTGAATTTTTATTAGTACTTTATTTTAATTAATTTTAACTTAAAAACCCATACTCAGGGCGCCTGGGTGGCTCAGTCGGTTAAGCATCCGACTTCGGCTCAGGTCAGGATCTCGTGGTCCGTGAGTTCAAGCCCCGCGTCAGGCTCTGTGCTGACAGCTCAGAGGCTGTAGCCTGTTTCAGATTCTGTGTCTCCCTCTCTCTCTCTGACCCTCCTCCATTCATGCTGTCTCTCCCTGTCTCAAAAATAAATAAATGTTAAAAAAATAAAAATAAAAAAATAAAATAAAATAAAATAAAATAAAAACCCATACTCAATTAGGTTATTTGAAAACATATGGCTTGGCTGGGAAGCTTGTGTACTCAAATTTACTTTTCAACTATAAATTTTTAAAAACATATACACACAGGAAGTGTTTTCAAGAAAAACCTTGCCTGAATTGATGTGTTCTAAGTGTAAAATACCACATTTCAAAGACTTCTTATGAAGAAAGAATGTAAAATGCTCACTGATATTTTCTAAAAAATTTTTTTAATTTATTTATTTTGGGAGAGAGAGAGCACGAGTGGAGGAGGGAGAGAGAGATAGAGAGATACAGTATCCAAAGCAGGCTCCAGGCTCCAAGCTGTCAGCACAGAGCCCGATGTGGGACTCAAACTCAAGAAAAGTGAGATCATGACCTGAGCTGAAGTCAGACACTTAACCAACTGAGTCACCCAGGTGCCCCACTCACTAATGTTTTCAATATTACCTACTAAAATGACATTAAATAAAATATGACTAAGACTTTTCTTTCTACTTTTTAATGTTGCTACTAGAATATTTTACCTTATGTATAATGGCTCACATTACACTTCTACTGAACAGGACCAACCTAGGAAATTAACTGCCAATGTACAGATAGACTAAACAAAAACATGCCTTCTCAAAACCACTAGCAAGGACATTGTTTGCCTTGAACCTTGATGATGGTAAGAGGAGGGGAAAAAGAAAAGAATGAATAGAACCCTCCCGCATGTAGATACTGCAACTTGAATTCATATGACAGAGGTAGTCCAAAAAACAGAAAGCCAGTAACTTAGCTTACAGTTGTTCCAGATTGGGAGTGAGTCCAAGAAGCTACCAAAAATAAACACAATCCTCTCAGGAGGAAAACACGTTTTGTAAATAAAGTTTCAAGAAAAATGCACTTAAATCAAAAATAATCAGATTTACCTGGAAGCAAAGTACTATGAGCAAGAACCAAGAGAAAAAGCAGGCAGGGAGTCAGACACACAAATACTTCAGGATTGAAAACGTCAGAGTATAATTTATCATTAATTTATTCAACAAAGGATTACTAAGTGTCCTCAATTTGGCACTCTTCTATGCTCTGGAAACAGAGTAGCAAGTAAAATAATCAAAACCCCTGCCATCAAGGACTTTGTATCAACACAGGTAAGTCTGTTTCAAAATACATTTTAAAATATGAAGTATAAAATACTCAAGCATGAAAAATAAGAACATCAAATATATATTAAGAGGAAAAGGCAGAACTGGCAACACAAATAAGAAATAAGAAATTATAAAAATAACCATATGGAACTTACTGAAATAAAAAATATAATAAATTAAATTTTAAAACTGATGGCTGAACTAAATCACTGATCTACATTAGCACTCTGTATATTTCACTACTGTGTGTGTGTGTGTGTGTGTGTGTGTGTGTGTAGACTGTAAAGAGAGACAAAGAAATGAAAATATAAAAAAGAATTTAAGACATGGCAAACAAAGATTCTAGAACATTAGAGTCCAAGAATGGGAGAAAAGAGAGAAAGGCAGTTTTTGAAAAAAAAATAAATAACTACTGAAGACTTTTCTAAAAATTGTGAACGGCTCCATTCTTTTGATTCAAGTGAATCCAGTGAATCTAGAGCTGAATAAATAAATAAATAAAAATACCCACTATGACAATATAGTGAAAAACTTCAGAGCAACAAAAATAAGGAGAAGAATTTAAGAGCAGGAAAAGAAAAAAGACAAACTTCCAAAGCAGGAATAACAATAAGACTAAAAGCTGGCTTCTCAATAGCAGGGATGAAACCAAAACAACAAATAAATGTGCTTAGTAAAGTGTCAACCTAGAATTATATTCCCAGAGAAAATAACTTCCAAACACTAGGGTAAAATATAGGCATTTTCAATTACACAAAATCTTCAGTTTGCCACCAGAAGAACCAAGATATTTACATTTTTTCAAGCATAAGGAAAGTATTCAAACTGAACATCTGATTTGCATGAAGGAGTACTGACCTGAACACAAGGTAAAGGCAACCTACAGGTTATTCAGGGCAAACACTGTATAAAACATAAGTAATGCTGTTCTGTGGGGTTAAAAACAAATGGGATAGACATAAAAGTCACACGTGAGTGGGAAAAGTGTGTATGTAGTAATATGTTCTAAGATCTTCAAATTGTTCAGGAAGAATGTAAAATTGTTAACTGACTCAATTTTGAAAATTTTTCTTTTCTGTTTTTTAATGTTAGTTTTTTTTTTTATTTTTGAGAAAGAGACAGAGACAGAGTGAGAGCAGGAGAGGGGCAGAAATACAGAAAGACAGAATCTGAAGCAGGCTCCAGGTTCTGAGCTGTCAGCACAGAGCTGCACATGGGCCTTGAACCCATGACCTGCACCGAAGTTGGAAGTTTAACCAACTGAGCTACGCAGGCACCCCAATTGACTTGATTTTGAAATACTAAGTGTGGATGTTAAAAATGTCTATGATAACAATAACTGAAAACCACACAGAATATATAGCTTGTACATAAACAGAAGTGTAAACATTTAAAGAAAAATCACACAAACCAAATTATAACACAAAAGAAAAAAAGCAAAGAAAACATAGAAAAGGTAGAATGAACATAAAGAATTAAACAAGATGGCAGAAAGTAATCCAAAATAAGAGTAATAATAACTGTAAATGGAGAAAATGCTTCATTTAAAGACAAACGTATTCAGACTGAAGTAAAAAACAAAAATCCAACAACTGTCATCCATTTAAAACATGATATAAAAGAAAAATAGGGGCGCCAGGGTGGCTCAACCAGTTGAATGTCTGACTCTTGATTTCAGCTCAGGTTATGATCTCACAGTTTGTGGGATCGATCCCCACATCAGGCTCCAAACTGACAGCACAGAGCCTGCTTGGGTTCCTCTCTCTCTCCCTGTCTCTCTCTCTCTCTCTCTCTCTCTCTCTCTGTCTCTCTCTCTGCCCCTCCACTGCTCCTGCTATCAAAACAAATAAATACACAAACTTAAAAAAAAGAAAGAAAGAAATACACAAACATAAAAATATGGAAAATGTTAATCAAATAACCTTGTGTGCTTTTATTAACACCATAAAATACAAACTCAGGCCAAAAAATTTTTGAAACATAATGTAGGTCAGAAAGATTTACCATTTCAAAACTTGGATGCATCTGAGGCAGCTCCAAAATACATGAAGCAAACCGACAGAAATTTCAAAACAGAATTTAAAAAGAACCCATCATGGTTAGCTTTTCATATACATCTCTCTTTAGTTTATAAATCAAGAAAAACAATAAAAATCGGTACGTTAGAGAACAAACAACATAATTTGCAAATCTGAATTAATGACACAGAACAAATGGAAAATATTCTTTTCAAGGATGCCTAGAAAACTAATGCTATGATAGAAATTAGTTCCATGAAAACTGGCCAATGGCTCATGAAGCAAACCTCAAGAAATTAAAAAGTATGTATTTAAAAAATTTTTTTTTCAACGTTTATTTATTTCTGGGACAGAGAGAGACAGAGCATGAACGGGGGAGGGGCAGAGAGAGAGGGAGACACAGAATCGGAAACAGGCTCCAGGCTCCGAGCCATCAGCCCAGAGCCTGACGCGGGGCTCGAACTCACAGACCGCGAGATCGCGACCTGGCTGAAGTCAGACGCTTAACCGACTGCGCCACCCAGGCGCCCCAAAAGTATGTATTTTAAAGGTAAGCCTTTTTAAAATCCATCCGTAAGAAAATTAATTTTAAGGGGTGCCTGCGTGGCTCAGTAGGTTAAGCGTCAGACTCTTAATTTTGGCTCAGGTCATGATTTCACTGTTTGCAAGTTTGAGCCCAGCATCAGGCTCCACACTGACAGTGGTGAGCCTGCCTGGGATTCTCTGTCTCTCTCTTTCTCTCTCCCTCTCTCTCTCTCTCTCTCTCAAGACAAACAAACATTATAAAAAAGAATCTGTTTAAAAAATTAATTTTAAAATCAAATAATCAAACATCTAAAAATTTATGAATCATGGAAAAATCCTAATTAAAAATAGAAAGAACTCCAAAAACCGTATAGGATGAAGCTATTATGGATATGCACAAAAATGAACAGTGTCAAATGTTTCTATTAAGAAGACACAGTGAAAATTACACCTTAGCCATCCATGTTAAAAGATTAATAGGCAATTAACAAAGAATAGCCCAAGGAATATATATATAAAAAAAATGAAATGATAAACCTAAGATAACAATTTAACAAAATACAATATATATAATAGAAAAGACAAAGGAAGTGAATAATTGGTTCTTTGACATCTAGCGTAAATTTGACTAACATCTGTCAAAACATACTTTAACAAAAAGAAAATAATGTTCAATAAACTACTTTAATAATGAAAAAGAAAAATCCAGACCACCTGGGTGGCTTAGTCAGTTAAGCGTCTGAGTCTTGATTTAGGCTCAGTTTGTGATCTCAGTTTCTGGGATGGAGTCCCAAGTTGGGCTCTGAGCTCACAGCAGGGAGTTGCTTGGGGCTCTCTTTTCCTCTCTCTCTGCCCCTCCCCAGCTCACACTTTCTCTGTCTCTCTCAAAATAAATAACTTAAAAACAAACTAAAAGAAAAATCCACATAATGATGAATGAAGCAGACATTAAACACATCATCAAAGGATATCATGACTACTTTATCTCCATAAACAAAAAATTTGGATACCTTGCAGGAAAAATTTAATTTCACAAAATTTACTCAAAAATAAATTAAAACTCCAAAAATCTTATTAACATTAAGAAAAATAAACTTTTAAATAAAATAAACAGACAACTTTGTTGGTGGAAAAAAAACCAAATAACTGCATTTTCATACATACTATGACAAAATACAGAACTGACTCACTGTAATGAACTAGTACACTCCTGACAGCAAAGCTTAATGAGAAAAACACGAAAAAAAAAGAAAAATAACACTCTTGAACACTCATGCTAAATCCTAAAGGTATAAACAATGAACCTAATATAGAAACAAATGAAAAAGACTTGAAATGTACATATATATATTTAACATTAAACAATAAATGAACATAATTTACCATCTTAAAAGACTAGAGAAAAATAATGATTGATCCTACAGACTCAAAAAAATACGTAACATTCATTATTATAAAAAAAAAAGGATATCTATAAAAAGCTACAGCAAGCAACAAAATGGTAAAATGTGAAAACTGTGTCTTTTGAAATCAAAAACAATAATATGCACTAGTATTATTGTTTTTATTCCAGTGTTCTTAGTAACACATTAACATCAAACATTTAAAGCAGAGGAGCCAAGATGGCAGAACAGCATGGAAGTTTTTTGTGTGACTCGCGTCCATGAAATAGAGCCAGACCAACATTAAACCATCCTACACACCTAGAAAACTGATTAGAGGATTAACACAACAATCTGCACAACCTGAACCACAGAATTCAGTAGGTGCATGCCACGGAGAGGTGCACTTGGGGAGAGAGAAGCTGGCGGTGGGCACGGAGCCGCTTTTGCAGGCAGAGAGAGGACAAAGACTGGGCGGGGAGGGGGGGGGGAGAATATGGGAAAAGCACCCCTCCCCAAAAGCAGCTGGAAAGAAAGTGGAAAATCTGAAACAGCCACAGGGACTAAACTAAAAAGGGAGAAAGGAGAAAGAAAGGAGAAAGAAAGGAGAAAGAAAGGAGAAAGGAGAAAGGAGAGGGTTTAAATTCCGTTAAGACTGTAAACAAGGGGAGTGCAAAGTCTGCAACTCTGTAGCTCAATACCTAGCGGTGCTCTGGTGGGAAAGGTGAATCCCCAGGAGCAGAGTGGGGTCCAGGAGGTTTTCGGGCCACATGGGGAAAAGCGGTTCCACTGCTGGAAGGGCATTTGGTAGAGACTATTGAAGCCACCTTGTCCCGGCAGACCCCAGAAAACGGCCACACTCTCTGGTGCTGGAACAAGGTTGTTAAGGGTGAAGCCTGGTGTTGTGATTTTCCATAATCCCCAAAATGCTGCTGCTACACTATCTCACGAACTTTTTCTGGGGCGGGCAGGCACCTGACCACAGTCTCGGGGCACAGGCAGCAGCAGGGTCCAGCAAGCGTTCCTGGGTGCAGCTGACATTCGGCCATTGCTTGGTGAGATCCTCCAGCAGAGGGGCGGAACGGGTCAAAGCCACAGTCCTTCAGAAGAAAGGGGCTGGGGAACAGCCGCATCTGAGATAAAACTTGGGAGAGAGGTACTGCCAGGGCCCTGGTCACGGAGAGTGAAAAAGCAGGAAGGGGACGAGAGCTGAAGACAGAGGACGGGTGCCTGATTGCGGATGGGGAAAACAGACTGGGTAGCTGGGTGGCGCCATTTTCACCGCTCCTGCACATGCACATACACACCTATGAGCACCGCAGCAATCCACCCCAGGGCTAGCAGCACCATCTAGTGGAGAGCAGAGGCTTTACACTGAGACCTGCCCAACTGGGCCAACTTCACTCTTCAAGAACACAAGTCTCACCGCTCTCTTAGTTTATGGACTATAAAGTGCTACATAGACTGACTTCTAGGGGAAAACGAAGTAATTTCAGTCCTACTTCAATCCATTAGGAGACTGATCTATTCAATTATCTTTCTTTTTTTCTCTCCTTTACACTTCTTTTTCTTGAATATAGAAAAAGAAAAAATTCATTTTTAATTTCAGTTTTTATTAAAAATATTTTTCTTTAACTCTTATTACTATATTTTTTACTTTTGTGTATTTTTTTTCAAATTCTATTTTACTTCTATCATTTTATTTTAGTCTGCTTCAGTGTATTCACCTTTTCAATTAAATTTTCAATTTCCTTTTTTCTTTTTTCATTCTTTTCATTTTTTCTTTTTATTTTCTTTTTCTTGAATGCAGAAAGAGAAAACTTCATTTTTACTTTCAATTTCTATTAAAAGTATTTTTATTTAATTTTAATATATTTTTTGCTTTTATGTAAATTTTTTCAAATTCTATTTTACTTCCATCATTTTATTTTAGTCTACTGCAGTGTATTCACTTTTTCAAATTTTCAAACGATTTCTTTTTTTTGTTTGTTTTTTAATCTTTTTTGTCTTTTTTGCTTCTTTTCTTTTTTATTGAATACAGGAAAAGAAAAAATTATATTTACTTTTAATTTTTATTAAAAATATTTTTCTTTAATTTTTCTACTGTATTCTTTACTCTTGTGTATATTTTTTCAAATTCTATTTTACCCCCATCATCTCATTTTAGTCTACCTCAGTGTATACATTTTTTCAAATTCTCAAACGATTTTCCTTTTTTTCTCCCCCCCCCCCTTTTTTTCTCTGTCACAACACTTTCTACACTCAGACAAAAACACACCTAGGATCTAGCATCATCTATTCAATTTGTGTACGTGTGTGTTTAATTTTTAATTTTAATATTTTTTTAATTTTAATTTTTTTTATTTCAATTTTTCTACGTCACTAATTCCTTGCCTCCCTTCAAAATGACAAAATGAAGGAATTCACACCAAAAAAAGAGCACAAAGAAACGACAGCCAGGGATTTAACCAGCACAGATACAAGCAAGATGTCTGAACCAGAATTTAGAATCATGATAATAAGAATACTAGCTGGAGTCAGAAATAGATTAGAATCCTCTTCTGTAGAGACAAAATAACTAAAAAATAGGTCAGAATGAAATTGAAAATGCTATAACTGAGCTGCAATCATGGATGGATGCTGCGGCAGCAAGGATGGATGAGGCAGAACAGAGAATCAGCAACATAGAGGACACACTTATAGAGAATAATGAAGCAGAAAAAAAGAGGGAGATTAAGGCAAAAGAGCACGGTTTAAGAATTAGAGAAATCAGTGACTCATTAAAAAGGAACAACATCAGAATCATAGGGGACCCAGAAGAGGAAGAGAGAGAAATGTGGGTAGAAGGGTTATGTGAGCAAATCATAGCAGAAAACTTTCCTAACCTGGGGAAAGACACAGACATCAAAATCCAGTTAGCACGGAGGACCCCCATTAGATTCAACAAAAAACGACCATCAGCAAGGCATATCATAGTCAAATTCACAAAATACTCAGGCAAGGAGAGAATCATGAAAACAGCAAGGGAAAAAAGTCCCTAACCTACAAGGGAAGACAGATCAGGTTTGCAGCAGACCTACCCACAGAAACTTGGCAGGCCAGAAAGGAGTGGTGGGATATATTCAGTGTGCTGAATCAGAAAAATAGGCAGCCAAGAATTCTTTATGCAGCACAGTTGTCATTCAAAATAGAAGGAGAGATAAAAGTTTCCCAGACAAACAAAAATTAAAGGAGTTTGTGAGTACTACACCAGCCCTGCAAGAAATTTTAAGGAGGACTCTCTGAGGGGAAAAAAGATGAAAAAAAAAAAATGTATGTATGTGTGTGTATACACACACACACAAACATATATATGTAAATATATATGTAAAATATATATGTATATATAGGTATATTACATATGTATATATGTAAATATATATGTGTGTGTGTATATATACACACTTATATATACACACACACACATATATATGTAAAATACCAAAAGCAACAAGGATTAGAAAGGACCAGGAAACACCACCAGAAACTCCAACTCAATAGGCATCGTAATACTCATGATGCTCTATAAGCATCAGTACTCATTCTAAATGTCAATGGACTCAATACTCCAATCAAAAGACATAGGGTAACAGAATGAATAAGAAAACAAGATCCATCTATATGCTGTTTATAAGAGACCCACTTTACACCTAAAGACACCTTCAGATTGAAAGTAAGGGGATGGAGAACCATCTATCATGCTAATGGTCAACAAAAGAAAGCAGGAGTAGCCATACTTATATCAGACAATCTAGACTTTAAAATAAAGACTGTATCAAGAGATGGAGAGAGCCATCACATCATAATCAAGGGGTCTATAGACCAAGAAGACCTAACAATTATAAACATTTATGTGCCAAATGCGAAAGCACCCAAGTATATACATCAATTAATCACAAACATAAAGAAACTCTTCGATAGTAATACCATAATTGTAGGAGACTTCAACACCCCACTCACAGCAATGGACAGATCATCTAATCAAAAAAACAACAAAGAAACAATGGCTTTGAATGACACACTGGACCAGATGGACTTAACAGATATATTCAGAACATTTCATTCTAAAGGAGCAGAATATACATTCTTCTCCAGTGCACATGGAATGTTCTCCAGAAGAGACCATACACTGGGACACAAATCAGCCCTAAGTAAGTACAAAAAGATAGAGATCATAATGTGCATATTTTCAGACCACAAAGCTATGAATCTCAAAATCAACCACAAGAAAAAATTTGAAAGGTAACAAATACTTGGAGACTGAAGAACATCCTATTAATGAATGGGCTGGGGCAACTGGGTGGCTCAGTCGGTTGGGCGTCCGACTTCGGCTCAGGTCATGATCTCGCAGCTCGTGAGTTTGAGCCCTGCATCAGGCTCTGTGCTGACAGCTCAGAGCCTGGAGCCTGTTTCAGATTCTGTGTCTCCCTCTCTCTCTGACCTTCCCCCATTCATGTCCTGTCTCTCTCTGTCTCAAAAATGAATAAACGTTTAAAAAAAAATTAAAAAAAAAAAAGAATGAATGGGCTAACCAAAAAGTTAAAGAGGAAATTAAAAAGTATAGGGAAGTCAATGAAAATGATAGCACCACAACCCAAAAGCTCTGGGACATAGCAAAGGCAGCCATAAGAGGAAAGTGTATAGCAATCCAGGCCTTCCTAAAGAAGGAAGAAAAATCTTAGAAACACAACCGAACCTTACGCCTTAAGGAGCTGGAAAAAAAACAGCAAAGAAAACCCCAAGTCAGCCGAAGACAGGAAATAATAAAAATTAGAGCAGAAATTAATGCTATCGAAACCAAAAAAACAGTAGAACAGATTAATGAAACCAGAAGCTGGTTCCTTGAAAGAATTAACTAAATTGATAAACCACTACCCAGATTGATCAAAAAGAAAAAGGAAAGGTTCCAAATAAATAAAATCAAGAATGAAAGAGGAGAGACCACAACCAACACAGCAAAAAGAAAAACAATAATAAGAGAATATTATGCACAATTAATGCCAAAAAAATTGGCAATCTGGAAGAAATGGACAAATTCCTAGAAAGATATACACTACCAAAACTGAAACAGGAAGAAACAGAAATGTGAACAGACCCATAACCAGTAAGGAAATCGAATTAGTAATCAAAAATCTGCCAAAAAACAAGAGTCCAGGGCCAAATGGCTTTCCAGGGGAATTCTACCAAACATTTAAGCAAGAGTTGACACCTATTCTCTTGAAGGTGTTCCAAAAAATAGAAATGGAAGGAAAACTTCCAAACTCTTTCTATGAAGCCAGCATTACCTTGATTCCAAAACCAGACAGAGACCCCACAAAAAGGAGAACTATAGATCAATTTTCCTGATGAACATGGATTCCAAAAATCCTCAACAGGATATTAGCCAACTGGATCCAACAATACATTAAAAAAAGTATTCACCACGACCAAGTTGGATTTATACCTGGGATGCATGGCTGGTTCAATATCCACAAAACAATTAACATGATTCATCACATCAATAAAAGAAAGGACAAGAACCATATGATCCTCTCAATAGGTGCAGACAAAGCATTTGACAAAATACAGCATCCTTTCTTGATAAAAACCCTCAAGAAGATAGGGATAGAAGGTGCATACCTCGAGATCATAACAGCCATATATGAACGACCCAATGCTAATATCCTCCTCAATGGGGAAAAACTGAGAAGCTTTCCCCCTAAGGTCAGGAACAAAACAGGGATGTCCACTCTCGTCACTGTTATTCAACATAGTATTTGGAAGTCTTAGCCTCTGCATTCAGACAACACAAAGAAATAAAAGGCATCCAAATCGGCCAGGAGGAGGTCAAACTTTCACTCTTTGCAGATGACATGATACTCTATATGGAAAACCCAAAAGATTCCACAAAAAACTTCTAGAATTGATTCATGAATTCAGCAAAGTTGCAGGATATAAAATCAATGCACAGAAATCAGTTGCATTCCTATACTCCAACAATGAAGCGACAGAAAGAGAAATCAAGGAATCGATCCCATTTGCAGTTGCACAAAAAACCATAAAATACCTAGGAATAAATCTAAACAAAGAGGTGAAAAATCTATACACTGAAAACTATAGAAAGCTGATGAAAGAAATTGAATAAGACACAAAAAAATGGAAAGAGATTCCCTGCTCCTGGACAGGAAGAACAAATATTGTTAAAATGTCGATACTACCCAGAGCAATCTACATATTCAATGTGATCCCTATCAAAGTAACACCAGCATTCTTCACAGAGCTAGAACAAATAATCCTAAAATTTGTCTGGAACCAGAAAAGACCCCAAATAGCCAAAGAAATCTTGAAAAAGAACACCAAAGCAGGAGGCATCACAATCCCAGACTTCAAGCTATACTACAAAGCTGTAATCATCAAGACAGTATGGTACTGGCACAAGAACAGACACTCAGATCAGTGGAACAGAATAGAGAACCCAGAAATGGACCCACAAACGTATGGCCAACTAATCTCTGACAAAGCAGGAAAGAATATCCAATGGATTAAAGACAGTCTCTTCAGCAAGTCGTGCTGGGAAAACTGGACAGCGACATGCAGAAGAATGAACCCGGACTACTTTCTTACACCAGACACAAAAATAAACTCAAAATGGATGAAAGACCTCAGTGTAAGACAGGAAGCCATCAAAATCCTCGAGGAGAAAGCAGGCAAAAACCTCTTTGATCTTGCCCGCAGCAACTTCTTACTCAACACATCTCTGGAGACAAGGGAAACAAAAAAAAAATAAACTACTGGGATCTCATCAAAATAAAAAGCTTCTGCACAGGGAAGGAAACCATCAGCAAAACTAAAAGGCAACCTACAGAATGGGAGAAGATATTGTCAAATGATTATCAGATAAAGGATTAGTATCCAAAATCTATAAAGAACTTATCAAACTCAACACCCAAAAAACAAACAATCCAGTGAAGAAATAGGCAAAAGACATGACTAGACAATTCTCTAAAGAAGACATCCAGATGGCCAACCGACACATGAAAAAATGCTCAACATCACTCATCATCAGGGAAATACCAATCAAAACCACAACGAGATACCACCTTACACCTGTCAGAATGGCTCCCATTAACAACTCAGGCAACAACAGATGTTGGCGAGAATGTGGAGAAAGAGGATCTCTTTTGCATCGTTGATGGCAATGCAAGCTGGTGCAGCCACTCTGGAAAACAGCATGGTGGTTCCTCAAAAAACTAAAAATAGGACTACTCTATGACTCAGCAATTTCACCACTAGGCATTTATCCACAGGATACAGGTGTGCTATTTTGAACGGACACATGCACCTCCATGTTTATAGCAGCACTATCAACAAGAGCCAAAGTATGGAAAGAGCCCAAATGTCCATTTATGGATGAATGGATAAAAAAGATATATATACAATGGAGTATTACTCAGCAATCAAAAAGAAGGAAATCTTGCCATTTGCAACTATGTGGATGGAACTGGAGGGTATTATGCTAAGTGAAATTAGTCAGAGAAAGACAAAAATCATATGACTTCACTCAGATGAGGACTTTAAGAGACAAAACAGATGAACATAAGGGAAGGGAAACAAAAGTAATATAAAAACAGGGAGGGGGAACAAAACAGAAGAGACTCATAAATATGGAGAACAAACTGAGGGTTGCTGGAGGGGTAGTGTGAGGGGGGATGGGCTAAATGGGCAAGGGGCACTAAGGAATCTACTCCTGAAATCATTGTTGCACTATATGCTAACTAATTTGGATGTAAATTTTAAAAAATAAAAAATTAAATTAAAAAAAAAGATCAAACATTTAAAAATTATAAAATCAGGGGTGCCTGGGTGGATGAGTCCATTAAACATCCAACTTGGCTCAAGTCATGATCTTATAGTGGGTGAAATCCACATTGGGCTCTCTGCTGTCAACATAGAGCCCGTTTCAGCAATTCTGTCTCCCTCTCTCTCTGCCCCTCCCCTGAATTGCTTACTCTATCTCTCAAAAATAAATAAACATTAAAAAAAAACCCGAAATTTAAAAAATTATAAAATCATTAAAAGATAACAAAAAATAGAAAGGAGGAAATAAAATAGGATTTATCCCATGTGATAGTATTGTCTGTGCAGAAGCCCAAAGAATCTAACAACAAACTAGAATAAGCAATTATAACAACAATGTTGAAATTAAAATGAATATACAAGGTATTTTCAATAACTAACATTCAATTAGAAGAAAGTTATTGAAAATAAACATCTGGGGAGGAGGAAATAAGGAAGTATTAGCCCAAAGGTACAAAGTTCCAGTTCCGGGAAATGAGTAAGTCCTAGATATGTACTGTATCATATACTTAAAAACTTGCTAAGAGGATAGATCTTATGTCAAGTGTTTTTCTTATATACACACACAAATAATAATAATAGTAATAGTAATAAGAATAATAAAAAAATATTAAGGGTAGGAGGAAACCTCGAGTTGACGGATGTGTTTATGGCATAATCTAGAGATAGTTTCACAGGTGTATACTTATTTCCAAATTCATCGAGTACAGGTTTATACAGGTTTTACATGTCACTCATACCTCAATAGGTGGCTTTAAAAAACTGAGTTACTGTGAGAGTCCACATTCAGTATTTGACTAACCCTCTCAAAGATAACAACTGAAAATACTGTTGACATTTTGTTTGAAAAGACAATTTGAAAGTACTGGAGAGTTAACCGAAAGCAAAGAGACTAGAGAGAATTGTCCTTTGAAGGAAGTGAAGCACCCTAAGTGAGATGAAGTTTTATGTAAACATGGGCTCTACTCCTAAAGACACCCACCAGTTCTCATGTTGCAGAGGTCAGAATGCAAGTTTGAGATGTCAGCACACAGACCTGGATTAGCAAGTGAGCAAGATGGCAGAAAGGCTATAAGGGCAGCAGGGCACTCTAAAATCTGCATATGCACAGGGAAGATTCCTAGGGGCTGACTGGAAAACCTCAAGTGGCAAGCTGAAAGAAGTCACATGGATGCCAACTTCTCCTCACAGAGGACAGGGTTTGGAGCAGGAGTTTACCAAGTCAGAGGAGTTTGGTAAACACTTCAGGTTGCCCAGAGATTCACCCTAGGAGGTCAATGTGTGATCCATTGTCAATGTATGATCCAAGAAAAAGCTCAATAGGAAGGGAATCTGAGATAACCCAGATGACAAAATTAGCAGGAAAAGAAATTCTATGACACTAAAACAGTTCTGTATTCAAAGGCTCAATGGGAAAAAAAATTGGTCATAAAGATTAAACTTATAAAGGAATCTCAACAGACAACAGGAAATAAGGAAAATAAACCAAATGGAAATTCTAGAAATGAAAAGTACAATAACTGAGAATGAAAATTTCACTGGAGAAGTTTAATAGAAGATTCTGCAGGGCAGTAGAAAAGATCAATAAACTTGAGGTTCAGTCATTTGAAATTATCCAACTTGAAGGGCACAGAAAAAAACAGAATGAAACAAATTAACAAAGCCTCAATGGAACTCTGGAACAATATTAAAAGGTATTATCATACATGAAGCTTAGGGGGCCACAGGTGGTGAGAGAGGGGGTAGGGCAGAAAAGTACTAGAAGAAAAAGAGAACAATAATTTTCACAACTTCATGAAAAACACAATGATGTAAATGTAAAAAGGAAAATACAGAGAAACACTTACCTAGACATATCATAATCAAACTGATGAAAATCAAATATAAGTAGTGCTGAAATAATTTTCTAAATGGAGCCCCTGCCAACCAGGGTGTCACTGCAGCAAACCAAACCTCAGGTAACTTGAGTGTCCCCATAAACTCGCCGTTTGACCAGAAATGCAGAACATCCAGTCAGCCAATGCCTCCAAACACCAAGCCAAGAAGCTCTGGGCCTTCTCACCCAAACAAGGTGACCAGGGCCCCAGCCAATCAGACACCTTCTATTTGTGTCCTCCTTGTTCTTTACTCTTTGCCCTATGAAATCTTCCCATCTTCTGACCTGTTCTGCAGTTCTTTGAGAGGCCATTTCCTTCCTGAAGTGTTAACTAAAGTATGTTTTGTATCGCATCAATCATCTTCTTTAATCATTTTTTTTAACAGTTTGTGGCAATGAAGGATGGGATCTGAACTTGACTACTAACAGTCTATGGGACAAAAAGCCACACAGGTGAGGTGCCAGCTGAATGGTGTGAGTTCACGATTTCTCTACTTGATACCAAGGGCCATGGGTAAGTCACACGGGAATGTGAGCTCTGCTCTCTTGCATGCAGCTCTCCAATCCAAGTAAACTTTATATTTAAATATATCAATTTATTTACATATGTATTATTTATATATTGATATTAATATGGTTTAATTATAAGTATTTAAATATATAAAATATGTATCTTTCCAATTTACATATTTACATAAATATATAGTACAAATGCATAATAAATGTGTAAATATCTAAATAATATATAAATAAATACATATAACATATAAAACACAGATATATATTAAATGTTATTAAAATAAGCATATGAAAAGACATTATATATAAATTTATATTAAATATATAAACATCTAGTTCCTGGAAAGGCTCTGAGACCCTGAAAGGTTCCAGGGTAGCTACAGTGTCAGTTCACAAGAGGGAGCAGCCATTAGTAAACTCACAAAGTCTCCAGGTAAGTCCACAGCACAAAGTGCTGGGGGAACTTGGGAAATAAGACAAGAAATTCGGAAACTTTTGATCAATGGCACTACAAACCTAGGTAGGCACAAGTTGGACTATTAAAAGCCATTAGGGCATCTACCACTGTAATGTCCTCGTGAAAGAAATAACTGCGCTGTGGCTAACAGGAACCTCAGAAACCAAAGCCACAAAATTGGTGGGCATGGGTTAAGCACTTAGAAGTCGTCAGAGAGCTCATCACCTAACTCTAAGACCTCAGGGCGAGGGTAAGTCAGTCATGGAAGGGGTTAGATTGACATTAGGTCACCCACCAACCTCAAGAAAACTTCTGTGCAACAAGGTACACTGTAACACACCACAAAACCCCCAATTCACACCCCTGTTTAGTATCTATTTGGCTTCAAGAGATCCAAGGCCCAGGTAAACAACCGTGATCTTCCAGTTTCAAAGAAATGGGCACGTCACCTTCCGGCTCAAACACTTACTTTGTGTCTAAGAACTGTGGTCCCAGAAGCTCTAGATGTCTACAAAAATGGCAAAATCTTAATAAGACAACCTAGTACTACAAAGGCCATTATGAGGAATTTCCCAATTCGACAAGATTGTTCATTTAAGAAGTGTACCTGAGGGGCGCCTGGGTGGCTCAGTCGATAAAGCGTCCGACTTCGGCTCAGGTCATGATCTCGCAGTTATCAAGTTCGAGCCCCACGTCAGGCTCTGTGCTGACAGCTCAGAGGCTAGAGCCTCCTTCAGATTCTGTGCCTCCCTCTCTCTCTGCTCCTCTCCTAGCTGTGTTCTGTCTCTCTCGCTCTCTCAAAAATAATTAACACTAAAAACATGTTAAAAAAAAAAAAGTGCACCTGAAAGCAAGTGTTCCCAAATCAAACAAAGAAAACGGGGTACCTATTTTTTTTTTTAATTTATTTTTGGGACAGAGAGAGAGACAGAGCATGAACGGGGGAGGGGCAGAGAGAGAGGGAGACACAGAATCGGAAGCAGGCTCCGGGCTCCGAGCCATCAGCTCAGAGCCTGACGCGGGGCTCGAACTCATGGATCGCGAGATCATGACCTGGCTGAAGTCGGACGCTTAACCGACTGTGCCACCCAGGCGCCCCAACGGGGTACCTATTTTAACTGGTGTGCAGAAGCTACAAAAAGGCTTCAAAATTTCAAAACAGCATAACTGTTTCAGCTTAACTGAAAGATTGCAAAAAGTTAATGAAAAAGTAAAGACACAAGAGGTACCTCAAACAAGAATGTAAACTGACGTGACTCCTACTACTCCCCTCTATCCTCCTGTGCCTGAGAATTCAGAGTCTACTAATCCTTTGTCAGAATGGCCTTTCTGCTCTGAAGAGACCACAGGATCATAAACAAAAGTCCACCACATTAGTGGTCTTATCACTGCAATAGCTCCAAGGCCAGTAAACTCAAACACCTGGGTATCTCCTGCTGTAACCTCCTACACGTCCATAATCAAAACACTGGCCCAGAAATCAGTGTCTCATTTGTAATCAACTGGGACACTAGAAAAAAGATTGTCCTCAAAGGTTTTGTGCATATCTTCTGACACCAACTTGGATGTTCCCATAGCTACCATCAAAGAAGGGTCCCCATACAGGCCCCTCCCAGGGTTGATGGGACTCCAGTGTATTCTCCAGTAAACTGATGCCAGTTATTCCCTTAAAGAGCCAGGGGGAAACTAAAATCAAAAGTTAATAAAATGTCAAGGCACCTGGTTGGCTCAGCTCATAGAGCATGTGACTCTTGATCTTGGGATGGCTGAGTTCAAGACCCAGGTTGGGTATAGAGCTTACTTTAAAAAAAAAAAAAAAAAGTCACAGGGGCACCTGGGTGGCTAGTCAGTTGAGCATCTGACTTCAGCTCAGGTCATGATCTCATAGCTTGTGAGTTCAAGCCCCACATCAGGGCTGACAGCTCAGAGCCTAGAGCCTGCTTCAGATTCTGTTTCTCCCTCTCTCTCTGCCTCTGCCCCAGTCAATCAATCTCTCTCTCTCTCTCTCTCTCAAAGTAAATAATCAATTTTTAAAAAGTCACAATACCTTAAAAACATTTAATGAAAAGTCTGGCCAAATTTTGGTAGATACAAGGGTTACACTGTCTACTTTAAACCCCACTCACTCCAGAGGCTGCAGACAGGATCCTAGAAAAAAACTTGAAAAAGCTGGTAAGGGTGAGAATTCTCACCAGAGTTCGCTCTCCCAGATGTCTGTATTTCCCAGTAGCGAGAAGGTAAAATTTTACATTTACATCCCTTACTTACCAAATCCAGATCCCTGTAAGTTGGTTTTGGAGTACTCACTGCTTGTTGATCCTTTCTACTGCCTTCTCATTTGTCCCATGTTGTGTCCTGCCGACTTGGCATGGTCTTCCACTTGCCTGAGACATGCAGACTATCAGTTCTTACAAATGTGTGCGGTTCAACCATCAGGTTGGGAGCCCCAAAATAATGACTGAATGCATGAATCAGTTAATTCATTTATTAAAGCATGACAAGCTGCTTCTAACTATTGCATAATTGATACTTTCAAAAAGAGATGATTCTAAGTTACTGTCGAGCTTTTAAAAATTGAAATAAAGAAGGAACATGTAAAGAAATACATGAAGGATTTGCAATCTTTGAGTAAAAATCTGTTGTGCTTTCTTTATTTATTGCTCAAAGCCTTAAGGTGTTTGAAGAATAAATGAACTGCTTCTTTAAAAGTGTGAAATAAGTGTAACAAGAGCTAGGAGGTCACAGGCTTTGGGTCCTGTCGTTAGTCTTTCATTTCATAGATACTTTTGGATCTTGTTAAAAGGTTTTTTTTTATACAGAAACTCCATATTGGCACAAAACAATCTTATTATCACACTCTTTTTCAACTGAACCAACAGAAAAGTAGCATCAATCTTAAAACACTGAAGCCAGTAGTCCTTGGGCCTGACTGCATACTTCTATATGTTACAAGTGGGAAGACAAGACTGGGAAAGAGGAAGAAGAGACTCAAAGGGAGAAATTAAGTGCAACAGTTTGAAGAAATGATAAGGTAATTCAAACTTAGCTAGCATAGGTTTTACGTGCTCAAAAATATAATATTATATATTGTATATATAGATATAAAGCACGTATATACTAAACTCAGATTTATTTTATATATAATCATTTTCAAGTAAGATACTGGTGAACTGTATCCATATGCATTGAAGAAGAAGCAAGAAAGCATTGGTGAAAAAATACTGTATTATAAGAAAAACAGCATGGGCTTTAGCCATGGGTCTACCTAGGGTCTATATATTAGAAGTACATTTGGTGGGAAATAAGAAAATACCCATAAATTAATGGTGGGCTGCAAGTGATAATGGGATAATCAATAAAAAGATTTAATCATCTAGCCTACAAAAAAATATGGAGGTAGGCAATCTTTGATGGTAAGATATAAAGATAGAGAGACCTTCTATGGATGGTAGGATATAAAGATAGAGAGAAGGTCTCTAGAGAGAGGTCTCTAGAGAGAGACCTTCTATCTTTATGTCCTACCATCCTTTCAAGAATTTGCTTCTCCCATCATAGTTGTAAAGTAGCTGCTAAGTCCCAGGAATTGAGCCCATGTTCACTACAAAATATAAGAGGGAATGGGAAGGCATCAGATGCGTATGTTCCTCTCAGTAATTTTCAGAACTCCCAAAGAGAGTTCTGCTGAAGTTTCATTGGCATCAAGTGTCATATGCCCACTCCTGGCTGCTGCAGGGACTGGGTATCAAGCTGTATTAGACTTTCACGTAGAGGCAGAAAGGACTGAGGTAATCAGGGATAAGTCATTTGGTTTTCTGACCAAGTGTCAGCTACAAGTAGAACACCTTCACCTTCACTATGGATCCATTAACATCCCAAACCTCTATCTCCACACATGGAAAGTATCTTCCTCTCCACTGTGTTGGGACACTTAAATAATAAAATACATGAAAGCATTTAGAATAATGTTTGGGACATTCAACACTCAAGACATAGAACTGTTCCCTCTTTTCAGGACTAAAGTTCCTCCTGTTACTTATTAGCACAGTAATAGACTTATTTATTAGAATTTCTTCTTTTTCTAACTTAAAAAATAAAGAACCACTTCACATATCATTACAGTTTGAAACCCAAACTAAATGAACCCCACTGGACAATTACAGCTCAGACTCTTGTGTGTCTGGAGTGGGTACAGCTACTTTCATAATGTGGCCTTGAACAGGTTTACTACACATTTTTTCTTTTAATTTTTCTTTTTCACATTTTTTTTATTTTTCATTCCTGCCCCTCAATACCCCCTCAAATCTCAATACCCCATTATTAGGACCAAATTTAAGCACGCATCTATTGATTAGGACTCCCAACTATATGTGACAGAAAGGAATCCAATTTAAACTGGCTTAAATAATTTAAGGTTAAAAAAAAAAAAGGCTTAATGACTCATGCAACTGAAAATTCCAAGGGGATATCACCTTCAAATAACGTGGTGTAATCTATCTCCTGTGTCTATGTCTCTGTTACTAGTCTCAACAGCCTCTCAAAGAAATGGCAAAGTGGCTCCTAGCATCTCTAGGTCTGCATCCCAGCGACACACGAAGCCCACAAAATGAGAAAGCATCTGATTCCCAATATTCCAGCACAACTTTCATAATTATACTGACTCAGGACATACATTTTTGGGTTAAGATCACAGACTCTACAACCTGTGGTTTATGTCATGACTCAGGGCTTAGTACTTGTGTCTCTCTGATCAATTTGTTTAACTTCTGTGAGCTTTAATCTTGTCCCCTGTAAAACAGTACTTACTTCCTGAATCAACTGGGGGACAAATGATTTGGATTATTTGTGGGATTAAATTAGTTAATATATCGGGGGCACCTGGGGGGCTCAGTCAGTTAAGCGTCCAACTTCAGCTCAGATCGTGATCTTGAGATTCATGAGTTCGAGCCCTGCATCAGTCTCTGTGCTGACTGTCCGAGCCTGGAGCCTGCTTCAGATTCAGTGTCTCCCTCTCTCTGCCCTCCCCTGCTTGCACTCTGTCTCTCTTTTTCTCAAAATAAATAAAAACATTTAAAAAACTAGTTAATAAATCTAAAGTACTTACAGTAGTGTTATCTAAGTATTAGTTTCTGATGTTGTCTCTAAAACAGTTTGTATCTCTAGAAGAATGAGAGTAAAATACATTGAGTGCCATATCTACCCTGGGGTAGATGTGGTTTACTATAGTCAAAAAAGTTTCTATGTGGCCTTGAAAAAACTCATAGATCTCTGCAATAATTTCAGTAACTGTTCTTCAAAACAAAGCCAAATTTTGTACTTCAAAGAGGGCTTTGGCAAGTGCATACATATCTACTTCTATATTAATGTATTAAAGGGTACCATTAGGGGTCATTAGCCATTAAACAGAAACAAGAAGGAGCCATTTTAGACTCTTGAGCAAAGACAATCCAGAAAAACATGATTTCAAGTTCATGAAGAACATTGGATTCCTTTGACTAATTCTACAGAATTTATGATCATAGCCATAAGTCACATTCTATATCAGAACCACGAAAGATAGTGCTCCTTTCATTCAGACATATTTCAGAAATGGCTTCATTACTATTTCCTAATACAACAAGAATCTGTATTTGCAGTGTTGATCCTTGGACATTAGTAGCAATGGACTCAAGTTGCATGTTTTCTAAAGAGGCAGTCAGTAATTCCTCAAATCTGCATCTGTCTCCCAGCTGCTTCCCCAACCACACTAAACACACACACACACACACACACACACACACACACACAAGCACACACACCAGCAAGCACGGAGGACAAAAATGTTTTTCGGGTTTTTTTCTAAATAATATATGTAGGTTATGCATATGTGATTTATAGTAAATACTCAATAACTACTTAAGCCGAATGATCTTGTTTACTGGATGGACTCTATAGTCTGTAATCTTTGTAAATGGTGAATATGTTAAACGGAGTTTTATATTAGGGTTTCACTGGGTGCTCATGTTTGGCTGGGGGGTATCATATATAGAGATGCTCTGTGTGTAGTACATGGTGTGGGCTGGCAGTATTGTTCTTAAGGTAGAAGACTGTGTGTTACGGTAAGTTATCTGAAAAGTGGAGGTATGGTATGTGAGTAGTGTTTGTGCATGGGGGTGATAGTAAAAAAAAAAAAAAATTAATGGAGTACAACCTATTGGCTGCCCAATCAGAATGAACCAATGAGAAAATGAAGGAACAAAAGCCATAAACAATCTATGCAGCAGTTTAGTATCAATCATGTATATTCTTGCACATATCTCATGTTAGGCCTACAATAAGAATTCAGTTTACTGGCATTCAATAAATTGGCATTTATTGAGGGTCTCCCACATGTTGGGCCCCATTTTGATACTAGGTTATGGGAAAACAAGCATCTGCTTTGGGGTGTACAGTCCCATATGGCTTACAAAGATGTATGCCCCAATCTGTTCTCCCCTCTCCTTGGCAAAAAGTCAGGTCAGCGTGTGATCCCATAACTCACAGGCAAGTCCCGCAGTTAATAAGTTTAGACACATAGGATTATTTACTTTTTGTTCATTTGTCTTTGCTTGCATCTCCAAATTGTCTAACATATTGTTATTTTCAGTTTATTTCCGTCTCTTCCCTTTAGGATACAGTAAGGTGTACTTAGAGAAATATACATGTAAATGAAAAAATAAGAAGCCTTACAATCAGATTTCACCCTCCTTTCTCAACTGGAGCTATGCTTCTATATTCGGCCAAGTTTTATCAAAAATGGTAAGTTTGGGTTGTTATTTAAGTTTTATGAGGATGGAAATCCTTCCCTGTTTTT
This sequence comes from Felis catus, assembly GCF_018350175.1. Lineage (NCBI taxonomy): Eukaryota > Metazoa > Chordata > Mammalia > Carnivora > Felidae > Felis > Felis catus. Next base: position 98,117,725 of record NC_058368.1, on the reverse strand, counting down.
TAGATTTTATATTGAAGAGTTTGGTTTCAGGAAGGGAGCTAATCACACCTAAGGCTTTCAAAGAACAGAGAAATTTTTAAGTACTTTGGAACTCCTACTCAACATGCAGTCAACACAATTTGACCCTGAGGACACAGTCTTCTTCAAGAGTGTGTATGATAACAGAACCATTTTAAGGATCTAGTGTTTATAGCTGTTTGTAGTCAGAATACCATCACTTCCCTTTCCTCTGGCAAAAAAATTAGGGAACTTCAGTAGCATTCATTTGACTTCTTGAGTATATCACAAGCTGTGGTTTTGAGAGCAATGAGTAGCCCATCTATAGGTTTTCATCCCTGCATGGAGTTTTTTGGTTTGTTTCCCCACAACAGCATTCTGAACAGGCTCTCTTATTTTTACAACCAAATGTCCAACTAAACTGTGTGAAATAAATTCTGAGTATGTGAGAAAGTCAAAAGTAGGGTGTTGGCTTAATCACGAGATGGATCAGAAAATACTTCAGAGTAAGGGAAAGACATGAAGTTGACCACAAAGCAGGGAAGAATTCACACAAGTGAAACATGTAAGGGAAGAGACTCCTATAGAGTAAACAGCACATGAAATGTGTAAAGGTAAAATGCTAAAGCTATGTGAAGAGAGTAGCAAAGTGTGGCCCAATTTCATCAGCAGTTGCTGAAGAACTAATGGATAAACTAAGCACAAAAGGACAAACCCATCAAACTGGCAAACCCATCAAAGGGCACCAAAGACTGTGAGCCATTTTAGGCTCGTGGGCAGGGAGAGAATCTTAGCAAAGGTGCTTTAGTCCAGGAGACCCTGCAAGATAAATCAGAGGTAATGAAGCAGAAAACAGGAGCTTCCTTAAGAAACAAACTAGGTAATAATGACATCAAGCCCTTGATGAATTCAACAAAACCTGAAATCAAATGCTGATCTCACTGTAGTTCATCAAGGCAACAGTGACAGTGCTGACTGTAGCTTTTATTCTGCAAATGTGGCAAAATACCTCAGTTGTGAAATCTTTTCTTCAACCACATTTTTTTTTTCAAATAATGATTGGCTTCAGTTTATCTTTCAATTGGGTGGTTGTCTCTCCCCTTTCATCTTACCACAAGCTCAAAACCAAATAGGTTATAATGATAGCTTCACAGCAATGGTGGAGAGGAAGTACATTCTGTAAATGGGAGAATTTCACAGATCCTGGAGCCCTTGGTCTTTGATGGGGTATCAGGCAACAATGGGGATAAAACTTTGTAAGCAATGGCAATCAGATTTCTCTGTAACAAAACAGAGCAAATCTTGTATATTTTTCTAGTAGACATTGGGTCCCAAGGCAGATATTCAACTCAAGTTATCAGAAAAAGAAATATCTTAGAAAGATATGTGAAATTTCATGGAAGTCTGAAAAAAGTAATAAGGTACCACCAGTTCACAAAAGCTAAAAGTTCTTTTAATTTCCTCCAGGGCTATCTGATTCTGCATCTCTGTTTTCCTCTGAGCAGCTATTATCTCCTCACTGTCTATGCACTTTCTTCCTAGGCTCCCGTGGGGTGCTTCTGCCCCTTTCCAACACTATATGAGACATAACTTTAGTTTTCCATTTTGCTGAATTTGGTCAGGTGGCATGGACCTTTTTGATTCCAGTGCCTACTACCTTCTATTCCTTCTTATCTCATTTTTTAAAATTATTTATTTCAAAAATCTCATTTTAAAAATAATAGCTCTAGGATTGCCTGGGTGGCTCAAATGGTTAAGCGTCCGACTTCAGCTCGGGTCATGATCTCACAGTCGTGAATTCAAGCCCTGCTTTGAGCTCTGTGCTGACAGCTCAGAGCCTGGAACCTGCTTGGAATTCTGGGTCTCCCTCTCTCTGCCCCTCCTCAACTCACACTCTGTCTCTGTCAAAAATAAATAAACATTAAAAAATTAAAAAAATAATAATATCTCTAGAAGTAATTTTTTCTCACTGTGGAAAAGAAAATCACATAGGATAGACACATCAGAGGAAAAAGGGACAAAGTCACCTGAAATGATGAGGTAATTCACGTTAAACAATTTGATGGCAGTACTAGGAGTTTGCGAGGGCCTGCCATAACAACACAGTACAGACCAGGTGACTTGAAGAGCAGAAATTCGTTTCTCAGGGTTCTGGAAGCTGAATTCCGAGATCAAGATATTGGTAGGTTAGGTTTCTTCCAAGGCCTCTGAGGCTTGCAGATGGCTACCCCCTTGCTGGGGCTTCACATGGCCCTTTGTGCACACAAACCCCTGATATCATCTTCTCTTCTTGGATCAGGGCCCGACACTTGTGAGCTCATTTAACCTTACTCACCTCCCTAAAGACTCTATTACCAAACACAGTCACACGGGAGTTAGGGCTTCCCCTGTGAATTTTGGGAAGTTAAATTTAAGCCATAATAATGACCATGTTTTATTTTTTATTTATTTTTATATATTTGTTTTGGGAGAGAGCAAGTAGGAGAGAGGCAGAGAAAGAGGGAGAGAGAGAGAACACAGGGCATTGAGCACTATGTGGGGCTCAGTCCCACAAATTGTGGGATCATGACCTGAGCTGAGATCAAGAGTCAGACACCCAAATGACTGAGCCACCCAGGCACTCCATAGTGACCATATTTTAAAACATCTCCCCTTTCTCACATGTACACACATTTTTACACATACATAGGTATAACTTTTGTATGAATTGAATCCTATATCATGTCCTTTATTTAATCTGGGAACTTCCTGTTTCTTATAGTCTTATTTTGGCCTCTCCCTTCTTTCCTTTGCCTGAACAACACATATCAAATAACCAACACAAATAACCCTATGTGTTTATTTCCATATTATTCTATGCATAGAAAATAAAATCAAAGGGCTCTTTGACACTTTATTTTTAATGTGATCATGTTTTATATACATTTCTGCAATTTCCATTCCTTAGATAACAATACATCATGGAAATTTATGCTGGTCAATGGGTAAAGCTCTAACCCACTCCTTATAACAAATGCATAACATTCTGTGCAATAAATGTACCACAGTTTATTCAATCATTCTCCTCCTTAGGTGACATTAATTTCATTTTCAATTTGTTGTCATTGCCAACTGCATAGCAGTTGCACACATATGCACAAGTCCCTAATATTCTAATTTATTTAGAATAGAGTCACAAGAGCTTTATTGCTGGGTCAAAGTTTATGTGTATATTTAAATTTTCTAGATCTCACTAAATTGCTCACTTAAAAGGATGTAATAACTCATATTTCTACTAAAATTACATGAGTATACACTTTTCTCCAGCATCCATGCCAGCAAAAGGAATTATCACTAATTTAACTACCTGCCAATCTCATGGAGGTGAAATGAATGCTCACTGTTACTTACATTTTCATTTTTCCAAACACAGTGAGACTGAGTGGAAGTTTACCAGCCATGGTCTTCACCATAAACTGGATTTTTTAAAAATATTCATTGTTCATTTTTTTCATGGGATTATTTATCTTTTAGTTTCCACCCTTTTATATTTTGCACTTTATTGATATTGTCCATTCACCTCTCATATTATGATAGGGTATTTCCCAATATATTCCTTAAGTTTTCACATTGTTTATGATATCTTTGGCATGCAAAAAAATACACATGCAATGTGTGCAGTCACATATATCTATCTTTTCCTTTACAGCTTCCAAATTGCCAGCCTTTATAAAAGTTCTCCTCATATATTCAGTTACAACACATTGTCTTTTCTCCTGTCTTCCTCAATGAACAAAACCAAACCAGACTCAAAATATGCGTCTCTTACCTCCATAATCTCAAGTATTTCACACAGAGAAATTTGGCTCCCCTATCAACGCTCAGCCCTCTCACAAGATCAGGAAGCCCTGTGTCTAAACACTCACTCAAGACATCCAGGTATTTACCTGGGAGTTATTTTGCTACTTAGATAATATTTTCAAACATATTATTTTATTTCTGAGTTTTCCTGATAAAAAATATTACTGAGTGTTAACTTTATTAAAGACCGTTGGACAAATAATTCAAAATACATTTTGGCTTAATAAATAACCCTGGGGATTATTAATAACCAAGTGAAATTGTTTTCTGTTATATGGAAATATTCTAAATGCCTTTTCAAATTGCAGTTCAAATATCTCCAACACAATGTCCCCTTAGAAGGGCCCCATAAATGTCTATGGTCACCACCTGCGAGAACAGGAAGCATGGTGGAAAAGAAGTTTTACTAGAAAGGGGCAGTGATCTCAGTCAAATGCACTTAAAATAGCCAACTATTTCAAACTCCACAAAAGCATATGAACATCTGAATCACTCCTACAGCATCTCCAATGTAAGCTTACACGTCTCTGGCTTCATAGTAAACCATGCTTTGGTGATCCACCACATGGTTTCTTTCTATTCTAAGGGAATACAAACTCTCCACCAGAATAATTAATTACCCTAGAACAACACCTCTGGAACAGACTGCTGCTACTGTGACCTCCTCTGCCCGTGGAGTCCAGAAACCTATGATCCAGGTGTCCTCCTGTCCTAAACCTTCCCCTACAATCACTGTCTGGGAGGTTTCTTCTCTTCACAGATCTATCTCAGCACCAGCCATGGAAGTTGATGCATTTCTTTTGAGTTTTTATGAGAGATTTTTTTTTTCTTCTGAGTGTGGCGAGCCATGTATCTTCAACCTCCATCTGGGAAGAATAACAGATGTTCTGCATAAAATTGATCAGGTCCTAAAGGTGCATGTGTGCCCAAAGATAGATGCATGTGTGTCCAAAAATAAGCACTGAAGTTGTGTCCAGCAGAGAATGAATGAATACTGCTCCTCAGCAAACTCAGCCTTCACTATCCTTTTCCCCTTAGGAAGCTGAATCTGCCTGCTTCCAGAGTCTCTATATGTCAGGCTCTTTCTTCGATGGCTGCTGGTTTGTCAATGCCTTAAAATTCATACTCTCCTGAACTATCTTACTCTCCTGAAATGGCAGGTATAGATTTGGAGCCTGCCCTGACTCTGTGGCACAAATGCCCTGGTGGATTTCCAGGTGGGAAAAGACCAAACTGAAGCAAATGTCCATGGTCATCAATCAGCTGGGAGCACTGCTCCCAGCTCTCTCTGACCTGCCTGGTGAAATATCTGTGTTTTCCTCTAGTCGAAGATCAGAACCCCAAATGCCTACAGGAACCTGACAGAGTAATATAAATGAAAGACTCTGGTGAGGTGTAAAAAAAAATCAAAAACAACCATCAGAAGTACTTTCAGTCAAGTATTTAGAAATGTATTGGTAAACTAGCTCTCTGGAAACAAAACAAAACAAAACAAAAACCTGATTTCTGGTGTTTTCCATTTTATGTGCTATAAATATTCCTACCATTGCCTCCTTCAAGTTACTAATGGTTAACAACTAGGTCAAGACATCATGCTAAGTGACACAAGTCGGTAGAGGACAATTACTGCATGAGGCAACTTACATGAGGTATCTAAAAAGTCAAACTCATAGAAAGAGAGTAAAATGCTGGTTTCCAGGGACTGAAAGAAGGTGGAAATGGAGAGCTATCCTGGTCAACAGGTATAAAGTTTCAGTTATGCAAGATGAGTAAGTTCCAGAGATCTGCTGTACAGCATTATGCTCATAATCAATAATACTATATTGTACACTTGAAAAATATGTTAAGAGGGTAGATCTCATTTTAAGTATTCTTACTACAATTTTTAAAAATCCTGAATATTTAAAAATTGATCCTCAAGAGACAGCATAAACTGACTCTAGCACACCGCTGAAAATACGGCTTTAGCACATGAAATAATATACGATATACATACAACCTTAGATTATATTGTCAAATCTAAATTTTAAAAACTAAATGTTAGGGGGTAGGTCCCTGGGTGGCTCAGTCAGTTGAGCATCCAACTTTGATTCCTGTCATGATCTCAAGGTTCGGGAGTTCAAGCTCCACATCAGGCTCTGAGCTGACAGTGCAGAGCCTGCTTGGGATTCTCTCCCTCCCTCCCTCTCTCTTTGCCCCTCATTCATTCATTCTCTCTCTCTCTCTCTCTCTCTCTCTCTCTCTCTCTCTCTCTCTCTTCCTCTATCAAAAATAAACATATAACATTTAAAAACAAAAACTAAATGTTAGAAAGTTTAAAAATTGTTAATCAATTATTTTTGGTTATTGGGTATTGTTGCCTATGTATCTGAAAAACAAAATCTGTAATTTTTGTGGGCTAACATGGTGACAGCTAGTTTTGTATTTCACAATGTGATACACAGCACACAACTTATTCTTAAATCCTTTAAATGGCACAATATTTAACTTCACTCAGTTTCGTAACAAAAAACTATGTCTGTTTACACATACACTTCAAAACTTGAATATATTATTTGCACAATGGTCTTAATATTTAGGTAACATCTCTTAAAAATTTATAAAATGCTTAAATTCAGTTTCAGCATCAAATTTCACTGTAGTTCAACAACTTCAATTCACATGTTCGTTTCTCCCCAATACTGTAAATTGAACCAGTCTAACTGAATAATGTGGTTCATTTTTATAAGCATGGACATCAGGGAACATTTGGGGGACTCTATACTTCAACTTCTAAATTTTGCATATGTATTGTAGGTTATTGCTTTAATTTCTGATTACTGGCAGCATGAGAAAGGGGGCAAAACTCTTTGTTGTAAAATGATTTTCCCAATGATACTTTTATTAGGAATATATAAATTATGTCTTTTTTAATTAATAAACTTTATTCACTAGGTAATTTTTAAGTTCACAGCAACACTGAGAGGAAAGTACAAAGTTTCCCATATACCTCCTTTCCCCATGCCCACAATTTCTCCAACTACTGGCATCCTTCACTGTAATATACATGTATTACAAATGATGAACTGCTTGGGGCACCTGGGTGGCTCAGTCAGTTAAGCGTCCGACTTTGGCTCAGGTCACGATCTCTCGGTTTGTGAGTTCAAGCCCTGCGTCGGGCTCTGTGCTGACAGCTCAGAGCCTGGAGCCTGCTCCAGATTCTGTGTCTCCCTCTCTCTCTGCCCCTCCCCTGCTAACCGTCTGTCTCTCTCTGTCTCTGAATAATAAATAAATGTTAAAAAAAAAAAAAAAGAACTTATTGGATACATTTCATATGTTTTTGAGTAACAAATTTTGAATACTCTTTCAGAAAATCATTAAACCTACGGAGATGGGATTTAATATAAAACTAAAAGCCCAAGTCTTCAATCTTCAGTGTAAACTTAAGGCAAGGATGTACATGCCCCAAGATGACAATGACCAAGTCCATTTCTCCAATAGTGGCTTTCCTGACCACAACATGGATAAATTATGACTGTGAGGTTTAACAGTAAATTCACAGGCAAAGGTGCTAAAATGTCTGTCTTTTTTTTTTAATGTTTATTTATTTTTGAGAGAGAGAGAGAAGGGGAAAGAGTGCAAACGGGGAAGGGGCAGAGAGAGGGAGAGAGAATCCCAAGTGCTATCAGCATAGAGCCCAACACACAGGGCTCAATCCTAGAAACAGTGAAACAGTGAAATAGTGAAATCAAGACCTGTGCTGAAATCACAAGTGGGATGCTTAACTGACTGACCCACCCAGGTGTCCCTAAAATGTCTATGCCTTGAGCATAAGGACTCGCTACAATTTATAGTGTTAATTACCATGCCCATGATATGTTCTAATTTTCAACCCAAAAATATTTGTTACATATTGCAAAAATCAACTCAGTTCTTTGTGCTTTCACAATGTTACTATGTTAGAGTGAAGTTTTGAATTAAGTCAGGTGTTATCACTAATTATAGGAAAACTGTATCTAACAGGCTTGCTAATTTTGCAGCTTTTTCTGTACAAAGAAATAACAAATCTGTGCTTCTGGAAGTTATATAGGTTTCAAGGTACAAAAGTATTTTGTTCACATCAAAATTCTCATTTCAAAAATCATGGCTAAAGTAGAGATGTAATATAAATATAGATGCAGATACTCACAAGATGAAATAATCAATAAGAACCACAACAAACTATCTAACTCTTTTATGCTATTTGTCATATAGATCTCTTCCTTAGTGAACAATTTCTGGTTAGACTTATAAATTATTTTACTAGCTACAACACATAACTTCTGCTCTACTAACAATCTGTATAAAATCAAAATCTATAAAACAACTTGATGCCTAATTTTTCAGTGAATCTGTGACTTCCAATTCTGCCCAAAATGAATTTTAAAAAACCCTGAATTTACAGTATCAACTAAAAAGATAGGAACCTGAAGAAAATATTTGAAACAAAGGTTTTAAAGACATTGGACACTGGGCTATGAAGGCGACCTGAGAAACAAGATTCTGTCTGTGATTGTCCCAATTGATTTCCTTGAGAGACTTTTCAAGCTGAAGCACAGGCAAGGGAACCTGGGGGTGAGCCCAGTACATTCCCTGAGATGAGGAGACATGTCTGATAGACCAGGAAAACAGACACAAAATTTCACAGGGCAGAGTATCAAAAGAGAAGAGATAAGCACGAGAAAACTCCAGAGAATTGCATGAAGATTCCATTCAGTATTAAGCAGAGTTTGCATGGAATGAAACTACCAGATGATGGTGGGGGAGGAGAGGGAAGCCAACAGAGAGATTAGAGAAAAAGAATAGACACTCAGAAAGGACTGAGAATAATACTGGTTATCAAGAGCCAGACTACAAACCCTCATAATTCCTGGGGGCATTGGGTAGAAGATTTAGAATGGTCTTGCCTCAGAAGTAGAAAATAATTATCCCTAGGCTAAATGCTACTCTAGTACTGACTAATAAATACCAAAAACAAAATGTGAAAGGATCAAACTGTATCCAAATAATTTATAACCACATTCCATAACAAAATTCGACTAGAAGAAACATAAAATTTTCAAGCACCCACCAAGGTGAAACATCGCATGTCTGGCATCCAATCAAAAATTAGCGGGCAATAAAAAAAAAAAAATTTTAAAAAAAAAAAAAAGGGGGCGCCTGGGTGGCACAGTCGGTTAAGCGTCCGACTTCAGCCAGGTCACGATCTCGCGGTCCGTGAGTTCGAGCCCCGCGTCGGGCTCTGGGCTGATGGCTCAGAGCCTGGAGCCTGTTTCTGATTCTGTGTCTCCCTCTCTCTCTGCCCCTCCCCCGTTCATGCTCTGTCTCTCTCTGTCCCAAAAATAAATAAACGTTGAAAAAAAAAAATTTTTTTAAAAAAAAAAAAGGGGGCGCCTGGGTGGCGCAGTCGGTTAAGCGTCCGACTTCAGCCAGGTCACGATCTCGCGGTCCGTGAGTTCGAGCCCCGCGTCGGGCTCTGGGCTGATGGCTCAGAGCCTGGAGCCTGTTTCCGATTCTGTGTCTCCCTCTCTCTCTGCCCCTCCCCCGTTCATGCTCTGTCTCTCTCTGTCCCAAAAATAAATAAACGTTGAAAAAAAAAATTTTATAAAAAAAAAAAAAATTAGCGGGCATTAAATAAGGGCAAAAATAACTATATACAATGAGAAGAAAAATTGATAAATCAAAAGACTCAGTGCTAACACAGAGGATGGAATGAGCAGACAAGAACATTAAAATGAATATTATAATTGCATTCCATGTGTTCAAAAAACCATAAGATTGAACATGCTAAGTAAAATCTTGAAGATATAAAAAAGATCATACTGAATTTATGATTAAAACTACAATGAGTTAGGGTGCCTGGGTGGCTCAGTCAGTTGAACATCCGACTTCAGCTCAGGTTCTGATCTCGCAGTTCATGAGTTCGAGCCCACGTTGGGCTCTGTAACTGACAGCTCAGAGCTTGGAGCCTGCTTCAGATTCTGAGTCTCCCTCTCTGTGTCCCTCCCCCGCTCGTGTTCTCTCTCTCTCTCTCTCTCTCTCAAAAATAAACATTTAAAAAAAATTTTTTTAACTACAATGAGATTAATGAGATCAGATAAAACTACGACATCTGAGAGTAAATATACACTTGATAAGATTAATAGCAGATTACACATTGCAGAAGAAAATATCACTGAACTTGAAAATGCAGCAATGTAAACGATCTCACTGCTCACTCTGGCAGCACCTGCACTAAAACTGGAACAACAGAGAGAAGATTAGCATAACCCCTGCACAAGGATGACACAAATTTGTGAAGTATTCCATATTTTTAAAAACATTCATAAGTACAAGGGCACCTTGGTGCCTCAGTCAGTTAAGCCTCTAATTCTTGATCTCAGCTCGGGTCACAATCTCAGTTTCAGGAATTTGAACCCCACATCGGGCTCTGTGCCGACAGCGTTGAGCCTGCCTGGGATTCTTTCTCTCCTCTCTCTCTGCCCCTCCCCTACTGGTGCTGTATGCGCCCCCCTCTCAAAATAAATAAACATTAAACAAAATTTTTTTTAAAGATTCATAAATACCGAGTACAAGCTGGTAGACGCCAGAGGGAAATGAGTGGGGAGGGGGGATAAATGAAATACGTGAGGGGGATCAAGAGGTACAATCTATCAGTTATAAAATAGTCATGGAGATGAAACATAAAACACAAGGAATATAATCAAATCACTGTAATAACATTGTACGGTGACAGATGGCAACTGCACTTACCATGGTGAACAACGTGTAATGTACAGAATTGTCAAATTACTGTGTTGTATACATGAAACTAATATAACATTGTAAGTCAACATTGTATTCTTCAGTTAGAAAAATAACATTAAAAAATAATCCCAAATGAAACTGAGAAAAAAAATGTTTTAAAAGACTTAAAAACAAAAATGAACACAGCATCACTGACCTGTGGGACAATATTAACTGGCACAATATAGGTGCAATTAGAGTCTTCAAAGAAGGGGAAAAGAGGACAAAAAACATATCTGAAGAAATAATGGCTTAAAAATCTCCAAATTTGACAATAATAAAGATGTAAAGCTTAACAAAAACTAAGCACAAGAAACATGAAGAAAACTACAAAAGAATGCATCATGATCTAACTGCTCAGTAACAGTGATGTAGAGAAAGTTTTAAAAACACTAGGAGAGGGGCACCTGGGTGATTCAGTCAGTTAAACATCTGACCTCAGCTCAGGTCATGATCTCGCAGTTCACGGGTTTGAGCCCCCCGTCAGGCTCTGTGTTGACAGCTCAGAGTCTGGATCCTGCTTCGGATTCTGTCTCTCCCTTTCTCTGTATCCCTTCCCCGCTCACACTCTGTCTCTCTCTCTCTCAAAAATAAATAAACATTAAGAAAAAAAATTTTTTAAAGCACCAGGAGAAAAAGACACATTACACAGAGAAGAACAAAGTACGACAGATTTCATATCAGTGACAATGCAATATCTCTAAATTATTTCAATAAATACTTTCAAGCATTTTCGTACTGTCAATCCAGGATTCTATGCCCAAACTATCTCTCAAAAATGAGATAAAATAAATATCTTTTTCATTCAGACACATAAGAACTGAAACAATTCATTTGCAACAGACTTGCACTGTAACAAATGTTAAATGAAGCCCTCCAAGCACTGGAAAATTTTATCAGATGAATATGTATAATTACATAAAAGAATGTAAACATACAAGAAATGGTAATTTTGTGAGCCTATATAACATTTTTCCCACAATTATCTAAATATTTTAAAAGAAAATGATTAAAAAAAAAGAATGTAGCAAGGAATTTACAGCATTTATATATCAATGAAATGTATGACAACAATATCACAAATGCCAAAAGGGAAAAATACTATTGCAACATTCTTATACCAAATGTGAAATGACATAACTATTGCCTGAAGGCAGACTATGATACGTTCTAGAGGTGTGTAAAAACAATAATGCAACTTTTGTAATAGTACAGTATAGAATTACATTATCAAGACAACAAAGGAGATAAAATAGGGCCATTAAAATTATTAATTAGTCAAACAAAAAGGCAAAAAAAAAAGAAAGAGCTGACCAGTGGGGGAGAAAAGACAGGAAAAATGAAAAACAAATAACAAGCAGCAAGGTGGCAGATTTAAATCTCATTATATCAAAAAATCATATTAAATATAATTGGCATGTGACCCAAATTAAAAGATTTATAATTAGATAAACAGCAAGATTCAACCACAGCCACCTATGAGAACCTCACTTCAAATATCAAGACAGAGTAGTTTATAAAATTCAAACAATGCAAAAAGGTACACCACAGTAATACTGGTAACAAGAAAGTTGGCATGGCTATAGCAACAACAGACAAAGTAAATTTCAGAGCAAAATATTTCACCAGGGATAATGAAGGTCTTTTCATCATAATAAAGGTGTCAGGTCATCAAGCAGACCTAATAACGGAGTTTCAAAATTCTTAAAACAGAAACAGACCAAACACCAAGGAGAAACAGGCAAAGCTACAAAATTATATTGAGATATTTCATATTTCAACTTTCTTTTCTCAAAAACTGACAGAAAACACATACAAATTCAGTAAGTATACAGAAGAGTTGGAAAGCACTATCAATCAGTTTAACTTACATCTCATCCAGTAAGGGAAGAATACACATTCCTTTTTTTTTTTTTTTTTTTCTTTTTGGGAGAGAGAGACAGAAAAAGAGAGAGAGAGAGCATTTGAGTAGGGGGGGAGCGAGAGGGAGAATCCCAAGCAGGCTCCATGCTCAGCACAGAGCCCCACATGGGGGGTCAATCCTATGACCCTGGGATAATGACCTGAGCAGAGATCAAGAGTGACATTTAACCGAATGAACCACCCAGGTGTCCCCCTGAGAAGAATACACATTCTATTCAGCTTCACATGAAACAGTAAGCAAGAGAGATCATACTCTTGGAGATAAAACAAGTTTGAATAAATTGTAAATGATCAGAGTCATACAAAATATGTTCTCGGACCCCAATGCAATTGAGTAAGACAAGAGTAGAAGAACTATACCTGGAAAACACCAAATATGGGGAAATTAAACAACATGTACCTAAATAATCCCCACATCAAAGAAGAAATTAAAGAGGACAAGAGAAATGAAAAGAGATTGCATTTTTTCCCTAATTTTATTGAAATAAAATGGTCATACAGCACTGTGTAAGTTTAAGTATACAGCATAATAATTTGATGAAAAGGTTTTTTTGAATTGTAGGAAAATAGAAATGTGGTACATAATTTGTGAGATGCCACTGATTAGAGAGAAATGCACAGGACTAAATGCCTACATTACGACAAATAAAGATGATAAAATGGTGACATCAACTTCTACCTTAGAAATTAAAAAAACAAAAACAACAACAACAACAACCCAGAACAAATAAACCCAAATTAGGAAAAAGAAAGAAAATGATAAAGATCAGAATGGAAATCAATAAAAAAAAAATTAGAGCCATAGGAAAAAATCAATAAAATGAAGAATTGGTTTTGAGAAGATGAAAAAAATTTACAAGCTTAGGACTGAACTGATCATAAATAAAAGAATAAATTACCAAAATTGAGACAGATTAAACTGCTACAGATATTGAAAGATTAATAAAGATTAATATCATGAACAACATTCTCTCAGTAAATCTGACAACTGAATGAAATGGATAAATTCCTTATAAAGCACAAACTACCAAAACTCACTCAGGGAAAAAAAAAAAAAAATACAAAACCCAAATAGCCCAGTATCTATTAAAGATACTGATTCACAGTTAAGATCTACCCACAAGAAAAACTACAGACCCATATCACTCTGCTGGTGAATCCTATCAAACACTTAAAGAACAAATAATACCAATTACACACACACACAAATTATAGGAAAGGAAATATTTCCCAGCTCATTTATGAGTATAGCATTACTCTGATCCCAAAATCAAAAAAAAAAAAAAAAATAAAAATAAAAATAAAACAAACTACAAGCCAACTTGCCTGATGAATGTAAAAACTCCTTACAAAATGTTAGTAACTAGAATCCAAATTATTTTGTATAAAGGATAATATACTAAAACCAAGTATGGTTTGTGCTGTGAATGCAATCTTGATTTAATATTCAAATATCAAGGGCACCTGAGTGGCTCAGTCACTTGAGCATCCAACTCTGGATTTCAGCTCAGGTCATGGTCTCAAGGCTTGTGGGATCAAGAGCCACATTGGGTTCTATGCTGACAGAGCAATGCCTGCTTGGGATTCTCTCTCTGCCCCTCCTCTCCTGTGTTCTCTCTCTCTCTCTCTCTCTCTCTCTCTCAATAAATAAGGAAACTTTTAAAAACTTCAAATATCAACCTACATAATTTAGCATATTGATATAGTAAGAAAAAATACTCTTATTTCAATACAAGCAGAAAAAGCATTTGACAAAATGCAAGATGACTTATTGATAAAAACTCTTATCACATTATGAAGAGTAGGTAAATTACTTAAACTGAAGAAAAGCATCATTAAAAAACCAATCCTACACTAGTAAGTCTGACTGCTTTCAGCTTGAGATTGGGAAGGAAGCAATGACATTCATTATTACCACTTATATACAGCACTGCACTGGAGGTCAGAACCAATGTAATAAAAGAAGCAAGAAATAAATTAAAAGCAAATAGATAATGGAAAGAAAAAAAAAGTTCTCTGCATAGAAACGATATGATTATTTATGTAGATATTAACAGAGAATCTACAAAATAACTACTAAAAGTAACAAGTGAAATTAGCAAGGTCATGGAATACAAGTTACCATATTAGAAGCCAATTAAATATACATTAGTAACAAAAATTTGAAAAATGAAATTTAAAACTCAATTCCATACAGAGTTGCAACAAAAACCATGAGAATATTTACGATCAATTCAAAGAAAGGATATCCAGATGTATACACTAAAAAATAAAAAATATTGCTGAGCAAAAATAAAGATGACCTAAATAAATGGAGTGATATATCACGCTCATGTGTTCTAAGACCTGATGTTGCTTAAAAGGTCTCTTTGTCAAGCTGATCTACAGATTCAGTACAATCCAAATCAAACTTTCAGCAGTAGCGGTAATGTGTTATGTGCAGAAAATGATAAATAATTTTAAAATTTTGACTAAAATGGAGGGGATCTAGAACAACTAAAGATATTTTAACATAACGAAAACAAAGCTTGAGGACCTACCCTCCCTGATTTCATGACTAACTACAAAACAACAGTAATCAATCCATTTGGGTACTGGCAAAGAGATACATGTATCCTTAATGGCACGAAACAGAAGGTTCACAAACAGTTCCATAAGTACACATTCAAATGATGTGAATTCAATGTGTTATTCAATGGAGAAATAAATGTTTTTTTCAACAAATGGTACTGGATCAACTGGTTATCTGATGAGTTACATTACATACACAAGAAAAAGTAAAATTAGGAAGTCCAACTGTAACAAGTGTTAACAAAGATGTACAACAATTAGAACTTTCACACACTACTAGTGGGAACTATTACATGGACAACTACTCTCATGGAATGAACGTAGTGGAACGTAGTGGATTCTTTCATGGAAAGAATCCCCCCAGATTCTTATGGTGAAATCCTAACTCCCAATGTGATGCCATTAGGAGGTGGGGTCCTTGGGAAATGATTAGCTCATGAGAACAGAGCCCTCATGAATGGGATTAGTGCGCTTATAAAAGGGACCCAGAAGAGCTCTCTTCTACTCTTTCCACCATGTGAGGATACAAGGAGAGAGAGGCATTCCAACCCAGACAAGAGGAGTCACCAGAACCCAACCATACTGGCATCTTGATCTTGGACTTGTAGCTTTCAGAACTGAGACATAAATGTCTGTTTCTAAGTCACTCAGTCTATGCCACTTAGTTATAGCAGCCCCAACTGACCAAGTCAACTAAGTTACAAAGTCTTTTTGGTTTCTTAAAAGTTAAATAGTTGCTCAGCCACTCCACACTTCAGTGTTTCGTGAAGACACATGCAAGCATTAAGTCCACACAAACGTGAATGTTTACACCAGCTTTACTGGAATTGCCCAAAACTGCCAACAAATCAAATGGTCATCAGCAGCAGAATGGATAAAGGTATAGCAGTATATACATTACACAATGAAACACTATTCCACAACAACAACAAAAATGAACTACTGATACAGAATGTATACATCTCAAAATAATTACACTTAGTGAAAGGAACCAAACAAAAGGAGTACATACTGTATGATTCCATGTATCTAAAATTCTAGAAAGTGAGGGGCGCCTGGGTGGCTCAGTTGGGTGAGCTTCCGACTTCGGCTCAGGTCATGATCTCACGGTTCGTGAGTTCGAGCCTCACATGGGACTCTGTGCTGACAGTTCAGAGCCTGGAGCCTGCTTCACATTCTGTGTCTCCCTCTCTCTCTGTCCCTCCCCCGCTCATGCTCTCGCTCTCTCTCTCTCTCTCTCTCTCTCTCTCTCTCTCTGTCAAAAATAAATAAACATTAAAAAATTTTTTTAAATTCTAGAAAGTGAAAGCTAATTTATAGTGATATATAGGAAATATATAGTGCCTGAACACAGGCATGGAACAAAGAATAGGTTACAAATGGACACGAGGAAAACTTTGAGGTTACAGGTAGTTCATTATCTTGATTGTCATGATGGTGTCATAGGGATAGACATGTCAAAACACCAAAGTATATAATTTTAAAAATGTCCAGTTCATTGAACATCAATTATACTTCAACAAAGTTGCAAAAAAATAAAACAGTGAAAGGGTAAAAATAAAAACAAAAACGTAAAGGAGAATAATTTTCAGCCAAATATCCAGGCAAGTTTAAAAATATAGACAGTTCGTATTACATACATTTCTCAATAGACTAATGATATTAACTCATTTTTTAGGCACACATAGCATTTGCTACTAATGCTACTCACAGATATCTAACTCCTGATGAAGAATTTAGGAAATATCAAAAATACCATACAAAGAATATATGTAAAGATTATCTACATAACTATTAGCAGACATCATTTCTGTCACATAAAGGAGGAAGATTTGTTTATACATCTGTATCCCAAAACACGAATCCACCTACAGGTACTGGAGGTGGGAGACGTGAACTCCTAAAGCCCCACTCAGTGCACATGTCCATATCCCACTAATGACTTCGTCATTGAGAATCTCTACACTTCACCCATAACTGAGCATTACTTCACAGGTGCCCATGTACCTTCTCTTACTCCAAACACAACAGATTAACCAGTTTTCGCCTTTTTTTTTTCCTTGTTAATTTGATTGTTGGGGAAAGATGCCTCTAGTTTCCCTTTGCTTAAGTTTATTAAATGCTTTGCTTTTCAAAAGAAATATTTTCAACGAATGAATGAATAGAAAGACCTCAAGTTAACTTTATCACATAGGCTATTTGTCACTTAAGGTCACTGTTATTATCCAGCAACTCTGAATATTCACAAAAAAAAAAAAGTGAGCAATTTCCTTCATTGTTTTCTGTCAAATTACTAAATACTTCCTTTTAAAATTACAGACACATCAAAAGCTTATCTTTATCTGCTTTGAGCTGTAAAAGACATGAAATTATTCTTCCCCAGAGAAAGGGAAATATGTGCTGAGTGGGCAGTTGTTACCCTTCAACTACACGGCTATAGAGGATCGTATTAAGACACTGATTAACAATAATTAAGTTATTTGAGAAACTAACCAACTGCAGTTATTTGTTCTAAAATCAGCATAGGCCTAAACTGCTAATTATTTCCACTATGCCTAACAGCAATTCCAAAGGCTCTAACTGCAATCAAAGAGCATATGCAATGAACTTGCCAAAGAGACACTTTTATGATGCATATTAAATGCAAGGAAAATGTGAGCACTGGAAACTTAAAAAGAAATTAACACAGGGAACACTGCAAGTTAAGGGTCCCCACACTATTGCTGATTTTCAATTTGTCAGATTAAAGAAATGGAATAAGTATTGCTTAGCTATGCAGAAGCAATTGAGGAGTTTGAAAGGAACACATAAATCTGTGGACGCAAAGCTCAATAAAATACATTATTATTAATTGAGAGATGAGTTATAATTAGAAAAATTAAGGGGCACTTATTACAAGGACTGATGGATGAGTGCAAAGTTCTAGAGTTTGCTGAAGAGCTACTGGTCAATCCACATTGCTTCCAGGCTTCTTTGGACACCCCAGGAAATCAAGACAGGCACAAGTTCAATGGAACAGCAAGATATGAAGTCACACAACACTGGAAACTCTAACCTGGCTCATTTACTTATTATGTGATATAAGGCAAGTTAACTTAGCCTTTCAGAGCTTCAGCTTTTTTCTCCCATATAAAACAGGAATAATAGGGGCACCTGGGTGGCTCAGGAAGTTAAGCATCCCACTTGGCTCACGGTTCATGGGTTTGAGCCCCACATCGGACTCTGTGCTGACAGCTCAGAGCCTGGAGCCTGCTTCAGATGCTGTGTCTTCCTTTCTGTCTGCCCCTCCCTCGCTCTCTTTCTTTCTCTTTCTCTCTCTCAAAAATAAACACTAAAAAAAATTTTTTTTAATATCAAATTACACTTCATCTTGTAGAAATGAAACTCCTTCCCCATTAAACACCAACTCCTCATTCTTCCTCCCCATGGCCCCCAGGGAAACTACCCTCCCCTTTTCTGTCTCTGTGCTTCTAACTACTTTAAGTAGCTCCTATAAATGGAATCACAAGCTATTTGTCTTTCTGTGACTGGCTTATTTCATTTATCACAATGGCCTCAAAGTACATCCACGCTGTTGCATACCCCAGCAACTTTTATGTTATAAAATTCCACTGTATCCATGGAATTTGATCCTAATCCTAGTAAGTTAGGCCCTCTATACAGTGAAGAACCAATTTCATTTCATACTGATCTGGTTATTTGTTTATTTTTATAAAGTTCTCAAGGTACACTTTTAAAACCATGAGTAAAGAGGGGCGCCTGAGTGGCTCAGTGGGTTAAGCATCCGACTTCAGCTCAGGTCATGATCCCGTGGTTCACGAGTTTGAGCCCTGTGTCGGGCTCTGTGCTGACAGCTCGGAGCCTGAAGCCTGCTTTGAATTCTGTGTCTCCCTCTCTCTGTCCCTCCCCTGCTCATGCTCTACTTCTCTCTCTCTCTCTCCCTCCCTCTCTCAAAAATAAACATTAAAAAAATTTTTAAATAGGGACAATAATAGTACCTACCCTCATAGGACTGTAGTAAGACTGAATGAAACAACATGCATGTGAAACGCTTCATATAATGCTTGACACACAGGGCTGAATTAATGGTACCTACCATTATGAAAGTCACATGGAGTTTTTTTCAAAATACGAAACACACTGCTGAGCCAAATAAAGAAGATGACTAGACTTTCTAGATCCTCTTGATATTCTGCAATACTGAAATATTTAAGATAGAAATGATCAAATCAACAACTATTTTTATCATTTACACTCACTAAGAAAAATTGTTATTTCTTATACTTTTTTGCAGTCCAATAGCAGAACACTTTAGACAAATTAAGGCTTCAGTCCATTGGGATGGGTTTTATTCCAAACAAATCATAATTCATCCATTCTCTATAAACAAATATTATTCCAGTTTTACGATTCTTTTACAAGGAAAATATGCATAGGATACTGCAAAACGTATCTTTTACAGGTGTCTCAGGAATTTACTGGAAATTCAGATATGTAAAAAAAAAAAAAGGTTGGGAATGCTATAATTTTATCTGTTTAAGCACAAATACACATTTAGTTATTATAAAACATTCTTGATTTCTCCATTTTCTTTATCCTCACGTCCAATTATAAGCTCATAAATATCTCAGATGCTAGCCACTGCTCTTTAACCCCACTGCCACTTTCTAGGGCAGGAGCCATGATTTCTCCCCCACATTTCTATAGCGGCCCCATATCTAGTCTTCTCTCCCCTATTTCTCTCTCCCACATCAATTTTATACATGGCAGCTGGTGTGATCTTTCTAAAATGCATGTCACTTCTCTCCTTAAAACCCTAAGGGGTAGCCATTTCTCTTAGTAAAACTCCCAAGACATTGGTTCAGCACACAAAGCCTTCCTGGTGAGGTCCTCTGTACTTATGTCTTCAACCTTATCCACTGCCACTCACCACTCCCACTCGCTACCCCAAATACAAATGACTCTCCAGTTAGAATAAACTGCCTTAATTCTTCAAGCACACCATTCTTTCGAGCACACTGCTTTCCTCCATCTGGAGCGCTCTTTTTCTTCTTTGTCATCTGGTTAACTCCTACACATCTTTTAGGTCTAGGCTAGAGTCATTTCTTAAAAAAAAAAAAAAAAAACCTCTCCAGATTCCCTAAGTTTGGATTAGGTCCTTTCTTACAAATGGTCCTTAGGTCCTTTCTTACAAATCAAAATAGTAATCTACATTTCATTTATTCTCTCAAGAAATGTTTGTTGAGTACCTACTATTTAAAGGCTCTGTTCAAGGCACTGGGATTCAGTAGTACAAATAACGCCCAAGCTTCCCAAAAACTTCTATCATAATGGAGTAGGCAGAAAATTTTAAAAGAATGAACAGATATTAATGGTAATATATTATAGTAATAAGTGCCTTGGAGAAAAAAGAAATTGGAATAAGGGGAATAGGGTGTGGCAAATTGAAATGCGAGGTTTTCTGATAGGACGTTCGGGTGGGGGGGGGCGAGTTCAGAGACAAGCTGACATCTGAACAGCGACTTGGAAGAAATGAGGGCATGAGCCAAGTGACTTTTGAGGAGAGGATGCTGCACACAATGGGAAGAGCAAACGCCATGGCCCTCAGAGGGTGAAGTGCTTAGTGGCTTGCCCTACTTAAGGAACAGCAAGAGAGCTAGTGAGGCTGGAGCAGAGAAAGGAAAGAGAAGAGATGAGGTCACTGAGAAAACAGGGGGAGGGCAGATCGTTCCAGGCCGTGGAAGCAATGCAAGGCCTTTATTTTTTTTTTTAATTTTTTAAATGTTTATTTTTGAGAGAGACAGAGACAAAATGTGAGTGGGTTAAGGGCAGAGAGAGAGGGAGACACAGAATCCGAAGCAGGCTCCAGGCTCTGAGCTGTCAGCAGAGCCCGCTGCAGGGCTCGAACTCACAAGCTGTGAGATCATGACCTGAGCCGAAGTCGGGACACTCAAATGACTGAGCCACCCAGGCACCCCAATGCAAGGCCTTTAGATACTTCACTACATGAGATGGAAAGCCAAAGGAAGCTGTGAGGACAGCACATGAGGGCCACCTATCCTAACTTGCACAGGGGCAGCTGTAGAAGCAAGGAGACATGCTAGCTTGGTGTAATGCACAGGATGAGAGTGGATGGTTCTCTAGACTAGACTCCAAGTAGCAAGGAGCATCACAATTTACATATATTTTGAAGGTAGGACTAACAGAATCTACTAAGATGGGACAGGAAAGATGAAAATCCAGGAGGCCTCCAATTTTTTTTTTCTGAGTAACTAGATGAACAGAATTCCTGTTACTAAAATAAGGAATGGTGCAAAAGAAGGAGGTAGCATGGGAAAGGCAGAAGATTAACTAGCATACGCTACAGTCATTCAAGAGACAACATCAGTTAAGCGGGTGCATAAACAAGTCTGTAGTTTAAGGGAGAGGGAGAAAGATTCAGGATGTAGGTATTTATTGGTGAGTCGCTGACTCCTTAGGTAAGGTTTCTAGGGTAAGAGTAGAAATAGAAAAGAGATTGAGCCCAGGGACCAAGCCCTCATTTGGGAAGATGGACAGAAACTAGCAAAAGAAACTGAGAATGCAATAGTGTGAAATAAATATGAACAAGAGAGTGATATCCTGAAAGCTAAAGAAGAAAAGTGTTTTTCTAATTAAGAGAGCCCAATCACTATGTCAAATGAAGTTGACAGGTCAAGTAAAGGAACACTAAGAAGTAACCACTTAATTTGGCAACATGGGGGACTTTGCTGATACTTGTAAGAGATATTTTGATGGAAACCATAGGGTCAAAACATGATTATATAGGACTTAGGAAATAACAGGAGAGGAAGTGGAGTCACTGAGTGTTGAACAAATTTTCCAAATAATTTTCCTATAAAAAGCCATAGAGGTAAGGAGCATGACTGGGAAAACAAAGTGGGCTCAAGAGAGAGTTTCTTCTTAAAAAAATTTTTTTAATGTTTTTATTTATTTTTGAGACAGAGAGAGACAGAGCATAAGCAGGGGAGAGGCAGAGAGAGAGGGAGACAAAGAATCCAAAGCAGGCTCCAGGCTCTGAGCTGTCAGCACACAGCCTGACTCGGGGCTCGAAGTCACAGACGGTGAGATCATGACCTGAGCTGAAGTCAGACGCTTAACCAACTGAGCCACCCAGGAGCCCCTGAGAGAGTTTTTTTTAAACAAGAGACTTATTTGTGTGCTCACTGGAATAAATAAATGACTATTCAGTAGCCACATGATCATTTACAATATTTACCAAAGAGCTTACTAATTTCGAGCATTTTCTGGTATGCCAAAAAAGCAAGAATATTCTGCAATCAGCTTTCAAGTACAAAAGGTTTCATTTGAAAAACAATAGTAAATCAAAGAACAACAAAGAGACCACCAAGCTATGAGTTGTTTCAAACATGTATATCTGTATTATTAACAGAAGGATTAAACAGTTGATTTTCAAATATTAACGGCACTATATTCACAGATTTCACTTCTGCTACAATTCTCTTCAAAGTTGAATGTAGATTCAGTGTATTTGTCCTCCATAGTGATTTTTCTATTATCTACATCAATAACTAGGGAAGAGAAAGAGATCAATGGACAAAGAGAACAGAGAGATGAATATTTGTTTATCTTTGGTTGTATAATGTTTTATTCTTTCAAGCGATTTCCTGGTGATTAAGTTAAAATTTTGATACATCAGTAGAATGTTTCCTGAGAGCCTATATGATGCTGCTTCTCGGATAAGGGTGAGAAGCAACACGGGACATCTGGGACTGGAAATCACTCAGCTAATAAAACTACAGAATGCCAACCACAATCCAGCAACATTATTACCAGTTACCAAGTATCTGGTATCTGTTCCTTGCTGTGCTTGGTGTCTATTCTTTTCACAAAGCCTCGGACTGCATATTATCACCCTCTTATCAAAACTGAGGAAACTGATACTTGGGAGAGAATATATAACCTGAAAAATGCCTCCAATTTAGTAGCACACAAAGCTGGAGATTCAAAATCAGGACTGCTCACTTCCAGAACATACCTCCATCCAACATGTCACGGTGCTTCTCTACTACCATTTTTCTGCAATTACGTAGGTTAAATCTGTGTACAATTCTGAAAGACTCTCTCCCTTCATATTTTTTCTCTACTACCCATACTTCCCTAAAAATTATTCTACCATAGTTGCAGATAAATACTAAATATACCAGCCCCTAATAATAAATATCTGTCCTTCTCTGTCTCCATTGCCTAAAAGAATGCAGACTAAAGGCAACTCTGCCTTACACTTGACCCACACCAAACTGTGATGCCTAAAAAAGATATACTGTATAAATTAGAGTTCTTATTAGTATACTATGTACTTTGTGTTTATTCTGAAATTATCTTTCTTACGTAATTGCATTCTGAGAAAATGTAAATGTTAAACATTAACAAGCACCACACTGCTGTTACAATAAAAGACATTTTTTAATATTGGTGACAATGAGAGAAGTTTGGGAAGTGAGAAAAGGAAGGTCTGAGTGGAGTCTTTTATAGGCATATAAAATTTAAATGACAGAGCCCTTTATAATCCTGCCAGAATGTAAATTCTTGAGCGTATGAAAGACTAAAAGCTTCGTCTGTATAAAACTGACAAAATACATCAGATTTTAATTGGCAGTAGGGTGATAATGGAAAGGAGATGTGGCTTAATTGGAGTTCTCTCCGTGAAAGGACAGAGCTTAGTAGTGTCATTTTAATTATTTCTAGCCACTAATCCTGCAATCATCTATTACTTTCTCCATATATTACATCAGGAAACACTCCCTGCTGCAAATGCTATGATATTTAAAAAGCAAATGCCCAGTGAAAACAAAAAGACCCAGACTAGATTCATGGGCTCAGCAACAGCTCTGGAGAACCATAAACTGACTTTTAAATCATGAATGGTCAGGATGGAGAATATGGCTACTTTAATTATTAACAGTACACAGTCTTGATTCAGACATCCATTGTATCATCACTCAAAGCTGTTGCATGAGTTAATTAAGTACCTAATGTGATGCTTAAGATGTTTCCCTTTAATATGAATCTTTGATTATTCCCACACTGTTTTGACACGGCTAGATGAAACATACCACTGAAAACAAACTACAATAATGGCCACTTGTAGTGATTGCTGTAGCAACAGTTTGTCCCAAAATAGGAAGTACTATCAGAGAAAGACTTTGTCTGGAGCCTTCTGTTAACCATTCCATATACAAGACATAGTAATTAGTTTTCCTTTCCTTTTGATTTTTCAAGGACTCACAGACTCAATAGCTTTATTATTTCAAATGTTACCGCATGTAACTATATAGGCTGTGTAAGATTTCCACGCTCACTAACCTGAGTAAGAAAATAATCCACACTGCAGAGTTCACATACACATTCATCTAATTTCAGGATTCCCGTTTTACCTACCCATTTTTCAGAACCTTACTTTCAATTTACAAACACTTAAATTTATACATTTAGCCATTTTTAAAGGCAAATTCATCAAATCAGTATTTCATCTCCAATCATAATTTCTAAGTATTATGCTATAAACTTAAAATCAATAAAGGAACCATTACAATACAGCCCGTTAATGCCAAAAATATATATTTTAGTGGGAGTCGAATGTGGCCTCAAAATTGTAATTACCTTGATTTTTCAAGTTCCCTCTCAATCTTTCTGTTCTTTTTGTAGACATTTCCAATTGCAGCAAGTCTCTCACATTAATTTAAAAACTAATGTTTACTGCATTGCATAGAGTTGACTGATTTTCACAAGGGCTTCATAAGCAAAAATGTATTCCACTGTCTTCACACTGTAGCAGACCACCAAATATAAATTGTTGGTAGTCATTTGAGATTCTTTTGAAATGGAGGGCATAACAACATTAAATTAAAACACAATGGCTAGAACCTATCTAAGAAAAACTATCCCCGGGCGCCTGGTGGCTCAGTCGGTTGAGTGTCCGACTTCAGCTCAGGTCATGATCTCTCAGTTCGTGAGTTCAAGCCCCGCGTCGGGCTCTGTGCTGACAGCTCCAAGCCTAGAGCCTGCTTCAGATTCTGTGTCTCCTTCTCCCTCTGCCCCTTCCCCACTCATGCTCTGTCTCTCTCTGTCTCTCAAAAATGAATAAATGTTAAAAAAAAAATTTAAATAAAACTATCCTCAGATATTAATGTTGTTCTATGAATTCTACTCTTAGGGGGAATATATGGAGTTTAATATTGTTAATATTAACTAATTAATTAATTTTTTATAACCAATTTCCAAGATATGTGTTGGTATAATTACAAATTCAACCTAAGCTCCTATGTGTGTGGTCTTCTAGAATAAGAACAGATACCTGGACATGAACTTTACACACTGAAAATTCTTCAGTGGAGGCAAAAGTGAGTTATACTCAAGAAATCGAAACATAAAAATTAAATCATCTTAACAGAAATTTTCAACCACCAGGACTGAAGACAAGGAAGAGATTTCTGGCCAACCAAGCACAACCAGAGATTAGAGTAATAATTAGGTGTCTGTGTTCTGGAGTCTAACACCCAGGTTCAAAGTCTGAACTAGTACTTGTCAGTTATTCACACATGGATTACAAACTTTCCTCTGCAGCAATCTCTTCATTTGTGAAAGAGAATATAATTATCTCTATTTCATAGGATTGCTTTGAGGATTAAGTGGGATAAATGTACAGCACCTACAAGTTTATAGCATATAATAAATTTTCAATAAATGTTATACATTTATAATAATTATCATTTCTAAGGTTTTCTTCTTTTCAAACTATTCATTCTGCATGCATTCTGACTACTGTGATCTGATATGTGGATGTGGTACATGGCTGATCTATACAAAATTCTTAGAATTCACACTTCTGGAGGTATTAACCCATAATGTTATAATGCCTTTATACATCCCAAAATCAGCTTATGAACACTGGAAATAAAGATTTCCTACACACTGTCTCCACTTCTGTTCCCAGATACAACTAATATACACTTGACAGTTGAGTAACACAGGTTTGAACTGCAAGAGTCCACGTAACACGTGGGTTGTTTTTTTTTATAAATACAGTACCTGCAAATGTATTTTCTCCTCATTACGATTTTTCTTAACATTTTCACTAGCTTACTTGACTGTAAGAATACAGTATATAATACACGTGACATACAAAATATGTATTTATGTTATCAGGAAGGCTTTAGTCTACAGCAGGCTATTACAAGTTTGGTTTGGGGGAAGTCAAAAGTTATACATGCGTTTTTGACTCCATAGGGGCTAGAACTCCCAACCCCAAGGTTACTCAAAGGTCATCTATGATGACAGTTTCCAAATATTTTTCTGTGCTCTTTGTTATCTTTAAATACTCCCTAGGTCATGGTTTGCTGCACAAATAAGACGCAAATAAGGGAATGTTAGATTATATGCATTGGGCATACTTTATATTTTCAGGACTTGACTTTTTCTAATCTTTAGTCATTTGTATTCCCTTTACTGTAACACAGATAAAGTAATCTAACTGATCATGAGAAGAAGTTGACTGGAATAGGGGTATGGAGAAAGGCTAAGAAAAGGTCAGACTGCATTAACTATAGCATATATACAAATGGATGCATATTATAAAGTGAAAGCCGAACTATAAGAACCAGAAATCTTATAAATAGATGATGTGCTTGGGAAAGCCACATAAGCTCACATTCACTCCAACGCACTTCATCAGACATTTAATAAACACTCAACTGTTCCATTAGTACAAGGACAATGAACAGGAAGAAAATAGAGCGTCAAGGAGTACCCACTCCCACGAAATGAAATTACCAGCATAAACTTGACAATTAAAAGATAAAATACTGCAGCACACAGCAGCATGAAATAGATTATTGTGGGGCCTGGAACACTGATTGTAAGAAAGCAGGCTGAACACTGTCTACTTGAATGTGCAGTCGCTTGTCTGATTTTAAATTTCTTCAGCAAAGGAGACTGGATTGTGAGAATACTTTTTAAAAATCTCAAGCTACAAGTGTTTATAGAACAGAAAGCAACCTCAGAGTCTCCCTTTATTCTATCAAAGGGGGAAAATTACTTTTGAAGTTCAAAGTAGTTCTCATTTTAAATGCACAGCCTAAATGTGTATAAACTATATACAAGTTTGCTTTCAGAGAAATGCAGCATCTGTTTCAATTAGTTTCAGTTAGTTACATAACATAGTATTTGTTCTAGAGAAAGGGAATGAATCTCTTTGACCATCTACTTTTCATTCTCTCCCTTTAAGGTTAAGTTCAAATATGTAACGTTATGAGCCCCAGAACCCCCATGGTTCTAACGTAACTAAGGAAGAGAAATACTGAAAAGGTATACCACCATTTCTTAAAATTAAAAAATATTTTTAAATACTGGATTCACATAGAGTTTCATGAATTATGAAAGATAAAGCAAATGATGGAAAAGCATTTCTCAATGTCAGCAAGTCCTTTTTTAGGGGGTTTTGATAAACTGGTTGAACTAAGCAGTTTTAAAGCATTATAAAATAGGGAATTATAACTAATCTTTTCTAAAACCTCTCTTTACGTTGTACGTACAAGACTGACATGCCCAAACTCTGACAGTTAGCAGAATAATCACAAATAGTTTTAAATCTTTTAGCTCTAAAAGAACAAGTGACCCTCACAAGGCCTTATACAGGCAGGTTGAAAAAAAAAAAAAAGCAAACTGATTATCTTTCAACATGCATTGTCCTTCAGCCCATTGGTATTATATAATACATTTAGGCTTTGCTGCATTTAATAAGTGATTTCTTAGTAATTGACAAGATCAAAACCCAAATATTCCAAAATGTTTTTTTTACTAAAAAGTAACCAAGAAGAAAAACATTTACTGGCTCATTGGCATAATTTAAATAAAATAAGGAACAGTATTTTTCAAAGCACTGAAATTTGCTCAAGATCAAGTTTTTTTCCTGTCTTTTTTGTTTGTTTGTTTGTTTGTTTTTAGTTTATGTATTTACTTTGAGAGAAGGAGAGTGTGAGCAGGGGAGGGGCAGAGAGAAGGAGAGAGAGAGGATCCCAAGCAGGCTCCACACTATTAGTGTGGAGCCCAATATGGGGCTTGATCCCACATACTGTGAGATCATGACCTGAGCCAAAATCAAGAATCAGACGCTTAACTGACTGAGCCACCCAGGTGGCTCAAGTTTTCTCCTGTCTTAAGGTCACTATCTCCTACCACATCCTCCCTGTCTCTTACCTTGGAATGGCCCTGGATGCCAGCTGATTTCCCCAATGACTGATCAGGTGTTTGCCTCAGGACGGGGGGTTGGGGGGGTTCCATGATATGAAAAGCAGTTACTTCTTTCTCCACTTGTTGTGGGGCTTATTCTTTAAGGCTCAGCTCAAAGTGCCATCTCTTCCACTGAGGCCTCTGCAAATTTCCTTCTTGCCTCTGGGCCCTGGTTTAATACCTTCTCTATAAATCCACAGCACCTGGCTCATGATGATCTTCAGGCATAAGAAGCATTTCCCTGTATAAAGACCTTGTATAAACTATTTTTGATCTTTCCAAATGGAGGGGATAAAAACTGGTCATGACAATATCACCAAGTTATCTGCTTTGAGTTGCACAAAATTTGAACCAAGGTAGGTTATGGATTGGACAGGTAAGCGAGAGAGGAAGACAAGAACAAATCTTTTTTTTTTTTTCAAGTTACAACAAACATTTCTTGGACATGAACTTGGTGCCAGAATAGGAGCTAGCCGTTTTATGTCTGTTAACAACTTTAGCTTGAAAATAATCTTACATGTTAGATATCATAGTACACATTTTCTTGAGTAGAAAATTGAAACTCAGAAACTCACCTGCTTTGCTTATTAACCCAGTGGTGAAACTGGGTTGCTGATCCAATGAGTTACAGTATAAATCACCATAAGTGAAGGCTGATATGCAGTATGGCATAGCAGTTTAAAAGCAAATGCGATTTTGAAAGCAAACAAGCTTAGGTTTGAGTCTAAATTCTGATACTAATGAGCCAAGAAACTTTAGACAAGGTTTATATCCCACTCGGCCTCAGCTGCTCCAAGTGTACTGTGGGGACAATAATGATACCAACATCCTAAGGAGTTCTGTGTAGGGTGTCAAATTCTGGAGACACTATTGGCACAACACAAGTAATATAATGTCAAGTGCATCTTCTTGAAATTAAACTGCTCCCTTCTTGTAAAATTTTAAAGGAAAAGTTGTTATCCTAAAAAGTGATCTTAAAAATTTGTGTTGTATAAAGTCATTGAAGACAGGCCTTCTTTCTAACTAATTCTTACCCCATAACCTCCTTGTCACTTAAGCCAAATGTAAAACTGTCTCTCAGGATTAAAAGGAAGATCGGTGAGAGCAGGATGGAATATAAGGCACGTACATCCCCTCAGAAATACAGCAAGGGATGAATTTATTTCAACTGATTTTATGGTGTTTTCTGAAGCTTTAATTTCATGTGGAGTTTAGGCCTTTGCTCAGAAGAAGAAGGATTCCTCAGGAATCCAGAAGTTCACGCTCTCAGAATTACATTTACTATGCGCAAGTAGAAACAGAAAGCAGCCCAGAAAAGAGTTAGCTGGGCTCTCCATGAAGTTACGTCACAAACTCCCACAAGAGTAAATATGAGGACACATCAGAGGCTGGCCACCATGCCACAGGATTACTGTACCACCAAGGAAACCACAAAGTTTCACCCGGGTGATTAAAATGTGCTGGTGTGACCACAGTAAAACCATGAACATACTCATCATGAAGCCTGGTGTTTACCGAGAGCTCATAAACGATGCCCTTCATCAGGTCACTGCTCTGATCTGACGTCATGAGATCCATGTGGCTCTTCTCCTCCCCAGTTTCCCAGTCTCTTATTTTACTAAGATCATCGTAGGTTGTATATCTAAAGTTTCTTTAAAAAGAAATCACAAAATTGCATTATTATCATTAAAAGGTATAACGAAGTGTATTAAAAGTTGAGAATTTAAATCGAGCAAGAATTGATTTCACTTGGGCAGTGCCCGGCCGACAGTGGTCAGGAGCACTCTGCCAATGGCTGCTAGGGAAAAACCTTTATAGAGAAAAGACTGAAGCAAAGTAAGAAAATTGGTTGGCTACAGCTTACAGCCTAGCTGGCTGCTCATGACTCACTGGCTGTCCTTAGGTTTTGATACCATAACCTTGAGGTATTTATAGGCTGATGATTTCGCTTTCCTTTCAGAGATGCCATGATATTAGTGCCACATCAGTCGAACCAGTCCTCCTTGTTTAATTAATTTAACACTATTTAAAATATGTTTGTATTTTCCAGTTATATTAGATGAGACCTAAATTAATTCTAACAAAAATGTGTAAGTTCCATGATAAATTGAAAACAGTACTTCCAAGAAACAGGGAAAAGGAATACATAATAAAGAATGATGGACCTTAACAGGTCTTGGTCTTTCTTTGTACTAGTAAGAGAAATATTTTTATGAAGAAGATAGCTGAATTTATTCACTTTTATATCTATTTAATCATGGCCAGAGTCTCTCTTTCACTCTCCACTGCTAAGTAGTCATTTCTCCAAGCTCCCTTTGAAACATAAACCATGATTGGGCTAAACCCTTTCCCCTACAATTATCTGCAATATCCAAGTCAAAGTTATCCAACAGCTATCACATTAATTATGTCTATCTGCTAAATTATTCCCACAAGTTCTATAGACATTCTTTGAAATGGAGCATTCATTCTGTATTTATGCATATTTCATTATGTTACAGAACATTTTATTAAGAAAAGCAATCATAAGGATCGACTTTTATGATAAATAACCTAATATTCATAGTCCTTCCTTTATGCTTGCTCAGTCAGGCTCATTTTCATAATGTTATGTGTTAGAGAACAGAAAAACTACTGCTCACCCAGACTGCTGATCTACTAGTTTTGCCACATTTTACTGCTATGGTTTCCCGTAGGAAAGCTATAATGATGTTGACTGATATAACTGCTTAAAAGTACTATTATTTAGTTATTTATAGCATAGAATTAGATTATAAGGAAATCTGAAATCACAAATTGAGTCTATTTTAAATGCATGATGCTTCCTGTATATTTTTTCAATGGCAGAATAGCAAAAATATATATATACATGTAATGGTGGATGATAATAATGGATATAATAATGATGTATAATATCATATGTGTGTGCATGTATGTATATATATTATTAATGTATTTATTTATATACACATGTGCTCTTGGGTGCTTCAGCCAAGCTTACTAGAAGTGAAAATATGGGAGAACTTTCATTCATTTAACCAGTGTTCACTTAACTCTTAGTATTCGCCAAGCATTAATCCAAGGTCCAAGAAGAGGGATTATAAAACTGAAGACTATGACAATGAGACTACTGGCTATTACAAAAACTCCTACAGCAGTGATGAAGAATCACCCAAAAAGACCCTTCCTGTCTCCTGTGACCATAATCAAGATGAGAAACATTCACAAAAGCAACGATGCTTTTGGTACAAGGATGTACCAACTGGATATTCTAATCATTGATTAAATGTAGTAAAAATGTGTTCTAGGCTAAATGTATACAAATTAAGTGCGTTAATACAAGTTTGGGCCTGTATGCTATTTTTTGTTTGTTTACATACCTGTCTTGGTTATAATGCTACGAGCTCCTTGAGAGCAAGGACTAGGTTACTGTCTTAGTATTTCTGGTGTCTTCATAGTGCCTACACACAGAGATGTGTCTTAAAAACGTCATTTAAGCTGAAAGATATACTCATGGGAATATAAAAGACAGTGTGCTTTACTTTAATATATAATCCCAGAAATAATCTTTGCAATAATATGTGCTGAAGTGCTGACTTTATGAGGCTTATTATCTAAGCCCCTCTTTGGCACCAAGTATAGACAAGAGAGGTTGGAAACACACAGTTTGATACTACAGATTACACAGAGAAATAAAAGATGAGTTTGTTATCATGACCATAAAGGTTATATATGCATTTCTTCATTCATTTTCATGGTGAAAAGATGAAGAAGAACAAAATGAAGAAGTGGTATTTTCATGGCTGGCATGGTCCTAGGCACCCTGGATAATACAGCAAAGTAACAAGAGGTCAGATGCTGTTAAAGACACACAGCATAAAATCACTATAGAACCGTTCATTAGCCTGAGTGCTTGGAGATCAGGTAACCTTCTGGAGAATCATATATAATATCTTTGATCTCAAAATTTATGGCGAAAAAGTCCTTGGTCACATTAATGCCATTGCTTTTTGTCTCTTTTTCACTCTAATCATGATGGATTTTCTTAAGATGTATACCTTTCATGTTCAGGTACAAATAGCCTAAGATATGATTAATGCTTTGACCTAAATTACATTTTTTCCCCCATACAGGAAAACAATCATCAGGCAGACAAGCAATCACATTATCATTCACAAGAGAGTTGCTTTTTCAAGGAATCAGCATAAAATGAAATATTGAAAATCCAGAGCAGTGTCATTTATATGGGGGAATTACAAAGTAGCTGTGTCAGCCTAAGCCACATGGCTTTAAAACTGTACTGCCACTATTTGGGATTAAACCCAAAAGTAAGAGCAATATAGGACAGGCATGAGCTCTAGAGGATGGGCAGGACTCCTGGAGACCCTCAGGTCTTGCTTTGAAACACTCATTTAATGTCTAACCCCTATATTTATAGTAAAGTTGTCGCCAGTGAACTGTCTGCTTCCTAGTAATTTTATCAAGCTACTGACCTATGAAAACAAGAAAACAATCAACTTTAGGATGCTTTTCCCTCCTAAACTTCATTCAAACTTAAATGTAAGAAGAATAAATACAGTTACTTTGGAAATGGAAATTGCAGGAATTTTCATATGATCATGGCATTTCAGCTTTAGAATACATGTTAAAAAACCTTTAGATTCCATGCTCATCCAAAAGTGAAACAAATCCTCTGAGATTGGTGGCTCTCAAACTTTAAGATGCCTCAGAATCAGCTAGAGTGTTTGCCAAACCACAGATGGCTGAGGCCCACCCGCAGGGTTTCTGGTTCAGTACGTCTGGAGTAGAGCTGGAAAACGTGCATTTCTAACAAGTTCTTCAGTGACGCTGATGGTTCTGGTCTGGGGAGCACTCTTGGTGAACCACTGCCCTAGATCACAATTTTAGTCTTTGATCACCTATAGTGTTACGCATCACCAACTCAATTCAACAAATAGTTATCCCTGACTGGCATTGTACTAGAGTACACAAATAATAGGAAAAAAATACTGATATTGAAGAGCTTCCGTTTAGCGGGAGAAACAGATATATAGAGGATTTTAATATAGTAAGACAAAGACACAAGGTGTTATAAGAGAGCAGAAAGAAGGGTCATCTTCCCAAACCAGGCTTCACGAAGTATTCCTGGAGGAATGTGACATGAACATGGCTTTGAACAAGGAAAGCTGGGGAGAGAACTCCAGCAGGAGAAAAGATACCTAGAAATAGCTAGGTGCCTGAGGTGTAGGCAACAGAGTTTACAATTATGCAATTTTATATTATAAATTACAATTAAATAAAAGTTCTATGGAGTAGGCTATCATAATTATAAAGGATCTATGTGCATTTTCTTAGTTCCTTTTAATAGTATTAAAAAATAGCAAATATTACACAGCATTCTACATCTCCGTTATCCCTATCTCTATGTCCATTAAGTATCTTATTAGAAAAATTATTTGATTATGAGGATAAACTTACCAGGCACCCACTGGATGAATGCCCCAGTGGCCTAGAAGATTCCCTTCTACTCAAAGGGACACAAAAGTTGTTTTTACGTTGCTTTCTCAAAGTGAAGCAAAGGCATTTCCCCGTTTTTATTTTTTTTTATTTTAAAAAAAAATTTTTTTCAACGTTTTTTTATTTATTTTGGGGACAGAGAGAGACAGAGCATGAGCTGGGGAGGGGCAGAGAGAGAGGGAGACACAGAATCGGAAACAGGCTCTAGGCTCCGAGCCATCAGCCCAGAGCCTGACGCGGGGCTCGAACTCACGGACCGCGAGATCGTGACCTGGCTGAAGTCGGATGCTTAACTGACTGCGCCACCCAGGCGCCCCTCCCCCTGTTTTTAAATGAAAACAAATGAAAGTAAAAAAGGCAAGTAGTGCCTGCGTTCCCAGGGAAATCTTTAACAAGATGTAATTGTGGTTAAGAAGGTCCCTAGGGGCACTTAGAGGTCAAGAAACGAGGGGTAGGGCATCCCGTCTGTGAAAGCTCTTAAAGGTAGGAAATATGCATTGAGAAGTAAGCGATAGAATCCTACTGTCCTCAGCACCTTCCCTCGGGCTACATCCTGCCATCCTGGAACTCCAGGGAAAGGCAAAAAGAGCCTCTTGATCTATGAATTTCAGTGTCATGGTGGAACTTGGTGTGACAGAAAACAAAAGAATAGAGAACTATTAAATGAGTAATATCTTCTCAAGGCCTGAGGGTAAGCAATGGTTAACTCAATTTATTCCAACAGAGCATGATGGCATGACTAGGGAAGAACTTGCAAAGCACACACACAGTGTTGAAGATATGACTTTTACACAACTCCATTTATATTAAGTTCAAAAATAGACATAAATGTACTACAGAGGTAGACATCAGAATAATGGGTTATCTTTGGGAAGGAAAAAGGGACTGTGATTGACAAGGAGCAATGGAAGTTTCTGAGGTGTAGCGACACTCTATTCTTTCCCATGCATGGGGGCTGCATGACTGTTATCCTTGTGATAATTCACCAAGCTGCAAATATTTTTGTGTACTTTTTCTACAGGTGGATTATACCTCATAATAAAAGAGTTTTTAAGATATAAAGACAACTTATGTAAACTTCTCTACCTTTTCCTTGGTCAGAAGCTTTATTCCTAAGTACCTGCATGAACTTCAGCTCTTATAACCCACCCGCACCTGGGCCACAGTGCATATTATATTTTGGGTAGATGGTCCATTTTCCAGGTGAAAGAGAAAACTGTTGTTTCAATTCAGGTGAGACACAATTAGGGCCAGAAATGAGGCAAAGATGTGGGAATAGTGAAGTAGGAAAAATTCAGGAGAGTTTTCAAAATAGCCCTAAGAGAACTTAGTAACCAATTAATAAGAGGCTAGGGTAAAATTTTCAAGTGACTGCAAGATTTCAGACTTGAGTACCATATGGCTGGTGATGCTTTTCACCTGGCCAGGGAAAATCTGGGATGCCTGTTCTCTTTTTTAGGCCATATTACCTGCAAAGCTAGACATGTGCATAAAGGTAAAAACTCCTTTTCAACAGAAGGTTCTGTTGAAAAAATCTTCAGAAGATTCTTCCTTAGCTGGGAATAAAAAAAAAAAAAAAAATGATCACTATCCATAGAGAACTTACAAATGCATTAGCAATTCCTAAGGAGTGTTCACACGAAATTTTGCTTTGTTTTGTTTGTTACTCCAACGTATTCCAGATTGAGGTGCTATTCCTGAGACACAAGACTAATCCAAATATGAGACTAAGGAAAGACAGATAAGAGCTGGCCACAGATCAAAGGAGGAGTCAAATAAGAGTGAAAAAAAAGTGGCCCTGAGACTGGACATGAGGTCCCTCCCCCTAAAAATACTGCCCTGCCTGACGCCTAAAGCTCCACTATTAGATACCCATTCTATGCTTACAAATTTCCTTCCCCCTGATGTTTTCTTTCAAAGTTCCCATTTTCATGAAAGTAATGTGATGAGACTGTCATGACTTTCATATTTCACGGGGAAAAAAATGGGATGAACATATACAAAATTTTGTGGAAAATGACATTAATTTTAATATTATATCCAGCACAATCCCAGAAGTATAGCAAGTGCTAACTTTTGCCTCCAACCCAAAGTTGGAAATTAGCAATTACAACAATTTTATAATGGTCAACTCTTTTAAAGTATGGGCAGCATCGTTTGAAAGATTTCCTCTCTGAAGAATTTAAAGACTGACCAACTGCCATGCTTCCGAGATTATCTGAGCAATCTCAGATGGGAACGCCAATCACTTGTGCTAAGTTCCTATTCATTAAAATCTGTGAGAAACTCTTAGCTAATTGGGAATAACTACTGAGAAGTCACATTGGGCCAATGTAAAGATAACAAACACCAAACTAGCTTGTGCCCCGGCAAACTGAAATATATTGGCAAATTCTCTATAGGATCTTTGATTCCTACAGAACCAAAGTAACCTATATACAGCACCAAATTTTTTGAGACTAAAGCAGTGGTTCTAAAACTTTGCTGCACATTAGAAGCACCTGGGGAAACTTTGAAAATCCCAATGCCAGGTAAAAGCTAATACCAATTAAGTTGGAATGTCTAGGGGGTGGGAACCAGGCATCAATAATTTTTTAAGACACCCAGCTGATTCTAATGTGAGCAAAATTTGGGAAACACTGGAGTAAGCATGCAGTTTTATACCCACCACATCTGCTTAGAAAACATTAGAAGTTGTTCATTAAAAGTTTAGTCTGGGAAGGTGCTGGGAGTAACTCCTAGATCCCTTCCTGCCACTAATCCATGAACACACTACCCTCCTTATCCTACTTCCTTGACAATCCAACAGTATCCGGCTTTTGGGAAAGACGATAAGCAGAGAGACATATCAGAGAGTGTGCCAATATTCAGCATTAGGAGGACTTAAGTATTACAACTCTGATTCCCTTACTATCTCACCCACAAGTGAGCACTTTGTGGTCAACACCCTGGCTGGTATTGGTTCCATGTTGCCTTGTCTCTAAACCGAGGCAACCAGACTAAGGTCAAAATAAGGAGCACTGGGCTCCTAACTTCTGCCTGAAAGTGCAGCCTAGACTCTAAGCAGGAAAAGAGGCATTATTAACAGTAAGTAAAACGAGCCATTCCTTCCCTCTTGCTACATCTCAAGGGCATAATTTCCCCTCACGTCAATCATTTTCCCAGGATCATGAGCTGCACTTTAGTCTTCTGTTATCTTCCACTGTGCCATGGAATGCTTTATTTTGTTCTCATTAACAGATGGCAGGAGCTTCCCAGGAGATGCAGAATGAGATTCCTGTTTCTTCATTTCTGGGAATATCTTCTTCAGTTAACTATTTAGCATCAAAATGCTTATGTCTCTCACGTGTGTTCATTCCCTTTGACTTCTAAAATAAAATTTTACCTATAGGATCTGGTGTTGCCCCATTTATCTATCCTAGGTTGTATCTGAGATTTAAGCAAACTCAGCCTACCCTCAAAAAGCAGGCCTCAGTTGAAAAGCTGACAAGTAAACATTAAGCATCCATGTCAAGCACAGACAAGTACACACTATGCCGTGCAGAAACAATTGAGTAAGATAAAACCACCCACATTTTTAATAAGGTAAAAATCTTACAGTATTTACAATGCCAAATAGCATGTTCCATCTCTACCGGGTACTGGAGGAAGGGCCACAGCACACACACAGTAAGATTAATGAGAATTTCTCTTTGGAGATGACTGATAAATACCTATCACTGCAGATGATACTGACCACTACTCATACACCTGACTTAAGAAAAGCTTCTATTGTAACCTGAGCTTTATCATTAATTCCACAGAATTCTTCTGAATGTCTCCCTATATAAAATGGTGATGGCTCTTACTCCTTACCTTAAAGCCTGAAAACTGTAACTTGATTTCAATTACTTGGCTAACTTACATGGCCAGACTCAAAACTGTTCAACAATCATGTGAATATCGAGTCCACGAAATGGATGTTGAGATGTTGCATTAACACATAAAAACTTAGGTGACCTCTTGATGTTTCTATTTTTTAAATGGTGAAAGATCCCTAACACCATGCTGTTTCCACAAGGAAAATAACAGGCTGGTTAAAGATGGGATGTCTAAAAATAATTTAAAAACCACAAATGAAAGTTATTGGAGGAGTCCACCGTGGATAGTTTTATAACTATACTTCACATTTTATCTCAGTTAAAGTCACAAAAGTTGCATTTTTATTCTAAGAAAGCAACTTTTATATTTGTTGAAATAATAATAAATGTATGGATAGCTATCTTTAGATATATATACTGACAAGCATATTATTTTATGGCTATAAAAAGCAAATCAAATATAACTGCCAAGAACAAAAGATGTTTACTCCAACTAATATTTAAAATAAGCATATCTACTCTGCTTTTGGTAGCATGGTTGATTTAGTTTAAAATTGGGAGGAGGATGTCTACTTTTATCTCTGATACATAAAAAGCCTGGAAGTTGTCATTTCCATCCCCACACACACAAAAAGAAGCTGAACATACCAAAAATCAAAGACTTTGTGTCTTAGATATCAGAGAAACTGAGGTCTTGGGGGAAACTGTCACCAGGAAATCTGGGGAGACAAGTATATTCAAAGAGACACAACCAAGATCTGCTCATGTAGAGAAGCCTCTGGAGCCAGTAACTGATAAGAACGTTTAAATGTTAATTTCTTGAATTGCTGGAGGCTGAATGTGGACTACTTTCAAAGTAAGAAATTCTTGGGAGCTGGATTCTTGAGGGGAGGGTACCCACAATTTTGTGGGCCTTTCCTCTGGGAAAACCAACAGATTCTCACAATGAAGATCTGAGAAAGACCTTTTTGTGGCCCTGACAGAAGGAAGGGAAGAGTAATCACTGTGAAATAAGCCCAGAGCTTAACTCCACACCGAAGCCTACTCTCCAGGGAAAAGGACATTGCCAGAGCCTTGTCTTAGCTGGAAAAAGAGAATTCCTACCACACCATCTTCCTCTGGTCTTCCTGTCTCCCCTAACAGAAAAGAGAAGTCAACAAGGGTCAGAACTTCAATAAAATACATTGGGAATGGTGTATTGAGAGAAAGTATGTAGAATGCAGGGAGGGAGGGGAAAGCCATACCACTAGAGAAACAAATGTAAAGATTACAGCTGTGAGACACTGGCCCCCTAAACGACTAAGATTTAATCAGAAGATATAGAATGTTCTTCCCTCCCCAACAGCTTACTATAATACAGGGCTCCAGTATAATATAATACTTCCAATATAATACAATATGTGATAATTATAATGCAATAGTAATAATTATAATAAAATAATATACAATAATTATATAACAACAATAATAGTAGATTACAACTCAGAGAGTAACAAGGCACAGACTCTCCATGAGGAGGAATACTTGGAAAAGCTTACAGTCAAGAGGAGAGACAAAAACAAGGACACTAAAAGAATCTGAATTGTCTGGCACATAAGGCTACAGAGAACATTAAACATAGACCACATCCTTGCCATATTAACATATGTCCCCTCTTACGAATGGCCTATTTACCCCAGTTCCTATTACCCTAGCCAACAAGTCTGTCTTTCATAAAAGACTGTAAGACATGACTAAAGACAAGAGAACAGTCTACAGAGCCAGAGCACTCACCAGACTCAGAATTGTGTCAGATGTGACACAACTGTTGAAATTACCACAAAGGGAATTTAAAGTAAGTATAATTAATATCTTAGGTCTCTAATGTTAAAAAGTAGACAGACAACATGCAAAAATATAAATAATGTAAGAAGTGAGATGAACATTCTAAGAGAAGTCAAACAGAAATGGTAGAAATCAAAAAGACTGTTCCAGGAATAAAAAAGACCTTTAGGGGGCTAATCAGTAGACTCAATATGGCTGAGGAAACAATCAGTGACCTTAAATATAGGTTCACAGAAACTTCCCAAACTGAAATGAAAGAATGAAAAAAAACAAAAAAAAAAGGCAGAACATTCAAGAACTGTGGGACAATATCAAAAAATGTTACACATACACAGTTGACTCTTGAACAATGTGGGATTTATGGGCAGCTTCTCAAAAGCTTAACTATTAATAGCCTGCTATTGACCAGAAGCCTTAGTGACAACATAAATAGTCAATAAACACATATTTTGTATGTTATATTTGTTATATACTATATTCTTACAATAAAGTAAACTGGAGTAAAGAAAATTTTACTAAGAAAATCTTGAGAAAAACATTTAGAGTTCCTTTTTTTTAATTCCAGTATAGTTACAATATAATGATTCAACAATTCCATACATCACCCAGTGCTCATCATAGTAAGTATGCTTCAATCTCCTTCACTTATTTCACCCACTCACCCCCTCTAGTAACCAATCTCCTTCACTTATTTCACCCACTCACCCCCTCTAGTAACCATCAGTTTGTTCTCTATAGTTAAGAGTCTGTCTTTGGTTTGTCCCTTTTGTCTTTATTCATTTGTTTTACTTCTCAAATTCCACCTATATATAGATACCATGGTAGCTGTATTTCTCTGATGTACTTATTTAATTTAGCAGTATATTATCTAGATCCATTCATGTTGTTGCAAAGGGCAAGATTTCATATAATTATACTTATAAATTTATATATGTAAATATATATAAAACATCTGTTCTTTATCCATCTATCTATCACTGGACACTTGGACCGCTTCCATAATTTGGCTATTGTACAGAGTGCTGTGATAAACACAGGGGTGCAAATATCTTTTTGAATTAGTGTTTTCTTATTCTTGGGATAAATATCCCGTGGTGGAATCACTGTATCATATGGTAAATTCTATTATTAACTTCTTGAGGAACCTCTATATTTTTTTCCAGAGTAGCTGCACCAGTTTGCATTCCCACTAAAAATACGTGAGGTTTCCATTTTCTCCACATCCTCACCAACACTTGGCAGTTCTTGTGATTTTGATTTTAACCATTCTGACAGGTGTGCAGTGTATCTTATTGTGGTTCTGACTTGCATTTCCCTGATGATGAGTGATGTTGAGCATTTTTTCATGTATCTGTTGGCCTACTGGATGTCTTCTATGGAGAAATGTACGTTCATGTTTTCTGCCCATTTTTAATAGGGATTTTGTGTTTTGGGTG
Source organism: Felis catus (assembly GCF_018350175.1). Classification (NCBI taxonomy): domain Eukaryota; kingdom Metazoa; phylum Chordata; class Mammalia; order Carnivora; family Felidae; genus Felis; species Felis catus. Next base: position 98,076,663 of record NC_058368.1, on the reverse strand, counting down.
TGAGTTATATAAGTTCTTTATATATTTTGGATACTAACCCTTTACTGGATATGTCATTTGCAAATATCTTCTCCCATTCAGTAGGCTGCCCTTTAGTTTTGTTGATTATTTCCTTCACTGTGCAGAAACTTTTTATTTTGATGTAGCCCAATAGGGTTTGTGTGTGTGTGTGTGTGTGTGTGTGTGTGTGTGTGTGTGTGTTCTGTTTTTGTTTTGTTTTGCTTTTATTTTCCTTGCCTTAGGAGACATATCTGGAAAAATGTTGCTATGGTCAATGCCAAAGACATTATTGCCTATGCTCTCTTCAAGGATTTCTATGGTTTCAGCTCTCATCTTTACATCTTTAATCCATTTTGAGTTTATTTTGTGTAAGTCATCCAGCTTCATTCTTCTGCAAGATGTTTCCCAGTTTTCCCACCATCATCCATTGAAAAGACTGTCTTTTTCCCATTGTATATTCATCCCTCCTTTGTCAAAGATTAATTGACCATATAATTATGGGTTTATTTTTGAGTTTTCTATTCTATTCATTGATCTGTATGTCTACTTTTATACCAGTACCATACTGTTTTAATTACAACTGCTTTGCAATATAACTTGAAATATGGAATTGTGATACTTCCAGTCTTGTTTCTTTTTCAAGATTGTTTTGGCTGTTTGAGATCTTTTGTGGTTCCACACAAATTTTAGGGTTATCTGTTCTAGGTCTGTGAAAAATGCTGTTGGTATTTTGATAGGAATTGCATTAAATCTGTAGATTGCTTTTGGAAGTATGGACTTTTTAACATTATCTGTTCTTCCGCCCCATAAGCATGAAATGTCTTTCCATTTCTTTGTGTTGTCTTAAATTTCTTTTATATTGTTTTATAGTCTTCAGATTACAGGTCTTTCCTTTTTTGATTGTTTATTCCTATTTTACTGGTTTTTGTACAATTGTACACAGGATCTATTTTTTAATTTCTCTTTCTTCCACTTCATTATTTAGTGTATAGAAATGCAATGCAATTCTTTCTATTGTTTTTGTATCCTGTAACCTTACTGAATTCATTTATCACTCTTGTAGATTTTTGGTGAAGTCTTTTGGGTTTGTATACATAGTATCATGTCATCTGAAAATAGTGAAAGTTTTACCTCTTCCTTACCAATCTGGGTATCTTTTGTTTCTTTTTCTTGTCTGATTGTTGTGCCTATGACTTTAAGTACTATGTTGAATCAAAGTGGTGAGATTGGATGTCCTTGTCTTGTTCCTGATTTCAGGGGAAAAGCTGTGTTTTTCACCACTGAGTATGATGTTAGCTGTGGATTTTTCATATATGGCTTTTATTATGTTGAGGTATGTTCCCTCTAAAACTACTTTGTTGTGGGTTTTTATCATGAATGGATGTTGTACTTTGCTAAATGCTTTTTCTACATCTACTGAAATGATCATATGGTTCTTATCCTTTCTCTTAATTACATTGATTGATTTGTGAATAATGAAACACTCTTGCATCCAAAGAATAAATCCCACTTGATTGTGATGAATGATTTTTTTTAATGTAGTGTTGGATTTAGTTTGCTAATCTTTTCTTGAGAATATATATATATATATATATATATATATATATATATATATTCATTCATTCATAAGGGACACTGGCCTGTAGTTCTCTTTTTTTGTAGTGTCTTCTTCTGGTTTTGTTATCAGGGTAACACAGACCTCATAAGATAAATATGAAAGATTTCCTTCCTCTTCCATTTTTTTGGAATACTTTCAGAAGAATAGGTATTAACTTTTTTTAAAATGTTTGCTAGAAATCACCTGTGAAACCATCTGGTCTGGGACTTTTGTTTGTTGAGAGTTTTTTTAATTACTGATTTAATTTCATTACTGATAATTGGTCTGTTCAAATTTTCTATTTCTTCTTGATTCAGTATTCTGGAGGTTATATGTTTCTAGGAATTTATCCATTTCTTCTAGGTTGTCTAGTCTGTTGTCATATAATTTTGCATAATATCTCCCTTACTCCTTTGTATTTCTATGGTGTCAGTTGTTACTTCTCTTTCATTTCTGATTTTGTTTACTTTAGACGTATCTCTCTCTCTCTCTCTCTCTCTCTCTCTCTCTCTCTCTCATGAGTCTAGCTAAAGGTTTATCAATTTTGTTGATCTTTTCAAAGAACCAGCACTTGGTTTCATTGATCTGTTCTGTTTTGGGGTTTTTTGTTTGTTTGTTTTTATAGTTTCCATTTCCTTTATTTCTGCTCTAATCTTTATTACCTCCTTCCTCCTACTGGTTTAGGGTTTTGTTTGTTCTTCTTTTTCTAGCTCCATTAGGTGTAAGGTTTCATTGTTTGAGATTTTTCTGGCTTCTTAAAGTAGGCCTCTATTACTATAAATTCTCCTTTTAGAACAGTTTTTGCTATATCCCAAATACATTTACAGTTCTACAGTGTATTTACTGAAAAAAAATCCATATAAGTGGACTCATACAGTTCAAACCTGTGTTGCTCAAGGATCAACTGTAATTGGAATACCAGAAAGGGAGAAAAGAGTGAACAGAAAGATACTAGAAAAATCTCCAAATATTTGAAAATTAAATAACACAACTCCAAACAACCCAAGACTCAAAGAAGTTTCAAAAATTTTTAAATGTTCTCTGGCTAAATGATAATAAAATCCATACACCAGAAAATATGAAAAATGTAAAAGTGATAACCTAAACTTCCACTTTAAAGAACTAGACAGAGAAGAAGAATTTAAGCCTAAACCAAGCAGAAGAAAATAATTAAAAGAACAGAAAGCAATTAATTTCCAATCAACAAAAAAGAAAAATGAATAAAGTCAAAGACACACTTTGAAAAGATCAAATTGATCAATGAATGATACCACAAATGAAAGAAAGTTCATCCCTACTGATTCCATGGAAATTAAATAAATAGTAAAGGAATAGTTCAAGCAACTCTATGCCTACAAATCTGACAATTAGATGAAATGGACCAGTTCCTTAAAAGACACAAACTATCAAAACTCACACAAGAAAAACTAAATAATCTGAATAGTTTTATATCCATTAAATAAATTAAACTAATAATTTACAACTTTCCTAAGTGAAAGTACCAAGCCCAGATAGTTTCATTGGTGAATTCTATTAAGCATTTAAGAAAGCATTGGTATCAACTTTTGACAATCTCTTGAGAATATACAAGGAGAGAGAGTATTTCCTAATCATGCTTTGAGACCACAATTACCTTACTATCCAAAAAATACAAACACAGCATAAGACAAGAAAACTATAGACCAATATATCTTATGAATATAATGCAAAAATCCTCAATAAAATATTAGTAAATTAATGCCTACTATGTACAAAAAGACTGAGTAAGATTTATCCCAAAATTGCAATATTGGTTAGTTCCAAAGTCAATTCTTATAAACCACATAAATAAAATAAAGGACAAAACTACATTACCATCTCAATAGATGCAGAAAAGGCATTTCAAAAAACCCAATACCCATTTATGATCAATATTCTGAGCCATCTAGGAAAAGAAGGAAACTTCCTCAACTTTATAATAAACATCTACAAAAAAATTCATATGTGAAAAAAATGAGGACTCCATACTTTCCTCCTAAAATCAAGAACAAGGTAAGCATGGCCTCTCTTACAATCCCTATTCAATATTTTACAGAAATCTGTAAGTAATTCACTAAGAAAAAAAAATAAAAAGTACAAAGATGGTATGTAAAACATAAGGTACAAAATATTGTGATTTTATTATTTGAGAATTTTAAAATATATTAAATTATGTTTGTCAAAATATTAACAACAGTTGCATCAGCATAGTAGAATTAGAGGTAAATTATTCTAATTCTTTGTATTTTATGATTTACCAAATAGGAAGTTATTATTTTTTTTCTTGGTGCTTAAAAAATTTTTTTAATTTAGTATTAAGCTAAAATCCGTAAGACTTAGTAGAATGCAAAGATATAGGATATGAATAATTACAATTTAATATGCCATATTTTCTGTAAAGCTTATTTTATGACTATAAGCTAGAAGAAAGCCTTGAGTGATAACACAAGGCAAAATTTATTTTGCCGGTATGTGCCAAAGTCATGACTCCCAACTATTTAAGGTATTCTATGTTTTTTTTTTAACTTTTTTTTTTTTTTTTTTTTTTTGAGACAGAGAGAGACAGAGCATGAACGGGGGAGGGGCAGAGAGAGAGGGAGACACAGAATCGGAAGCAGGCTCCAGGCTCCAAGCCATCAGCCCAGAGCCTGACGCAGGGCTCAAACTCATGGACTGAGAGATCGTGACCTGAGCTGAAGTCGGACGCTTAACCAACTGAGCCACCCAGGCTCCCCTCTATGTTTTAAATTTATAGAAAAAAATTGAAAACATCACACATAAAATATCTAAAAGGTACAACTAGAATGTAAGTGATAAAAGGTAAATTTGTCTTGAACCATACAGCTTGTAATTTGTCAAAAAAACAAAACATAGTAGTAGTTTATTCATAACTCTGTATCACTAAGACAGTTAAAAGAATCTACAGTTCACCGCCTCTTACACCATTCAGATTAGTACAACTAAGCTTCCATAATTGCTTCACATTAGCTCCATTTGTCCTCAGCACAGATAACCAAGATCTACCAAAAACTTTTCATATTTAGCTATATTAATGTCATCCTCTACATATTCATACATAACACATATTTTTAAAAGATTAGAGTGAGGGGCAACTGGGTGGCTCAGTCAGTTGAGCACCTGACTCTTGATTTCAACTCAGGACATGATCCCAGGGTCACGGGATTGAAAATTGTGTCAGGTTCCACACTCAGTGCAGAGCCTGCTTGAGATTTTCTCTCTCTCCCCCTCTGCCCCCTCCCTCTGTCTTTCATACATGCATTCTCTAGCTCTAAAAAAAAAAAAAAAAAAAAAAAAAAAAAAAAAAAAAAAAAAAAAAAGATTAGAATGAAAATATATATATTATATATACCTTATATAAAGGTAAAAACAATTACTGGCATATAAGAATATCAATTATGAGACATTGTTCCAGAATCATCTATGTCTTGTAATCACGGCCAAAAAAAAGTTTCATTCGCCTTATGCATTCTCTATGCATCTAGAGAAGCCCCTGTAGTCACAGTCATATATACACACCACACACACACACACACACACACACACACATACATACACACACATATACCTCTTGTAAGCTCCACGAGGGTCTTAAAGCAGATTTAAGGGAAAAAAGACCATCAGGAGAAGTTGCAATTTTGCTTTCGTTAAAAATCTGCTATGTCCCTTGAAATATATGAGAAAGTATTTCTTGAGTTTTTCTGGGATACTTTGTGGTATGTCTAAACAAAACTGTAGAATAAATCCATGACATTTCCATAAAATGTGGCTAATTTTACCTAATGGCAATATTTTTAAAATGTGGATGTATTAAAGGGCATAACAAAAGCAGAAATCTACTAAGGAAAGCTCATCTGTAAAGATACAGAGCAAAGCGATGCTTGACTGGGGCTGAATATCAGAGTGAACTGACTGGGAAAGGCACAGCCAAACTTTTTCAGGTGATGCACATGTTCTACATCTCAATGGTAGCAGATTTAAATGAATGCATAAACTTGTCAAAACTCATCAAAACTTATTCTTTCAATGTGCATATTTTATTGTATGTCCATTACACATAAATAAGTATATTTTGAAAGATAAATTGCATGAATTTAAAATATAAAGACTTGAAGAATTTCCTTCACCTCTGAATTTCATTTCTTCTGTTTGGTTGAAATATTAAGGGAGGCAGTATATGATAAAATACCCTAATAGTATAAATTTCACATTTAGGTAGTTAGTGAATGTAAATTTCCCTTCCTGTTCCCTTTATAAATGTTATCACTTAAAAGGGTAAGAATTTTAAAACTAAAATTCCTGCAAGGATATTAATTTGATCACAAAATAAAAAAAATTTTTTTTCAACGTTTATTTATTTTTTGGGGGACACAGAGAGACAGAGCATGAACGGGAGAGGGGCAGAGAGAGAGGGAGACACAGAATCGGAAACAGGCTCCAGACTCTGAGCCATCAGCCCAGAGCCTGACGCGGGGCTCGAACTCACGGACCGCAAGATGGTGACCTGGCTGAAGTCGGACGCCTAACCGACTGCGCCACCCAGGCGCCCCACAAAATAAAATTTTAAATTTCATTCTTTATTCTTTTTTTTAAGTTTATTTCCTTATTTTGAGAGAGAGAGAGAGAGAGAGAGAGAGCAGGGGATGAGCAGAGAGGGGGAAAGACAGAATTCCAAGCAGGCTCTGCACTATCAGTGGGGAGGCAGATGTGGGGCTCGGACTCCTGAACTGTGAGATCATGACCTGAGCAGAAATCGAGTCAGATACTCAATCGACTGAGCCACCTAGGCACCTCTCCACCCTTTCTTCTTTAGCAAAGACTTAACAAATAAACTGGTTGACTTTGAAAACAACTTCACCTCCCTAATCCACTTCATGCTTTAAGACTACATTTAGGAGTTACTTCATCTAGAAAGTCTTCTCTCGCCAATACCATCCCCTAACTTCTTCATGCCAGGAAAGTATAGGTATCTCTCCTCTCTGCTTCTGTGTTGATAAAAGCTATCAAAAATGCATGTTACCATCAATAATGCATGCTACCATCTGTTTGTCACCTACAAAGAGCCTTGAGACAGGGACTAGTGCATAAGTGGCTTATCGCAAGAAAGCTCTCAGAGCGGAGTGAGCCAAGAAGTATGACAGGGCACAGCGAAAGCCAAGCAAGGATTTGGTCTTGGGTCTCAGATGGATTCCAGCTTTAGCCCAATCTCCTGGGAAACTCAGAGCACTAACTGCATCACAGCGTAGACCCCACTGTAAAAGACCAGCCTCTCTCCCCATCCCAGCCATTCCAACCACCTGCCTTCCCCATCACTAGCCCAACAGTCAAAATCAATACCCCTGGGCTGTCCTGAGGAGGCACATCATCTCTCTGGTGAGATGGCAATTCTTAGAAGAAAGAGACAACTGTGAGCTATCAGCAGCCATACTCACAGCAACTGGGGGAGAGCGTACCAGATCAGTAAAGGGGATCTCAGATGAACACCAGCGATATCCACCACATCACATAACACTTATCACACTGTAGTATATATTTTAAAGAGTGTGCAAGAACATGAGCTCTTGAACCAGATAGCCTATAGGTATCAACCCTACATATAGCTATGCAATTTGGGGCAAATCACTTAATATTTCCAAACTGCAGTTCCCACATCTATTAATAGGAATATGTAATGGCAGCATCTACATTATAGGGCTGTCATGAGTAGTAAATGAAATAATATACGTAAAGTGCTCAGACAACTGCCTGGCACATAAAAACTTAATACATACTAGTTGTCACTATTCTTGCTGCTGCTATTGTTGTTGTTATATGATCAGATTAAGGGCTTATCTTTCTCACTGGATAATGAATCTGATTAGAAAAAGGAAAACAATCTGACTGACCTAACCCTACCAGCTAGCTCTTGGTGTTACTAGTTGATGGCCTGACATTTATAGCCAAACTGTGGCATTCTTTTCTTGAAATTAACCTCACAGTGCACTGATGTCAGAGAAGGTAGCTCTGTGACTATAATAAACTAAGACAAAAAATATCATTCTATGATCTTATTAGAACACACACAAAACAAGATTACAGTGCAAATAACAAAAATTACCAAACATCCTCTTTTCCCAGCAAACTAGGATAACAACTACTTCTTTGCCAATTATAGGCTTAGCCTCAGATTATTTTTCCTGCCTTCTAGGTAAGATTCATTGAAATAATGAATTAACTACCCTACTCCCTGACAGCACCCAATCCAGAGTAAATCCCACTTCCTTGAACATTCCTCAAAAATCACATGACAGGAGGGAGGAGCCAAGATGGTGGAACAGCATGGAAGCTTTTTGTGTGTCTCACATCCATGAAATACAGCCAGACCAACACTAAACCATCCTACACACCTAGAAAACCGATTGGAAGATTAACACAACAATCTGCACAACCTGAACCACAGAATTCAGCAGGTACAAGACACGAAGAGCTAAACTTGGGGAGCAAAAAGCCCCGAAAGGTAGGGAACCCCTCTAGCGGGAGGAGAGAGGACAGAGACTGGGGAGGGGGGAAGCATAGGGGAAAAGCATCCTCCCCAAAAGCAGCTGGAGAGAAAGTGGAAAATTGGAAAGAGCCACAGGGACTAAACTAAAAAGGGAGAAAGGAGAAAGGAGAGGGTTTAAATTCCATTAAGATTGTAAACAAGGGGAGCACAAAGGCTGCAACTCCGCAGCTCAGCTCGATACCTGGTGGTGCTCTGGTGGGAAAGGTGAATCCTCAGGAACAGAGTAGGGTCCAGGAGGTTCTCAGGCCACACAGGGAAAGGCAGTTCCACTGCTGGAATGACATTTGGTAGAGACTGTTGAAGCCACATGGTCCCAGCAGACCCCGGAAGGCAGCCACATTCGCTGGTGCAGGGGCAAGGTTGTTGAGGGTGAGGCCTGGTGTCAGATGGGTGTTGCAATTTTCCATGGTCCCTGAAACGCTGAGGCTACACTGTCTTGTGATTTGGGGGGGGGGGGGGGCGGGCTGGAACCTGGCTGCAGTTTCAGGGCACTGGCAACAGCAGGATCCAGCAGGCATTCCTGGGTACAGCCGAGATTCGGCCATTGTTCATTTGCCCATCGCTTGGTGAGACCGATGCAGAGGGGCGTAGCGGGTCAAAGCCAAAGTCTTTCAGAAGTAAGGGGCCGGGGAAAACAGCCGCATCTGAGACAATACTTGGGAGAGAGGTACTGCCTGGGGCCTGGTCACACAGAGTGGAAAAGCGGGGAATGGACGAGAGCTGAAGACAGAGGACCGGGGCGCAACTGCTGATCCAGGAGAACACACTGGGTGGCTGGGTGGCGCCATTTTTCACCTCCCGCGCATGCGCACCAACGAGCACCCCAACAATCCACCCCAGTAGGCTAGCAGCGCCATCTAGGGGAGAGCGGAGCTGTTACACCGAGCCCTGCCCAACTGGGCGAACTTCACTCTTCAAGGACACAAACCTCACCACCGGCTTAATTTATGGCTTATAAAGAGCTACATGGACTGATCTCTAGGGGAAAACAAAGCAATTTCAGTCCTACTTCAATCTGTTAGCAGGTTCATCTATTCAATTTTTTTTTCTTTTTCCTTTTTCACTTTTACAATTCTTTTCTTTTTCTTGAATACAGAAAAAGAAAAAACTCATTTTTATTTTCAATTTTTATTAAAAATATCCTTAATTTTTATTCTTATGTTTTTTACTTTTGTGTAAATTTTTTCAAATTCTACTTTTCTTCCATCATTTTATTTTAGTCTGCTTCAGTGTACTCACCTTTTCAAATTTTCAAACAATTTCCTTTCTTTTCTTTTTCTTTTTTTCTCTTTTTCATTTCCTTTCTTTTTCTTGAATGCAGAAAGAAAAAAACTTCGCTTTTACTTTCAATTTCTTTTAAAAACATTTTTATTTAATTTTTATTACTATATTTTTTGCTTTTATGTAAATTTTTCATATTCTATCTTACTCCCATAATTTTATTTCAGTCTACTGAAATTCACTTTTCAAATTTTTCAAATTTTCAAACGATTTCTTTTTTTGTCTTTCCTTTTTTTTTTTACCTTTTTTCTCTTTTTCATTTTTCTTTTTTCTTAAATACAGAAAACGAAAAAATTCATATTGTTTTAATTTTTATTAAAATAGTTTTCTATAATTTTTTTCTACTATATTCTCTACTTTTGTGGATTTGTCTACTTTAGTGTATTCATTTTTTCAAATTCTCAAATGATTTTTTTTCTCTCCCCCTCCTTTTTTGTTTGTTTGTTTCTCTAATCTGTCAAACCATTTTCTACACCCAGACCAAAACACCCCTAGGATGTAGCATCATCTATTCGATTTTTGTGTGGGTGTGTTTTTAATTTTTAACTTTAATATTTTTTTAACTTTAATTATTTTTAATTTCAATTTTTCTACCTCACTAATTCCTTTTCTCCCTTCAAAATTACAAAACAAAGGAATTCACCCCAAAAGAAAGAGCACAAAGAAAAGACAGCCAGGGATTTAACCAACACAGACATAAGCAAGATGACTGAACCAGAATTTAGAATCACGATAATAGGAATACTAGCTGGAGTCGGAAATAGATTAGAATCCCTTTCTGCAGAGATAAAGAAGTAAAAAATAGCCAGAATGAAATTAAAAATGCTATAACTGAGATGCAATCATGGATGGATGCAGTGGCGGCAAGGATGGATGAGGCAGAACAGAGAATCAGCAACAAAGAGGACAAACTTATAGAGAATAACAAAGCAGAGAAAAGGAGGGAGATTAAGGCAAAAGAGCACGGTTTAAGAGAGAAATCAGTGACTCATTAAAAAGGAACAACATCAGAATCATACAGGTCCCAGAGAAGGAAGAGAGAGAAACAGGGGTAAAAGGGTTATGTGAGCAAATTACAGCGGAAAACTTTCCTAACCTGGGGAAAGACACAGACATCAAAATCCAGGAAGCACGGAGAACTCCCATTAGATTCAACAAAAACGGACCATCAACAAAGCATATCATAGTCAAATTCACAAAATACTCGGGCAAGGAGAGAATCATGAAAGCAGCAAGGGAAAAAAGTCCCTAACCTGCAAGGGGAGACAGATCAGGTTTGCAGCAGACCTATCCACAAAAACCTGTCAGGCCAGAAAGGAGTGGCAGGATATATTCAGTGTGCTGAATCAGAAAAATAGGCAGCCAAGAGTTCTTTATCCAGCAAGACTGTCATTCAAAATAGAAGGAGAGATAAAAAGTTTCCCAGACAAACAAAAATTAAAGGTGTAGTGGTGAGCACTACACCAGCCCTGCAAGAAATTTTAAGGGGGACTCTCTGAGGGAAAAAAAGATGAAAATATACATATATAACATATATATATTTCAGTCCTACTTCAATCTGTTAGCAGGTTCATCTATTCAATTTTTTTTCTTTTTCCTTTTTCACTTTTACAATTCTTTTCTTTTTCTTGAAAACAGAAAAAGAAAAAATTTCATATTTACATATTTATATACAAAATTTATACACACACATAAATACCAAAAGCAACAAAAGATAAGAAAGGACCAGAAACACCACCAGAAACTCCAACTCTACAAGCATCATAATGGCAATAAATTCATATTTTCAGTACTCACTCTAAACGTCAATGGACTCAATGCTCCAATCAAAAGACACAGGGTAACAGAATGGATAAGAAAACAAGACCCATCTATATGCTGTTTATAAGAGACCCACTTTAGACCTAAAGACACCTACAGATTGAAAATAAGGGGATGGAGAACCATCTATCATGCTAATGGTCAACAAAAGAAAGCCGGAGTAGCCATACTTATATCAGACAATGTAGACTTTAAAATAAAGACTGTATCAAGAGATGCAGAAAGGCATTATATCATAATCAAGGCGTCCATAGACCAAGAAGATCTAACAATTATAAACATTTATGCGCCAAATGTGAAAGCACCCAAATATATAAATCAATTAATCACAAACATCAAGAAACTCATCGATAGTAACACCATAATAGTAGACTTCAACACACCACTCACAACAATGGACAGAACATCTAATCAAAAAATCAACAAGGAAACAATGGCTTTAATGACACATTGGACCAGATGGACTTAACAGATATATTCAGAACATTTCATCCTAAAGCAGCAGAATATACATTCTTCTCCAGTGCACATGGAACGTTCTCCAAAATAGACCACATACTGGGACACAAATCAGCCCTAAGTAAATACAAAAAGATCAACATCATACCATGCATATTTTCAGAACACAAAGCTATGAAACTCGAAATCAACCACAAGAAAAAATTTGAAAGGTAACAAATACTTGGAGAATGAAGAACATCCTACTAAAGAATGAATGGGCTAACCAAGAAGTTAAAGAGGAAATTAAAAAGTATATGGAAGTCAATGAAAATGATAGCACCACAACCCAAAAACTCTGGGATGCAGCAAAGGCAGTCATAAGAGGGAAGTATATAGCAATCCAGGCCTTCCTAAAGAAGGAAGAAAGATCTTAGATACACAACCTAACCTTACGCCTTAAGGAGATGGAAAAAGAACAGCAAATAAAACCCAAAACCAGCAGAAGACAGGGAATAATAAAGATTAAAGCAGAAATTAATGCTATCGAAACCAAAAAAAAAAAAAAAAAAAACAGTAGAACACATCAATGAAACAAGAAGCTGGTTCTTTGAAAGAATTAACAAAATTGATAAACCACTAGCCAGTTTCATCAAAAAGAAAAAGGAAAGGACCCAAATAAATAAAATCAAGAATGAAAGAGGAGACATCACAACCAACACAGCAGAAATAAAAACAATAATGAGAGAATATTATGAGCAATTATATGCCAACAAAATGGGGAATCTGGAAGAAATGGACAAATTCCTAGAAAGATACACACTACCAAAACGGAAACAGGAAGAAATAGAAAATTTGAACAGACCCATCACCAGTAAGGAAATCGAATTACTAATCAAAAATCTGCCAAAAAACAAGAGTCCAGGGCCAGATGGCTTTCCAGGGGAATTCTACCAAACATTTAAGCAAGAGTTGACACCTATTCTCTTGAAGGTGTTCCAAAAAATAGAAATGGAAGGAAAACTTCCAAACTCTTGCTATGAAGCCAGCATTATCTTGATTCCAAAACCAGACAGAGACCCCACTAAAAAGGAGAGCTATAGACCAATTTTCCTGATGAACATGGATGCAAAAATCCTCAACAAGATATTAGCCAACTGGATCCAACAATACATTAAAAAAAGTATTCACCACGACCAAGTTGGATTTATACCTCGGATGCAGGGCTGGTTCAATATCTGCAAAACAATTAATGTGATTCATCACATCAATGAAAGAAAGGACAAGAACCATATGATCCTCTCAATAGACGCAGAGAAAGCATTTGACAAAATACAGCACACTTTCTTGATAAAAACCCTCAAGAAAGTAGGGATAAAAGGAGCATACCTCAAGATGATAAAAGCCATATACGAGTGACCCAACACTAATATCATCCTCAATGGGGAAAAATGAGAGCTTTCCCCCTAAGGTCAGGAACAAAACAGGGATGTCCAGTCTCACCACTATTATTCAACATGGTATTGGAAGTCTTAGCCTCTGCTATCAGACAACTCAAAGAAATAAAAGGCATCCAAATCAGCCAGGAAGAGGTCAAAGTTTCACTCTTTGCAGATGACATGATACTCTATATGGAAAACCCAAAAGATTCCACAAAAAACTGCTAGAACTGATTCATGAATTAAGCAAAGTTGCAGGATATAAAATCACTGCACAGAAATCGGTTGCATTCCTATAGACCAACAATGAAGCAACAGAAAGAGAAATCAAGGAATCGATCCCATTTGCAGTTGCACAAAAAACCATAAAATACCTAGGAATAAATCTAAACAAAGAGGTGAAAAATCTATACACTGAAAACTATAGAAAGCTGATGAAAGAAACTGAAGAAGACGCAAAGAAATGGAAAGAGATTCCCTGCTCCTGGACAGGAAGAACAAATATTGTTAAAATGTCAATACTACCCAGAGCAATCTACATATTCAATGCGATCCCTATCAAAGTAACACCAGCATTCTTCACAAAGCTAGAACAAATAATCCTAAAATTTGTCTGGAACCAGAAAAGACCCCAAATAGCCAAAGAAATCTTGAAAAAGAAAACCAAAGCAGGAGGCATCACAATCCCAGACTTCAGGCTATACTACAAAGCTGTAATCATCAAGACAGTATGGTACTGGCACAAGAACAGACACTCAGATCAATGGAACAGAATAGAGAACCCAGAAATGGACCCACAAACGTATGGCCAACTAATCTCTGACAAAGCAGGAAGTAATATCCAATGGAATAAAGACAGTCTCTTCAGCAAGTGGTGCTGGGAAAACTGGACAGCGACATGCAGAAGAATGAACCTGGACCACTTTCTTACACCAGACACAAAAATAAACTCAAAATGGATGAAAGACTTCAATGTAAGACAGGAAGCCATCAAAATCCTCGAGGAGAAAGCAGGCAAAAATCTCTTTGATCTTGCCCGTAGCAACTTCTTATTCAACACATCTCTGGAGGCAAGGGAACAAAAGCAAAAATGAACTACTGGGATCTCATCAAAATAAAAAGTTTCTGCACAGCGAAGGAAACAATCAGCAAAACTAAAAGGCAACTGACAGAATGGGAGAAGATATTTGCAAATGACATATCAGATAAAGGGTTGGTATACAAAATCTACAAAGAGCTTATCAAACTCAACACCCAAATAACAAATAACCCAGTGAAGAAGTGGGCAAAAGACATGACTAGACACTTCTCCAAAGAAGACATCCAGATGGCCAACTGACACATGAAAAAATGCTCAACATCACTCATCATCAGGGAAATACAAATGAAAACCACAATGATTTACCACGTTACACCTATCAGAATGGCTCACATTAACAACTCAGGCAACAACAGATGTTGGCGAGAAAGTGGAGAAAGACGATCTCTTTTGCACTGTTGGTGGCAATGCAAGCTGGTGCAGCCACTCTGGAAAACAGTTTGGAGGTTCCTCAAAAAACTAAAACTAGAACTACCCTACTACCCAGCAATTGCACTACTAGGCATTTATCCGCAGGACACAGGTTGCTGTTTCGTAGGGATACATGCACCCCCATGTTTATAGCAGCACTATCAACAACAGCCAAAGTATGGAAAGAGCCCAAACGTCCACCAATGGATGAATGGATAAAGAGGATGTGGTATATATATACAATGGAGTATTACTCAGCAATCAAAAAGAATGAAATCATGCCATTTGCAACTACGTGGATGGAACTGGAGGGTATTACGCTAAGTGAAATTAGTCAGTCAGAGAAAGTAAAAAATCATATGACTTCACTCAGATGAGGACTTTAAGAGACAAAACAGATGAACATAAGGGAAGGGAAACAAAAATAATATAAAAAACAGGGAGGGGGACAAAACAAGAGACTCATAAATATGGAGAACAAAATGAGGGTTGCTGGAGGGTTTGTGGGAGGGGGGATGGGCTAAATGGGTAAGGGGCATTAAGGAATCTACTGAAATCATTGCTTCACTATATGCTAACTAATTTGGATGTTAATTTTAAAAAATAAAAAATAAAGTTAAAAAAAATCACACAACACAAGCATAAATCCTGTAATAAATCCTTCTTACCACCTTTTATTAGGAAGCCTGATGGCTCTCCTCAGTGTGTGGTCTCCCTTTTTGCCATTAGGCAATAAATTCACTTCATTTTACTACTGATGTATTTCCAATCATCTTTGGTTAGAACGCTTTGATGTAGAGATTATTCAACTGTGTATACCCAGTGCCTAAAATATAGTAGGCATTTCATAAGAATTTTTGAATGAATGAATGAATGAACCCCAGATACACGTGAATTCCAAAGATCCTGATTGTGTTTAATGACTGATGTGGGCGCTTTTCACAGGTGCAGTCTGCACAATAATCAAGGAGACATAGATACCTACTGAGCAAAGAACAATGATGTTAGGAAAAACTGAGAAACACATTTAAAAATCATAGTGCTGGGCACAGGGCCATCAGTAGCGGTAATGGAGAGAGTAAAAGCCTCAGATAAAACTGGAATGACAAACTTCTGATATAGCACAGATTTGCAGTGACAGAAGCTGCTACAAATCAAAGAACCATCATCACCTTGTGCGCACTACACAAAGAAGGCTGTTTAAAAGGGTATCCCCAGGTTGTCACAGTGCTGTTGAAAATCAAGTCTGGACTATTGCTATCTTGGTACAATGCCATTTTTGGTCTACAATTGTACACAGGGAAGAGAAAGCTGACATTCTAACTGGGAACTCCATGTTCTTTGTTCACTTGTCACTTACACAGGCAGCCAGTCCAGCTGATGGAAAATAATTCAACAGATAGATTGATAGATCGATAGACAGCTAAAAACAATGTAAATGAGTTGTAGGGTATACATATTTTTTGCACATTTGGAAGAAACTCAGATATACACATTATACAACATGACTCTATCACATTTTTGGAAGGAGTAACAGAGCTCATCACTCAACCTCCACACTAATTTTTAAAGACCCACTATGTCTTTTTTCTCTTCAAGTCTTTTGCAGAAAATAAAATGTGATTTACATTAAAGTTTAATTCCTAGTGAATCTAACTCTATGAGACTGTCCCAGTGATAATATTTTTAAAAAGAAATGATACCTGTTATAGGTAGAAATGAGAATTGTTGCTATTTTTTATTTAACAGGATCAGGATGTCAACATTCTCATGTAAATCTATATGTATATTTGGAATACTGTTTTTGGAAGTATGTATTAAGTAATTATATAATGCTTAATCTATACTTTAAGTTGCCATGTTTTTGTCATGAACTCTGTATATACCCTCATTTGAAGCAGTGACAATTTTACATCAGAAATATTAATTTTTTGTTTAAAAATTACTAAGGAGAAGTTATCACAAAGCAGAAAAGTAAAACCACTCCTAAGTCCAATATTCAAATATGTGCATACTTAACAGCTTAGTGCAAAGTGTCCCTCATTGTTCTTTGCATATATATATTATATTTTCCAAAATAGTATCTGCTACAAATACTATTTATAACCTAATTTTTTATATGCTAATATTAGATAAATGTCTTTATCTCAATAAAGGCATTTCAACACAATTATTTTAACATATGCATCCCCTTCATATCAAGAAATTTTGCTTTGAAATTTTTCAAATATTTTATTTTTAAGTAAACCCAACATGCAGCTCGAAGATACAAGCCCAAAATCAAGAGTCCCATGCTCTACTGACTGAGTCAGCCAAGTGCCCCTCAGTTTTTTTAGAAAACTGAATTAATCACCCTACTCCCTGACAAGTTCCATAAATGAGCAAATAAGTTTTCATAAATTAGCATCTGACCTTCTCCATGTAGGAAACATCCAAAAGCAATAAGGAGAATTTTTAATGCAAACACTATTTCCAATGAAGACAGAATAATCCCCAGTTTCTCAACTGCAGGTGAGGGTTATCAAAAGCAGATGAGGTTAAGGGAGAGGAATGGAAAGGACATTTGAATAAAACTTCAGAGTGAAATCTTCATAATGGAGAACATACCTAAAAGTGCTTTCAAAATGCATTTTTAAAAGTGAGAAGTTCCGACTGATATTTTCCCATGTATACCTCTTGATATACATGGAGTGCAAGAAGTGGGTTAAAATGAGCTAGCAAATGAAATTCTCTTCAACTGTGTTTGGTTCCGTGAAGTACAGCAGACAGGCAGGCAAAAGAAAGATAAAGAAAAGAGAAAAATATTTTAAAAATCGAAAGTAAAAGCTACAGGTAAATGAAGCAGCCTGTTTTTTGGCAACAGGGAGGAAGAGAACTTTTGAATTGTGCACCGCAATAAAACTGGAATGCTACCTTGACCTCCATCTGGCCCTCTCAAGGATTTTCATTAAAAAAAAAAAAAAAAAAAAACCTGATGTAGGAAAAACCTAATCAATCCCATGATAAAACACAAGAAGGAAACCCCAGAAGTATCAAAAACATAATACTGTAGACTTCTATTTCTGGCCAAAATGGACCAGACTTATTTTCTCACTTTAATCAATCAAAAAAACTGGTTAAGATATATAAAACAATGATTTTCAAGGCACAGGACATCAAGCAACAAAGGGCAGGAATCTCTGAGAGATAGGAAACAAATGAGGTGAACCTGTGATTGACTGTCCAGTTGCTGTGCTGAGAGAGGTTCCAACCCATAGCACAGAGAAGAAACTCAGAACAAAACAAGTATATTCTCTAAGACAGAGTTGGGGTTCAAGGATATTAAAGCAGATGAGTTTCTAAAACAGCGTACTAGAAAGAAGACAGCTGCACAGTGAAGTAACTCCAGAGATTTGCATGTGATCATCTTGTGCCTTCAGCTGAATATTAGTCAGTGTGAATGTATAAGGAAATTACCAAGGCTGAAGGAAGAGTCATCTGGAAGAGTTAGAGGTGACAGTGCCTAGGGTTCCCAGAATCTGTGAACAATGCCCATTCACACCAGCCACAATGGAAAGCTTCTGGATTCATAGGGTATCCCATAGAGCACACAAAAGGACCTTACCTTACCTCAACAGAGGAGCAAAATTATCCCTGGAACAAACACTGCTCTGCCATCCAACAAAGCTTCACCTAACAAAACTTAAAATCAAGACCTGGAAAAAAAACGAAAGTCACAATGCCTAAAATCCATTCAAAAATTACTAAGCACGAAAAGGAGGAAGAAAACATGATCTGTACTGTAGAGAACAAAAATATCAATCGTAATTGACCCAGAACTGAAACCTATATTAGATTTAGAAGACAAAGACATTAAAACACTTCCAATAGCTATATTCTACATTATAAAGGTAGAAAAATGTAGCATATAAAAAAGGCACCAAACTAATAGAAATGAAAACTACTATATCTGAGAAGAAAAATACAATGGATAGGAATGCCAGGCCTGGCAACCATACATCTGTTTACTATCTATACTTTTGTCTTTTCCAGAATGTTAAATAAATGGAATCATACATTAAGTAGCCTTTGAGTTCGGTTTTCACTCAGCAAAACATATTCAAGATTCACCAATATTGTTGCATGTATCAATAAATAGTTCATTCTTTTTTTTTGCTTATATTCAATTGTACAGATGTACCTATATTTTATATATATATTCATCAGTGGAATGATACGTGGGTTGTTTCTAGTTTGTGCAACTATGAGTAAAGCTATTACAAACATCAATACAGAGATTTTTATGCAGGCTTTAAGTAGATTTTGTGTAGACAGAGATGTACATGTTGGGTAAATACCTAGAAATGAAACTGCTGGATCATATTTTATGTGTACATTTAACTGCATAAGAAATCATCAAACTGTCTTCCAAGTGGCGGGGCTTATTTTGCATTCACAACATTAATGAATGACAGTTTTAGTTACTTCGAAGACTGATTAGAATTCTTTTTGCTACCCTAATAGGTAGGTAGTGGTTTCTCCTTATGATTTGGTTTGTTGTTTTATTTTTTACTGTATTGAGTTAGCTTTTAATTTTTTTTGTAATCTGTATTATTATCACTGTGTTTTTTATTAAGTTTTTAATTTTATTCCAGTATAGTTAACATACAGGGTTATCTTAGTTTCGGGTGCCCAATATAGTGATTCAAAATTTCTATACATCACTCTGTGCTCATCATAAATGTAGTCTTTAATCCCCATCACCTATTTCACCCATCCCAGCACCCACCTCCCCTCTGCCAACCATCAGTTTTTTCTCTATAGTTAAGAGTCCTTGTGGTTTTAATTTGAATTTTTCTAATGCAAAATGATTTTAAGTATGTTTAAATGATGTTGAATAATCATGTTGAAAATCTTTTCATATGCATTTTTGCCACCCATTTCTCTTTGGTCAAGTATCTATTCAAACCTTCATTTTAATTATTTTTTTATTTATTTTGAGAGAGAGAGCGAGCACAGGAGGGGCAGAGAGAGAGGGAGAGAGAGAGAACCCTAAGCAGCTCCGCAATGCCAGCACAGAGCCCAATGTGGGTTCAAACTCACAAACCATGACATCATGACCAGAGCTGAAATTAAGAGTCGGACACTTAACCGACTGAGCCACCCAGGCGTGCTGTCAGTGTGGGGCCTGCTTGGGATTCTCTCTCTCTCCCTTCCTCTCTGCCACTTCCCAACTCACGCTCCCTCTCTCTCTCTCTCAAAATTAATAAACTTAGAAAAAATTTAAATAAATGTAAATATTTGAATGACTTTTAGCTATGAGTTGAAAACGTTTAGAGGGTTAAATTTGTCTCTACCTCTGCTTTGGTACAGTCACCAAGGGGAGTCTAAAAGCCCCTACTTATCTGGATTTATTCAATGACAGTCAGAAACCAGCCGGCCTCATGAAAGGGAGGCTTACAGGAATAACCCTCCTGGATTTAAGCCAGAAACAAACTTGCTCTATGCTGCTATTACTACACCTGTAAATTTTTCAAATAATCATTCATCTTCTCTCTGCTCACATGGTCCAAATCCTGCCTGGATATTGAGTCACTTGTAATCTCTAACTTCTTTCCTTCTCTTAAGATCATTTCTTTTCATTCCTAGGCCTCAAAAAGTATAAAGAGGAATAATCAAGCTTGTTCAAACCTTACAGTCTGTGAATCTGATGTGGTAGGTAAAGTTCTACTCATTTAGAGAAATAAATCAGCCACTGTCTCCAATTATGGAACCAGAAAACTATCTGTGAACAGACTATGTGAGAGAAAAAAAAAAAAACAGAAAAATTAGGAAACCAAGGCTAGTGAAGAAGAGATAAGGTCAATGCACTAAAAGCCTCATAAAGATGGGGGGCTTGTTGGAATAGAAATACTGTAACAAGGAAGTTAAAACATAAGAAGTGATAAGAGACTGAGATGTTTGAAATCAAGATTAGGGAGGCGGGAAAGCGGCTGGTGATGACTGGGAGCAGATGGCTGAAAAAGGTGGAGGAAACATTTAAAGTGTAGGAGGTTATGGAAACAGGAGGCCTGGTGCTGGCTAGATCATCTAGGCAGCTGTTAAAGTACTCAACAGCAATGACAGCGGCAGTCATGGGCTAAAGGGAATGTGGGAAAAGACAAGTGACCGGGTAACATGGGAAGGAGGGACTAGAGCAAATCGGCCTATGCGGTCCAAAGCCATGGGACTGTCTGAGTTGGGAGGGCCTACACCACGGGAGTGGGTACCAGTGGAGAGTCCAAGGCAGAGGTCAGTCTTGAGAGTTATGCTGGGGTAGAATCAATAGCAGTTTGAGACTAAGTGGATGCAAGGAATAAGAAATCGGAAGTCTTGGATGACATGAGAATTTCTATGTGGGAATGACTGTGATGTCAGCATTCAAGACTGATGACTCTGAACACAAACCAACATCTTCTAGTCTCTGCCTTTCTTCCGTCCCACCTCCCACCTCACGTCCTTGAGAGTGAGCACACAGGCATACATACCTGCATGCACACAGAGTTTAGGAAAGGAACCATGAGCCGGGATGATCAGGTATCCTGGACTTTTTTAAATAAGGTTTTCCAACATTTCCTATGAAAAATATGTATATGGTCACTTGGTCTTAGATACTAAAATGTTGTTCAAGAGAATGAAGCTCTCAAGAAGGGAAGAAGGGAGAGAGAAGGAGAGGAGGGAAGGAGAAGGAGGGAGAAGGACCTGCAGGAGAGGGTTTCTGGACTACATAATCACAAAGGATGCAAGGGAGAAAAAGAAACTCTGTACATTTCAAATGCACAGAAAATGAGGGTTAGATCAGTATTTGAAGCAGATGGTATAATGTTAACAGATGGCACAGAGAACATAGAACATCTTAAGTCTCATTTTTCATTTGTCTTTTCTATCAAAGAATCCTTAAAACCAAAAATGGACGAACAAACAAGACAATGAAGTGGCTGGAGCCTGAAGGCTGAAATGTGTGATTCACTGAACTAATATATGGGAAGTGTTGGGTATGAGCCATTAGTGGCAAGAAGGAAATCTATTGCAAGGTAGTAGGGGAGGTAATTAGGACAAGTCCTAAGTATATGTCACGTACTGGGAAAGACACTTTGAATGCATGTTTGGAAATATTTGGTACTTCATGTTAATAAAAAATAAAAACCTCTAAGAATAGCATGAATGGTTCAATAAGAATGCCTCTATTATAACTGAAGACTAAGTCCTGATAATGAGAAAACCACATAATTTTTATATTCTTATCACCAGAAGAAAGAAGGATAAATAGGGTACAGTTTAGGCAGAGGGGTGAGTGAGAACAGATATGTGAGAGTATGAGCTGTAGATTACAAGAAGTTGCTCTGACCTTGAGAATTTCCTGGGGATGGTACCTACCTGTAGCTTCTGTGCAAGTGAGCTCGCAACTGATGCAAATAACCTTTGGGTTTTTCAATCCATGACGCCTCGCTGTCCTACTGTTAGGGCCTGCTGTGCTGGATGTGGGTTTGCATTGCTACCACTGTGGCAACTTTGCCACAGTATGTTTATCCCCCTCTTGGCTACTGCAATAGATCAAACCCACCCAGAATAGCAACACAGATCTTCCAGGAACCCAACGGTGTGAAATTTAAAACTGTGAAAACATGAGCTCTTGCTGTCTCCATTAAAAGAACATGGAGCTCAGGTCACTAAACCACATCAATTATATCCCCCAAGATATTGCAAGAACTTAGAGACATTGTCATAGAAGTGTTTTAGATGATATCTGAAGACTGATCAAGGATACAATCAGCATCAGAGGTAGAACATTGGCAAAACCCACTCTACAACTACCATTGCTTAAACCACCAATGATCCCCCACCTGGCAAATCAAAATGCTTATTTTTCAGTCCTCTGCCAAGTAATTCTCCTGGCTTACTGGGTATCTTATACTCGTCATTCTCCTACTTTCCCACTTCCTTATCTTCAGTCTTTGCAGGTATTTTGCCCTCAATCCACCCTATTAAATGTCTGAGCCTCCTAAGTTTACATCTTTGATCCCCTTTCTACTTACAGATTCAGATGCTAATCGCTTCCAGAAGTATCGTACAGACACACCCAGAAATAATGTTTAACCAAGTTTCTGGGCATCCTTTGTCCCAGTCAAGTTGCCATATAATCACAGAGTGAACACCTAAAGAATCATCTAAGACAATACAAAGTGTTTGACTCAAGGAAGCGAGAATTGGGATGGGGTGTGGAGGAGGAAGAGATAGCTGTTTTTATTTTCTGTTTTTTGTTCTTCCTCATAGGTCTTGAAAAATTGATCTATGTAAACCATGTGTATGTTTAACTTGAATAAGAAAAATTTTTAAATAAAAATATATTGCTGATGTTTGCCTAAGCAATTTCAGTAAAGTGACTGGAACGGAAGCCAGACAGAAAGATATACAAAAGCTTTATGACAATAAATGTAGATTCACTTTTTTTAAAATTAATTTAATGTAAAGGGAAGAAGAAGTGACAATAGACTCACAAAGATCAACATTTCCTAGGAAAAGGAGACTTAAGAAAAAGAGAAGTTAGTATATAAGGGATGCAAAGTAAAATGCATATGCTATATAATACATTAGATAAGTTAACTAAACTGACAATAAGATACATTGCAGATACACACATAATAGATAAAATAGGATTTGAGAAGTAAGAAGACAGGGGAGCGGTGTATTGATAGGTCAGTAATTATTATAATAATATCAAAATATTTTCTGAGCAGATGTTATGCTAAAAACTTCCATGCATCACCTTGATTCCCCAAAATAGCCCTGGAAAATATGTCTCCTTATCTTCATTTTACAGTTGAGAAAACAGAGTCTAAGAAAACTTTCTCTGAAAAGAGTCACGGAAAGTTGTTGTAAGTCAGTGTTTTTTAACCAAGGGTGATTTGCTTCCCAGGATACATGTGACAAAGTCTGGAGACAGTGTGTCACACCTGAGGGGTGGGAGTCCCATGTTACTGACAGCTTGTGGGTAGAGCCACTGGGTTTTTCAATACACAGAACAGCTCCCTTAACTAAGAATTATCTGAAAAATGACAATAAAGCTGAGAACGAGCAGTCCTAATCTAAATGATTCCTAGAAATACTGGGAGGAATAAGTGGTACAAGAAAAGAGATTCAGTAGCGGGATCCAGCCATGATAACTGTTACCCTGAGGGTTGTTCATAAATGTGCTGAATTAAAGCTGAAAACTGGCCACCAACAGCCAGGTAAAAACCTGAGAGGAGAGGATGCCTTAATTGTAAATGGCGAGATAAAGACCTGGCAATAGATGGAAGAAATGTTGGAATACAGGGTAATTGAGAAAATGCAAGGACAGAGTAAGGAAAATGTAATTCTGCGGATACGGTCAGTTAAAAAAAAAACTCATGAATATTGGTCATATGAGGTCACCGTTCTTTAAAATAGGAAACAGAATGTCTTATCAGACATACCAGGATGGTGGAATAAAATTGAAGGAATTCATATTGAATTTTGTTTATTTCTTCAGAGAAGAAAGATTCCAGAATTCTGCAAAAATAAATGAAGAAAAGATTAGGTAATGCCAAAAGGAGAAAAATAAAGATTAGGAACATCTACCACAGATAAAGGAGAAGAGAAAATACTTAGAGCAAGTAAATTCTAACAAACCTTTGAGGGTTCATCTGAGTATCAAAAGCTTAAGAATACCAGGGCATCTGCGTGGCTCAGTCGTTTTGAATGTTCGACTCTTGATTTCAGCTCTCACGGTTTATGATCTCACGGTTTATGAGTTCAAGCCCCACATTGGGCTCTGCACTGACAGCACAAACCCACTTGGGACTCTCTGTCTCCTTCTCTTTCTGCCCCTCCATGGTTCATGTGCTCTCTCTCTCTCTCTCTCTCTCTCAAAAATAAACTTTAAAAAAAAAAAAAGCGAAGAATACCTAAAAGAAGGAGTTGTAGGATTTTTGCTATTGGCCATTTGGTCATAACCCCATACCATAAACCACTAAGAACTGGACAAAATATATAAGACAATTATGTGGTAGAAGCTTCTGGATCATGAAAGAGAATCCCAAGCACAGCAAAAAAGTTTACAAATCTGAAGAAACAAAGATCAGAGTGTGGGGAGAATAAGAGGGCTGGAAGTTGTGGAGCAAAGAAGGAAACTAAGAAAGAAGAAGGAAAAGGAAGAGGAGGAGAGGGGTGGGGGAGGGGAGATGAAGGGAAGAGGGATAAGAAGGAAAAGAGGCAGGAGAAGGAGTCATCCAGAAATTTGCATAACTTCCTTTGAATATGAGCTGAGGGCTAATTTGTGCATCAACAGAAGTGTAGGATTACATTTCATGAGGAAGGTAAAAAACAACCAAAGACTCGTAAGATAAATAATTCCAAGAGCTCATACACAAAAGAAAAACATTCAAATTCCAATCATATAGTGGGCAGAGCACTGGTGAGTCAGCTGGGGTACCAAGTAACATCCTCCCAGATGGGTCCAGCCATCACTCTCTCTCCCTCAGTACAAGTAAACAGATGGTGATTGATAGGTAGGTAGGTAGTATGTTGGTAGGTAGGTAAAAATAAAGACAGAACTTAAAAAAAAAAAAAAAAACCTGTAAGCCCTTGAAAAAAATGGTCAGTATCATAAATCATCAAGGCAACAAATTTTAAAATCAAATTAAGATACCACTCTACACTCATGAGATGGCTAAATTAAAAGGACTGACATACCAAATGTTAGCAAAAATGTGAAGCAATGGAACTATCATACATTTCTGGTGGAAATATAACATCTCTCAACTATAATTTTAGAAAACTGGCATTTTCATAGAGTTGAATATATGCCAATACTACAACCCAGCTATTTCACTTCTAAGATTTACACTATAGGATGAAAACATACATCCATTCAGAGACTTGTACAGGAATTTTTGTAGCAACTTTTTGATAGCCAAAACCCTGAAACAATTCAAATGTCCATCGACTTGTGAGTGGATAAACAATTTTGGCATGGCCACAAAACAGAGTTCTATTCAATTATAAAAAGAAACAAATTGCTTATATACCCAATAGCATGGATAAAACTTACAGATATCATTCGGAGCAAAAGAAAAAGTAAGTCACAAAAGAATACATACCATATAATGCCATTTTTATGAAACTCTGAATTGTCTATATGAAATTTTAATCTATAGTGACAGAAAGTAGATCACTGGTTAGTTGCAGCCAGGAAGAAGAAAGTGCCCAGGAAAAGGACAACAGATTTGGGGATGATGAAATTGTTCTACAACTCAATTGTGGGGATGGTTACATGAATGCACACATTTGCCAAAACTCATCAAACTATTCAACTAAAATGTAGGATTTTTATTTTTGTAAATTATACTCCAAGAAAGCTGATAAAAGAGAGAAAGAGAGACAGTTCAACTGTGCGGAAATTGAGAGAAAAGTCCTGCCAATACAATCGGGATCCTACCAAAAGCTTCATGCATCCCCATTGTCAAGAACAGAAGCTATTTCTAAGATGTTCAGTCATTTAAAGAGTGGGGGCAGGGGGTACAGTGGTAGAAACAAGCAGATACTATACGCGTACTGATAAAAAGATATCTATGAAGTGCTCCTGCCAATTAACTAATTTCAACTGATCAAGTCTCTCGATCTATTTAGCAATGGGCAGAAAATGCAATGGGCAGATGAGTCCATTTAAGACACCATGGGGGCACAGGACGACATCTAAACAAACTGTGGGAAACTCTCCAAAACAAACAACAGGGTTTTTAGAGCTAGAGGGGAAAATAGCCAGATTAATCGCTAGATGAAGAGAGAATTCAAAAATGTATCATGCAATGACAATTAGAAACTTCATGCGGATCCCAATTTGAACAAATAAATTATAAGAAAAAAAAATCCCCAATAAGACAAGAAGTGAAGTGTGAATACTATTAAGGAATTATTAATTTCTCAGCTGAGAAAATAGTATTATGGTTAAATTAAAAATATTTATCTTAAAGAAACATATACTTAAACATTTATGTATGAAATTATGTGATGGGTTGGGACCTGATTAAATATAATCTGGTGGGGAGGAGAGGGTAGGAGTAAAAATAAACAGGATTGGTCATATATGGATGGGTACACTGAGTTATTATATCATTCTCTCTGGTTTTGCAAATACATAAAATTTGGCCATAATATAATAAAAATAGTTAGAAAGGAAAGTGATGGCCACCAAGGCTCTGGGGGATTCAGTGTATGGAAGACCCAGCTAGCTGCCTGGCCAATGTATATAATAACTCCTTTTCTTTAGTACATTAGTTAGAATACTAGGTTATGTGGCAGTAAAAGACCATGAATCTCAGTTTAACAAAAGTGCCTTTCTTGTTCATACCATATGTCCCACGTAGGTTGGCAAAGGGGACCAGGCTGATGAAAGCTCCACACTCTTGTCACCATACTATCTGAAAAACAGCCCCTGGATCACTCCAGCAGGTGAGGCAAGACTGAAGAACGTTAAATGATTTTTTTAAGTAAGCTGTAGGCCCAATGTGACGCTTGAATTCACAACCCCAAGATCAAGAGTCACGTGCTCTGTCAACTGAGCCAGCCAAGTGTCCCTAAAATGAACTGTTGGCATTCTCATTTAGAAAAAATGTCATGTTTGTTCACATTTCCTTGGCCAGAACTGATCATATTACCTCGCCCAACACAAAGGAGGCTGAGGAGTAAAGCCTTCCCAAAATCCAGAAGGGCAGAAGGATCATATACGGTAATAACTGATAATATTTAACACGTTCGCCAACAGGAGCACATTTTTTTTTTTCCTGGCTGAAAACATGCCCAGCTTTAAATATTCAACCTTCCAGACTCCCAGGCAGCTAGAATTGGCCAAGAGACATGAATCTGACATAAGAAGTTTCACCAGGAAAGCTTGATAAAGGAGGCAGACTTAGCATGTTCCCTTTGGCTCCCACACTCTCCTATTCTCCCAAGCAGGAAAGCAGGAGCTGTGCTGGAGGACATTACAATCATAAGGATAGAGCCATATACTAAAGATGGTGGAACAGCAACTAGAAGGGGCTTTAACTCCTTGATGACTTGGTGAATAGCCAAAATATCCCTGAATCACTCACCTCCAGACTACTTTATAGACTTTTTTTTTAATGTTCATTTATTTATTTATTGAGAGAGAGTGAGAGAGAACAAGTTTGCATGTATACAAGCGCACGCCAAGGGGGGGGGGGGTGGAGAGGGAGAGAGAAATCCCAAGCTGTCAGCACAGAGCCCAACTCTCACAAAACTCAAGATCATGACCTGACCAGAAACCAAGAGCTGGATGCTCAACCAACTGAGCCACCCAGGCACCCCACTTTACAGATTTAATGTAGACAGACAGATAGATGGATGGGTAGGTGGCGATCAATCCACCCCTTATTAAACCATTATACCAAGGCTTTTTGAATGTGACTATATTCAGTCACATTCAATCTTTAATAATATACAACAGTTCTTCTAGATTCAACAGAGGAGGTCAGAAACAAAAGATTCTTATTGTTTTCCCCTTTAGTTAAATAATGTAGGAACTCTAGTAGAACAACAGATATTCACAATTTAATTAGTAACAACAAAATTTAGGACAGTGTTAACTATCTGGTCACTTAAGAGCAAGGTCTCCTTCAGCGGACAAATGGAAGAAAGAAGGGTAGGATGCACAAAATATTCTTGCTTCTGGGGAAATGGCAGGGCCACAGGAAGGAGGCAGTTCACGGAGTGTCACAAAGTGATTGCTCACCCAGGGTCACAGTAACATCTCACGAACCACTGAAAGGTTGCAAATTTTCATCACTCTCTGGGTTGTTGAATGATGGCCTTGAATACAGGACCCTTCAAGTTTACAGCCTTTTGATTAATGGGTATCCCGTTCAATAACCTCTCTGGTTTATCACACTCCTCAAGACTGGTAGATGCTTATCAAGTTTAACAGACTGACTGTTGACCCTGCTAACAAGATTGTAATTTTCAAATGTATTACTTCCATACTCTGAACACAAGTAACTCAAATTCTCATCAATATTCAGTGCTCTTGAGAAGATGATAGTCCTTACAAGGTCATTTAATGGGGAAAGGAAGCCAAGAACACAAGCTTAGGCATTTTCTCTTATCCTAAAAAAAACTAGAAAAACGCAAATCAATTTCAACCAAAGACCAAGCTATATTTCTACATATCAGCAACAAACAACTGGAAATTGAAATTGAGAAAATAATTTCCTTCATATTAGCATCAAAAAGAATAAAATATTGAGTAATATATTCAATGATGGAAATATAGAACCTGTATACTAAAACCACATCTTTAAATGCAAGAAGTCAAAGATGATCTAAGTAAATAGAACTCCATGTTTACAGACTGGAGATTTACTATTGTTAACATGATCTACAGATTCATTGTTATCTCTATCAAATTCCTAGCAGGCTTCTTTGTAGAAATTTATAACCTGACCCTAAAATTTACATGAAAAGGCAAAGGACTTAATATAGCCAAAATAATTTTTTTTAAGATTTTTTTTTAGTCTTTATTTATTTTTGAGAGAGAGAGAGACAGAGTACAAGCAGGGGAGAAGCAGAGAGAGGGAAACACAGAATCCAAAGTAGGCTCCAGGCTCTGAGCTGTCAGCACAGAGCCCTACGCGGGGCTCAAACCCACAAGCTGAGAGATCATGACCTGAGCCGAAATCGTACGCGTTAACCAACTGAGCCACCCAGGCGCCCCCAAAACAATTTTTAAAGAGCAAAACAAAGCTGGAAGATTTACACTACCCAATTTCAAAACTTGCTACAAAGTTGCTATTAAATTAAAAATTGAATTTCATCAAAATTAAACACACTCTTTAAAAGACAGCACTAGGAAATTGAAATAACAAAGCAGATGGAAGAAAATATTTTCACATCATATCTCTAAAAAAGAACTCATATCCAGGATATATAAAGAAGTCTTATCAACTAAATTATAAGAAGACAACACAATTTAAAAGTGGGTAATATAGGGATTTATCCAAGGGATACAGGAGTACTGATGCATAGGGCCACTTGTACCCCAATGTTCATAGCAGCACTCTCAACAATAGCCAAATTATGGAAAGAGCCTAAATGTCCATCAACTGATGAATGGATCAAGAAATTGTGGTTTATATACACAATGGAATATTACGTGGCAATGAGAAAAAATGAAATATGGCCTTTTGTAGCAACGTGGATGGAACTGGAGAGTGTGATGCTAAGTGAAATAAGCCATACAGAGAAAGAGAGATACCATATGGTTTCACTCTTATGTGGATCCTGAGAAACTTAACAGGAACCCATGGGGGAGGGGAAGGAAAAAAAAAAAAAAAAGAGGTTAGAGTGGGAGAGAGCCAAAGCATAAGAGACTGTTAAAAACTGAGAACAAACTGAGGGTTGATGGGGGGTGGGAGGGAGGAGAGGGTGGGTGATGGGTATTGAGGAGGGCACCTTTTGGGATGAGCACTGGGTGTTGTATGGAAACCAATTTGTCAATAAATTTCATATATAAAAAAAAAACACACACACACAAAGATAACATCAAAAATACTTGGGCAAAGTAGAAAATAAAGGAAAACAATAATATGAAAACAAAAAAAGTGGGTAATACATTTCACCAAAGAAGATATATAAGTTACTAGACTAATTTCTCCTAAGAAAATATATAAATGGCTAATAAACACATGAAAAGATGTTCAACATCATTAGTCATTAGGCAAACACAAACTAAAACCACAACAAGAATTCTAAATAAAAAAAATTAAAAAAAAAATTTTAAAAACCTGACAATTTTAAGCATTGGTGAAGATATGGAGACAACTGGGACACTTGGCTGGTCAGGTATAAAATGGAACATCACAAAATGGTAACATTTGTCAGATTCTTGAAATGCTAATCACATACTTATCATACAGTGCAGTAATCCCTACGTATCATAAGTATCTACTCAAGAGAAATGAAAACATATGTCCACATGAAGACTTGTACATGAATATTCATAGAAGTATTACACAAGGGGTGCCTGGGTGGCTCAGTCAGTTAAGCCGCCGACTTCAACTCAGGTCATGATCTCACCGTTCGTGAGTTCCAGTCCCACATTGGGCTCTGTGCTAACAGCTCAGAGCCTGGAGCCTGCTTCGAATTCTGTGTCTCCCTCTCTCTCTGCTCCTCCCCTGGTCACATACATTCTCTCTCTCTCTCTCTCCCTCTCTCTCTCTCTCTAATAAATAAACATTGAAAAAACATTTTTAAAAAAAATTTTTTAAAGAAATATTACTCGAAAGAACCAAACACTGGAAAAAATCCAAATGCGCATCAATGAGTGAACAGATCAAAGGAATATGAAATAGCTATATAAGAGAATACTAGCCAGCATTAAAAAAAAAAAAATCTGGGGTGCCTGGTGGCTTGGTTGGTTGAGGGTGTGACTCTCGATTTCACCTCAGGCCATGATCTCAGGGTTCATGGGATCAAGCCCCGGGGTCAGATTCTGCACTAATGGTGCAAAGCCTGCTTGGGATTCTCTCTCTCCCTCTGTCTCTGCCCCTCCCCAGCTCTTACTCTCTCTCTCTCTCAAAATGAGTAAACACTTTTTTAAATAATTAAAAAAATAAAAAGAAACTACTGAGACATTCTACAACATGAATGAACCTCAAAACCATTAAGCTAATGGAAAGAAGCCAGACAGAGAACACTTCATATTGTATGGTACCATTTAAATGAAACCCCTTAAAAGGCAAATCTGTATACAGAGAAAGCATATCAGTGATTGCCCTAGGGCTAGGGACTAACTACAAATAAGCACAGGAACTTTTAGGGGTGATGAAAATATTCTAAAACTGACCTGTGATAAGGATTACCGGACTCCAATGAACATACCAAAAATCACTATGATGTACAATGACAGTGGAAGAACGTCATGATATGTAAATTATACCTTAATCAAGCCATTTTAGAAGAAGACAAATGGAGAACAGGAAAAAAGGAGGGGAGAGGGAAGAAGGGAGGAAGGAAGAGGAGAAAGACCAAGGTAACACATTGCAAGTATGTGTGGAGAAAGAATTAAATTTACTTTAGGCTATTCTAAAGGGAAGAACTAAAACTAATGAACAAAAGTGGGAAAAGGTAGATTTTATTTGATAGAAGGAAAAGTTTGCTCATTATGCTCTTCAAAAGAAACAGCCTCTTCTAGAAGACTGTTCCTCATCCCTTGGAAGTTAGTACTCTTTGCAAAGAATACCGTAAAATCACAGTAGAAAAAAAATTAAAACTATCACTAGGATACCTCCCACAGTTATGATTTTATGCATTTGAACCTTAGCAAAGTTATACACACATAATTTTTGATTTTTGGTATCCTAAAACTGCTGCATATGTAAACAAAAACTGATTTTAGAAGAAACTTGCTTTGTGTCAAAGGAGTGTGGTAAATCTGGCTGCTTTCCTACCTTAATCCAACCTGACTCCATGCTAAATTGATTCCTGCATAGAACAAGCTTGGTAAATCAGGTTTCAGTTTTACAGGGAAGGACAGAAACACATCCATGTTTTAATCATGGGCAATGGGGATAGCCCAGGGATGTTTAAAAGAGAACTCAGTTAAATAACTGATCTATAGATAACTGTTCTCTGAATTTCAAGAGAGAATGATTTAGTACTAATAAAGTAAGTTTCTTGAGCACCTGGTATAAGAAAGTCCTATGCTAAGTGTTGCAAAGACCTCTCAAGAATCTCACAGCCTACAAAAAGTAGAATACACCATTAAAACACAGAACAAATGTGATTTTTGAAATGCGATTAAGTTTCGAATACAGTTTTCAGAGCAGAGCAACAGAATCCTATCAATGAAAAAAGAAAAAAAAAAAAAGGAAGATCCAAGCAGCTCCAAGCTGAAGGAAATATTTTCAAATGTTTGTTCAATGAGTGTGGATAAAATTCAGACTATCCAGATAAAAATAAAAGTCCTCTAATCTCACAGAACATTTATAATTAGAAGTTACACCATGAAATATTTAGTCGTTTCAAGTTCAAGTTAGAAGAAATGTTTTTCGATGGAGTTTCTGGAACATAAACCACTCTGCTTTCTGGTGGGAAACATAAATGACTATATAAGTTGAATATAAAATTCATGAACATCTGGAAGCCTGCTAATTGCAGACAGAATGTCACATAAAACAAGAAATCAAAGAACTTCTTTCTGGCTCATATGTCTTTAGGAGGGAGAAATCACTTTCCTTGGCACAAGTACACTGGCATAATTGACAAAACGTTGAGATGGCACATTTCACCATATGTGCTTCTTTGGATCTAATCAAGTCCCATGAACACTGGAGTCATAAACTCTACATTTGGTGTAGGACAGTATATGATAAATTCTTAAATCAGTGGTAATAAAAGAGGTAGAGCAGAAGTTTAAATACAGCAAACAGACAGGAGAGTGAGCTGCCTTATCCAGTTGGGATAGCGTAAATTCCTGACAAAGAAACGCAAATCTAAGTGCAATGGGGGGCAGGTCCCCAACATGCTGAGAAAAAAACAGTAGTTCCATTCCAATAGTACACAAACCACGTCCAGTCTATAGACCTGTTTTAACTAATATGGAAAGCTTTTTCCCCTCCATTAAAGCCAACATTTAAAAATTGAGAGACCTACTATAGAAATACTTATCTCTGTTTTCTCTTAAAAATAAGATCTGATAATTCCTCCATAGCTAGAGCCTTCTGGTACATGTAACAACTTCCACTTGGAAGAGAGGGTAGATGTTCTCCAGTTCACACCAGCCTCCAATTCGCCAACTTATCACCACCATCCGTACAATGAACACAGTGATCTCTTACTCTTTCATTTCACCTACCTGGCCCTTATAGGCATTTGAGATCACATCCCTTGCAACAGAAAGAGGCAATATGTCATGAGTCACCATTTTTATTTTGCCTTTGATGACCCCAATTTTCTTGTCGCTGAAAAAGCCTGAAGCCCAGTGAAAGGCAGTCCCTGTTCACTGAGATGCTATCACAACTACTGTTCCTCCTGCATCGGTTGGTACATCTCTGCATCTGCTGGGGTTTTAGGATGATAATCACCCTTTGCAGCCTCCCTGAGTTGAAACACAGATGAGGGAGATAGGGGAATGAATATAAAAATTTAACTTTATTACTGATAACACTGAACTGAAGAACATGATTTGAATCAGTGGCCAAATATGCTCCTAATACAGTCCCCTTCATCTGAGCTTGACCCCATCCAAAACTGCAGACATCTCTACCTGCTGCAGGGACAGAACATGCCCTGACAAACTTCCCTCCAATGTGTGTTTCAGACTGTCTCCCAAAACAGGAAAACTCAAAAAGAGCAAAACTCACAAGGCTCAGTACCTTCTCCCAAATTCATCAATTCCAGAAGTCACCACTTGAGCCCTGGTTAGGAGTAAGGGTGTAGGGAAAGAGATTTTCCCATAGTTTCCCTTCTGGGAATCGGCATACATATTATTTCCCCTTTATGGAAAGATTAGTGGTAGGGAATAAGTATCCTACACATGTATACACATTCCTCGATTTTCAGTTCTCTTTACCTAGTTGGTTTAACAATCAAGGAAATAATGGATGAAAGATCTGGCACATCCCTCAGGGAAAGAGATGAGCTTTGGGAGAGTCCTCTCCGTGTTCATGAAGCTCTTCTCCAAATACCAGCCAATGCTCCATTGTGGTCAATGTAGCTTTTTCCCATAAAAATATATATATACATATACATATACACACACACATATATATATACATATATATGTGTATATATATGTATATATAAATATGTATATATATATGAATTGGTTAAGAATACTAAAGTAAACATTCCGAAGTACTGTTGTACATCAGGCTAAAAATTTACTTCTTATTTTGTTTCCCTTTCTAATTTGGGTCCATAATAGCTCAATAGAAATTGGCTGTGCTCCATGGTAATGAGTATGGTCCCTTCAAGATATTTGGAGTTAAATTATTTTGCCTACGGGACCCACCATAGAGAAAGTACAAAGAGTTAAAAGGACAGACAGGAGTTTTGGAGTCACAGTTAAAAAACAACTTAATCCCAGCTCCAAAGTGATTACTCCCAGGACAAAATAAAAAAGAATGTTCCCAGAAACTAGCACAGTGCTCCCAAAGATGGTAGGAGAGGCTCAGTGCTATGTGAGGAAAGGAAAGTGAATGCAGAAAAATTTAATTTCCACTACACCAAACTCCTAGCTTATCAGTCACTTGCCCATGTTCCAAACCAGTAAACTGTGAAGTCTGCCACAGTATGGAGGGGAGGAGAATCTCCTTTCACATTCTCTATCCTCAGAGAAACTCCTGGCAAAGTTTTGAAATTTGCAGTGGTCACAGACCCAGTCACCAGGCGTCACTGAAATTCTTTCAATCCTATTCAGCCTATTAAAAGCTTTTCCATTTCATTTGCCTTTTGAGTCTCCACTTCCTCTCCCCAAACCCACTCCCAGCACTGCATTTGGGATCAGAGTTGTTTAGGAGGCAGATCCATTCCATAGGGGTGCCTGCCACTTGCTCTGGAATGTCCTAGGCCTAGGAGACTGTCCTGTTAGGGTAGATTTTCATATTACCCCCAACTTCATTTCTGCTGGAGAATCACCCTCTGCGCGTCCTGCCTTTCATCAGCTTTTGAATGTTCTAGACTTTGAGCAACATTTCTTTCTGCTACATAGGTTTCTGCAACAAGGAAGAAGGCTCTGATATTGAGCTCAAAACTGTTCAACTTGCTTCTGGAATACGTTCCTTTCCGTCTCTACCACAGGTATGGCTATTCACAACATCTGAGTATCTGCTTTACTTTTTGTTTCTTTTCCTTTTTAAGCCCAATTATCTGCTTTTCTGACACAGTTTTCTCCAGGTCTCGTCTTGTAAGGTGCCCTATCATGAAAGACATACAGTCGGTGAGTTGTGGTGCTAACAAAAGCATCCACTGTTTGAACAAATCTTGTCACCCTTCAGCGCCTGAGCGAAGTCATCTCAATTATGGACCCATCATACAAGTGTCCAACCCAGGCTGGATTGGACCTACCACCATCTTCCCCTGCTAGTGGACATTATCTCCCATGCACCTTCTCTTCAAGCCCTTATTTCCTAAATTTCATTCCCTAGCGAGAGAGGCAATACTTCTAATCCCACTGAAAGTAAGTAAGTACTTCTTTAAATAATGGCTGATTTTTTCCATCATTCCCTTTCAAATCTGTCCAAGTATTCTGTACGCATATGGCTAGTCCTCATTAAAGACTCCCTGTTTACAACTTTAAGAGGACATTTTCCAAGAGTTTGTTAGATCTGGGGTCCCTCAGTGTAACAACCGCAATTTACTCTCTGTGATCCTGACACTATGCTCCAGCTACACTTCTTTATGAACCCCAGCCATCCTCTCCATTCCCAGAACAACTGAAAAAAAAAATCCCTTTTACAGTCTTACATTCAAAAGCAATTAAGTGGGTACTTATTTTCTTTAATTTGTCATATCTAGTTAGTCAGACCTCTAAGATTTCAATCATTCTCCTAAGAACATGTCTCTTCTCTCTGCTTCCAATATAATTTGTCTGTTCTACTTTATTTTGCTTTTCTTTCTTTCTTCCCCAAATTCCTATTCTAATAATAAAACCAAAGCCTATTTTTAAAAGTGAAATTCTTCTTGAATCACAAATAAAGCCAATCCACAAGAGAAGTGTCTAAGGGTACAGCCTATCTTAATTCTTTCTTTAGACAGGATTCACAATCATTTTGTCACCTTTTTGCACTATTCACTATATACTAAGATTATCCATTTTCTGTTGTTGTTCATTAGTAAATTTCTCCAACCTTTTTAGGCTAAAACCAAAATCTAGCTCCCTGAAATAAAAATCCATTGTCAGAGTTATTATAATTAGTACTTTCAGAGCCCATAGGAGCCCATGAACTGGGAGGGAAGTAAAAACCACTCAGTGCACACTCCACGTGGCCCTCAGCAGTCAGCTACTCTGTGCTGCCTTGTCTCGGTGCTGAATGCAGTTCATGTAAACAAGAATGCAACTGGAGGCAGCTGACCGAGCCCTGCATTTGTATGCCGGGTATAAAATTCATGCTAGCTATTTGTAGCCCACATGGACTTAGCTGCAAACCATCTATAGACCTGGCTAAGAAATATAATAAAAGCAGCACAATTATTCCACCCACCAATGCCTATTAAACATGTTGGCTGAAGCACTGCCTGGTTTAATGTGAGCCTTAACAAAGAGTAAAAGTTCTCCTCTTCTTGGATAAGAATAAGCAATAGATCTGAGATACCTGAAATGACAGACTGTGGTTCAAATGCCTTAGCAATAACATTTGAGATTTATGGTTAGTTTGTACCCATTTCTGGAGACATCAGAATGAAAGTGAACGTTGGAGAGAAAGATATACTGTTCCTTCATAACCCTCTAATATCCAAGTGAGAAGTGATTTTCACCCAGTGGCCTAG
Organism: Felis catus; assembly: GCF_018350175.1. Taxonomy (NCBI): domain Eukaryota; kingdom Metazoa; phylum Chordata; class Mammalia; order Carnivora; family Felidae; genus Felis; species Felis catus. The sequence goes on along the minus strand of NC_058368.1, from coordinate 98,039,458 downwards.
ACAAATCATTCCTTTATAAAAATAAATTCCATATCCTGTATGGATTATCTTAAAATAAGAATTTTTATCAAATGGTATTTTCAGAAAGTGAAAACATTGGATATAACACTGGAAAAAAAATTTGCAAAAAAAAAAAATAATCTCACTGGTTAGTGTCAAGGATATATATTAGATCTCCAACAGAATGATTAGAAAAGGGTAAATAACCCAACGGGAGAAATTAGACAAAGGACAAGAACAGGGATTCCAAAGAAGAGGAAACATATATGGCCAATGAATTAGGAGTTGCCCAATCTCATTAATAATCACAGACTTCAAATCTAAGCCACAGTAAGATATCATTTTATATCCAGTCAATAAACAAAAATCAAGAAATCCAACAAAACAAGTATTAGAGAGAAAGAGAATCAATAAGATTTCTTAAGGAGTGACATCAGCAATATGGCAGAATAGGAAGTCCCCCACCCTCCCCAACAAACACATGCACACCCTCTGACAGAAAGCTATTCCATAAAGTGCCTTTATGGTAGCTTTGGGACCAAGTAAGAGGTGGTGTAACTCTGATAAAGCCCAAGAATGAAGAGAATCACTCTGAAGAATGCAGCCCCACACACCCCCACCCCACAACAGTGGCAGAACCACCAGTGGCCCTGGATGCAGACCTGAAACAGTCCCATCCCCCTGTGAACTCAGGTCTCGTCCCATTTGTCCACAGTCCAGCCTAGGTACCTTACCCTCTGCTAAGGTACCTACGATGAGCCACATCCATTCATACCACCAGTAACAGGCCTGCTGGCCTTGGACCTGACTGCTATCCTTGAAGCGGCTCTGGGACCTGGCTCCAGCCCTGCTCTACCATGGTCCCACTACAGTCCTGCCACCAAGGGACCAGCCCAGTGACCCAACAAGAGGATACTTGGGACCCAGTGGAACCCACACCTAACCAGCCCACAATAATAGGCTGGCCAAACACAATCACATTTTTAAAATAAGAACATTTATATGTAATAAATCCAGAAAATCTACTATTAATATAAGCAATGAAGATATTATAAATATACACAAGGTAGAACATCAAAAATTTTCATAGCAGAATTGTTCGTTATATTATAAAACACAAAACATTAAACGTTCACAACAGGTGAATATACAAATTGTGGTAAACTCACAGTGGAACATTATGCATTAGTGAAAATGAGCGAATTCCAGCTCATGCAAAATTAAGAATGTTAATAGCAGGGACTGGGTGGCTCAGTCAGTTAAGTGTCCGACTTTGGCTCAGGTCATGATCTCACAGTCCATGAGTTAGAGCCTTGCATCAGGCTCTGTGCTGACAGCTCAGAACCTGGAGCCTGCTTCCGATTCTGTCTCCCTCTCTCTCTCTGCCCCTCCTGTGCTCGCTCTCTCTCTCTCTCTCTCTCTCTCTCTCTCTCTCTTAAAAGTAAACATTAGAAAAAATTTTTAGAAAAGAATAATAGAAAAATATTGAGTGAAATGAATCCCAGAGGAAAATGCACAGTATACTTTCAAGAGTCAAGGCTCTAGAAAAAAATTTTAAAACAGTTAGAATTAAGCAGTACATTGTGTAGGCATACGGGGTAAACACACATTCAGGAAAGTAGTTACTTTCGAGAATCAAGAGAGAAATAAAGGATTGGAAAGTAACAAATATAGAGATGTTAATGTTTTATTTTTCAGGTCAAATAGTGACTTTATGGATGTTAATTTACTATAAATAACTAACTTAATTATGAGGACCATATAAGTCCATAATAAAAGTGTGTCATGAACCCAGGAATCTGAGTAATTCAATTTTGTGAATCTAAAGTATAAAAAAATATACATACCTATGTATGTATATGTAATGCTCCTAAACAATAACAAATTATTTATAATAGCAGATAGTTTTCCCTTTCATTTGTAATCTGAAAACTAGAAATGAGACATTTTAATTATGTAAAAGTTGAGTCTTAAGAGGCTTCTAGTTAACCTTATACAATGTTCAACAGTATGTTAGCAGGGTGGCTCAGTTGGTTGAGCATCCGTCTCTCGAATTAGGCTTTGGTCATGATCTCACGGGTTTGGGAGATTGAGCCCTGTATGAGCCCTGACAGCACACAGCCTGCTTGGAATTCTCTCCCTCTCCCTCTCTCTCTCTGCCCCTTCTTACTCCTGTGTGTGCACGTGCTTGCTCTCTTACTCTCTCAAAATAAATAAATGGGGGCGCCTGGGTGGCGCAGTCGGTTAAGCCTCCGACTTCAGCCAGGTCACGATCTCGCAGTCTGTGAGTTCGAGCCCCGCGTCAGGCTCTGGGCTGATGGCTCAGAGCCTGGAGCCTGCTTCCGATTCTGTGTCTCCTTCTCTCTCTGCCCCTCCCCCGTTCATGCTCTGTCTCTCTCTGTCTCAAAAATAAATAAATGTTAAAAAAATAAATAAATAAATAAATAAATAAATAAATAAATGAACTTAGAAAAAAATCAGTATGTTAGCAAAAGACAAACTCTATAATTATCAATTATGTACTACCATAATACAAATATTTAATAAGGAAATACGAATGATATTACTTGAATTTCTGGATGAAACACATGAAATGGCACCTGAAACAATTCTGCTATTAAATGAATCAGGGAAAAGACAAAGTATACTATATCTTCCATACCCCTAAGAGATTCTACTGAATTTCTACCTGCAAATCTTGAAAGAAACATGAAAATTACTGTTAAAAACTTTTTTTGCTGTGTTGTAGCTCAGTGTTGCTAGCAAAAAGGAAAAAAAAAAAGATATGCACAGTAGCTACGTTCCCTAGAAGTCTTGATATTAAAAAATTGAGAACTTCACAAGTACATAAAAATGGGGCAAATTTCAAAGATAAAATCTGGGAAGTTCACTTCTAGTAACAGAAGACTAGGTAATTTGAACCAGTTTTCTTCCTGAAAGAAAAGAGAAACTTTGGACAAAATAAAACAAAATCTTTTAACAGCATCAAAGAACTCCTAAGGCAGGGAAGACTGAGGAGGACAAGATCTAGGATAAGAAGGAAACCCAGACTGAGGACGTGGACTTTGAGGACTGCTGTGTCCTAAACACATACGTCCATTTTAATAGAAAAACCCAAGGTTCCTAGCAGAACTTTCAGTACATTCACAAGGCTAAAAGAACAAAAACTGAAAATCAAGAATCAACAAAGAGTAGAGAGGGCAAGGGTGATCCGGGAAGCCATCCAGACTTTGGGCTGGGACTGTTAAGTTTGACACTCTAGAAATAATTAGAAATAAAGCAATTTCATAAGGACTGAAGCCCAGTGTTGAATTATTTTGACCCCTGATTGTATTCAAGTGACCTGGAATTGCTACTGTCCCTAACCACCTGCCAGAAACAAGTAAGGATTCTCTTTAGTAAAAGATAACATTATCATAATGCTAAAATTATATTCCACATATAGTATGGAAATAATTACTCAGGGGATCCTGAGACAAAAGCGTTAAGATAAATATGTCTAATATAATCAAGTAAAGAGAATATAGCAAATAACTGAAGCATAACAAAAATAAACCAAATGGAAATTTTAATATCAGTATACCAGTTGCACCAGTACCAACTATGGCTACTGAGAGCATCAGTGACCTCCAATAAAGGTAAGAACAATATACTCAAGGTAGAGTCCAGAAATTTTTTTTAAATGGAAAATACAGAAACAAAGATGTAATTAATGAATGGCATATGGTGGACAGATTAATTACACAGTGTATCTAGAGGCCCAGAGGAGAAAGATAAAATGAAGTAGAAACAATATTTGAATATTGGAAGAGATATTGGCTGAGACGTGTCAAAACTGATGAAAACATATTAAGTCACTAAGTCAAAAACATTCTGAACACTAAGTGGGACAATTACAAAAGAACATTACATGTGGGCACATACTAGTAAATTTGCTGATAACCAAAATCAGTTTAAAAAAACTGTAAAAATAGAGAAAAAAATAACACACAGTTTTTTTAAGTGCATAAGATTATTAACCAAAACTGACCATTGATAAGCAATTTCTTCACTATCTTGAAAAAGGTGACAGTGTTAAGTACTCTTCAATCAGTCATAGATATTCACCATGTGAGGCTTGACATCACCAGTCAAGATGCTGACATTCTCAGAGACAAGTCACGTCACTTAAGAATATTATCTTATTTTCACTTTGCCTCCAGCCAAAGCTTATCCTTTTCACAATTTTGACTATAAAAATCTATTTGGACTATTATACTTCCATTATACTTGAAAGCCTTCTACTTCCTGATGTAAAGGCCTACTGAGAATTCCTATACATTTCTTAAAAAAAAAAAAAAACAATCTTTTTTTACTTCTTACATTTTTTTTTCCTTTCATCCCACAAGGAGTGACTTAAATAACATCCAAAATGCTATGTGGAATTGACATTTCAGTTGAATATCAGTGGTGCTAATGGCTGGGAAAAAAATCAGACAAAAGTGGTAACCCAAGTTCCTTAAGCCAACAATATCATGGAAATAGCACTGAACTAAGAATCAGGAAGCTAGGTTCTATTTCTGGCTTTGTTCCTAAGTAACTTTAGGCAAGTTTCTTAGCCTTTCTTGGAACATTTCCTCATCTGTTGAAGGATCTTCTTCAGTACCCTCAAATTCAAGTATTCTAGTACATAATGCAGATCAATACATACTTTTTAGCAAAACATATGTGATATATATAATCTAGGATATCTTCCTCTGAGTTCTTCACTTAAGGTTACAGTCTTAAATTCTAAAAGATACATTTCAAAAAGACAGCAAGCAAGAGCTAAGGATAGAAGTCTGTGACTATTCTAGTCTGCAGCTATTATTTTCTAACATGGTTGCTTGAACATGTTAATAATATATACCTGCTATTTAATGGTACTTCCTATTAAGTTCCTACGGTCATTGAAATTTATACCTTCAAGGGCATTCATCGCCTTTTCTTCTCTCCCTCAGATGCTCTACCAACATGGAAATACAGAACATTATTATCTAGGAATTCTTCTAAGAACTTATGTCATTTCTATATTATAGATTTCTGACATTTAATATGTTTAATATGTCTTATTCAAGACATCATATCATTTTTTAAATATCTTCCTGATTAGGCCTTGGCACTGTATTAGTGATATCTAATTATTTAAACGTCAAATTCAAAAATGTCTGCATTTACCAGATATTTCCAGAACTATACCATTACATCGACTGCTTATAATTTATTTGCTTAAATTGAATTGCTTGTAAATTATAATTTCACACAATCTGGGAAAACACAGAAATATCATTTTGAAAGATTTTCCTCAAAGAGACATTCTTTTATGTAACAGTTTCTGTGTGTTTCCTTGACAACATTGTTGCTAAGAATGTCTCTTTGAGGCAATAAGGAATCTGTGGTAAATGACTTATGTCTACTTCAAAAATAGAAGATGTGAATACGCCATGTGTAGTTAAACATGTCACTATAATCATAAAACCAAGTACAGGTCACCAACATACTAGTTAAAGCTGTACTAAATGTTTATTTTTTTAAAAAATGAAATTCAACAAACAGGAACTTTGAAAATTAGATAAAATAATAGAATAAATTCCAGAATAAAGAGATAGACTAATGCCATTGGTGCGTTAAGCATAATTGATGTAGACCCAACTTTTTCAAAATGATGACAAAATTGTCTTAAACTGAACTTGTCATTCACTGTTGAGCTGTGACCTATGCTAGGTGCTTAACTTTAATTGGTAAAGACCCACTTGTAAAGGAATAACTGAATGAAGAAAGCAGCATCTCTTCTGATTCTGTCTTCATCTCAAACCTAACATATTAAGACAGGGAGACACTTCAAAAGATGACCTCATCCCTTCTCTGGCCACAGGGTAGGACTAACAACCATCTGTTTTCTAGATAATTTCCGAAGAAGAATTGTTCTAACTCTGTAACCTAACATTTAATCTAATATATATGGTTGATGCTCCATTTTGAAGTGATAAAAATTTTTAAAAAGCTCAACTTTCCAATTGTGGGAGGAAATGTAGTAATAATATATTTTTTCTTGAGATAACTTTTTAAAGCACATGCATGCTTAATCCACTACAGCCAGATGTTAACATCAAAATGACTACCTTAGCACACTTTCCTACCACTAGGACTCCTCAGCTGATCCAACAACAGTTACAATGTACAAAGACCATGACCGCCCATTAGAAAGAACTGATGTGTATTATAAAATGATATCAGAGAAGATGATACTGGCCTAAAATTACAGCCCTAAAATCACCCTAAAGGGTACATTGGTCAAGACGATGCAATGACATCACACTTTATTAACTCTTTCTACCCCAAAGAGAGAGAGAATGATGGTAAAATATAAAGAGAAACAACATGGATTTAAATATAGTATAGATCTATCAACTTGAAATGGAGTCAAAACCAAAATGATAAGCAAGAGTCAAATCAAGAGCCAAATCTTGACTTCAAGAGCCAAATCTTGAAGTCAGCAATACATGCTAGGATCCCTATGAAGAGGAATTTTTTAAACCCACCACAAAAAAAAAAAAAAAAAAAAAAAAAAAAAAAAAAAAAAAAAAAAACGGGGTGCTGGATCTCTAACCTTCACGTCCACCCAACCATGAGAGAAGGCTGTAAAACATTGCTACAAATGTTGCCAGGAGTTCATGCTATGCTTCAGGCTTAATGTGGCTGAACCAAATCTTTCAATGGCTTTGAATCTGCATCTTCATTGGAAAAGAGTCAAAAGAACTGTTCAAGCACACTACAAATTCTCTAAACAAGAAGACTGAACCCAGAAGACCTTTCATCAGCATCCATGAAATTGTGACTAACTTTCGGTTTGAAGGTAGGGTAATATCCCGGTCTCATCATGATTCATGATAGTCACCTCTTTAGCTTATATCCTATGATCTTGATTCACACCTACTAATAGGTTGCTTCCTAGTGCCTTTCAAGTGAAACACCAATGAATTTTCTAACTGCTCCCCAACCCTACTATATCATAAGTACTCTATCTTTTCTAAAGTATTACTTTTACTTATTGGTTAATTTAATAGTATTTATTAAACATTTACAATGTAGCAAGAACTCTTTTTACAACTCTATAAATACTCATTTAAGTAATAAGGGCCCAAAAGCTAGGTGTAGGCATCACAGCATATGTCCTACAGGTAAAGCAGAGTATGATACACAAAAGAATCCTCGGTATTTGCAAGGTGGATATTTGATGGTTTCCATGAGTATTCATTAAACATCTGCCAAGTAACCTATCAGGAAGTGGTCAAAACTATTTCCTTATGTGCATGGATGGACAGACCGAACCAAAACCAGAGACAGGAGAAACACCAATCTTCTACTAAAAGTCTTCACATATTCTTATTCTTTCATCAATAATGAATTAAGCATAGTTCTCATTATTGGTTCAGTCTTTCTTGAAAAATTCTCACAGCAAAGTTATAAGTTCAGGAATCTAAGTTCGGGAATCTCTCTAGGAAATTTTATATATAGATATAGATATATAAGTAGAGTTACACAGATAAAGAGACAAGAGAGACAGAGGCTCTATATATACATATAAATATATCAAATACAGTACAGAATATTTTGTATATATATTTCATATATGGATGGGTGGACCCAAGCTGACTTTAGTTCAAGATGCTCATGGTAAAAACAAATAAACCACCTTACAGCAGACTGACGAAATTAAGGTGATTTTTGTCTGGTTTGCTTCATGTGATAAAATTTGAATTCTACTTGTAAAGCACTTGATTATCTCGATAGCACTCTATAAAAATTCCATAATGGGGCTCAGTCGGTTAAACGTCCAACTCTTGGTTTCAGCTCGGGTCATGATCTCACAGTTTTGTAGGTTTGAGTCCCGTGTGGGGCTCTGCGCTGACTGTGTGGAGCCTGCTTGGGATTTTCTCTCCTCTCTGTCTGCCCCTTCCCCACTCATACTGTCTCTGTCTCTATCAAACTAAATAAATAAACCTTAAAAAAAAATGCATTCCATGGCAACATAAAAGAAATCTTTAGTTTTATCTAAGTAACACTTGTGTGTCTTTTGTACTAGTATTCTACATTTTATGCTTTTCTGAAAGATGAAATAATCATTTACTTACGTAGAGAATAAATCATCATCACCAGTTTTATAAGTAATTCTTCAATAAGAACTGTATTATACAGTAATTTGCCCTTCATCATGAACATATATTATTAACTAACATAACTCTTCATAAATACATCTATTTCACAAAGCAAACTTCTTACACAAAAATCACCTTGATGATCATCAGTCTGTACTTGATATCAAGGGGAATGACTTTTTCTTCAGTTTAACCATTGTGGATAAGGTGTATTCTGTTACTGTGCCTTAGTTTTCTCCTCCGTGGTCTAAAATGATCAGCAGAACCCTGTATTTTATACCTGCATAGCACATTAAATGATACTGAGCATTCAGCAGGTACTCAATAATTGTCTTCATTACACCTGCCATCTACTAAATAATACTAATCAGAAGTCTCCCTTTGTTACTCACTCTACCATCCAGACAAGTGTTTGCTGAGGACACTGTAAGTCACAGGCTATGGAGAGCCACAGATGAACAAAAGAGTCATGGCTTCTACCCTCACTGACTTTGCACATTGGTTCTCAGGAAAAAATATGACCAAAGAAAAACGTGTGATTCATTTCCCTGAATTAGTCCACTCCATCAAAAAGCTAAAATTATAAACTGTTTTTCCATAATACATATACTCTATTCAAAAGCAAAACTACACCATCAGGAATACCAATAGCTATTATGTTTTAGTTGAAAAGACAAGTAATAATCAAACATTACAATAACTGCCATTTTAGTGCAAAAGTAAGTCTCCTAAGTATTTACATAGACCCTGATAACTTCTTCTGCAGTCCACACAACAGTGTTTTTAAAATCTTTTGATCACTGGGGCACCTGGGTGGCTCAGTCAATGAAGCACATGACTCTTGATTTTGGCTTAGGTCATGATCTCCCGGTTCATGTATTCAATCCCCACGTCAGGCTCCATGCTTTCACCCGCCGAGCGTGCTTGGGATTCTTTCTCTCTCCCTCTCTCTGCACCTCCCTTGCCCATTCTCACTCACTCACTCTCGCTCTCTCTCTCTTTCTCTCTCAAAATAAATAAATAAGATTTTTTTTTAATCTTTTGATCATGACTTATCTCCATTGTCATTAAATTTCAAGAATAACTGTCAAAATGTGCTGAGAGTTATCATGGCATCTTAATAAAACATGCCACTGTTTCTCAAGTTTTACAATAATTCCAACACTTTGCCATTGTTGTATCTTCCACCTGAAAATAAAACTTCTTCCCTAATGGAGAAGATTCTTTTGCTTGAAGCTACCAACAGAAACTGAAGGCAAGATACATTAGTTCCATGGCATAGTGTTCAAAATACAATGGAAAGACAAGATCAAAGCAGTCTGAATCAGTCACCTCACTGCTGGTAAAGTCAATGACCTGTACAAGCCCCTTGTCAGTGTAGCGGCTGAGGGTACAAACCCTTCCACCCCACCCCAAAAGGCACCTGCTCCTGCAAAGTAGCTAAAGGGAACCACACAGATTCTAATGCAAAGGTCATGGTCAAAAAGCACAGCAACATTACTAAAATCATGGAAGAGGACAAAGAGAAAGAAGACATAGATGTTTAAAATTCTACAAACTGGTCTTGCCTAAAAAAATACAAATTGGCCTTTAAAAATAAATTCGGATTTGAATACCTAATGTACGCATTTCCCTTCAAACTTTTGCATCTGAGTGTCCTTCCTAATTATATGTTCATGCACAGCATCAAATTCTTCCAAAGCTTTTTTTTTGTTAACAACCTATGCTGTATTTCCTCTTAATTACTGTTCATGTACCCCTCAGTGTGAGTAATGCCTAAAGCAGATGGCGTCTCTCTTAGGAAGCAAGCATTTGGCCAAATAGTATGACAGAGCCAATTTCTGAAATTTGACAGGTACCCTTCAGAATGGATACATCTCTGTATCACAATTTCTCAGGTATGAGGCACTGCTGAGACCATTTTGTCACATTTCAGTCTGTCCCTCGCCCCCAACCAGCATCATGTTAATACAGAAACATACATCAAGAATTAAGGAATTTTGAACTTTTGGTCACAAAAAAAAAAAAAAAAAAATCATATTCATACAATGTTCTATTTATGTCATACATGTTTAACATCAAACTTAATAAAATTCAACATAAGCCAAAGAAACTATTTCTAAGATTCAAATACAAAGAGATGTCAGTTAAACTCTACCCTTCTTTTTTCCATTTTGCAAGCCTTTATCCTTGGAGAGTATATTATATAATCATTTTCCATTATTACTCTTTTCTGTACTACCATGAACTATTTTTTCTTGGGTCAATGCAAAACATTGTTGTTCCTAGTGATTATCTCTTGAGGTAATCATCAACAGCATTAGTCACCATCACCAGTACATATTGGAGGAAAAAGTTAAAAACTAGTTGATACAGTTTGTCATTTTCTAATATGGCAAGCGGAGCAATTGAATGTAATCATGTTGTAACAAGGGGTATATATTGGACAATAGGACATTCTAATGGAATTAAATTTCCATTCTGTAAAGGCAATATATGAGTCAAGCTGGAAAAGATGAATGTTTAGAAACCATAAATAATCCTTTCAAGCCATGACAGGCAATTTTCCCTGCACACAAATGGATGATTTTTAAATGAACAGAGTTTCACTTTTTGGCAAGTACTTTACAAAAGATCTAGTTGATACCATCGAAAACTATTCAAGTGAATGTAGAAATGGACAACCTAGAAATCCCACCTTAGGAAAATTTTCTCAACCAATGAAAATATTTTTTATCAAGCAAAGCTTTTATATTTCAATTCCCACAATTAATCATTCCCTGTAAGTATACTATCACACTAAAACCTAGCTCATGAAGAGATATACAAAACAGGGATCAGAAATATTCAAAGAAGCAATACTTTTGCACACTCTTAATCTCACTCTCTCTAATATCTCCAGTTCCAATTCAGTAGACAGAGAGGGCAGACATTGTCACCAAGAGGAACCAGAGCTAAACAATGCAGAAGATAAAGATCATTCGTCCTTTACTCGCTCATAACCACTACTCTCCCCCTTTTTCTAGCACACAACTTCACTGTTTTTCTTTGTTCTTCCTTTATTCCAGATGTATTTGTTAAGTACTATGCTGAGGATTTTCCTAAAAAGTGAGGACTCAGGTGAACAACAGCGAACATGGTGTCGGTACCTCTCGTGGAACGTACAGTCTAGCACAGGAGATAGACCTAAACTAATAAGCACCAAAAAAAGTGAAATTATTACCATGATTAAGCGCCACAAAGGGAAGGAAGGTACATGGTGGCATGTTAGCTCGTCGCAGGAGGGCCTGCTGCAGTCAGGGAGGAAAGTAAAGTCTCTCTGAGGCAGTGATCCTTTTGTGCACACATGAACTTGTTAAAAGTGGGCAAATGTGGAAGGATGGGGGTGAAAAGACATGAAGCACCTGACACAGAAGGAACAGTACCCACTGAGGAAGAGGAATCTGCACAGTTTAGTGAGCAAGCAGGCAGAGAGCAGGAGTGGGATCAGGCCTTATTGTGAAGAAGTAGGGTCTGATCATGCAGGGTCTTCAAGTTTACCTTAAGGATTTGGATCTTTATCCTAAGAACAGTGAGAAGTTCTCAAAAGATTTCCAAGCAAGGGGATGGGATTATAATATTTGAAATAAATATTCTCACTACAGTGTGAAAAACAGAATGGGGGAAGGGAAGCACAGAGAGAAGAAAAGTAAGGAGAGGGTCCCACAGAAGACACTGAAATGGTTGAGGAAAGAAAATGATAGCTTAGACAGGACAATGGAAGTAATAATGATCCAGAGACAGATATCTGTGGGAAATATTTAAGTGGTAAAACTAACAAAACGTAGGGATGAAATGAACATAGATGTAAGGGGAATAGTATGTTATTAAGGCAACTCTAGGTTTCTGGCCTTGGTAATGTAAAGAATGATAACATTTCATGAGAAAGAAAAAAGGACAGGAGGACTAGGTTTGATGAAGAAGTCAGGAAATAGGGAGGAAGACAACTCAAGGGTTGATTTGGACATGACGTGCAGGTGTCTGTAAGGCAAAGCTGTCAAGAGGACAGTTGGGGACATGAGTCTGGGGTCTAGGAAGGTGTCCGACTAGAACTGCTCATTTGTAAGCCTTCTGCACACAGATGAGAAATGAGCCTTGTCAGGGTGCCTGGGTGGCTCAGTCGGTTAAGCATCCGACTTAAGCTCAAGTCATGATCTCATGGTCCGCGAGTTTGAGCCCCGTGTCGTGCTCTGTGCTGACAGCTCGGAGCCTGGATCCTGCTTCAGAATCTGTGTCTCCTTCTCTCTCTGTCCTTCCCCCGCTTACATTGTCTCTCTCTGTCTCTCAAAAAAAAGAACAAACGCTAAAAAAAAAAAAAAAAAAAATGAGCCTTGAATGTGAATTAGACTACCCAGGGCAAGGGTCCAGGGGGAAAAAAAGAGTCTATGAACAGCTTTAAGGAAACTCAACATTTAGTGACTTGACAGATAAGAATCAGCCTGCAAAGCTGGCCTCTATCTCTTTGGCTGCCTTCTTGAAATTATATGACTTAAAAGACCAACGAGGAGAATATGGGATCATGGAAGCCAAGGCAAACAAGTTGAAGGAACAGTGAGGATATAATACACACTGAAAGCTAATGACATGTCAGGTAAGGTAAGTATTGACAAATGTCCTCTGGGGAAGGTCAAAACTGAATATGAACATGAGCTACAGTGGTAGAGTAACATGGGACGTGTGGGAGCCCAACCGGAGTACATGGAAGAGTTGATGGGACGTGAGCAAGCTGACTCTCAAAAAGCCTGCTGTTAATGGCCTTCCGGACTCAGACCTGGGCCTGGGCCTCACAGCCCTGGTCTTCCTGAAGCTGTACAGGGCTCTCAACAAGTCTCTCTCTTCGTCTTCAGCCAGTGGTTCTCCACCATAACACACTTAGGAGTTAGTCACACCTACTGTTTCGGACGCTCCAGCTGTACAAATCTGGTCTTTGTGAATATGCTGCTACAATCAGAAGCCAGCTCTAACCCAATGTGTCTCAAATTTTAGCCATTCACATACCACTGCCATAATTATTATCAAGTACATGTCCCTCCTGTGCTGTCATTTACTTATATTTCTTTAACTTGGCCCACATGAAGACACAAATTAACCTGCCATTAAAGGAAAATTTATGTTGAGACCATAGATGTAAAACTGTTATTCATCATAAATGGAAGGTTATTATAAATAAAAGAGCGAAAGCAAAATGCTAAGTTCTAGCTAAATACTTCAGTTCATTGAAGACCCTGAACCTGACATATGCCTTAAAATAAATGAACAAAAGGTGAGGGGTCCTAGTTAGTAAGAGAGATATTAAAAATATACTTACCCCAAAACCCAGTTGAATGTTTTCATAAGATGTGTGCTTATTCTCTGCACAAGTTCTAAAACTGTGGTGTCTTCAGCCCACAAATTCAGAGATATGAAAAGAAAAGAAAAAAGTGACCTTCTTTCCAAGCTTGCTTTGCACTGTCCTATCTCATACTTGTCATAAGAACTACTTAGAATCTCCTCCCTTCAGAATTACCCATAAAATTTAATATTTGTCACAGCCTGCAGTTAGTTACCCTGAGGAGTCAAACCTAATGAACTTAGCATTTGTAACAGAAAGTGTCAATTCATTCAAGAAACATTTAGTAAGACATGTACTGCCCCAGGGGCTGGGGGTCAGGCATGAAAACACAAAGTTCCCAAAGTTCCCCAAATAATCAAATAGTAAAATACCAAGAAGGGAGATGGACATGTAAACAAATGATAATACAGAGTCAAAAGCACAATAAAGTTTAGAAAAAGGAGTAGTTAACTATTTAACAACCTGGGCTGACAGGAAAGAGGGATGCATGGGCAAGTTGTCATTTACACACATAGCCCAGGCTATCTTTGCTTCTTATGCGCTGAGAAATTTTAACTGTGTCTATGCCTGGAGCTATTGGTTATATTTCTCATCAATTTCTTCTCACTTATTACTTACATGAGATTTATTTTATTCAAGGTTAAAGAATATTTCATATATATCAGTAGTTTAATTTTTCTCCTGGCAGGGAGATAGAACTTCCAACCCTCCACAAAGTATGACCTGGCTTAAAAGAGCACTATACCACTAGTCAGGAAAGCCAACAGCTCTGCTCCAGGCCTGCTTATTATTCATGTAACCTTGGAAAATCACAGTATTTCTGGGCTTCAGTTTCTTCTTTTATAAAACAAAGATAATAAAAGTTGAAATGCTTTGATGTTAAGTGGCCTAGAATTCTATTTTTGTAGAATTCATTGTAAAAGAGAAAAATGCTTAAGTGGGATAATTTAATTAAAAGTAAGTAGATTCTAAATTACAAAATGATTATCAGATAATAATTAACTGATACCAGACATATGACATCCAATATAGCTATCTTGAGGGAAAGAATAAAATCCAAATGTATATCAGGTAATTGGAGGAAATTTGTATTTAATTATGACTAGAGATTTAAAACATATTATTCAATAGTCTTCCCAAAAAGCAACCTACATAAATAATATATGGAATATAATTTCATTAATTATAAAAGGAAATAAATCCTCAAGATTATGTTAGACCAGAGAAGCCAGAAACAAGAGTATATATTATATGATTCCATTTATATGAAATTCTACAACAGGCAAAACTACAGGAGCAGAAAGCAGGCCAACAGTTGCCTGGAACTAAGAGAGAGGCTGACTGGAAAGCAGCATGAAGAAAGGGTGATGTTAATGTTCTACATCTTAACTGTGATGGTGGTTATGCTAGTGTATCCATTTATCAAAAGTCAGACCACAAATATACTGACAGCTTTATTGAAGTTATGGATAATAAAATACACTCTTAAAGATAAAAAAATAAAAATTAAAAAATGAAGCAAATCTTTATAATTATATTTGATTCAAAACTCATTGAAAAAAGTCCATGAAGCTATCTACCAAACTATTCTACCAAACTATTTACAGTGGTTAAATATGAGAAGCAGTGGGTGGGAAAAGAGGGTTATATATGGCAAAGTTCAACTGATGAGAAGGAAATAAAGGGAAAGTGGGGAAGAGATAAAAGCAGATATTAACATTTTGTTCTGTACAATTGTTTATTGCTTGAATTTTTAAAAGAATTATTGACATCTCATTTAGATAAATAAGACATTTTAAATAACCAAAATTCTGGATTCAAGGAGACAGAATAAGCATCCATATTACATCAAAGACTCTGCTGAAATAGTATCATAAACATACAAAATGAACAGCACAATAACAATGCAAAAAATAAGGCATGGTCATCAGCCCAACAAGGATTCCAAAAGATTTGTAAGACAAAGAAAGCAGATTCAATAAGTTGATGGTATAAGGTCCCACTTCAGTCTTAGTGTAAAGGCAAGAGAAGATGGGTATCCCAACTCAAAGACAGTAAAGCAGAGAGAAAGAATTCTTTCTTACTCAACCTATTATTCTATTCAAGCCTTCAGTGTATTGGATGAGGCCCACTCAACTTTGGGGAGGGCCATCTTCTTTACTCAGTCTACAGATTCAAATGTTAACCTCATATGAAAACACTCTCACAGACACATCCAGAAATAATGTTTAACCAAATATTTGAGCACTCTGTCCCAGGCAAGCTGACAATAAAATTAACCATCACACTAAAGAATCTCCAGGAAAAAAAACAAAGACAATAGCGGAGACAAAAATCAGGATGCCTGAGGAAATTTCTGACTCTGATACCACCCTCACAGCCAAAGTAAACAAAGCCTAACTCCTAGCCAGATAAATATAAAACATCCCACTAAAGGTGTCTATTCTCAATTCTTTTATCCAATATATCATGTCTGGATTTCAACAAAAAATTAGAAAGCATTCTAAAAGGAAATAAACAAAAAACAAAAGTCTTGAAGAGACACTAAGCATCAGAATCAGATGTGGCAGAGATTTTGGAATTATCAGACGGTGAATTTAAAATAACTGTAATTAATGTGCTAATGGCTCTAGTGAAAAAGTGGACAACATGCAAGAACAGATGGGTAGCATAAAAAGATGGATGGAAACTAAGAAAGAATCAAAAGGAAATGCGAGAATTAAAAAATATTGTTAACAGGAAGAAAGAATGTCTTTGATTCAGTTCATTAGTAGACTGGAAACAAGTAAGGAAAAAATCAGGGTACTTGAAGATACGTCAGTAGAAACTACCAAACTTAAATGCAAAGACAAACAAGAATAAAAGGATGAAATATAATTACAAAAGGTATAATATATGCATAATAAGAATTCCAAGGGTGCTTGGGTAGCTCATTCTGTTGAGCTTCTGACTCTTGATTTTGGCTCGGATCATGATCCCATGGTCATGGGATCAAGCCCTGCATCAGGTTCTGTGTTTAGTGTGGATCCTGATTGAGATTCTTTCTCTCCCTCTCCCTCCGACCCTCCTCTGCTAGTATTTATGCACACACATGCACTCTCTCTAAAAAAAAAAAAAAAGAAAGAAAAAAAGAATTCCAGAAGGAAAAGAAGAAAAGTAATAGAAAAAAAGTTTGAAGGGGTGTCTGGGTGGTTCAGTTGGTTAAGCATCCAACTTCGGCTCAGGTCATGATCTCACAATGAATGGATTCAAGCCCCACACTGGGCTCTGTTGCCAGCAGCTCGGAGCCTGGAACTGCTTCGGATTCTGTGTCTCCCTCTCTCTCTCTGCCCCTTTCCTATTCACTCACTCTCTCTCTCTCTCTCAAAATAATAAACATTAAAAAAAATTTTTTTAAGAAAAAGGATTTGAAGTAGTAATGGTAAGAATTTTCCAAAATTAATGACAGGCACCAATCTACAAACACAGCAGGATAAATACCAAAAAAACTTACACCTAGATATATTCAAATTGCAAAAGACCAAAAATGAAAAGAAAATCTTGAAGAAAAAAAAATCAGAAAAAAAATTCTAAGAAAATAAAAACTATATAGAGGAGTCATGACTCCAAAGTGTATCAAGCTAAAATGTACATAATTATGAGAAAATGCTGAATTGTAAGAGAACATACTCCATTTGACCTTGATGGTACCTTCCTCAAGTGCCATGTGGGCATTAGACCCACAGACAAGGACATGGAAACTTACATTAATAAGGCCATAATGATCTTTATTGGGTTTCAGAACAAGAATTAACCTACGGAAATTAACAAGATTAATTATGGTGACAAAATAAGTTGTAAATGTTTTCAATTTGAAAAATGTAAAAACAGAGGTATGGCCTTCAAAAGTTGAGCAATAGAAAAAACAGTAAGAAAAGTTAGCAGCTCTAAAACAACCATGTTACAGAGCAAGGACTCAAAGGAGACTGTAAAACGGATGCAAAGTGTGTGTGTGTGTGTGTGTGTGTGTGTGTGTGTGTGTGTGTATGCACACACACACGAATACATACATATGCAAAATATTTTATATGAGTACGAATGGAAGTTAGAAAGGGAACCAGTAAAACTTTTTAAAATATATTAATTTTTGTCAGTCAGAGAAGGACAGATATCACATGTTTTCACTCATGTGTGGATCTTGAGAACCTTAACAGAAGACCATGGGGAAGTGAAAGGTACAAAAATAGTTACAGAGAGGGAGGGAGGCAAACCATAAGACACTCTTAAATACAGACAGCAAACTGAGGGTGGATGGTGGGTGGGGAAGAGGGGAAAATGGGTGATGGGCATTGAGGAGGGCAGCTGCTGGGATGAGCACTGGGTGTTGTATATAAGCAATGAACCACGGGAATCTACCCAAAAAACCAAGAACACACTTTACACACTGTGTGTTTGCCAATTTGACAACAAATTATATTAAAAATATATATACTATTTTTTTAATATTACATTAATTTTTAAATATTACAAAAGAATGGCTAAAGATGATACTAAAGATGGACTATTACACAGTCATTAAAAAAGGAGCTCTTGCCATTTGCAACATGGATTGACCTAGAGGGTATAATGCTAAGTGAAATAAATCAGACAGAGAAAGACAAATACCAGAGTATTTCACACATTTGTGGAATTTAAGAAACAAAAGAACAAAAAAAAAAAAAGAGAGAGAGAGAGAGAAATAGAGAGAGAGTAAGAGAGAGAAACAAAAGACCAGATTCTTAAAAATACGGAAAACAAACTGGTAGTTGCCAGAAGGGAGATGGGTGGGGGGATGGGTGAAATAGATAAAGGGGATTAAGAGTATACTTATCATGATGAGGACTAACTAATATACAGGTTGTTGAATCTGAATTATATTGCACACTGGAAAGTAATAATACTGTATGTTAATTACATTCCCATAAAAAATTGTTTTCAAGTAATGCATTTCGGGGCACCTGGGTGGCTCAGTCAGTTAAGCATCTGACTTCAGCTCAGGTCATAATCTCACAGTTCGTAAGTTCGAACCCCACATTGGGCTCTGTGCTGACAGCCCAGAGCCTGGAACTTGCTTCGGATTCTGTGTCTCCCTCTCTCTCTGCCCCTCCCCTGCTCGCACTCTGTCTCCCTCTGTCTCTCAATAAATAAACATTTAAAAAATTTTTTTTAAGAAAAATTAAAGTAATGCATTTCACATGCATTTCAAAACTATTTTTGCGATATAATTTATATATTATGAAATGCTCAAATCTGAAGCATATAATTTAATCAAATCAAACTATCTAGACACTGAACATTTCCATTATCCTAAAAAATTAAATTAAAAATATTAAAATTCAGAAAAAAACAGGAGAGAGAAGAGGCACAGAGCTAGGAGTTGGGCAAAGAGATAAATTCTCATTTTCAGGAATGTAGGTAAGGTATGTAGCCACTCTCTAATGTTCATTAAATCAAAATATAAAAAAAGAAGCATATTATTTAGAATTATAGAGGTAATAATCAGAAGAACTCAAAACAGAAACAAATAAGTAAGTTGCCTCTGGTGAGTAGGAGTTGGAACAGGATGGAGTGAGCACAATAAACTTACTATAAACTATTGTCATTAAAATTTTTTTAACCTAGACATATATGCTCTGATAAAAATACAACTTTAATGACTTTAAAAAGAAAGTTTTAAAATTTTTAAACCTTTAATATTTTAAGAGTCTTTTCATGAGGAGCCCAGTAAAGGTGTCTTCAAATGGGTCTCATTCATCTAAGAGCAGGACAGAATCCTACCAGAAAGGGTGATGCCTCTAGGTAGTTGGTCTTTTTACTAGAACTTCAAATACCCAAAGAAGATAAAATAAACCTGACATATCCCTTAGCACAGTGTGCTCACTACTGAGAAAGCAAACTGCCTATAAAGTAGTGAGAGATGTCCCATGGTGAAAACACTTCTCAACAAAGGACACTAAGAGAGAAAGATTAACACTGGATTTTGCCCATTAGGATGAATAAAACAAAGAAAGAAACAAGAAACCTGGAGATACTCAGTGTAAAGATTGTACTGTGGATTGTGCTACAACTGAAGTACATATTTGGGCATCAAGAAGAAAAAATACAATCATCTTGCTTTACTTCCCCAAAACCTGAAGAAGGTTACACATTTATAATTAACAGTGAGTTGTGGTAAGGACACTAGTTCAACTACTTTTGATGGAGTTCAGGTTGGTCAAGGGGAGACGGAAAAAAAAAAAAAAAGAATTTAGAGATCAAAGACCCAGATTTAAGCCTATCCATGACTTTGGGTCACTGGCCAAATAATGTACTTTTCTGAATCCTGTTTCCTCTTCTATCTGTATCTCCATTTCTAGTTCTATTAGGGATAATACATGGTAACAATAACAAGAGCAACAGTAAGGACAAAAAGAACCATCTCAACATAACTGCTGGGTTTATTCTAAAAATAATATGGTATGATGGTTAACTCTGTATGTCAACTTGACCAGCCACAGGGTGTTCAGATTAAACATTATTTCTGGGTGAGTCTGCAAGGGTGTTTCCAGGTGAGATGAGATTACCTTTGGAATTGGGGGACTCACTAAAGTCTTATGATGGTGGGCATTATCCTTTGAGGGCCTGAAGAGAACACAAGGCAGAGAAAGAAGGAATTCACCTTTTTCACCCCCTGCCTCACTGACTGAACTGGAACACATCACCCCATCTTCTCCAGACCTCAACTGGGATTTACACCATCAACTCCCTTCATTCCCAGGCCTTTGGATTCATTACACAACTATCTTTCCTGGATCTCTAACTCGTAGATGGCAGACATTGGGACTTCTCAGTCCAGTGAATAGAACTCTTGCCTATAATCTGCTGCTTATATCCACAGGGTATTATTACAAAGAAACATCAATAAAATTACTAATCCATCACTATAGCTTAGAAATATAGTTGACAAAATAGTTTCTCATATATCTGGAGGAAATAATAATTTTAGGGGTGGGTAGGCAATTTTGATTAAAAGAGAAATCTATTGCATAGAAGGAAAAAAACAGATGAGCTTGTGAAATGAGTTTTTAACATGCAGTAACAGGTTTTATAGGCTAAAAGTTATAACAAACATTTTTGGTTCATATTTATTTAGCAGAAATAAAATGTCGATTATTTTTAGAAAATATGTGCCATTCAACAGGGCACTGGGGACACAAACAAGATAGAGAAATAGGCTGTATGCAGAGGGTTTATATTCCTGTGACCTTGAGCATTAGGTGAGATAAGAATACCATGTTAAGTTTAACTAATTAGGGCAGAAGCTCCAGTGTAGTGGCTAGGATAGGCAAAGTTATTCAGCAGGAATAAATCCCACAGTGTCAATGGTGTAAGATACTAAAGACTTATTTCTCATATAAAGTCTGCCTTTGTTCCAGGTGAATTTCCAAGGTTACATCTTCACTACGGCCTGTGAGCAATCAGGATGCTTTTATCCTTGGTCTCCATGATCAACATGACAGAGAGAGATAGAGACCCTGGCTTTGATAAATCAATGCCTTGGCCCAACCAGTGACTCACATCATACCCACTCATAACCCATTTGCCATGATTCATCACATGGCCCAGCCCAACCTAAAGCTGAGAAGGGCACTTTCCAAGGAATCTGGAAGGACAGAAGAAACAGATATTTATGAACACTACTAAAGCTTGGATGAACAGGGACCCTTATCCACTGCTCTGCTTATAGTTTATGCTCTCCCCTTAATGATATTATTATGTAAATGAAGTAAACAGAAATAAGCAGAAAACCATGAGTTCTAACTAGCTAAACTGGGGAAGAGGATGTAGGGAAGAATCTAGATTTGAGAACCCAATGGATTAAGGGAATCTTGAATAATAAAGATATATTGTTCTTTCATTGATATGACTATGACCAATGTAGATAAATCAAATTTTCCTGAACCCCTGCTGTATCTCCTCTTTATCACTACCTTGATAAAGGTAAATTCATTCATGAGTTGCTGACAGCCAAGGAAGCTTATGCTCTGAGTGCTCACTCAGCACCTTGCTTCTACCAAGGAGGATCTACCCACCCACAGGGAATAAGAAGCCACCACTGAAGAGGAAAAAAAAGAAAAAAGTAAACAAGGACAAAATGGGAACTTGAAATGGAGAACGATGCTACTTTGGACAAGCAAAATTTGAAGGCAAAAGAATTAAAGAGACAAGGAAGAAGAGAAGAAGAAGGGGAAGAAGGAGGAGGAGGAGGAGGAGGAGAATTTACAAGAGTTCATGGAATTTTTCCAACTGCAATAGTTTCTGTGTCTTACCAGTTGCCTCTATGACTCCATGGATGGCAGTGCAGGGAATAAATACAAATACAATTTAGGTAACTACACTTGGTTTGTGTTTGTCTATTTTGAGACATATGGGTAGAAGTTTGCCTCTGTTTGTATGGCTGACAAAGGAGAGAATTCAGGATTTGTGGGAGGCATTTTCTTTGCTGTTTGTAAATGTACATTTATGTGCAGGTCGCTTTTATGGTAGCTTATGACTCAAGGTCATTTATTTTTACTGACATTAGAAGCATTTTAAGCTATAGGAATATACCAAAAAGGTTACACATTACATCACTAAATTTCCTTCTGACTCCTAAGACATGTGTGCTCCCTTTAGGCTTGGTTTTCAATATCCTTTGCAAAGGCAAAAATTCCTTTTTTAAAAAGTCCTTTTTTTTTTTTTTTTTTCTTTAAAGCCACGTTTGTAGAAGTTAAATTTTTCAGGAACAGAGGACTATTTCCTTCACGTTTAGAAAGCCATTCTTTGGCCCTCAGGGACCTTTCTGTTGCTGGGTATGGAAGTATTAACAAAACTTGCCATGAGGGAGAGCAACCTAATGAAACCTGAAAAACCCTCATAGTCACAGCACTGCAGAACCCCTCTCCTTTCTTTTCTTTTCATTCAGTAGGGAAGCAGACGTTACAAATTTATTCCTTTCGCATTCTACCTTCTACCTGCTTTATAATTAAGGAAGTTACTTGGCCTCCATTAGGCCTCAATTTCCTTACCAATGAATTAAGACCAACGAATAAGATATTCCCTGTGGATCCTTACTGTGGCAAAAATCTGTAATTCCATGACATGGGACCTGCCTAAAGAAGCATATGGATCAATTGCCAACAGCTCCTTTTTCCCATAAGTCAGTATCAACTACCACTTCAAAATGAGATCCTTGGATTCCTGGTGTGATAATGGTGGTCTTGGGGAATCTAGGGACACATGATGCTCTTGGGAAGTCCAGTACACGAGTTTAGTAAATGACATCTAGACTTTCCCATAAAAAAGTACAAAGAGAGTACTGGAAAGCCAGGGGCCTATGGGCACCTGAACTGAAGAAGGGCCAAGGCCTTTGGACCTTTAGAGCATATGACACTTCAAAGAACCCTCAATCCTCTCATCCTTCTGCAGGCAACACTCAGACCACACCTAGCCTCACATGGAGGCAAAAGTTGAGACTCCTATCACATCTACTGCGCTAGGCAGTGATTTCCTCACCCTACTTTTTAAATTATTTTTACAACCATCAAACATGATCTTCTAAGGGCTTCTCTACCTATTTATCCCCCTACTTAGACCATCTCAGGGAATATGGATAGGTCCTGCCATACCACAACTCAAAAAAACTTTAAAAGCACATAATTATTATTTTAAGTCAGCCTCTCTTCATGCATAAGACCTCTCTGAAACCTCCAGCAGGCTATGACTCTCAAAGAACTGCTGTTTCTAAGAAACTCCAAATCTCCTAATATATTCAGCAAGAGTTCATTAACAAGTAAAATCAAGGCCTGACAGATTATTGCCTTTATACAAATGACCTTATTAACCAGCACAGTTAACTATATATTTGGTAGGCACTGAGCATTTCCTTAAGGAAGCGTCCGTCTACATAACCTGATGATCTAAATTAATAGATTCTTACTAAACTGCTTACATGTTATTACTGGTAAATCTCATTAGCCAGTCAATGAACATGTTAAATTATCAAAACGAACAGCCTGAACTAAGCATAATAATTATATGTTGCAGAGATGCTCTCTTTATTATAACTGGATATTTTCACATAATAGAAATACTTTTGATCCTATGCCTTGCTAATCTGTAACAAATTGCTTCTTTATCTCTGTGTTGAATTTCCTCATCAAATTCCATAAGATGCTTTCCAGATAGCTTTATTTTTGCTTTGTTATTGCTTAAAAAGACCTATCAGTATTAACTTGGGCATTTAGTTACTTCATTCATTCAGCCAACATTTGTCAGGATCTTCTTTGAGCTGATGTCTGGGTGGCTATTCCCTCAACAACTCTAATTGCCTCCTCTAACTTGTCCACCCAAAGTAACCTTATATCTTCCAAACTATTTTCCACACTGAAGCCTGAGCCTGTGGCTTCCCAGTGCTCTTAAGACAAAGACCAGAAATCTTATCTTGCCCACATGCCTTTCATGGTCTAGCCTCTACCTATAATTTCAGCAATATTCAGAACTGTGTTTTCCTTCACTCTTTGTACCTCAATCACAGCCATGTCATTTCAAATCCTCACACGTGCCAAGGGTCCTCTGGCCCCTCGTTATCTGCTCTGCCTAAAACACCCTTCCAACACGTTTCTGAATCAACTCCTGATCATCTTTCAAATCTCAGATCAAGTACCATTTCATTAGCAAACTCAGCTGACCTATCTGAGTGGGTTGATTATCCCTTGTATCTGCTCTCAATGCTCCCTCCCTTCGTCTAACTGGTCACTCTCAGAATGCTAAATTTCTTTCTGAGATCATTTAATGTCTGTCTCCCCTACTAGACTCAAAACTCCAGGAAGTCGGGATCACCATTTTATCTCCATTAAGAAAACACACTGATTGACACATAATTGACTTACAATAAATACCTATTGAATAAATAAAGAATAAATACAAAAATGCTTGAAATGTTAAACTTCTATATTATTTTTAAAAAAAGAAAAAGAAAAAACAAAGCTTTTCACAAAATGGCAGTCTGGCTGTGATAAAAATCTATCATGTGTGGCTGCCCAAGGACTTCTAACCATCCTCCATTTTGATAGTTCTCCATATTGTTGACCCTCACCTTTGCCAGGTTGAATCTAAAATCGGTATTTCCCAACATTTCTTTCTTTCAGCATGTAGACTTCTGACTAGTTTCCATCAAACAGATACACCAATGGAAGAATTGGGAAGGCAGATTTGAAGATCATGAAGCTGCTGGGCTCTTCCGGCAACAGCAGTTATTAAGGCATTTGATATTCTACAGTATCCATAGTTGGTGCTCTGAAACTGGGTCCTGGCTTTGTTGATTTGGGGACAACGGTAGGATGGTTGGTAGAACCAACAGTAGGATTTCTACAATACTGGGCTCAGAGCAAGCGGGGCATTTCTCTTAACTTGATCACTTCTGTCTATTTGGCCTTCACTGAAGATGGTTTGCTAGCACTTCCAGAAACTAAAGAAGCTAATTAATTTCCTTCTACCTTCAGCTAGCTAGAATAAATTATTCTGTCTTCCCAGAAACCCTAAACAGATACCCTTGAAGAAAGTATTTGCAATGTGTGCACAGCAAACCAAAAAAATTTCCATAGAAGGAACTCCCACAAATCAAATTTATCAACAACCTACGAGTGCACGATTCACAGAAGCACATCAGCCAATAAACATATGAAAACATACTCAATCTTATATATTATCAGAGAAATACAAATTAAAACAGTAATGGAATATTGTTTTTTATTTATGAGACTGACAAGTATGTAAAAGATGGAAATATCCAACATAAACAAGGACACAGAGAAATGGGTGATATCATTAATGATTAGAAAGGAGAGAGGTTTATAGTCATATATTTAGGCATTATCATCAAGGTATAAATAAGACAAAGACACACTATCATCAGTATTAATCAAAATTGTTTCAGAAATCCTGGACAATGTGACAAGACTAGAAAAAGAGTAAGAAGTGTCAAAATTGGACACAATTTCAATATGCTTCACTTGCATATGATAAAATCTTATACCTGGAAAAGCCAAGACAAGCAAGTATTATCCTTAGTAAGAATTTAATGAGATAGCCATTTATAAGGTAAATAGGCACCACAAAAAAATCTACCTTTGTTATATTTCAGAAATAACCAGAAATTATAATACCGTACATACAAAAGCATTAGATACCATATCTAAAGGCATTAGAAGTCACTATAATACATAGAAAAGATATAAGAAACAATATACAAGGCCTCATGAAAAACAAACTCTAAAATGTACTGATAGATATTAAAAGAAAATTTAGATAAATAACTCAGAGGCAAAGACATGTTTTAGGATGTTTATTTTATCAGTGTTTGCAGCAACAAAAAACAAGATTAGAAACAACGGTCCTCCTATAGGAAATATGATTTAATTACCATTGTGATATATCAACAAAATGCACTTTCCAAAAAAGAAAAAATGTTAAAAAGAATGGGATAGAAAGTCAGAAACAGTAAAGTGGGAGTTACTAGGGGATGCAGTGTGGGAGAAATGCAAAGAGAGTGGTCAAAGTGTAAAAATTTCCAGTTATAAGGTGAATAAGCTCTAGGGATCCATTGTATACCATAGCAATTTTAGGTAATAATACTGTATTGTATACTTGAAAGTTGCTAATTGAGTAGATCTTCAATGTTCTCACTACAAAAAAAAAGAAATGGCGATTTTGTGATGTGATAAAGGTGTTAGCCAACACTACCAATGGCAATCACTTTGCAATATGTGTATCAAATCAACATGTTATACACCTTAAGTGTACACAATGTTATATGTCAATATCTCAATAAAGCTTGGGGGGATCTTTTCAAAAAGAATGAGGCAGTTCTCTAATTACTGACATGAAAAGATTCCAGCCAAATTTTTCTTATTTTTTTAAGATGTAGAACAATGTATGTGATTCAGTTTTCTGTTTAAAAAAAAAAAAAAATGCATGTCTGATTTCAGTATCATTGATTGCTGCTCTAACCTTTATTATTTCCCTTCTTCTGCTGCTTTGGGGCTTTATTTGCTCTTCTTTTTCCAGCTCCTTTAGGTGTAAGGTTAGGTTGCCTATTTGAGACATTTCTTCCTTCTTTAGGAAGGCTTGGATTGCTATATACTTGCCTCTTATGGGTGCCTTTGCAGCTTCCCAAAGGTTTTGGACTGTTACATTTTCACATTCATTAGCTTCCTTGTACTTTTTTATTTCCTCTTTAATTTCTCGGTTAACCTATTCATTCTTTAGTGGGATGTTCTTTAACTTCCAAGCATCTGTAATCTTTCCAGACTTTTTCTTGAGGTTGATTTCAAGTTTCATAGCATTGTGGTCTATAAATGTGCATGGTATGATCTTGATCTTTTTGTGCTTTTGAGGGCTGATTTTTGACCCAGCATGTGATCTATTCTGGAGAATATTCCATGTGAACCTGAGATGAATGTGTATTCTGCTGCTTTAGGATAAAATGTTTTGAATATATCTGTTAAGTCCATCCAGTCCGGTGTGTCATTGAAAGCCATTGTTTCCTTGTTGATTTTCTGCTTAGATAATCTGTCCATTGCTGTTAAGTCAGGCCCCTACTATTATTGCATTATTATCAATGAGTTTCTTTATATTTGTTATTGATTGATATATCTGGGTGCTTCCAATCTGAGGATATAAATATTTACAATTTATTGATAGATAGCCCCCTTAATTACGATATAATGTCCTTCTTCATCTCTTGTTACAGTCTTTGTTTTAAAATCTAGTTTGTCTGGGGCACCTGGGTGGCTCAGTTACTTGAGAGTCCGACTTCGGCTCAGGTCATAATCTCGCAGTTTGTGAGTTTGAGCCCCGTGTCAGGCTCTGTGCTGACAGCTCAGAGCCTGGAGCCTGCTTCAGATTCTGTGTCTTCCTCTCTCTCTCTGACCCTTCCGTGCTCACACTCTATCAATCTCTCTCTCAAAATACAAATAAACATTAAAAAAATAATAAAATAAAATAAATAAAATAAAATAAAATAAAAATCTAGTTTGTTTGATATAAGTATGGCTACTCCAGCTTTCTTTCCACATACATTAGTGTGCTGGATGGTTCTCCATCCCCTCACTTTCAATCTGCAGATGTCTGTAGGTCTAAAATGAGTCTCTTGTAGGTGGCATATAAATGGATCTTGTTTTTTATCCATTCTGATACTCTATATCTTTTTATTGGAGCATTTAGTCCATTTACAATGAGTGATTATTGAAAGACATGAATTTAGTGCCATTGTTATTACCTGTAGAGTTGGTGATTCTGGTGATGTTCTCTGGTCCTTTCTGGTCTTTGCTGCCTTGGGTCTTTTTTGGTTTTGCTTTTTCTCCCCTCCCTCTTAAAATTTCTTTTAAGGCAGGACTGGTTTAGTGGACAGTTTCTGTTTGTCTGGGAAACTCTTTATCTCTCCTTCTATTCTGAATGACAGCCTTGCTGGATAGAGTATTCTGGTCTGCATATTTTTCCCATTCAGCACATTGAATATATCCTGCCACTCCTTTCTGGCCTGCCAAGTTTCTGTGGACAGATCTGCTGCAAACCTGATCTGTCTTCCCTTGTAGGTTAAGGACTTTTTCCCCCCTTACTCCTTGACAGTAGAACAGATCAATGAAACTAGGAACGGGTTCTTTGAAAGAAGGAACAAAATTGATAAACCCCTAACCCCTTCCCTTTCCAAAAAGAAAAAGGAAAGGACCAAAATAAATGAAATCATGAATGAAGGAGGAGTGATCACAACTAACACCACAGAAATACAAACAATAATAAGAGATTATGAGCAATTATACACCAACAAAATGGGAAATCTGGAAGAAATGGATAAATTCTTAGAAACACATAAACAACCAAAACTGAAACAGAAAGAAATAGAAAATCTGAACAGACCTATAACCAGTAAAGAAATTGAATCAGTAATCAAAAATCTCCTAACAAACACGAGTCCAGCGCTGGATGGCTTTCCAGGGGAATTCTACAAAACATTTAAAGAAGAATTAATACCCATTCTTTTGAAGCTGTTCCAAAAAAGAGAAATGAAAGGAAAACCCAAACTCATTCTATGAAGCCACCATTTCCTTGATTCCAAAACCAAACAAAGACCCCACTAAAAAGAACTACATATAGACTAATTTCCTTGATGAACATGGATGCAAAACTTCTCAACAAGATACTCGCAAATCAAATCCAACAATAAATTAAAAGAATTATTCACCATGATTAAATGGGATTTAGTCCTGGGCTACAGGGCTGGTTCAATATCCACAAATCAATCAACAAGATACACCACATTAGTAAAAGAAAGAATAAGAATCACATAATCCTCTCAATAAATTCAGAAAAAGCATTTGACAAAATACATTATCCTTTCTTGATAAAAACCCTCAAAAAAGTTGGTATAGAAGGAGCATACCTCAACATCCTAGAGGCCATATATAAAAGACCCACAGCTAACATCATCTTCAATGGGGAAAAGCTGAGAGCTTTCCCCCTAATATCAGGAACATGACAGAAATGTTCACTCTCACCACTGGTGTTAAACATAGTACCGGAAATCCTAGCCTCAGCAATCATAAAATAAAAAGAAATAAAAGGCATACAAATTGGCAAGGAAGAAGTCAAACCTTTACTCTTAACAGATTACATGATACTCTACATGGAAAACCCAAAAGACTCCCAAAAAACCCCAAAAAACTGCTAGAATTGGTACATCAATTCAGCAAAGTTGCAGGATATAAAATCAACATACAGACATCGGTTGCATTTCCATACACCAATAATGAACCAGAAGAAAGAGAAATCAAGGAATCGATCCCATTTACAAGTGCACCAAAAACCATGAGATACCTAGGAAAAAACCTAATCAAAGAAGTAGAAGATATGTACACTGAAAACTATAGAAAGCTTATGAAAGAAACTGAAAAAGACACAAAGAAATGGAAACACATTTCATGCTTATGGAGTGATAGAACAAATATTGTTAAAATGTCAATACTACCCAAAGCAATCAGCATATCCAATGCAATCCCTATCAAAATAAAAGCAGTTTTTATACAGCTAGAACAAACAATTCTAAAATTTCTATGGAACCAGAAAAGCCCCGACTAACCAAAGTAAGTTTGAAAAAGAAAACCAAAGCTGGAGGCATCGTAATTCTGGACTTCAAGCTGTATTACAAAGCTGTAATCATCAAGGCAGTATGGTACTGGCACAAAAACAGACACATACATCAAAGGAACAGAATAGAGAACCCAGAAATAGACCCAGAAACATAGGCCAACTAATCTTTGACAAATACAAAGGAGGAAAGACTATCCAATGGGAAAAAAAGTGTCTTCTGGAAATGGTGTTGGAAAAACTGGACGGCAATAAACATAAGAACAAAACTGGATCACTTTCTTACACAATACACAAAAATAAATTCAAAACGAATTAAAGACCTGAATGTGAGACAGGAAACCATTAAAACCGTAGAGGAGAAAACAGGCAACAACCTCCTTCACCTCAGTTGCAGCAACTTCTTACTAGACATGTCTCCAGAGGCAAGGGAAACAAAAGCAAAAATGAACTACTAAGACCTCATCAAGATAAAAAGCTTCTGCACAGTAAAGCAAACAATCAACAAAACTAAAAGGCAACCAACAGAATGGGAGAAGATATTTGCAAATGACATATTAGATAAAGGGTTAGTATCCAAAATCTATAAAGAACTTATTGAACTCAACACCAAAAAAACAAATAATCCAGTGAAGAAATGAGCAGAGGACATGAACAGATGCTTTTTCAAAGAAGACATCCAGATGGCTAACAGGTCCATGAAAAGATCTTCAACTGCACTTGTCATCAAGGAAATACAAATCAATACCATGATGAGATACCCCCTCATGCCTTTCAGAATGGCTAAAATTAACAACTCAGGAAACAACAGATGTTGGTGAGGATGAGGAGAAAGGGGAACTCTTTTGCACTGCTGGTGGGAATGCAAACCAGTGCAGCCACCCTGGAAAACAGTATGGAGGTTCCTCAAAAATTTAAAAATAGAACTACTCTACCACCCAGCAATTGCACTACTAGGTATTTATCCAATGGATACAAAGTGTTTATTTGAAGGGATACATGCACCCCAATGTTTACAGCAGCCCTATCAACAATAGCCAAATTATGGAAATAGCCCAAATGTCCATCGGCTGATGAATGGATAAAGAAGATGTGGTGTGTATATATATATATATATATAATATATATATATATATATATGTGTGTGTGTGTGTGTATATAAATATATATATATTTACAATGGAATATTACTCAGAGATCAAAAAGAATGAAATCTTGCCATGTGCAACAACATAGATGGAACTGGAGTGTAAGTGAAATAAGTCAGCGAAAGACAAATATCCTATAATTTCACTCATATGTGGAATTTAAGAAACAAAACAGGTGAACATAGGGGAAGGGAAGGAAAAATTAAATAAGATAAAAACAGAAAGGGAGGCAAACCATAAGAGAATCTTAAATGTAGAGAACAAACTGAGGGTTGCTGGAGGTGAGGTGGGGGGGGATGGGCTAAATGGGTGATGGGCACTGAGGAGCACACTTGTTGGGATGAGCATTAGGTGTTATATGTAAGAGATGAATCACTAAATTCCACTCCTGAAACCAATACTACACTATATGTTAACTAACTTGAATCTAAATATTTTTTTAAAAAATTAAAAATTAAAATTAAAAAATGCATGACTATACGTATACAGAAAGCTGATAAAAATCTCTAAGGATATTGTCTCAGACACCTCTTGTGCACACCTCAACACCACTTCTTCCTACAGTGATTGCTGCCTTGGCCATTTCCACACAGGCTTTGACATAGGCCATTTCCACCCAGGTCATGTGTGCAAGGTGACCAGGCCTCACTTCAGCCCACACTGGGCACACCTAGGCTCCCTGCTCTGAGGCACACAGTTCTGAGACACATTTTGCATGACTCTTTAGAATCCAAGGAAACAAAGGGGAAGGCCAGAAACTTTCACTTTTTGCTTTACACACTGTATATGGTTTAATTCTTTTATTAAAAAAATTCCTTTTTGCATTTATTAAAGTACATAAAATATAGAGCATTGCTGGAACCTGTTAAATTATGAATTAAATAAAGGAAGTAGAAAAGGAAAGAGTCTAGCCAGACGGATGGTTAGGATGAATAGAAAGACTGCAGAGCTACTTATAAAGACTGAAAACACAGGAGTAGGCAGGATTGGAGGGGAAGACGCAGTTTAATTTAGGCAAAATGAGCTGAGGCACCTATATCCTGGTAATGCATTCGTCTGAAGACCCTTTTTCCCACTAGCCATGTGAAAGAAAGGCCTTAGGGTATTTAATCATATAAAAAGAAGCTAGACATTCATTCTGATAACCTGTGTAAGCAATATGTAGTCTATATGAGTTTTTAAGCAATAAGCAAATTTAATCACATCATAAGACTTTGAAGGGAAAGTTTATAAACCTAAAAAAGAAAATACTAGATTTGTTCTAGTTTTACAATTCTGATCTTATGGAAAGTGGTTTGTCACTTAAGTTTATCAGCATCAAAACTCATTGACATGGCTGAGTGCCTGGCATGTGTTAAAGATTCGAGAGCAAAAATAGTCTTCTGCAAACCAGTGAGAAGGGCCAAGCACGGTTTCAGACCTTCCTGCCCCACAAACTAAGTCATTACCACCTTCTTTCTAGAAACCAAGGGACCTCAAATTCTTTCTACCTCCATCCCATCAAAATAAATCCTCAGGACATTATAATAAACTTCTTTAAAACAAGGTGTAAATTTGTGATAATCCTAGTAAATTATCTACCCAAAGTGTAGTTGCATTTTTACAAGAGAAACACCTTAGGAAAAAAATTCAGATGTTAGTCTCAGGTTGCTCAAGTGGGCAGAAAGAGAAGCTTTTTCAAGTCCTAGAATTTATACTAGTTAGGTGGCTAGCTGACTCATCCATTATTTCCACACCTGTGTATGTGTAGTTTAAGACTTGCAGAATAAATATATGTCTTGATGGAAAAATGAACATTATTCTCCTGAAAGGGAAAAACGAATGTTTCATAAGTGTTCATCTTGACCTAGCTAGCTTCCTATCTCTCTTGATCTGGCTACTTTTCCCCAAATCTCAAGCCCCAGTCTCAAAGTTGCCAGCGTCACCAAGAATTGGGCACAGTGCATTTTTTTAACATAGGAATAAAACAGTAATTAGGAGCAATGGTTACTGTGTCTACAACAGAGCTGGAAAAGGGTCATTTCTTCTTTGAAATATATCACTCTTCAAATAAATTCTTTACACAAAGGAATAAGAGGTATAAATAAAGTTTCTGTTCCCGGCACAGAGGTCAGGAAAAATGGAGATGTGGTTTTCACTCATGGCTGAATTGAAGGGCAATCGTTAAGGGTGACTAAAAAAAAAAAAAAAAAAAAAAAAAAAAAAAAAAAAAAAGCTGGGGAACAGCTAAACTGATTAATTCAAATCCTAACCCAATTCTCCTTCAACCTAAATTTAATAGAGTATTTTTCAAAAAGAAAGAAAATCTATCATACAAGCCCTGCATATGCTAAAAGACTAGGATTGTGAGTTCTATTTCCCCTACAAGTGGTGTGCCTTCAACAGTTTTTGCATTGAGGGAGACCAGTGACTCCCATGATGTGGGTCCCCACCACCCTCCAACCTCCACAGAAGAAACACAGTCAGCAAACAATTTCTATTCTACCCTCATTGGTTCCTTCATATAGAGTACAGCCAGCTTGCCACACAAGCAAGTCACAAGACCTAGACTTGGACGTGAAGAAGAAAAAGTAGTAGGGGTCACGTCTTGTCTTTGGATCCAAACTTCATGTTTCATTCCAGCTTGAACACTAATAAAGCTGCTGCTGCTGTTCTTTGACTCTCGCTAGGCCAAGAGATGAATAATTATAGTCTCCAACCTACCTGTAAGCTAGACGACATAAAGCATACTTCAGGCTTTCGGCTTTACACTTTTGAATCACTAATCATTACTTTTTTTTTTTTCGAAAAGACACTCTTCAAAAGGTCATCAAATGTTTTAAGCTATAAAAATAGGTCTAGAGTTCCCAAGTCTCTAACCAAACTGAATCCAGATGCAAGACTATCTGCTAAGCTAGGAAAGTGCCTATACCCTAAGCTCAGCAGTGATGCAAAACATATCTGTGGGTCACTAAAGCCACTTTCAAATTGAACTGCCTGATGTCTGTAAAAAATAGGGCCTTAAAAATGTCATAAAAGCTATAAAAAAAAAAAAAAACTGGAGCAGAAGAGAAAACTGTTTATTCCAAACAAATGTTTTCACTTTGTCCAGAGCGAAGGTTTCTGTGAGATAAGACCCTGAATTAAAACAGCACACAGGCCAAGGTTACTGCCCATGTAATAAAATGTCAGACTTAAAAAAGAGAGTAATCAGGGAGTCCATTTGAACCTTGATTCCATAAATCAGTCACTGAATTCAACCTCATCGCATCTTAGCAGAAACTAAAAGCAGATTACCTCCTAAAACAGAAAATAAGAAATGAGGGCAAAAAGAATGTCAAGTCCTAAGGCCCACAGCATCCTCCTGACCACCCCCTCCGTCCCAACAACACTATCATCACACACTGAGACCCTTCATTCCTTATCTTTAGCCTCAGGCTCCTATCAAGCTCATAAAGGGTATTGTTCACAGGATTTACTCCCCCTGCTTTCTCTTCCTTTCAGATCATTTAGTTGATCTAAAATTCACAGTTGGTGAGAACATTTGAAAAACTTTTAATAGGATAAAATATCACTAATCTGATTCTGGTTCACAATTAAACATTTCTAACATCAGGCTGATTTAACACAGTAAATGGTCTGCATATTGAAAGAATTAATGAGCAATTCTCTTTAAATTAAAATAGGCAAGAGTTTCTCCCCCAAGGTTCTTGTAATAAAAGAGTTTTAAATAATATGAAAGGTAATCTGGAGTTTCCTCATTTCTTTTCGAAGACGTACCATTAAATACGTATCATATTTTAACAATGCAAAAAAAGAAAAAATTAAATCAGAACTTCCCTACCACTGCCAATTTAAAGATTTAAATATAACCTTAGTTTTAACCATCAACTGTTGATTAGGTAATAAACTTATCTGTACCTCAGCAACTCAGCTGTAAACTGGAACCAGACCTTATTCAGATGATGCATGTGAAGAGTACACATACAAATAGGAAAATAAGAGACTTACTTTTTCCTATTGCAAATAAGAGAAGAAATCTCCTCTTCCCCCCTTTTCTCCAAGAATTTAACTAGGACTTGTCATTGTAAGTACTTGCTCCTCTCTTTGAAATGTATGCAAACCCTTGTGTCAGCTTTCTAACCCAGGAATATCTGTCTCCTGGACCTGGAAGCAATCTCCTTGAAATGCAAACATCAAGGAAGATAGCACCTCTAGATCCTAGTGTCTGGGAGAGAGGAGAAGTCTACTTTTGGTAGATGCCTTGCTCCCCTGCAAAACTACCTCTTGTAATAGACAAGAAGTCTGGTTTTTCTGTAGATAAAACTAATTAGCTAGCACAGATGGTCACCTCAACTAATAGGTGAAGAAAGGATGAACTATGAGTGAAAAATGGTGCTGTAAAGTCCTCTGTCTTGGGGACTAGTGTTTATCTTGCAAACATATATATAATAGGTCATCTCTGCATGGCATGGCAAAAAGGGTAAGATTTCTTTCCATCTTTTGTAATCTGTTACTGGATTGCCTGTAATGTGCTCACATTCTAGTTTAATGCTCTTTCAATAATAAAAGTGTTTTCTTGGGGTGCCTGGATGGCTCAGTCAGTTGACCATCTGGCTTTTGATTTTTGGCTCAGGTCATGATCCGAGGGTCATGGGATGGAGCTCCAGGCCAGCCTCCATGCTGAGCATGGAGCCTACTTAAGATTTTCTCTCTCTCTCTCTCTCTCTCTCTCTCTCTCTCTCTCTCTCTCTCTTTCTCTCTGCTCCTCTCCCTCGCTCATGCTAAAATAAAATAAAAAATTCTTAGAATGTTTTCTGTCTCTACTACCTTTGTGGAAAGGATTCCTGGGGTGGGAGAAGATTTTGTTTTTAATTGTATTTCCCCGATACACAGAAAGAGCCATGGACAAACCCTCCATGTGACATGTGGCCATGGCCAGTTTGGGGCTCCAAAAAGGAATGACTAAACTGACCACTTTGGCTTCATTCTTTCATTTGAATAATTAACCCAACTAAATAGTAGGAATATATTCAATACACAATAAAAATCTATTGGTTGATAAGACATGCTATTTATAAGGGTACTACTATTCCTAAATTTGCTGGGTTTGGTTTTATGTGGTGTTAATTCAACAATCATCTCCTATAATGGCTCTCTATTAAAATTGTATATCTGTCCATTACAGAGGTCATAAACTAGTTAGATCATAAACACTGACTAATCAGTTCACAGAAGGGCTTTGTTTGCCTCCATTGTGTTTTAAAAGCAGTTAAATTGGAATGCCTTTAGGTTTATGAAATCTGCCTTAGAAAATCATCCTCCTCCTTACTGTCATCAAGATATTAGCTACTACCACACTGTCTGCTTTTATCAGGCGCTCTTAGTAGTTTTGCATTAATTTCCTTACATCTCACAACCACTTTTGGGGGGTCGCAATGCAATTCCCATCTTACAGATGAGTCACTGAAGCATAAAGTTAATTACCTGGGGTCACAGGATTTATAAAATAGAGAGCCAGAATTCAACCCTGTCATCTGGTTCCTTAGCCAAGGACTTTAATAGTAATACATAATGGTGCTCATGAACAAAAGCCCTAAATTCATCACCCCGCCTAAAGGATGTACACTTTTCCTAATTGTTTCTGGTTTTTCAAAGTCAGATTCTGTTCCTACAGGGTTATCCTTAGGTATGTTTCTGGCTTCTAACTACTATCGACTCATAATTTGAATGCTTAGAATTTTTCTTTGATGTTTATTTATTTTTGAGAGAAAGAGAGAGAGACAGAGAGACAGAGAGAGAGAAAAGACAGAGAGCAAGTCGGGGAAGTGCAGGGAGAGAGGGAAACACAGAATCTGAAGCAGGCTCCAGGTTCTGAACTGTCAGCACAGAGCCCAATGTGGGGCTCAAACTCACGGACCACAAGATCATGACCCGAGCCAAAGTCAGATGCTTAACCGACTGAGCTATCCAGGTACCCCTTGAATGCTTAGAATATTAACTGCAGTCTGAGAAATGAGAAAGTACATACAAAGTCAAAGAAATCTATGAATAAGTATCCCATGCTTTATCATCTTACTGCCCAGACATGAGATTTTTCATAACTATTGAGATCCCACACTGGCTGAGATCAACAGAATGATTATCTGCTCAGTGTGGTTAAAGACATCTGATATTTTTCATAATGTTTCAAAGAGTAAAATAATAAATCTACCATGTATGATAGTACTTCTCCCTGACAGCCCCTTCACCAAAATAATCAGGGAAATTCTCCACTTCCAGGGTGAGGGATAGAGATAAAATCCAGCAGTCAGAGGGGCTGATGTTAACATCCACGCAGAGTGAGAGAAAAGATAAGAATGTGAGGAGGATGTGCAATGTTCCTACAGCTGGAAGCCAGGAGAAGCCAGGAACCATCACTACCATGAGGTGGGGGGGGGGGGGGGGGGGAGGGCATGTGAAGAATGCCACCCAAGCAAACCAAGGAGAGAAAGAGAAGAGCTTTTCTCTGGGTTAAGAAAATAAAGACTCTGGCAGGAAACTGAAAGCCCAGGCCTGCCCCTTGGGCTCTGTATGTTTAGAGCCCAAACATACAATTCCTTAGAGGTGCAGAAAACTCTACACCAAAAACTTAATGGAAACCTGGCACTACCCCTGATGTGTCTGACAGAGGCAAAGGCGGGACCATTCTGAAAAGAAACTCCCCAAATCCAGGCCACAAGGAATTTTCACAGAAAAACAAAAAACAAGCTACTCAGAAATAACCTCACATTTTAAAGTTGTGAAACTCACGAGGAAACAAGTGCTCAGGATACATGAATTCTCAGACTAAAGAAACACAAGCAGTATGGGGAATAAGCTTAGGAATTCCCTGAGCCTGCACTGATAGGTTAACAAGGCATAAAGAATTAGAAAGCCATAGGATGAACACACCCAAGTTTGGGTAAACAACATTAGGTAAATAAGATTAGGTAAATGGGGCAAAGGCCCCCCAGTATAGGACAAAGGTATAGGACAATAGAAGAAAGCTGCTTTCACAGGAAGGAAGGATCAAATTAGGCAAACGGGTAAATAGGGCTATGGACCACAGCAGGGGGAGGCGGGGGGAGTTGCCCAGAACAGAGCTAATTAGGCAAAAGATGCCTTGTTGACCCTGAGGTAGCACGTTCTCTTTCCTGTCTCCTAAGCCAGTGTAGGTAAACAGAGGTAGGGCTTCATGTTTGCTGTAAACAACCTTCCACCCAGCACCAGAATCTTGTTTTGTATTGACCCAAACTCCTAACACCACCTATCTCCCAAATCCCTATCCCTCATGCCCATGAATTTATGTTCACGGTTTCATTGTCTCTCTGTACACACCCATTATGCTTGTAAGCCTTCTGATCCTAATAAAAACGGAGCAAGGACCCTTACTTGGGGCTCTTGTCTCCTCCCATACAACAGCTCTCTCTCGCATTTTCAATCCTGCGTCCCGCTCTTTTGATGGACAAGACAGAACTCCAGACCCAGAGTCTACTACAGAGCAGCAAAAATAAACATAAACTGTACAATTCCTAAGACAAAGGAAACATTTTAAAGTTTAAAACTCTCTAGCTCTTTAAAGTAAAGTGTACATTTTTGGTATCTAATGCATTTCTTCACTTTCAACATAATATAAACTTCAAATCTTCAGAGACAATCATCACTAAAGAAAAACTTATTTTGAAACCTGATGTCTTTAATGGAAGTTTTTTAAAAAGTCTTATAAAAAAAATAATTGTAATAGCCCTCCCTGCATTACTCTTACCCATTCCTGGAATTAATTCAAGTCAAACTTGAAGATTTTTCATTACTACTTAGAAATGGCTGACTCTAATCAAAGTACGCTGCTCAATTTCATTTGGCCCTTGGGTCAACACAATATGAAAGGGAAAGTCATGCATGTTAGGACAAAGAAAATCCCCTTTGTCTTTCTCTGAGGAAGTTGGAAGAAAAATTTATTTTTTTAATGTCTATTAATTTTTTGAGAGAGACAGAGACAGAGCACAAGTGGGGAAGGGGCACAGAAACAGGGAGACACAGAATCTGAAACAGGCTCCAGGCTCAACTGTTAGCATAGAGCCTGATGTGAGGCTTGAACTCACGAACTGCAAGATCACGACCTGAGCCAAAGTCGATGATGACCTGAGCTGAAGTCAGATACTTAACCGACTGAGCCACCCAGGCAACTCAGAACAACGTATTTTTAATTTCAAATACAATTCTTTGGTTCAAGTTTTCTCCACTTAGGCACTAAAAATTGCCTTTCTTAAAAGCATTTATATAAAAGTTCATGCTGTGTTCACCTTTACAGTCACTCAGTATATACCCAGTGTATATTTACTGTGTGTTTATCTGCACAAAGTTCTGGGCCTGCTTGCCAGGTTAGAGGGCAGGACTGAAGATAGTTATCAGGAGCTAAATGAAACATAGAGATAGCATTGAAAGTTAAGCCTATCAGTAATTTCTCCAAGGGGTGAATATATACAGAGAATAGCAGTATCTGAAGCTTAAGAGAGTCATTAAAGTTCACCAGCAGGAGGAAAAACTGAAACCAAAGACAAAAATGAGCATAGTAAAGCACAAAATATAATGTTAGATAACTGGGAGGCCAGGGCCACTGAATTTGGTGACTGGAAAATCACTGGAGACTCTCATTAAACAACAGAAATCAGGACATTTACAAACAAGAAAAAAAAGACTGGTAATGAAATGGAAGCAATTAATAGAAAATATTCATTCCAGAAGTTTAGCAACAAAAAAAGATGAAAGCAGCAGTGAGGAGAGTGACAGGGTCACAAGAAGGTGGCTTAGTGTAAGGGTTACATTGTAGTGTAGGGCTAACCTGTAGCCTTAAGAAATAACAGCTTTGTTTTAACACTATAGGTTAAGAGACTACGGCCTTCTCCTATCAACCAAGGGAACAAAAGTTCAAGGAAAATCAACTGGATTAGTGTTTGATTGGATTGGGGCAAGGGCACGTCTGAACTGTTTCCACCCCCATCTGGGAACTATTCTTTTGTTCTTTTCCCAGGTGATGATAAGACAATGTGGTCAGCTATATAAAAACTCTGTACCCTGGCTGTTCGAAACCACACTCTGGTCAAGAGTGTCGGTCCCAATTGGTTGGCCTTGCCTCTCAGTGCAATAAACTTTGTTGTGACTGTCACTGGTGCCCATAGCGTTCTGTTTCAGGAGTCCTGTGGATGCAACATTAGGAAGAAGACTATTCTAAAAAGAATGGGGTAAAATTTGATCAGTAAAAGTTAACCCTACTTCAGGAGTAGGTATCTAAGGTAGCTTCCTCAGCATATTCACATCAAAGATGGAGGCAGAGGATTTCAACAACATGGATGGAACTAGAGGGTATTATGCTAAGCAAAATTAGTCAGTCAGACAAAGACAAATACCATATGACTTTACTCATCTGTGGAATGTAAGATACAAAACAGGGCGCCCAGGTGGCTCAGTCGGTTGGGCGCTGGACTTTGGCTGAGGCCATGATATCACCCTTGGTGGATTTGAGCCCCGCATCAGGCTGTGTGCTGACAGCTCAGAGCCTGGAGCCTGCTTCAGATTCTGTCTCCCTCTCTCTCTGCCCTTCTCCTGCTTGCACTCTATGTCTCTTGCTCTCTCAAAAATATATAAACATTAAAAAAAAAAAAATTAAGGGGCACCTGGGTGGTTCAGCTAGTTAAGCAACCAACTTTGGCCCAGGTCATGATCTCACGGTTTGTGGGTTCGAGTTCCGCATTGGGCTCCGTGCCAACAGCTCAGAGCCTGAAGCCTGCTTCAGATTGTGTCTCCCTCTCTCTCTGCCTCTCCCCTGCTCACGCTCTGTCTCTCTCTCTCTCTCTCTCAAAAACAAATATTTTAAAAATTTGTAAACTTTTTTTCATTAAAAAGATGCAAAACAAGATGAGCATGGGGAAGTGAAGCAAAAATAATATAAAACAGGGAGGAGGACAAAACATAAGAGACTCTTACAGAAAACAAACTGAAGGTTGCTGGAAGGATTGTGGGTGGGGGGACGGGCTAAATGGGTAAACGGCACTGAGGAAGACGCTTGTTAGGATAAGCACTAGGTGTTACACGTAAGGAACGAATCACTGGATTCTATTCCTAAAATCATTATTGCACTATATGCTAACCAACTTGGATGTAAATTTAAAAATAAAAAGAAATAATAATTAAAGACATGATGGCAGCAGAGGGTTAACATTGAGGAAAAGAGACCACTCTTCACTGGGGAAGTTCTCACTGATGTTAAGTCATCCTATGAGGAGAACAGAGGAGCATCTGTGAGAGGTGGGTGATTGTCACTGCGGTTCATATTCCCTGTATGGTGGATAGAGGAGACATCAGGAGTGCTATGGGGAGCCCTTAATACCCCAGTGAAGAGAGACAACAATCTACGTGGTAGACCACAGCCCAATACCTCTGGTGGCCTCTGCCTGCCATCTGGATATTTAAGAATAAATAAATAAACATAAAAAACAAAGCACCAGCTAGAAGGGGTGAGTCAGGTCCATAAGATTGGCTAGGAGGGTGCTGTCCTAAAATTAACATTAGCAACCGAAAACAAAGCCCTTTGGTTATTCACAAAGTAAAAAAATCTAAGACAGAGTAGAGTTAGCTAGAGCTACTCCTACCCAAACCAAAAAACAAGGAAAAAATTTCTAAACAGTGATTATATAACATCAATTAATACTATATTTGTTTGTAGGGTGCCTGGGTGGCTCAATTAAGCATCTCCCTTCGACTTCAGCTCAGGTCATGATCTCGCATTCTGTGAGTTCAAACCCCATATTGGGCTCTGTGCTGACAGCTTGGAACCTGAAGCCTACTTCAGATTCTGTGTCTCCCTCTCTCTCTCTCTCTCTTTCGGCCCCTCCCCCACTCGTGCTTTTCTCTCTCTCTCTCTCTCTCTCTCTCAAAAAATAAACATTTTTTTTAATTTTAGTATTATATTTGTTTGTATATATTCTTTGAAAAGTATAATGATAAGTAGCTTCATTTCTATTTTGCATAGAAAAAAAGACCCTCAGTTAAAAAGATTTCTACAAAGTTCAGATGCATAGAGGGAACACAAGAGGTGCTCTTGCATAAAAAAACTAAATCTGGTGGGTGCCAGAGGGGAGAGAGGGATGGGCAAAATGGAGGAAGGGGAGAGGGAGGTACAGGCTTCCAGTTATAGAATGAATAAGTCTCAGGAATAAAAGGCACAGTATAAGGAATGTATGTAGTCAATGTTATGGTAATAGCACTGCATGCCAAGAGATGGTAGCTACGTATGTGGTGACACAGCATAATGTATCAGCCTGTCGAATCACTATGTCATATACTTGAAACTAATATAACATCGCATGTCAACTACACTCAAATGAAAAGATGAAAGAAAAAAAAATAACTAGGAAAGTCAACAGAAAACAGAGCCTCCACTCATCTCTTCTAAAACCAAAACCATAATTATGAGGCATCACCAACATTAAACTAGCTTCTGGCTAAAAAAAAGGGGAAAAAAAGAAAGGAAAGACAATTAAATGTGCAAGAATGACAAGGAGCACGAGAGGTACTTCATAGCTGGCCTTGAAGGAAAGCAAAATCTGAGAGTCTGTGACCACGAGGGATTCAAGTGCAAGAATTAGTACAATATGCAAAGGCACGACAAGGATTAAAATGATGATTTTTGCAGAACAAGGATGATAAGGGGTATTGTTGCTTTTAAGTGTGACTATACTGTAGATTTTAAAAACTCAAGTACATCAAATCTTTTTTTCTTTTCTTTTTTTTTTTTAATTTTCAGTATAATTTTTCCTACACACTGAATCATTTCTGAGCCACTGGCTATGAACATCGAGAATCTTTTACCACCTTGGAAGAGCTCTATGACTGATATTTAAACAATAATATTTTGTGCTGGGAATATATGTTTAATTTTGCTTGTTTGATTTAATTGTTGTTTTGAAATACAAATACAGGTTTTTGAAGAAATAGCTGGGAACAAAATAATGCTTCCTAAAAATGACCAAGAAAACTGGGTTGCTCTCTAAGGGCAGAAATTCATTTTGTCCACATTTTTCCACCCTAAAGCTTAATATTTTATATCAATATGCACAGGTGAAAAACAAAATGTAGCGAAAAGCTCATCCACTGAGACTAAGAGATCAAATGCAATTGGATAAGCTTCCCATATATCTAATCACGGGTTTTCAGCTGTGATTGGTATTAGTTTTGGAAAGTATGATATGCTTGTTAGCAAAACACAACACAGATTCAACAACATCCCACCTGTCTTTACAATTTTTCACTCTTTATTTATTCAGTGGATTTCTATAACTGTGCCCATTCCTGAAGCTTCGAGACACACAAACATAAACACACACACACACACACACACACACACACACACACACACACACAAACACACACACACACACGATTTTCAGCAAAATAT
Organism: Felis catus; assembly: GCF_018350175.1. Classification (NCBI taxonomy): domain Eukaryota; kingdom Metazoa; phylum Chordata; class Mammalia; order Carnivora; family Felidae; genus Felis; species Felis catus. Next base: position 97,996,126 of record NC_058368.1, on the reverse strand, counting down.
TTAAAACAGCAAATAACTCCAGTAATATCAAAAAGAAAAATCAAGAGGACTTTTTAAAAGCATTCTTACACTATCTTTCCATCTGGATAGCCTCTACAGCAAAAGTAGGATTTCAGGTTTAATTAGAATTCTATGGACATGGTCTTAGTATTCTGTGACTGCATAAAAAGAGAGGTCATCTCTAAAAAGACGTAAGGCTGGACTCAAGAGTTCCCTTTTCTGGGAAACCTTCCCTAACTACACTGTAACAGCTAACCATTAGGACTGAGGGAATTACCAAAGGTCGTCTCCTTTGGGAAGACTTCCTTTAGTGTAATGACCCTTGGCATTTCATTTAACTTTCTGAAATTAAGATAAGAATTTTGCCTTGGTTTTACTGTTGTTACTGGTATTAAAATTCCAGGAAATACTAAAATGTGTTTTTTCCTATTCCTCCTTGTATAGGTTATCCCCAAGATCACACCGTTATATTTTTCAGCTTTATATTTTTTTCAGCTATATATTTTTCAGACTTCTAGGGAGTCTCACAGGACTCAACAGATACTTGTTTGCATGCCTGATACTTATTAAAACAAAAGATAAAAAACAAAATCAGCCAAGGGAAAAGACACATACGCCAAGGCCAAAGGAAACCAGGCACAAGCTTGCAAGAGTTCTCCAGTAGAGTCACACAGGACTTAATTCCTCCAGCATCAAATTGTGGCAACGCCATGTGCTGTCTACCTGGGAAGCTCACGAGAGACTCAGTGTCAAGGTCTGGGTGGAGACTGGTCACAGAGACATCCTCTAGCTCTGCCAAAATTCCAGACTCTCAGAAGTAAAGCAGGTGTTCTGAATAAACCCTATTGTTTCCACAAACATATTAAGCACAGTGAGACACTCTTTTATTAATTATGGAATGGTGGGAACACTCCAGGAATCCAAGTTTCCAAATGCTGGCCAAGAACCAACCTTGCCAACAGACCTTTCAAAGGACAGTAGTCTCAGACTTGATATGGTAATTCTTTTCTGCACATACCCTTTGTGATAGGATGGCCAAACTTCTGTATCTAAATCTGGAGCCCTCAAGAAAGCCTCAAGCTTTTGGGAGGAATGTAGATTTGTGGAAGAGGTATTAAGCTAGATTTTCTTAGAGGAGAAGGGGGTGATGGTGTTGGATTGAAGAGGAATAAGAGGCTTGTTTCTGGTGTGCCTTCTCTAAAAATAAAAAGATGAGGTCAGTCTCTAAACAAGTGGCAAGGTCCAATGCTCATCTCCAACACAGCAGGTCTGGATATGGTAGAACTCTTGGGGGCAGGTTACACATATGGATACCTTGGGATCTAATCCTTAAGGGTCGTAACTCTGAAAACCAAATCAAAAGAAACTTGAGCATATTTTGGCAGGAAAAGAGTAGAAATACTTTGTGCTATTGTGGGCTTGAAATTTGAAGACCCGAAGTCCAGGTTGTCAAAACTATATTCTTCTTCTGGGACTTTTTTTTTTTTTTAATGTTTATTTATTTATTTTGAGAGAGAGAGAACACAAGTGGGAAAGGGGCAGAGACAAAGTGAGAGAGAGAGAATCCCAAGCAGGCTTCATGCACAACACGGAGCCAGATGAGATCATGACTTGAGCGAAAATCAAAGGCCAGACACTCAACCGATTGAGCCACCCAGGCACCCCTTCTTCTGGAATTTGAATACAATTTGCAGGAAAAAGAATCCTCCCCTTCATACCATTACCCTACCACAAAACAACAACAACAACAAAAACACCTTTTTAAAAGAAAAAGGACTTGATATTGGGACTTGATAAGGACTCAGATTTAACTTTTTGCATATATTTAAGAAATACAACAACGTGGGGCACCTGGGTGGCTCAGTCATTTAAGCATCCAACTTTGGCTCAGGTCATGATCTCACAGTTCATGGGTTCAAGCCCCGCATCGGGCTCTGTGCTGACAGCTCAGAGCCTGAAGCCTCCTTTGGATTCTATGTTTCCCTTTTTCTCTGCCCCTGCCCTCATGCCTCTGTCTCTCTCTCTGCTTCTCTCATAAGTATATAAACATTATAAAACATATATATATATTTTTTTTTTAAAGGAATACAATAAGGTGATTCTCTTTGACTCTGCTGTGGTAAACTCACTCCAGTGAAACATTAAATTTCATGGAAACCTCATGAGTAGGTACCATCTATTTATTTACTGATGAAGAAATCAAGGCTTAGATGAAACAACTTGCCTGAGTCATGGAACTAGGTATTGGCGGATCAAGAGCTCAACCCCTTTCTTCCGCCTTCAGCAGCTACTCATGTAGCAACTATACTATACTTTTTTAAACATGCACTCTAAGAGAATTTAGAAGACCCATGTATGCCCTCACACATTTTGAAGATGACATCTGTTTTTCATTATAAAATTAACTCGTCATAAATGACACAATGTCCTGTGTTATAAATATTGACATTTCACACATATGATTGCATTCTTTAAAATATATCCGGGGCGCCTGGGTGGCGCAGTCGGTTAAGCGTCCGACTTCAGCCAGGTCACGATCTCGCGGTCTGTGAGTTCGAGCCCCGCGTCAGGCTCTGGGCTGATGGCTCAGAGCCTGGAGCCTGCTTCCGATTCTGTGACCCCCTCTCTCTCTGCCCCTCCCCCGTTCATGCTCTCTCTCTCTCTGTCCCAAAAATAAATAAAAGTTGAAAAAAAAAATTTAAAAAAAAATAAAATATATCCAATGCAATCTAAAAACCATTGCAATGGAATTGGCATCATCCTTGTGAAGAATAACAGCACACTTCTTTCAACAGCTGGAAGTGGTGGGATACTCCTGTTTACCTTTGACCTGTATTCCATTCAACATCACTAACAGAAGTTTATCCTACTGTAATCATTTTTATGCTTACAATTTTTTCATGGATCACTCTGACTCTATGATTAAAAATATAATGTTCTGGTAATGAAAAGTTGTTACTGCTGTAAACCACTAAAAGCTAAAAGAAATTTTTCCAGGGACACCTGGGTGGCTCAGTCAGTTGAGCATCTGACTTTGGCCCAGGTCATGATCTCACAGTTCGTGAGTTTAAGCCCCGTGTCAGGCTCTGTGTTGACAGCTCAGAGCCTGGAGCCTGCTTCGGATTCTGTGTCTCCCTCTCTGTCTGCTCTTCCCCCACTTGTGCTCTGTCTCTCAAAAATAAATAAATGTAAAAATAAAAATAAATAAAAATAAAAATAAATAAAAGAAAAGAAATTTTTCCTAAATGGCCAGATTGGTGCTTTGAATGACTTTTCTCAGATAAAACATTACCATTACTCACTTTCTCCACACCAAGATTTCAAATTGCACTTTTGCTGGGAAACCTAGGTTTCTGCACCCATAACAATGCAACACTGTTGAGCCACAGTGCGTGACAGCTTTATCTTTCTCTTCAGGGGAAGAGCCTACCACAAAAGGTACAGATGATCAGAGACCACACCCCTACCCATGCACTCAACCACACTTTAGGGCAGACCAATCGAATTAGAAAGCCCCACAAATATGAGCTGAGGAAACTGAATTGCCTTAAAAAAGACTGAGTGCCCAAGCACTCCTGAGAAATCTTCTCAAACCTCTCGAGAGTACACGTACTCTTGTCTGAAGAAACATCCTACCTGTATTCTGCCTCTATTCTAGCTCGTAATAAATTACATTGTGGTTATTGATCTAATGAAGATTCCTAATTAAAAGAAAAAAAAGGGGGGGGGGCGCCTGGGTGGCTCAGTCGGTTAAGCATCCGACTTCAGCTCAGGTCATGATCTCATGGTTTGTGAGTTCAAGCCCCACATCAGGTTCTGTGCTGATAGCTTGGAGCCTGGAGCCTGCTTCGGATTCTGTGTCTCCCTCTCTCTCTACCCCTCCCCTGCTCATGTTCTGTCTCTCTCAAATAAATAAATGGGTTTAAAAAAAATTTAATTATGTTTCCTCCACCTTGAGTATTAAATGTTTCAGGCAGAAGCTGTATCTTCTTTAGCAATGTCTTCTTGTTCCCAGCAGGACATCTGCTATGCCATACATGCTGATTAAATACGAGTTTGATGAATAAATGAATGTTGTTACAAAGCAAACAAAACTTAGTTGAAAAGTCATACATCAGTGAGTTAAAACAGGTCACAAAGAGTATCTCTAGTATGATTTCACTTTGGTCAGAAGAAGTACATGTAAATTTCACTTTGGTCAGAAGAAGTACATGTAAATATATTTACATATGCATCAGGAAATATTTCTAGGTAGATGAATTTTGGGCCACTTTCTTTGCAACAATTTCTATTTTCTGGTTTATCTACAATCTACTTAGGTAAATTTTGTAACATTTTACAAAATATATAAACAAAGCAGAAGTAGAAAAGATGCTTCGTCTGTTTAGGATGGAATGTCCTGGAAGGAGCTGCAAGTGGGCTTCGGGGAGAGAGAAACTGTTGTTTAAACTGTTGGTTAATCATTCTCTTCAGAGAATGATACGCCCTCCCTCCCTGATCTTCAAACAAAACTCTATCTTCTTGTCAGGGGTTTGGGCAATTAGTTCAATGACAGCCCACACACAAACACCCAGAAACTCTGGCAGACATTCCACATATTCAAAGTCGCTTACTGAAAGAACAGCTGCCTCAGACGCCTTCTTGGTCTAAAACACTGAGGAACTTTGTATTTCTCAGCTAACAAACCCAAGATCCCATGTGTACATTCTCCACAACCACTTGGCTGTAACAAGAAAACACTCTAAGTTAGAAATTGCTCCCATCATACTGATCAGGAAGGAGGATGAATTTACCCTTAGATGCACTGTGACTGAACATTCTCAATTTCACATGGTCGTATTATTTTCAATAAGTAAATATGTTAAACCTATGACTATTCTGTAATGTTGATGACTTGGTAAGATTTTTCATAGAAATAAATTCAAAAATTGATTCATTGAATCAATGACGGTCATGTATATAAGGTAAATATGACTAAATATTAATTCTCTCACTTCAAACTACTTCTAAATTTGGATTATTTTAGACATTTAGGAAATCAATGGCTAAAAACACTCTGACATAGCTAAAAAATGGGGTTTTTTGCTGTTGTTTCACTGCTATTGCTTTAGATCTTCCAGTTTCAGCAGATGTATTCTGTAAAGGACTGAATGTTTACAATTCCCCATTGTGATTATAACAAAGAATATGACATCTCCTAACCCCATCACTCCACAAAGTGAGAAAGAAATAGGAAAATGGGAAAATAAAGCATAAATAATGGCAACTAGGGAAGGATGTCACATACATGTCAAAACATCTGGACTTTCAACTGTAATTTCTACTAGATACAGCACAGATGGGACTTTGGGCAAAGAGCTACATCATGTCCCTTCTAATGTCCTGGCGAAAGAAGATGAATAAGACCAGGGGGTGAATGAATGAGACCCTAGGATAACCACACTAATGCCCTAAAGGACGAGTGAAGCAGTTGAAATGAAAATTTTAAGTAGAGCTTATTAAAAGCTAGGGAATAACTTCTTAGCCTTAGGGTAACTTGGGGGGCATCTGAGCCACATAATCCCTTGGCATACAACTGACTGCATGTTCCTAAATGCTGGCTGCCAAACAAAGCATGCAGAGAAACTCTTCTGGACAGTGAAAAGGCTCTCTATTCCAACTATATGAGCACTTTGACTCCTACATCTTAGTTCCTCTCCATCCCACCACCACACATAAACCTCTGGCTTTGGAAGTTCTGGATTTCGGTTTCAGAAGATTAATTAACAATGTGAAACTTCACCTTCATTTTCATCTAGGCATGAAGTATTCAGAAATGGACATGGATTGCTTACCGAACTCACTTCATCTGCCAGTCTGGACAAATGTAGACTTCGTTCTGTAAGGGTAAATAAAGAAATTCAAAAAATAAAAAAAATCATGAGTATATGATGCAGTTCAAATAAGAGATCACTCTGGAGACTCACAACTAATGATTTCCTGGCTAAAAAATTCAAGGAACCCCTAAATTAGTATAGACAATATATTTTTTAAATATTTTTAGTTTTCGGGGCGCCTGGGTGGCGCAGTCGGTTAAGCGTCCGACTTCAGCCAGGTCACGATCTCGCGGTCCGTGAGTTCGAGCCCCGCATCAGGCTCTGGGCTGATGATGGCTCAGAGCCTGGAGCCTGTTTCCGATTCTGTGTCTCCCTCTCTCTCTGCCCCTCCCCCATTCATGCTCTGTCTCTCTCTGTCCCAAAAATAAATAAACGTTGAAAAAAAAATTAAAAAAAAAATATTTTTAGTTTTCAACATGTTTCAAGAGGACATTGTATCCATGAAACTATATCAGTACTTACAAAATATGTGTGTGTATATATACATATATGCACATATGTATATATGTATGTATGTATACATATATGTACATATATACATATATGTATACATATATACATATATACACATATACATATACATATATACACATATATACACATATATATACATGTATATATGTGTATATATGTATACATACATATATACATATGTGTGTGTGTGTGTGTGTATATATATATATATATATATATACACACATATATGTGAAGTAGGAGACAAGTTCAAATTTTTCCTAAAAGTTTAAGGCAGCCTAAGTAGCTCAGTTGGTTAAGCATCTGACTTCAGCTCAGGTAACGATCTCACAGTTTGTGAGTTCAAGCCCTGCATCGGGCTACGTGCTGACAGCTCAGAGCCTGGAGCCTGCTTCGGATTCTGTGTCTCCCTCTCTCTCTCTGCCCCTCCCCCGCTCATGTTCTGTCTCTCTCTCTCTCTCAAAAATAAATAAACGTTAAAAAAAAAACCAAATTTTTCCTAAAGGTTTAAAAGAAAATAAAAGAACATTAAAGAAAAGAGTTATAAACTTGCTAAAAGAGAAATCTTAAAAGTTCTCACTGCAGGCACAAGAAAATTGTAACCAAACGAGGTAACAGACATGATAAGTGACCTTACTGTGACCATCATTTTCCAAATATATGTATTTTAATGGGTTTTTAAAAATATTTTCTTTATTTTTGAGAGAGTACAAGTGGGGGAGGGGCAGAGAATGGGGACAGAGGATCTGAAGCAGGCTCTGCACTGACAGCAGTGGAGCCGGATGTGGGGCTCAAACTGAGGAGAGATGGTGACCTGAGCCAAAGTCTGACACTCAACCAACTGAGCCATCCAGGTGCCCTGCAAACGTAAGTATTTTAAATTATCACGTTTATACCTTAAACTCAGTGTTATATGTCAAATTTATCTCAATAAAGCTGGGAAAAAAAAAACAAAGAGCCACCTATTAAGCCATTGTTTAACTTACTGTGGTTTATTTTACTTTCTTCCTCTTTTCAAGAGAATTTTACATTTTGCAGACGGACTATTGCAAATAACTGTGCAATAAATAATTCTGGATATAAATCCCTGTATGTGTTTATTTTATTAATGTAAATTTATGCCTAAATCAGAAGAAAAAAATTCCAATCAGAAAATTAATTTTAAAATAAATTCACAAATTAAATAACTGTTTTCCAAAAATGCTTTAACTTTTTATATTTAAACTTTGTGAATAATTTTGTGTATGTATGTATATATAAACTGGACTCTCGAACAATGCAGGTTCAAGAGCAGGGTTCAAGAGCTGCTGGGTGCTGGCTCCCCAAAGCAGTTGAAAATCTGTATATAATTCTTAACTCCCCAAAAACTTAGCTAATAGGCTACTATTGACCAGAAGCCTGACCAATAATATAAACATTCAATTAATACATACTTTGTATGCTATATATATTATATACTATATTCTTATAATAAAGATAGATAAAAGAAAACGTTAAGGAAATCTTAAGGCAAGTACATTTAGAATATTTTACCATAAAAAGGTCTGCATACAGGTAAACCCATGAAGTTCAAACCCCTAGGATCAACTGCACATAAAGAATAATAGGGTCTTTAAATTGGGTGAGGCCACACTACCCATGCTCTCAGGCCTTGGCTGGACTCTACAGTTAGGGAGGCCTGCTAGGCAGGCTCGCTGGCCCAGCAAAACTGCTAGCTGTGCTCTGCAGTCAGATGGTGCCACTAGCTGAACTGTACAATCACCCCTGGTGAGATGGGGTTGCAGGCTGTGCACTCCGGCAGAGTAGTGCCACTGGCTGGACTGTGCGACTTGGCACAGCTATGAGCTGGACTCCACAATCACTCCTGGTCAGACGTGTTCTCAGGCATGTGTTTTTTGACTGAATGGTGCTGCTGGCTGGACTCCAGATTCAGGTAGGGCCACAGGCAGGGCACTGTGGTTGAACGGGGCCTCAGGGTGTACTGTGTGATCAGATGGAGTGACAGGCTGTGCCCTGCAGTAGGAAGGGGCCACAGTCTGGGCTTCCTGATCCTATAAGTCCCTGGCTCTGCTCCATTCTATGGCAAGTTCGCTGGCTTGGTCAGCTGCTCAGGAACAGCCTACAGCTGTATCGGTGTAATTAGGTAGGGCTAGAGATTGTGCTATATGATCTGGTAGGGTCACTGTCCAGGCTCCCTTGGTGGCTGTGCCACAGCCTAAGCCCAGGATTGGGCTCCCTGCCTGACTGAGGACGAAGGCTGTGTTCAGCAATCCAGTAGGGCTGTGGGCTGGTCTTCACAGCTGGTCTGAGTTCCCAGAGTCTGAGTTCCCCAGCTCTCTGGTAGCATATGCTGTTCTCCGAGTTTGCCCACGGTTACTTTTCAGGCTATCCTGTAATGCCGGACCAAAAACTATTCTCAACAGCTGGGGAAGGGCTGCTGGCTTGGCTCCCTGTCCCAGCAGGGCTGTAGGATGGGCTCCAAGGCGTCCTGGGTTCTCTGACCAGCTCCTGGATGGGCGGGACTGAAGCCTATGCTCAGCAGATGGCGTGGGGTTTAGAATTTACTTCCCTATCTGGGCTGGTGTTAAACAGGCTCCACGGCCAGCATAGCCCATGACTGAGGCCCCAAATCTGGCAGAATTGCCAACCAAGCAACCCGGCCACGCGAGGCCGCTGGCGTGGTTCTGCAGAAGGACAGAGCCACTGGTTGGGATCTCTGCTCGGTGGCGATGGCGTCACTGCACGCAGAAATGCGATCGGCCCGGACCTGAGTGCTGGTTGTCCTAAGGCCGCCCCCTTCTCTGATCTCGAGGGGCAGAGCCCTGCAGATTCCCCGAGTGACCTCCATGAGAGGATACTCCCAGCGAGCCTCCTGGGTAGCACCCTTCCACGCGGGGGTAGCTGGGTGCGCGCCTCCTGCTCTCTGGCAAACACTGGAGAAACAAAACCGAAACCATGGGTGCCCCCCAGGGACCACGAGGTAAGCCTGCGGCCGCTTCTCTTACCCTTCCCACGTGGTCCTTTGTCTCAGGGGCGGAGGCGAGGGGTGCCTCAGCCTCGCCAGGGCTGCTGGGATCCTCCCAGTGCTGCCTTGGTCCACGCAGGAGGCCTGACGTCAGCGAACCGCCGCTGTCGCAATCCTGATGACGTCATCGTGAGACCCAGGCTAGTCATTGAAAGCAATGTTTTTGAACGCTATTTAGGACCTTTGACAATGCCTTCATATAACGTTAAACAGAAAATTATTTCTAAACTGAAAAAATAGGCAAGGACGGGTCACTGAAATACTAGCAGGGCTTATCTCTGGATATTTTTACAGTGTTTTTTATAGTTGTCCAAATTTTCCATGAAATGTGCAAAGAACTTTTTTATAATCTAAACTTATAGATATATGTATACATATTATAAAATCATAAAGTATCTTTTCAACTCGGAGCAGCTTCTGTCATATTTAAAAGATCTCCCACAAAGCATCTTTAAAATGATATTAAATGCTCTTTTTCCCCCATATCTATATGTAGAATTGCATATTGTATATTGGTAAATATCTTATACTCGTTTTATATATAATCTGTTAACTCTGAGAATAAAATAGTGTCTGAGCTTCATGTTTCACCTTAAAGAACAAAGAAAGTGATCTCCTAAATTAATTTGCACAGAATGCTATGTAACAGACAAGGATTACATCATGCTATGAATCTGGTGAGTTGAGTTTGGGATAAATTACAGAATTTTCTTTCTGCACAAAGCAATTTTTCCCAAACCTAGCTTTTATTGATGTTCATACTGTTCTTATTTTCTGTTCATTTAATGGTAAATTACCAGGTTATCTGAAAGCAATAATAGACTAAGTTTTCTTGTGATTCTTCTTAAGGCAATTTTTTTTTAAATTACAGTTTGGAAAATAAATGGAAAAGAGTGCCCCTCTGCCGCTGTCAAGTAGTTTTTATGTTATTGCTTCCCCTCTTCTCATCCCCCCAATCAAAACAGTGTCCCCATCTTTTCATTAACCACCATCATTTTAACAGCATCTCCTTTATTTCCATGAGTGCAGTGGGCACCAATTACAGCAAGATGTCAGTGAACCACAGAAACATGAGGCCTTTAACTCACTATGACAGAAAATGCACCTAATGTCAAAACTATGATAAATCTCAAATTGGAAGGCAGGCTTCTCTACCCCATAACCCCATCCTGCTGTGGATCCTACTTGAATTTAAAATCAGCATCATGGGGCACTTGGGTGGCCCAATTGGCTGAGGATCCAACTCTTGATTTCAGCTTTAGGTCATGATTCCAGTGTTCATAGGATGAAGCCCCATGTTGGGCTCTGCATTGACAACGCAGAGTCTGCTTAAGATTCTCTCTCACTCTCAGGGTGCTGGGTGGCTCAGTCGGTTAAGCATCCCACTTCGGCGCAGGTCATGATCTCATGGTTCGTGGGTTCGGGCCCCACGTAGGGCTCTGTGCTAACAGCTTAGAGCCTAGAGCCTGCTTTGGATTCTGTGTCTCCCTCTCTCTCTTCCCCTCCCCTGCTCCCACTCTCTCTCTCACTCTCTCTCTCTCTCAAAAGTAAATCAACATAAAATTTTTTTTCAAAAAGATTCTCTCTCACTCTCCCTCTGCCCTTCTCACCTGCTTATGGTCTCTCTTCTCTCTCAAAGGTAAGATAAGATAAGACAAGATAAGACAAGACACGACAAGACAAGACAAAACCACATCACATCTGTGATGATCACATCATCTCATGCTGCCATGTAACAAGCCAAAACCCCTTGAAGAAATTAAAGATCTGAGAAGGAGTGTATACACTGTAATCAAACTGCTTCTTCACAAAGCTGTTGAGCAGTTAGAGGACTGGCTTTTTTAGAAGAGGCCTGTGGACGTCCTGTAGGTTCTTGGTAGGTAGGCAATGATGCTTGGGATACTGCTGAATCAGGATAAAAGGTCAACTGAAGGTAACTTTCCTCAAGAGAAGCCATTCATACATTCATACTGACCCATAGTAAGCAGAACTAAGCAGAATACACATTAGTCAGTCCGTAGCTATCAACTTGGCAGCCTAGCATGTCTACTGATCAGCACTTTCCCTCTTCAACAAGAAAATCTATATGGGGAAACAATTGCTACATTGAGAACATTGTCAGTAAGCATACAGTCAGCAAAGAAAGAACTGGGTGGATTGGACGATCACTGGGGCACAAGAATCATCAGTCTATGCTTCTATCTCGTCTGCAGAGAAACACCCACAAGACCAACTAGTAAGTGGTCTCTTCCTATGGAATCTTAGCTAAGGGAAAATTTGAGCACCTCTTGCCCTTTGGACTGCCTATCCAGACTGCACTTCTTTGAGTCCTTTCTAAAAATTGAATATAATCTACAATCAATGAATTATATTTATTTTTAGTATACACCCTGATGAATTCTGATAATTTTACAAGCCCATATAATTTCCACTTCAATCAAGAGAATGATTCTGTCATTGCTAAAAGTTCCTTCATTCCCTATTCCGGGCTATTGCCCTTCCCACACATAAGCAATCATTATTCTGATTTCTGTCACCATAGATTTGTTTTCCCTGTCCTTGAAATTCATATACTATTTGGAATCATACTTATATCATCTATGTGTCTGACTTCTTTTGCACAACTTAATATGTTTTTGAAAATCCTCCAGTTTGTTGTTTTTTATCAGTAATTCATTAACTGCTGAATAATATTCTATTCTGTGGATAGATATCACAATTTGTTTATCCATTTTCTTGTTGGTGAACATTTGCTGCCAGTTTTTGGTATTATGAATAAAGCTTCTAAGAATATTCTTGTACAAGTCTTTTTGTAGACATATGATTTTGTTTCTCTTCGGTAATTCCTAGGAAAGGAATTGCTGGGTCATAGGGGAAGTGTATATTTAACTTTACGAGCAACTGCCAAACAGTTTTCCAAAATAGTTGTACAATTTCACACTCCTACCAGTAGTACATAAGAGTTCTAGTCTTCGCCAATATTTGGCATTATCCATCATTTTAATTTTAGCCACTCCAGTGGGTGTATGGTAGTATCTTACTGTGGCTATGATTTGCATTTTCCTGATGATTGCTGATGTAAATCCCCTTTTCAGGTATGTATTGGCTATTCTTATATCTTCTCAATTTTTTTTATTTTTTAAAGTTTTTTTAATTTATTTTGAAGGAGAGACACAGAGAGGGGGCAGGGGAGAGGTAGAGAGAGATGGAGAGACAGAATCCCAAGCAGAGATTGGGAACTCACAAACCGTGAGATCATGACCTGAGCCGAAACCAAGAGTCAGACCCTCAACTGACTGAGCCACCCAGGCGCCCCTCCTATTATCTTAAGTAGAGCCCAAGTCTTTTGCACATTTTTTATTGGGTTGGTTTTCTTTTCATTGTTGACTTGTAGCAATCATCAGATATGTGTATTGCGGTTATTTTCTCCCAGTCTATGGATTGCTTTTTATTTTACTAACAATTTTTGGTTTAATGAGAATGAGACTAATGTTTCAATTTTGATGAAGTCCCATTTACTACTTTTTTCTCTTATGGGTAGTGCTTTTTGGGTCCTGTGTGTGTGTCCTTCTATTTTTTTAACATTCTTCTATCACAAGACTATCCCCAGTTAATTAAAATATGATTAATAGCTGCATAGTATTTTACCACATAAATATTTTGTGGAAATGTAAGTCTTTTTCCATTTTTTCATCATTATCAACAACACAATTGCGAACATTGTTTCACAGATTTCTCTGCGTGCTCTCTGATCATTTGTTTGGTGGCAAAATTGGAGATACTGGATCAAAGATACATAGTTTGATACTTATTCCTAAACTGGTTTTACCAATTTGTATTCCCACCAACAGTGTAGAAGAGTGCTCACTCCCAAGTTTAAACATATTTCCATGTCTTTATTGGCTTTTTATATTTCTTTCTTTATGAATCAACCTTGTTCATTTCTCGAAAATTTGGAGGGAGATTCATTAAAGATAATAAACTTTGGGTTTTCTTACGTTACAATTTTTTTTAGATTCATCATTAATATTACTGACAGGGTTTTAAGCTTCTGTGTACACAGGGCTATCAAGATTTTCCTTATGTCTTCTATATTAGATTCCGCTTTTGAAAGGCATTTCTCAGAACTAAATCAGGTATAGTTATGGATATGAGTACCAGGGTCTTTCACTACCAACAGTCAGTGGTGTCACCAAAGTAAGGTAAAGATAGGTGGATAGATAGATAAATAGAGAGGGAGACTGATTCAGTGGGAAATGACTTGTATCCACTGAAACCCTTTCTACTCACATTATTGGAAAGCTCCAGTGAGACTCCCCTGAAGTCTCTCGCTTCCCAAATCAGGAACTATCTTCCTGTACTCTGAGTTGATCAGTTTGCTACATCTGTGACTCCAGTAGCTCCATTTCTCCTCCTGGAAAACACCCCCAACATTCTGTAAGTCGTTTCTTCAAGTCCTCTACTCACTCAGCTTCAAGTGTGCAGAAGTACAGCTCCATACAGAATCCTCTCTGTTATGGATTGAATTATGTGCCCCCAAATTCATAGTTTGAGGCCCTGATCCCCAATTTGATGGTATTTGGAGCTGGGGTCTTTGGAAAGGTTAAATGATGTCATTAAGGTGGGACCCTAATCCAATAAGATTGGTGTCCTTATAAGTAGAGGAAGAGAGATCAGAGAGCTCTCTCTCTGTCCACATGCATGTGAAGACACATCAAGAAGGTGGCCATCTGCAAGCCAGGTAGAGTGGCCTGACCAAAAAAACAGCCCTTTCAGCACCTTCATCTTGGACTTTTAGCCTTCATACTGTGAGAATATAAATTCCTATTGTTAGGGTAACACTAGAAGACTGATACATTCTCCAATAAAATCTCTCTGTAAGTATCCTAACTTCTTATATACTCTTGATGTGGGTAATGGACTTAGTTGCTGGATTTGTTTTGAATATCAATCATGTGAAATTCTTCATAGGTGATTTATAACCTGTATTTAGAATATATGATTCCTGAACACTCTTTGTCCTCAGTTTGGGAACCCCAATTACAATTATGAAACTCACACAAAAAAAATAGTATTTAGCATCCTGCTACATCTCGGTTTGCTTCTTAGACTAACCACAGTTCACCTCTGTTGCTATGAAAAACCAGCCTTTCCAAAAGCTCTTGGCCACAAATGCTGAAACAAAATGAGTCTGTTATCAAGGTAGAAATATGGCAATGATGTTGGGTAGGCAGCCGGGACTGTCTACCTCAGTGAGTTATTTACTGGTAGCTTTAAAAGGAAAACCCAACTGAGAATACAAAACTCCCCTTGGGGCACCTGGGTGGCTTACTCTGTTGATTTCGCTCAGGTCATGATCGCAGGATGGTGTGATGGAGCCCTGCGTATGAGGTATGAGCTGGGTATGAGCCTGCTTAAAATTCTCTCTCCTTCTCTCCCTCCCCCACCTCTCTCTCTAAAATAATAATAAAAACAAAAGAATACAGACATCGCCAAGATAAATGCTTGATCATATTTAATAGTCAAACTCTTAGTCATGTGTAATATCTGCCTTTTGTGCAAAGACATAAAAGGAAGCCCCCAGTCCAAGCATCTGTCTTTTTTGCCTTCTTGTGCCTTTTTTCCTTTAAGTTCTTTAAACACTCCACAGCTTAAGATGAATGAGGAAAAACAAAAGGAAATGAAAAAGGAGAAGTGTTTGACAAGTCCTTAGCGCCTTTAAAGCACCTTCTGACCGATTAGAGATCACAAAAAGCAGGAGGAAGCCAGGGTCTAAGTAGTACAAGCAAGGGTAAAGTAAAATGCCCTTATCAGAAGTCAGGAGTAGAAAAAAGAACAGGAAGTCAAGTGTGGTGTGTATCCCTTCTACCCTTCCAAACATACTCTCCACTTTTCTCTAATCTGCTTTTTCTCCCCCCGCGGTAACCTTACCGCTACTGATAGTACCGCCCGGCTACCTTGCTCTCTGGCTTCCATATTGGTCTACCAGTGGTTGGCACTGGCAGGAGACAGGAGAGTGGAAAAAGGGAGAGATTGGAGAATTTACCCTCCTGCACTCCTCCTGGTGATACTCGGCTGTGATTGTGCTGTTTGGCAGCAACTCCTATCACATGGACTCCCTCCCATGGCTGCAACTCTCCCCTGCTTATTGTAACTACCACTTCCTTTTGTCCCCGGAAGTCCAGCTTTTCCCTTGAGCCTCCTGACACCATTGCACGTTTCCCCTTTACTGAACTTTTTTTTAAGCCCTTTAAATTTGCCATCTGTTTGCTGCACAGACTCTACTTGGTAAATTGAGTTACAAGTTAAGAAGTATGTATGTGAGTCAGGGGTGGGTAAAAAGCCTGAAAAATGCAAGGCCAAAAATAAATCAACTCACCAGCAATCTAAGTGCCATGCTAAGAACTTGATCCTGATACAAGATCTTGTTGAACAGGAACCTCTTTACACTTCTTTTAGCACAAACTGAAGCCAACAAAGGGATGGGAGAGAAAGAAGTCAATTCTGGACAAAAAAGCACATGTAGAGGAGATTGGTGACAAGGTCAGAGACCAAGTACAGTCAGACCAAGCTCCACTGATCTACAAACCATCACTCACTCTTTTTTCTTCTAAGTGTCTGTCCTCAAATTTTCACTCATTGTATAATGTCATCCGTTCTTCTTATGCCTTCCTTCAACCATGACCTCCAGGCAGAAGAATGCAAAAGTCTTTCTCTAACCTAACCATTACTCTCAACTTACAGCCCCAACTGCTTGGATCTTCTCCAGCCACTTAAAATGAATTCATCCCTTTGGGGCACCTACGAGGCTCATTTGGTTGAGCATCTGACTCTTGATTTCTGCTCAGGTCATGATCCCAGGGTAATGGGATCAAGCCCCACAGCAGATTCTCCTCTGTCTCTGTCTCCCTCTAAAATAAGAAAAATAAATAAATTCATCCCAAACTTAACAGTAACTGGCAACACCTCTGGACTTGACTTTTTCTATTAATGCCATGAGCTGCTTCCCAGTCCACCACCTTCACCACCTCAGACATATTTCCTACCTTCTCCCACAACCCCATATCTAAATTTGTCGCCAAACAGGGAATCTAGATTGTGAATCATTGCATACCTTCTCGTGTGGGCTTCCATCTGCCTTTCCAGCCTCATCTGGCCCCCATTCTCTTCATGATCTTTATCCTATTCTTAAAATATAACACATGCCTTGCCTCTACATTATTTACTGTAATGGGAAAACCTTTTGCCAACCAATCGTATCTGTAAGAAAGATACATGTGTCGAGTTCCTTCAAAAACTTCCCTCTTTACTTTCCTCCAAGGAAATGCTTCCTTCTTCTCATGAATATTTGACTTATATCACTCTTACAGACTTGTACTCTAGTATGTGATAATTTTGTACTACATATTATCATCATGTACTATTATGTCTTATAAGCTCGTATATAATACTATTTATGTACTAAAGTGTATTATAATCATGATTATAAAATATAGAAATTTTTGCTATGCTAAATTTCAAACTGCTTGAAAGCAGGAAATGTTATGTTTGTTCATATCCTCTGCAGTATCTGTCTTCAATAATTCCTGAATTGTATCCAGGTGCATTGACTGAATTTTTTGACATACGTATCAAATTTTCAAGCAACATTATTTTTAACATTAAACAGAGGTGATCCAAAATACAAAAGCTGTGCACTATATATCCTCTATAACTTGGCACAAAATTTCTTTTTTTTTTTTTTACCACTTTGAAAATAATTAAACAGGGCACCTGCGTGGTTCAGTCAGTTAAGCATCCGACTTCAGCTCAGGTCACGATCTCAGAGTTCATGAATTTGAGCCCCATTTCAGGCTCTGTGCTGACAGCTCAGAGCCTAGAGCCTGCTTCGGATTCTGTATCTCCGTCTCTCTCTGCCCCTCCCCCGTCCAAGTTCTGTCTTTCTCTGTCTCTCAAAAATGAATAAATGTTAAAAAAAATTTTAAGAAAATAAACAAAACTAGAATAAATTCACAAACCATATTTAACTTGGAAATGTTAACCAAAGCACCCCTATTAGAATGACAAGTATGTGCCTATAGTTTAAGTTAAAGGGATTTAGTAACAATACCTTTTTCTCTTGTACACAAATTAAGTTATTCTGGTGAAGGATGCAGTATTTTGTTAGCAAAATGAAGTCACTTGCTCCTACATTGCAAGTTTACTGATTGGCACGTATATAAAGTTGAGGCTGAAAAACAAATGTTCTGCAAGGATGTTTTCCTTTTTTGCAAAATCACCCACTATTGCTAACAATGATCATAACTTGGACCTAAAAGTTTCCCCTAGAAAGCTTTGAAAATCCTTTAGTTGGATCAATCTTCTCACATACTTTTCTAATTATTTGAGACAGCTGCATGAAAATATGTTCTTTGATTTAGCTATTCATTCTCTTAATAACCATAACTGAGTATTAGCACTATAATTTCCTGAATAATGTTCATTAGATTCTCCTAGAGTGACATCAGTGCCTGTTTTATATTTTTCCTTAAAGCCCAGGCTCCCTTAAGGATGAACCATTCTCCATCCTGATACTATCTGTAACCATATGCAGTGGACCTCTTAATTTTTCATTTGCTTTTTAGCTTCATTTTGTTTGCCTACCCTAGTCACAGCCCATTCTGCTACTAGCCTCCAACTTTTTGCGGGGGAACCTCCTTCCCCCATGCCCTCAGTAGTTGTGGTCTAGGTTGGTGGAGTTGACCCTCCTAAGCTCAAAAATGGGTAGACAACTCCAACCTGTAAAGTCAGGTCATCATATCCCCTGACTACTGTGTTTAGTTCATAAGAAATAACAAATTAAGCTCAGTTCCCAAGAATCAGCTCAGAGATGGTGGGGCGGGGGGGGGGGGGCAGCGGATCCCTTAGAAAAGGTGCTTTCTTTCCATCAGGGTTGCTCAACAGGAAGGCTACAGCTCAGAAGCTTCTGTGGAGAGCCCACCTGAGGAGGAAGCCATTAAAGGAGAGCAGAACCCAGAAGTGGAGAAAGATTTCTGATGTAATTACTTGTGAACTTGGACTCAGGGGTATCTTCTGTGGATTTTTAATTATTAAAGCCAATAATTTTTTTTTTAATGAAGCCAGTATATAAGTCAACAAATTCTCTTCTTTTTGTAATTCAATCAGTTTGAATTGATTTTCTGGCCTTTGTAAATGGAGAGATTCATATCTGATATGCCGCAGAGCACCACACACTTCTTTGCCTTCTTCTCTGATAGAAGACTAGTGTTAGCCTGCCTCCCACCTCCCCCTCTGCAGCCATCAGAACTCTATCTCTTTCCATGTCCCTGTGTATATCCTTCATCCACAAACACAAGAAACCCTTTTGGGCTTTATCCTAATTATCTTCTACTTCTCTCTATACACCAGTGCCCTGGGCAATGTCATTTTTTAAATGTTGATTTACTGATCCATCCCTGAGTGGGTTTCAATTCCTTCAGCTTCTTTCACATTTCCCAACATAGGCTATTACATTTTAAATCATTTTAAAGAGTCAGAAACACACAAAAATGTAGAAAGAAATAATTTGCAACAAACGTAAATTAATAAGGTACCAATGAGGGCTTTGACATACATATTCAAAACATCGGTGATTCAAAAATAGGCAGAGCAAGTAGCTATACAGGTTGAGGAACCTTTAGAAGGGCCCCACCTCATCTCAAACTGTACCACTCCATTGCATATCCTACTTCCTATGAAACCACCATTAATAATTATACCATTTGAGTTTGTTGGTCTGTTTGTTTGGTTGTTTGTTTGTTTGTTTTTAATGTGAGCTGGGTAGCAAATGGCCTGACCAGACCATGTTTTGCACACTAAAACTCCAGATACGTGGCATGACATCCATGAGTAGATCCATGGGGAGAGTAGAAAAGAAAATATGAGTGTATAGGTATCCTAGAAATTGACTACATATGGACCCTAAAGACATCACCATCTGGCTCCATGTTGCACATGAATAAAATTTTCATTATGTACAACTGATACGCCTTCAGAAGATCCTGATTTTAATAGAAGTTATAAAAACCTTGAATAGAACTCAAAATAAATTACCCTGCTTGCGGTCCCCCCCCCCAAAAAACTAAGATGTGTAAATTTTCCAAACTTCATTTTCTTCATCAAGCCTGTTGACAAGGAACATTATTTTTGACTTTTATCTCACTATTCAGAAAGGATGATCAAATCGGTCTTAATAATAGATCAGTCTCATTAATAAAACCTCTGCTCTACTTCCATTTACATGAACTTCATTATGAAAAGCAATTGGCCGCACTGAATTTATGGTGGGAGTCGGCTAATGCTGAATACAAAAGCACAGGGAGATTTAAGAGGAAGGCTTGTTGCAAGGTCATACATATTGTAAACAAAGCTGAGTGGTCCTCACACATTGGGGGGAAAAAAGCTGGGTCTACTTAAAAAGCACTCAACTTGAAATTGAGCTTTAAATTCTGAATAAATAAATGTCTTGCTGGACAGAAAAATCTAGTGCCCCAAACCCAATGGGCACAAGAAGATGGTTTGGTGACCTTGGTACTATCTGAAATCAATGTCGTACTAAACAGAAACCTGGTTCCTGGCTGATTTGACTATTCCTGCTCTTGTAGCACCATGTTCTCATCATGCATCCAAGTGGCCTGTCAGAACTAGGAAGTGCTGACAAGGGTTCCAAACACATCTCTGAGATGGAATTAATTTGAAAAGTTTTTAGTTTCACATGCAATACCAGACTTTTTAAGTGAGTAAGATCACTGGTGCTCTAGATTTTAATACAATATTCTTGACAGCTAGTTCGAAACACACATGGGGAAGGGGGTCGAGCTACTACAAACACACACCCTATGTGTATACATATATATGTATATACATAGGGTATATACATATATATACATATATATATATATATATATATACACCCTATATATATAGTATATATACACCAATACCCATCTATTTTGAAAAACAACAATGTTTTAGAGACTAGGACTGTGGGAAGAATTGGCTCCAAAAATCAAGTTTTAGTCTTTCTTGCTGCAAAAATATTGGGAATTTGGGGCAAACTGGGTCCATGAGTGCAAGCTGCTTCTAGGAAGGGCAGTTTGGAATGAGCAGAAATGCCATTTAAACTGCCCATCTAATAAGCCAGAAATTAATCCTGGTTTTACACAGTATATATATATATATATATATATATATATATATATAGTGTGTGTGTGTATATGTATATATACATATATATGTATATATATGTGTACATACATACACGTGTGTATATATATGCATGTATGCATGTGTGTGTGTATATATATATATATATATGTAGGTCTAGAAATTCAGATGGCTCTACAGGTACATATGTGTGCCTATATATTTTTGTACAGACATACAGTTATTCAAGCCAAACCAAAAATACTACTTTGTAGAAGGCTCTTTCTGCCAACAATTCAAATTCTAACTAATCCTGAATACTTGTTCAAGCTCTATCTTCTCTGTGGTCTTTCCCAAATAAATCCAGCCCACATCTTCCCACCTCTCTCAAATATTTACTTCACCACCACCATCACACATTTATTGAGTACTTACTAAAGAGAACCATATTCCTGAAGTCAACAGGCTGTTCCCAAACCTGAAACTGTTTAGCGCAAGTTGTGAAGACAAGATGCCTGCAAGGTGCTTAAACAACTACCCACAGCAGGTGAACACAGGAATGCGGACAAGGACAGGTTCACAGAGCCTGGGTAAGGCAGACACAGCAAGGTTTCATGGAGGAGGTGGAGCTCCAGCTTGTCCTTGAAGGGCGCTCTCCCACAGCCAGAACGGAAGAGGGAAACCTGACAGCCTGAACCAGATGTGAAGGCAGAAATGCACCCATGGCAGGCAGTCAGGAAGGTATGATGTCGGCTGCCAGCAGGAGCCTCCTTTACCGGAAGCTCACATGTTCTCTTCATCTGTGGGTTTACCCATCACTGAATGTGGTATCATCTGTACTTGGGGTAAATCTCACCTGGATAGCTTATAAAACTTGTGGAAGATGACAGGGCCCCGGGGGATCCACTAAATCAGAATTTTCAGGGGTGGAGCCCAGCCAGGTGATTTTCATATGCAACTGGGTTGAGAAGCACTGATATTTCCCCTCTTAGAACCATCAGTGGCTTTACCGGGTTAGGGAGCACTCACCCATCAGCCTGCTTACTATTATTTTGTGAAAACAGGGAGTCAATGCACAGTATATATAAACCTGTAAACTTACATAAGCTTTTGTCTTAGCCATCAATGCTTGGAGTAATTCACTAAGCAATTAGTAAATGAATAAGTAAAAATCAACCAAAGTAGGCACAACTTTTAAGGAAAGTGGTGAAGGAAAACTATAGAGACAAGAACAAGAATAACAACAACAACAAAAAATTAGAAATAAAATGTCCCCAAATGTAGAAGTATGGCCAAGATTACCTCACTCAGTTAATATTTAGGATGAGATATTAACAGTATGACAACAGTAATAACTACAGTTTCATTATTAACAGTATGACAAGAGTAATAACTACAGTTTTTAATTCTTACTAGAGGCCACTCAGAGTATATTAAACTCAATCTTGCAACAATTATGAGAATACCCACTAATGATTGCTTCATTTTGCCTGATATAACATAGCTAGCAGCTGAACTATGTTCCAAGCAGATACACTAATTCCTAAAGTTTCTCAAAAACAATTTGATTCAGTCATCACATCCAAGGGCTCAGCCCACAGCACTGAGCTGTCGGTAGGGGGCAAGAAGGAGAGGTAGATATAAACTGCTACACATGACTTTGAGTATACTAAGTCCTAATTTAGGGCAAAAAAAGAAAAAAAATTTACTCTGTTGACCCAGGATTGATTTCTGGCTTATTAGATGGGCAGTTTAAATGGCATTTCTGCTCATTCCAAACTGCCCTTCCTAGAGGCAGCTTGCACTCACTCATGGACCCAGTTTGCCCCCAAATACCCAGTATGTTTGCAGCAAGAAAGACTGAAACTTGATTTTCGGAGCCAATTCTTTCCACAGTCCTAGTCTTTAAAACATTGTTGTTTTTCAAAATAGAGGGGTACTGGTAATGAGCCAGACTGTCCAAAAGTCAACACAGATCTTAAGGTAAAGGATTATACTTCAAAGTTTCTTGTAATTATTTCAACAAGTGCTTGAAAGTGTTTACAGCGTTAACAAAGCTCTGTAAATGAGTGATTGTGTTCTGTTTATAGAATGGAGAACTAAGGGACACACTCCAGTCTAACTCATCCAAAAAGCGCCAAGGCAGAGAATGAAAACAACTCCCTATGCAGAGCACTAGACCCCCATCCTGCAAGTATTTTGCTATTTAATTTAAAGCCTGGCTCACTCTACTTTCCCATCCAAATACCAAGAGAAAGCAAGCTGAACAATTCCAGCTTGAAGATTAGAATGGGCCTCCCCTAGAGACAGAGGGAAAACCCACTCCTCCACTGAAGATAGGCCCTTAAAACCCTAATTTAGTTTTCTTATTTGTTGCTTGCCATGTCGGCCTGCTCCTTGTAATTTATTCCAGCTGTTTCTCCTGAAAGTATGACATTTACAATTTGCTGTGGGGCTCAAAAAACACATACACACACACACACACACACACACACACACACACAAATGGTATATCATCAAATGCTGATCACCAAGTCAAAGGCACAGATATTGCTTTTACTACAGGAAGACACAGAAATGATTACAGGGTATTTGTGGTTTTAAATAATAGATGAAATCTTCCTTTTTATGCATAAAAATCTGGCAATGTCATGATTATATACTCAAAATGTATTACATGCCCAAATATTAAAACATGAAGTATATAATTTCAGGACAAGTTGTTTACTGAATATGCTAATCTTAATTGCCACGAAATTTGCATTTTATATTTTTTAGTTTCAGTACGAGCACATTTGATATGAATCCAGTATCACTCACAATTTTTCTTTATTTTGCTATCCTTGTCCTTGACTTTTAAAAAGATATGGAAATTTTTAATGCTAAAATTATAATTCTAAAATTAAAATCATTAATTAAAATCCTACCAACTTGGTAATCTTTCAGGCTAAAGGACTTAAGCAATATTAGCTTAAAATACAACTGTGGTCAAATTTTTACCTATATTTTCATTGAAATATCCAATCTTTTTTATATGCTTAGAGGTTAACTTATTTCTACCTCTTTTTAAAGCAAAAAAAAAAAAAAAGGAAAAGAGAATGAGAAGGAAAAAAAATCAATGCTTTCAGTAATACTGATGCAATGAAAATAACAGAAACAATGAGCAACAAACAAAATAATTTTATGCACATATGTTAGACTAATAACTTTTCCCAAAAAAAAACAAAAAAGAATTTTTAGATGGATGAACCACAGATCACCTACAAGATGTACCTTCTCCGTTAAAAATGACTAAGGGGCGCCTGGGTGGTTTAGTCAGTTAAGAATCCCACTCTTGATTTTGCCTCAGGTCACGATCTTAAGGTTCTTGAGATGGAGCCCCATGAGCCCAGCATCAGGCTCTGTGCTAACAGCGTGAGACCTGCTTGGGATTCTCTCTCCCTCTCTCTCAGCCTCTCATGCACTCTCTCCCTCAAAAATAAATAAGTAAACTTTAAATTTTAAAAATGACTAAAAAAAAAAAACAGTAATCTGATGGCTCATGATAAAATAAAAGTCATCCATAGTCACATTATAGTCTGCCAGAAATCTTTTAAAAGTCTGTTCTTCATTCTTCTTTGTTCCCATTTGCCTGGGCTCTTGAAATCACAGACAGACAAGAATCGTGGAGAAAGAGTACTGCCTCCAGCTCTGATTGGATCCACACAAACCAATTAATTCTGTATAGGATTGCTGGATACAACAGATCAAAAATACCAAACCAGTTCAAGCTTTATAAGCTATTTTACTTAATTGCTTTGGAGATCGACTGACCTCTCAAACTTACTTGTTTGTATAGACAAGAACTGTATTTCTACAGAGTTAGAAACCAGAAATTGAAAGGTTGACAGCATATTATAACCACAGCAGCCGCGGTCAACTCACCCACATAAGAAGAGAGCAAACTTGGGGCACCTGAGTGGCTCAGTAAGTTAAGCTACTGACTTTGGCCCAGGTCATGATCTCGCGCGTTGGTGAGGTAGAACCCCGCGACCGGCTCTGTGCTGACAGCTCAGAGCCTGGAGCCTGCTTCAGATTGGTGTCTCCCTCCCTCTGCTCTCTGTCTCTCTCTCTCTCTCTCTCGAAAATAAATAAATATTACAAAAAATAATTTGGTTTTGGCCAAATAAAATTGGGGTTTGCATTAGTCATTCAAGAGTAGATGTCAAATAGGCAGTTGGCTACAGAAGCCTGGCATTTGGTAGGAGAAATCTGAACCTGAAAATACAAATTAGGCAATACTGGGTTGGCACAGCATAAGGAACTCTGGGTGGGAGGGATTATAAAGACAGAGAGCTGAAGACTGTGTTGAAGACCCTACTTTTCCCACAGCCAAAAAAGCAAAAGGTGAGGGAGAAGATAGAATTGCAAAGAGTTCAGTCACGCATCTTAATGTTAGAGGCCTCTTTTATAGCTACATACAATTGGAAGGTATTGTAAGTCCCCTCATCTAGGAAAATCAGTACTAATGAAGCTAGCACCTTATTTATCTGTTTGCTAAACATCAGCTGCTAGTCTCAGCTAATCTGAATCTGGACAAAATTAATTCAGGAAATGGCAGAGTTGAACTCCTCTAAAAGGCACTGTGCCTTTGAATAGTACCCTTTAAGAGCTCCCAAAGCTCTGTCCAGCCACCTGGTGTTCGAGAAACTGATAGGGCTACTCCACAGAGTATTTTGATTCATATGAAGCCTCCTCAAGGAAGCCACAGGCATGGGTTTCCATCATTCAGCCTACTAGGCATTCACCCTTGAAATGAGCACAAATCATTTATTCATTCCTATCCTGTTGCACTTGCCAAGATGGCCTTCTCAACGATTCCAAACTCCTGGTATTGAGACCTTTGTAGTCCCCTCTCCTAGGAAGTAGGGATGCATGACCTGTACGACCAATGGAATATTTTGAAAGTGATGGTGTGTGACTTCAGAGCCTAGGGCATGAAAGATATCCCAGCTTCTACCTTGCTAACTCTTGAATTACTTGCTTGGGACAAGCCAGCTTCCATGTTTCAAGGACCCTCACACAGCTGCAGAGAGAAAAGCCAGTTGGTAAGGGGCTGATACCTCCTGGCAAAAGGCAGCAAGAAACTAGGACCTCATATCAAGAGCTATGTGAGTGAACCTCCTTGAAAGCAGACCCCCCAGCCCCATCGAAGACTTCAAGTGACTGCAGCCTTGGCCCACAATTTGATTGCAACTATAGGAAAGACCCTTAGCCATAGCCATCCCAGCTAAGCTGTTCTTAGATTCCTGATCCACAGAATTGGGAGCAATAAAGGTTTATTACTGTTCTAAGCTGCTGAATTATAGGACAATTTGTTATATAGCAATAGATAATGAATACCTTCATAGTCTTTATTCTCCTCTTTTTTAACCCCTTATGTGCACATTTGATTTGGAGTTCGCTTAATTCACAAGAGAATGGAGTTTAGAACAGTGGTTCTCAACACTGGCTGTATAATGGAATTTACTTAGGAACCCCAGAGATCCAGATTGCTTGGTTCTAGGACGCAGCCTGGACATTAGGATTGAGTCAAAGTTATTACCTGCAAATAATACACTACATGATTTCAGATGACATGGAGCAAATCTCAGATGCCAAGCATTCACTTATTTCCAAAAGTATTGAAAGGCAGGGTCAGTGTTTTATGGGTGAAAGCATTCTAGATATGGACACCCTGCCGAAAGAGTCAGCAGGGAAGATAACATCTGTCATTTTCTGGTAATCCATACAGAGCACATAAAGCTGTGGCAGGAAAAGTCAGGTAAACGTGGACTTCTGTCCACCTGACCTCAGCTTACATACCACTTAACACATGCTGCTTAGAGGCTACAGGTTCACGAGGGATAACCTGAGCTATTTTCTTCTTTTCATATAGACTTCTGCATTCAGTCCTCCCGTGCCCCCATACACATATACTCCACATATCTGTTAAGATACTTTCAATGGCAAGTTAGGAAACCCAAAGCCATCAGCTTAAAAAATAAAAATGTATTCTATGAAAGGATACAAAGCTCAATAGTAGGATGTTCCAGAATTGCCTAAGTGGTTCATGTACATCATGCACACAGATTCATTCCCTCTCTGCTATCCTTAGGCGTTTCCTGACGGACACAGACAGCTGCCTCAGCTCCAGGTGAGAAGAGAAAAGAACAGAAGAAGAGAGAATGTGGAGAATGTGTCTCCAATGTTCGCTTTTTATTAGGAAAGGGGGAAAAAAAAACCACTTTCACACACTCATACATACACGACTTCGCACACATCCCATCAGTGTGAAAGCTGAATTATATACTCATTCCAACCAATCAACAGGAAAGAGAATAAGTAAATATGAGGCTAAGTCTCAATAGGATTTGCCCCACAAAACCAAAGATAGGCACACACACACACATGCACCCTTCATATTATCAACATCAATGTATTATAATCCATCAATTAGAATACTTCCCATTGCATATAGCAGATACAGATCACAAAACACACAAACACAAAATCCCAGTGGCACAAAACAAAAGCCACGTATTTCTCAGAAATCTGCAGGTTAGCCTTAGAGGTTTGGTTCTGTTAATCACAGAGAGACGCACTCCCGCATCTCTGGGTCTTTTGATCGTCAGCTAATCCAGGCTGGGCTTTGCTAAGTGATGCTGCTTCAAGCTGTGAGTCAAGCTGCTTTGCTCCTCACTGCAGGTTGGGTTGAGGTCAATTCCAGATGTATTTATTCTGAGGCACAGGCAAAGGAACAGAAGGTATCCAAGGAAGCTTGGCGATAGCAGAAGCACAAGAAGGCAGGCAGATATATGATGCCTCCAAAGGTCTAGATTCAGAACTGACACATTATTACTTCTACCCACCTTCTCTAGGACAAAGCAAGTTCATGGTTAAGCCCAAAGTCAAAATATAAGTACACACATACTGCTTCTGATGGGAAGGACTGCAAAATCACATAGCAAGGAGTTTGAATGCAAGGAGAGGATAAGAATCAAAACCAGGGGGCACCTGGGTGGCTCAGTTGATTAAGCATCTGACTCTTGGTTTCAGCTCAGATCATGGTCTTGCAGTTTTTTGTGAGTTCAAGTCCCACATCATGCTCTGAGCTGGCAGCCCGGAGCCTGCTTGGGATTCTCTCTCTCCTCTCTGTCCCTTCACCCCATGCACTATCTCTGCATCTCCCAAAATAAATAAATAAACTTAAATTTAAAAAAAAAGAATCAAGGACAGATAGTAAATCTGTCTTTGTTTACCAAAAATAAAATTATTAGAAAAGTTATTGAGGATTCACACAATTGATGGAAATGTAATGATCAGGCTTAGAAAGTAAATATCTCTGAAAAACCAAGAAGCTGAAAGCACAATCATGTTTAGCAGCTATCGGCCAGGATACCACACCACTGGACACTGTCACTGCTGATTCTGTGAAAAGAGGTCCAGCTGTCCTTTCCTTTATTTACTCATTCAAAATTTAAAGTCCTTGGCAGCAACATCCAATCAGCAGGGTATAGGTCATACCCAAGTAGTATTATCAGGACCAGGGAAGGGAGGCCATAACCTTTTGCATTTCCATATTGGGAGGTGGACACTGTCCCCACCAAGATTGCTCATAATTAGACATGCTCCCAAGATAGGAAGAGATGCCAGAGGGAAAAACACACAACAGTTAAGTGGAATGTGATAAGGATTCTGTGAATAGATAAAAACGCATTTCGTTATAACATCGAAACATACTCACAAAGGGAGGTAGTTCCTGCTCGACAAGAGGGTGAAACTTTGGATCATTCATGATCAATTACCTGAGGCACACTCAGCATTCACTAGTAATACACATTCAAACAACAGTTTCTTTTGGACAAAGGAAAGAGATTGGTTAGCCTCACAAACATGTTTTTAATAGTTTTGCGCTGCTGAATATACTTAAGGAAATTAAATGTTTTCAATTTTGCACTTGGCATTTAAATAATCTAATATACATGTGGAAGATATATGGCTACTTCATGTTCAAACGTGCTCAGGAAAAACCAGCGGGCCTTGAAACATCCTCGTTCAAATGGCTTTTTTACACAGAGAGATCTTCACTAATGTTACAGGTCTTCAATTCTACTCATGGCTTTGGGAGATCTATACATTCAAATCACTATTACTCTGCTTAAATTATGTAATTGCTCTCAAGGGGCCTAGACTGCAGTATCAGATTAGGTCATAAGATGAATGGATTTGGAGGATCTCATTTTTTTTCTCCGTAATTCACTTTTGGATCTTATAGCAATGACAAATACACCAAAGAGGGCTGGTTTAATAAACGGCAAGTTTTATTAAATGTTTATAGTAAATCAAGTCTATGTCCCCAAACAGTCATTTGGTTAGTGAATAGAAGGGGAGAGGGAGCAGCAAGGAAATTAGAAAAGGAAGGGAGGGGGGAAAGGTGAGTCAGGGAAGGAAGGATAGGGGGAGAGAAGGAAAGGAAAGGAGAAAGAGCATTTGTCCATCACCCTTCACTGGGTTGGGCACACAGTGGTTTCTCCGGATTATTCAAGTCTTATTGAGGGTTGAAATATGGGCACAGATCAAGCATGTCCTCTTAAACAATTTCCTTCTTAGGCAATCGGGGCCACAGGTGCAACATTATGGCTCTCAGTTAACCACACACACACATGCCCAAGTCCCTATGATCCCAGCTTGCTTTTTTATTTTTCATTTCTTTTTTTCTGAAAATAGGCAGACCAAGGATATACTCATCACAGGTGATCATTCAAATGAATGAGAGTGGGAATGGGAGTGGAGAGAAAGGAATGCAAAGGTCAGGCAGTATTTTTTTTTTAAGTGTTTGTTCATTTTGGACAAAGGGTGAGTGGGGGAGGGTGAAGGGGAGAGGGGGAGGGGGGCAGAGGATCTGAAGTGGGTTCCACAATGACAGCGATAGCGAGCCTGATGTGGGCCTTCAACTCACGAACTGTGAGATCATGACCTGAGCCGAAGTCGGACACTCAACTGATGGAGCCACCCAGGCGTCCCAGGGCAGTATTCTTAAGACTAGGACTTCTCATCCAAACAACCTTCTGGGCCACTGTGGTTTTGCTCCTGAACACCACCCTCTTACTGGAGGACTGTCCCCACATAAGCTCTTTGGCCTCTTACTCACTCCTGACAGTATTCAGCACAGCCCCACGTCCTTTCCCTCCAGACTATTTTGCTAGAGATAGGGGAAGAAATATGAACCACTATTTTCTGTACTGAGACTGATAACAGACACAGACAACTCAAGACAGTAATGGAGAAGCTTGCAAAACAATGCCCCGGAAAGTCACAATATATAGAAAGGAGAACAAATGAAGGAAATGAATCCCATTCAGTTGTATGATCTGATCAAATCCTGGCATGGTTGGGAGTCTCCATTAATAAAGTAAATGGCTTCCTAATTTAGGCTATTTTTGAGTTTCTTCATTATATATAACTATTTTTGTATATATACATATATTTAAATAGGCCATCTAGTTCTAATTAGATCTAAATGAGAGTGGAGAAAATAGCTGAAATGTCCACAATTTATGCTCAATAAACTACAATAATTAAATCGTCTGAATAGGTCCCTGTCTAGAAAAAAAACTTTCTTTCAGAAATGAGGTACCCTTTCTTTATCTGAGGTTATCCAAAGAATCCCACATAACTAGCTAAAGCGTGATCCCTTCTCAATTTTTGACTGAAATTGGATAGTCAGGGTTTGAAATCATTTTATTTCTAACCTGGATACTCCCCAACAAATCACAATTTTCAATGGTCATTACCAATTATGGGTTTTGGTTCTTGATTGCACTGGCGCTAAAAAGTCCTGGTTTTAAAACACACTTTCCTTTTTTTAATTCCAGAAAACCATCAAGTAAGTATAAAATTCTTACTTTCTTGTTGTTTTTGTGCTTAGAGCCTCCAAAAGAATCTTGTTCCTCATGCTATTCTTTAATTTATTCCAATAAATGTTCCTACAAGATTCAAATTTACTCAATTATTTGCATGCTTTACCTCTACTATTCAAATTCCTGCCAAATTCCAAATTAATTCTATTCAGCATTATTTTCTGTGGTCAAACAACAAAAGAATATTGTCTAAATGCTAATCCACTGTTTATTCATTTTTTTCATACAGCTTCAGTCCCCCAGAAGTTGACATTTCAATAAAACCTTAAAAGGGATTATAATGCTGCCTCACTATATTTTGTTTTCTCTACGAAAATAAATTCAAAACTTTCCCACCTTTAACCCTTAAAAAATTTTGAAAGTAGCCTATCTTTCTTCCTCCAGAAAACAGGCTTTGAATGTGGAATTAATTGCAAGCATCTGGAATAAAAACCAGTCCCTGGGTAACAGAGAATGATTTCAATGGATTCTGGTAAAAGCTTTCCAATAATTTGTTTCCCTTCAATCTAATCACCCTCATTCTTATAGGATGCTGAAGCTGGAAGTCCCATATGTGCTTAACGCAATATTCAAAAGATCCTTGGATTTTTTTTTTTCCTACAGCTCAAACTATAGCCCTTGGGCTTACCTGTCCATTAAAGGCAATCTGTGCAGAGTGGCTTGAAATTGAAGTCCATGACGTGATTCTTCTTTTTTTTTCTTAAATTTCTTTAATGTTTATTTATTTTTGAGAGAGAGAGAGAGAGAGAGAGAGAGCGAGCATGAGCCAGGGAGGGGAAGAGAGAGAGAGAGGGAGACACAGAATCTGAAGCAGGCTCCAGGCTCCGAGCTATCAGCACAGAGCCCGACGCAGAGCTCGAATTCATGAGCTGTGAGATCCTTATCTGAGCCAAAGTCAGATGCTTAACTGACATAACCACCGAGGCACCCCCTGATATGATTCTTCTTAACATTACAAATTGAGAAGACAGGTTAAAATTTTAGTCATGGCTGAGGGAAAAGAAACCTTAATACACAGGAGCTAATTAATATGAAAACAACTAATGGCATTAAGAGCTATCCATAGCTGACTTGCTAGAATAAAGCAAGGTATAGGAAAGAACCAAAATCATTCCTATTCCCCTCACGCCCTCATTATCAAATACTCACATTCAGGTAGATCCTGAGTGTTGGGTGTGGCCAACAATTGTCTATGCTTTCAAGTGTATTCCATCAAGTAGTTTTCATACAATTACACAGGTCAGGTTTGCCTTAAGGTTGCCCCAAGTTATGAGGCCTTCATTGCCTCTAGCATCCAGATGTTCACAGAGTGTGGTCAGTCTGACCAAGTGAACAACCCCTGTGGCCACAGTATTTTAAAAAGTGCATTCACCCCTGCAGTTGGTGAGCACTAAGAAACTTAGATTTGTAGAAGGAATGACATTTCCTCCCAGAGGACAGTTATTGGCTCAGCAAACAAATGTTTTACTTCAATCAGTGAGGTACACACAAGCCAGGGCAAAACACCCTTTCTAGAACCATGTGAGTCAGTTCAGGAATTCAAAATCCAGAAATAGAAATCAATTGGCTTCTCCAGCTTCATGGTGGACCACCCACATGCGAAGCATCTACTGGACGATAGAATATTTTGCAACCACTTCTGATTTAATTTGGGTCAGGCCGTGTCCTAGGGGCAGTGTTGTATGGAAGCCAGGAGATGGCCTGAAACTACAAGTCCAGTGAATAAAGAAAAGAGTAGCACCTGGATATTTCTAAGCATGTCAAGTTGGACAGGAACAGAAAGAAAGCAAGGCCTGACCACAGACCAGGGAAGGGAGAGAATGTACAGCATCATGTGACTGGTGTTTTAAGGACCAAGACAAATATTGCATACCATAACTTCTACCAACATTTCATGGCCCCACCTAACTCAGAAATACAGTCAGCCATGTGCCCAAGATAGGGTACAAATGGATTCGAAAATTGGATTTCATAAACACAAGACAGTCTTTGACACATCACTCTCGAATTTAAATAATTTTACATCTATCCATTCATCAAAGCTTCACACAAGCCCAACTGCCCTATGAGAGGTTTCTGTTCCACATCAGCCAGAGGAAGATCCGCCCAGCTTCCGAACACAAACACTCTTCTGTCATTTGACAAATAACCCCTCCTTGTGATTTCTCTTTCTTGTCACCCTATTGCTATCCAATTTTCATGTTGTTTCTAACATACGAAGAGTAGAAGCTTTGTGTCTCCAAATAATGTGCTACTTATCTGCCGCTTATGGACAGGGAGTATGATGCATCTCCAGTTCAGATATCTGCACACACACACACACACACACACACACTGCCTCTGTCCCTATCTTAGATTAGGTATATTACAGGAATATGGTCAGTGCAGACGTGCAGAGCAAGATGTGTAAGACTAATCTATTATTGCTGAACGATATTGGGCTTACACTGCAAAGGTCAGTATTTAGGACACTAGAGCTCCAACAGATGTTAATCGCAGTCTAGCTCCCCAAAGGACTTGGGGAAGAATGAATATATGCATGAAGTTGTCTTTTACCAAACTTGTTTTATGAGAGCAATAGCCCATAAATACCTGTCAGTTCCCTCCTTAGATCTTTTACTTTCATTTCTGCTAGCACCAACATTCAATACAATCATATATTTGTGTGGAGTTTTTAGTTTCTGAGTCCTAATAATCCAATAATGTTTCTTTTACATTTTACATAAAAACACTTAGGTGGTGTTCCAAGGGGGCAAGAGAAGAAAAGCCTGTTGTTTTTTTTTTTTTTCTAATTAATTTTTTTTTTTGAGAGAGAGAGAGAGAGAGAGAGATAGCATGAAACTAGGGGAGGGGCAGAGAGAGAGGGAGAGACAGAATCCCAAGGCAGATCTATGCTGTCAGTGTGGAGCCTGATGTGGGGCTTGAACTCATGAACCAGGAGATCATGACCCAAGCCAAAGTCAGACGCTTAACTGACTGAGACACCCAGGTGCCCCAAAAACCTGCTTGGAATTCAATCACCATATTAATGTGTTAAATCACTTTTTGTTGCGTAATAGACATCTTACCCATGCTGATTTAGCAAATAACGGAATTTACTGGATCACATGAATTGAAAATGTATAGATGACCTGAACCCAGGGCTCAAACTATGTCAGCAAAACTAGCCCTCCCCTTCTCTTTGCCCTGTTCCCTAATGCAATGGCTTATTCCCAGCTTCCACAAAGATAGCTGATCCACACCTTTCGTGTTCAAGTCTAACAGGAAATAAAGAGCACGTTTTATAGAAAGCTCAACTCACAACCCACAGAATTCACTTTGCTTGGCCTCCTTAGTCAGATGTCTTTCCCTAAAACAAACATGATATCGTGGAAAATCAGGGTCACATTCTCCATGATGTAGAGTCCCACCTGGACACTTGGCCAGAAAATGGGGAATCTAGTTCCCCAAAGGAAAACTGGGGTACTTTTTCCAGTAGTAGGGGGATGGATGCAGGACAAGCAAAAAGAGCAGGTATCCCTTACAGCTTTTTTTTATTAAACATTTTTTTAAGTTTATTTATTTTGAGAGAGACAGAGACAGCATGAATGGGGGAGGGGCAGAGAGAGAGGGAGACAGAGAATCCCAAGCAGAGTCTGCACCATCAGCGTGGAGCCCTGACATGGGGTTTAAAATCACGAAACCCCGAGATCATTACCTGAGCAGAAACCAAGAGTCAGATGCCCAACTGACGGAGCCACCCAGGTGCCCCTCCATTACAACTTTTAATACATTCAAAAATCCATTGTTCTCCTTTCTCCAAAGAGCGGAATATCCATAGAAGGACTTACCCTCCAGCCAACTTCATGTTTCTCTTGGTGAAAAGATACTGAGAGCAAACACTTTCTTTTTAGATTTATGATCAAATCATATGCAAATGAACATTTTCAATTTCTATCATTTAGAGTCTTTATAGAGTCCTTGCTCAATGCCTATACTAGTTTGTAGTTACGAAAGAAACTAACTGTAATTGTGCTGATAACTCCTGATTTTCTTCCCCCAGAGCATATGCATTGCCACCTAAAGCTTTGGCTTGAATATCATCACATTTCACCCTCAGCTTTGAAGATGAAATATAAAGCTTTTTCTTCATATCCATGCCCCCTGGGCTGCCAGCCCTTGGCAGGAAGCTGTGTATTATGGTGAGCTATGTTGTTTATCTTTGATCAACCGAGAGAGCACCCCCATGTAGGCGTCCTGCATGTTCCAGTAAATGGCTAAAGTGATGTGGTTTTCTCTTTCCAAATAAAGAAATTAATTGTCAAAACTTGGCACAAGGCTCTGTTATTTCTTTTATTTGTGTGAGATAAACCAGTCTTGTCATGTTCATCTACAGATTTGTCTCTGGAGCTCTGGGGTAAGTTATCCCTGTGGTGGCCACCCAGGAAGACCAGATTTGGCCTTCAGGGCTTTATTTTTACAGAAGCAGTCCTGCTCTGCCACTTCATCTGAAGGTCAGAGGCATCAGCATGACTTTCCTATTTTTACACCTCACAGTTTCTTTTCTTGATGACAATGTGTCACACTTGTTTATTGAGTACCTACTAAGATGAACATCCTAATACCCATCCTTAAGGAGATCATAGTCTGGTAAACAGAGTCTGACATATTATACAGTGATTTAGAAATGTACTCTGGAATCTTGGGAACCACCTCTGAAATGTATAGCTAACTTCCTAGATAAAAATTTCTCTTTGTTATTAACCACCAAAAATAGTCTTATGTATTCATGGCTATATTGTGACAATGAGTTCGTGTGTGTGTGTGTGTGTGTGTAGGTTCTAGTTAGGAGATATCTATCTCTCCCTTGATGTGATATGTAGATACTGAGATATACTTGTTCTCCCTTAAAAGAAAATTTTTTTTTCTCCTCTTAAACAAACCTGTTCTTTGGTGTCCTCAAGTTATAATAATAATTTACAAATTTTAAAAATAAAAAACATTTTTAAACCTCCTTTGGGTATAAATGGCTTGGTAATTCTTTATATATCGGTAGTTGCTATTCCCAAGCTCTCATAATTCTTTCCTGATAAGAGTGGATTGGGGCTGAACTGGAAAGACAACCCTAGAAGAGAAGCAGGGCTTTTTTTGCCTCTAATGTTCTGGCCATCTTTGAATGGGATTTCCCACGTACAGCTTGGACATAGTATCTAAAGAGAGGTAACTCATGTAGAAAGATATTTAAGGGCTAAGATATTTAAGGGCTTGTATAACACAAATAAATCCAAGGCAAGAAGAAACCTTCAGGAGTATAAATTATAGCATTTTCCCCGCTATTATAGATCCAAGTATAATAAATAAAAATTGGGTTGTATTTTCCCAGGGTTTAGAAGTACCAGAGAAGAATTTTCCATTTGCTTTTGGAACTTGCTCTTGGGTACAGTATCAGATTTCTCCCTTGATGTTATAAGGCAAAAATACCGCAGATGAATCAAAACCACAAGCAACTCTAATGTCCTGGCCCTAATGGCTTTTAGTCTTCTTGCAAAAGCATTTTAACCCTATAAACAAAAAGTTAGCTGAAGCACTTTGTCCATAATCCTTTGCAAGATTTTAAAAATACTTTCAAATGTGGTTGAGCTTACCAAAGAAGCCATAGCTCAGATTAAGACTTAAGGTTCCAAAAGTAACTACCCACAACACGCCCACTGCTGGTTGTTTCAGAGAAGAATTCCTCTGGAGAAGGCCAGTGTTATAGGAAATTAAATCACAAGATAAACTCATTAGACAAATCTACTGGCACCAGACTTTGGAAAAAGAATCCACATGATGAAAACATCGTCTACTATCATCTATTCTGCCAACCCCCCAAGTCTCTACTCAAATATTAGTGTCTGTTACATACTAATCAACTTTGTGTGGACTTTAAAGGGTAAACCAAAGCCCAGGGAATAGACACTTGAACCTGGGACTTGTTGCATAACAGGGAAACCACAGAAGTCTTTGAAGATTGACTCTGAAAATAGAATTTAAAACTTTCACTGGATTCTAGAAGGCTAAGAAAATTCTAGGAAATAAAGTGCTAATAAATGAGAAAGAAGAACCAGGCATCGAAATGGAACTACTTGGAAGGTTTATGTGACAGAACAAGGAAACAATCAAGTGTAAAGCATGCTTATAAAGGTTAAATGTAGCTGGGTTCTAAAGTGAGACTTAGTATTCAGGTTTAAGAGGTAGCCATTTAGATTTCTTCTCCTCACTGAAAGGGTCTGAAAGCCCAGAACCATTACACCCCAGGCGTAATTAGCACACCTGACACTCAGATCTTTATTTCTAAATACCATTCTCTATTTTAAAAATTCAGGTGTCTTTGGTGAAACAGCAGGTTCCAGGACTGGGGCAGGAAAAGTACAAGAGCAACCTGAACATTTTGTGCCAGAAAGTAAGAAACAGCTAAAAAAAAAGAAAAGAAAAGAAAAAAAAGAAAAGAAAAGAAAGAAAAAAGAAGAAAGAAAAAAAGAAAGAAAGAAAGAAAGAAAGAAAGAAGAAAGAAAGAAAAGAAAAGAAAGGAAAAGAAAAAAAGAAAGAAGAAAAAGGAAAAAGGAAAAAAAAACATATAAAATGAACCAAAAACATGAGCATGTGCCAAAAGAACACATGGAGCCAGGTCAAAGGGATTCCCACTGGACAAGTCAGAGACAATGTGAGCATTAAAATAAATAAGAACTATAATAACCCATTGAATAAAAGAAAAATCCGTGAGTCCATATTTACTTTATTTTTTAAAATATTTATTTTTGAGAGAGAGAGACAGAGTATGAGCAAGGGAGGGTCAGAGAGAAAGGTAGACACAGAATCCAAGCAGGCTCCAGTCTCTGAGGTGTCAGCACAGAGTCCAACTGGGGGCTCCAATTCAAGAACCGCGAGATCACAACCTCAGCTGAATCATGGCCTGAGCTGAAGTCAGACGCTTAGCCAACTGAGCCACCCAGGCGCCCCCCACCATGAGTCCATCTGATCATAAATAGATGATTGATAGACTGTAGAATGCAACTAATAAATCTGGAAAGATCCACTCAGAAAATCACTAGAAAATCACATGCAATTATTATGATAAAATACATTGAGGTAAGACTTACCAATGGGTTAGTCTTGGCTAGCACGGGTAGGGGATGAGTTTGGTAAGAAACAATATTTGTATAGCCCCACCACACAAATTACAACAACTATCGCCCCAACAGCTGAGCATAGCCAACAGCCTACTGTGAAGCCCAGGCTGTGGCCATGCCCAAGTTCAGGGCCTAACCTGATCACACAACATATTCTGACCCCCTGTACCAACTCCTGCCCTGCCTGTGGCCCCACCTGACACAGATTCCAGCTAGTGGCACCAGGTGATGGAAGAGTCAGGACTGAGTTCCCATTCAACTTGGACAGATTGCAAAACACAGACTGTATCCCTGTCCAATCACTACATCCAGCCATTGGCACCACCATACCAGGAAACACAGTTCATGCCCCCACCGCACCTGAGGTGATTGCAGAAGCCAGCTAGTGGCCCCACCTGACAGCAGCACACAGTTAGCTGCCCTTCCAGACTCCGGAGCCGACCCAACAGCCCCACTTGAACGTGGAGCCCAACCAACAGTGATACCCTTGACCTCAGAGCATGAGTAGTGGTCTTGCCCAAATTTATCCAAGGAGATGAAAGACTCTGAAATATACTATATGTAGTTAGCAACACCATATTGTATACAGGAAAGTTGCTAAGAAAGTAAATCTGAATAGGTTTCACCGCCAAAAAAAAATTTTTTTTTAAAGTTAACTATGTGAGGTGTTGGATGTGTTAACTAATGTTATTGTGGTAATCATTTTGAAATGTATACTTATATCAAATCATCATGTCCTATGTCTTCAACACACAATGTAATATGTCAATTATACATAAGCTAGAAAAAAATTTTAAAACACAAGGATAATTTCTCTCTCTCTCTCTCTCTCTCTCTCTCTCTCTCTCACACACACACACACACACACACACACAGAGCACAGTCCCCAGCCCTGCTTCTAAGGCTCTTCAACTGCTTTAATCAGATCCTAGATTATCCAGGATAATCTCCTATAGTTAAAGCCAACTGGATAAGGATTTCAATTCCATCTGCAAATTCCCTTCACAACAACGCACAGATTAGTGTTTGAATGAGTGGAGATGTAGCTTAGCCCAGCAGACACTTCAAAAAAAAAAAAGAAAAGAAAGAAACCATCACAGTGAATATATGTGTATATATATGAACAAGGAGGTTTAAAATATTTAAATTCAGAAATTATAGCCATTCGTTCTATACTTCTGCTCTCATAACAAAAGTGCAATGTTAAAAGCCAAGCAAACCTCAGATTTTTTTTTTCTTGTAAAAGAACAAAGATGTTTCAACAGGCACGAAACAGACATTTACGGTAAATATCATTTTTCCTGAGACAAAAGTAAGAAGTCATCAAAAAATAGTCAAACATAGCCATTTACAATAAATTGTTTCTGCTTTCAGAAGGAAAGCATTAGCTTCAATATGGCTCATAAGTCAGGCTCACCATGATAAAGGACCAGAACTTGGAAAATATTGGGCATCATAAATGACAGAGTGGCTGAGAAGCTAGAAGTTGTCATATTTTATTATGATTCAAAACAAACCAACTCCAGTCCTGTGCCTTGAAGGGGACAGAGGTTAGAAAAACATTAGCAGTTGTTTTATGACCCTTCCAGCTTTGGGAAGAGAAGTCCCTTAGGACAAGCAAAGCCCCTTTTTTCGCATGATTTGAGGACCGACAGCATTTTATCATGGTGCAAGAGGTTGCTTCTTACTGTGTGATGGCATACGTCCTTCCTCTGATGGAGTTGAAGGCATGCTTCTCTAGGGCCGTGACTCCTTCTCCTCCTCTACCCCAAGCCTGCAGTGGCTCAGTACCCTCCACTCAAGTGATCGTTTTCCACGGGCAGTAATTCATCTTCTTTTCTTTTTCTTCTCTTAACACCTCACAAAGAAAGCTGCCTAACAGCTTGTGTGAGTCTCTGTTATCAGAATAAAAGGAGCAAGAATATACACTGGTAGTCTTTTGGTATGGAGAATCTTTATGGACTTGATGCGCTCATTGGGAAGTTAAAGAAGTCACGTGGAAATTCATTGTTGGGGGCGGGGGGTGGGGGTGGGTAGGGGCACCTGGGTGGCTCAGCTGGTTAAGCATCTGACTCAATTTTGACTCAGGTCATGATCTAACTGGCTGGTGGGATCCAGCCT
Source organism: Felis catus (assembly GCF_018350175.1). Taxonomy (NCBI): domain Eukaryota; kingdom Metazoa; phylum Chordata; class Mammalia; order Carnivora; family Felidae; genus Felis; species Felis catus. The sequence goes on along the minus strand of NC_058368.1, from coordinate 97,956,357 downwards.
CACACCAGGTTCTGGGCTGACAACTTGGAGCCTGCTTTGGATTCTCTCTCTCTCTCTCTCTCTCTCTCTCTCTCTCTCTCTCTTTGCCCCTCACCTGCTTGCACTCACGCACGTGCTCTCTCTGTCTCTCAAAAGAAACAAACATTTGGGGGAAAAAAAGAAATGTACTGCGCAGAGGGAAAACTCAGGATGGCTTCTGTTGCTGTGTAATTTTTTTCCCCGTTAGATTGCTAAAATAGTTACTCTTGGCTGTGGACAAGGTTTAATAAAGCTCGGTATGTGATAACACTATGTTCTCAGGTTATTATCATCAGGTTGGCTCTGTATACTGTGTATGCAGTAGTCTTGAGTATTACAGTTAATTCTTACTACTCGAGTATTATTATCATTACTTAAATATTACATTGAAACAAGCAGAAGACAGGAAGACCCTGCTGGGATGGCGATACTATTCGGTGGTGGATTAGTTCACTTACCAAGAAGTCCAACCCTACCCACAGGCCTCCCTGGGGAGACCCTACTCAGCTTGAGGGCCTGTGTGTTGGAATGGAGGGAAGGTCTGTCCAGCATGGAAGACTGCACTTGAGTTTATCCAAACCAGCCCTCTTGTAGGGGAGGGTGAGGGAGCCTAACAAAGAGCCGTAACTAAGGGATTAAGGATCCTGTGGTAGATTTTCCTACTACCACCACTGAAAATAAGAAGCAGAACATGACAAGGAATAACTATTTCCTATTGGCCAGATAAAGGAGAGAATATGAGATTCACAGGAAAGATGATGAAGAGCTCATAGTCCCGGCTTTGTAGAGAGAAGAGGACTCAAGGAGCTTGCGAGGTCAAAAGTGAGTCACAGCCACTCAATGGGCTACCTGCTGGTGGCCCAGCAGGCCAGTGTAGACAGCAGTCACAGGATATATTTTACACAATGTCCTGGGGAGTTAATAAAAGAAGCAGCAGCTACCGCGGACAGAAGCAGAGACACAAATATAAATCTGTGGGGTGTCCCAGAAAGACTAGAAAGGGGAAGGCTAAAGTCCCGGTGAAGGTGCCTGCTGACCCCCATTGAGCTCACTGCTCCCTCACTGCTGCTGGAGGGGGCAGGTGGGTCCCTTTTGGATCCAAGCTCTGTAGTTTTTGCATTATGAGCTTTCAAGCTTTATTTGAACATTCCTTTGTCCAGACTGGGTCTGACTTAAAAACTGGACTGGGTCCAGGCTCAGAATGGGTCCAATTTAGAAACCAGACTGAGTCTGACTTAGAAACCAGACTGTGTCCAGTGTGAGGACTTAGGTAAATGCAATTTTGTCTTAAGGCTGAACACGGGTTAATTTACCAAAGATAATCTTGGATTGCATTTTAACCTCCATAAGTTTATCCATCTATGAGGAGCCATATAGATAACGGGGTCTTAGCCAGGTGCTCACCATAAAGGGTAGAGGGAAAATTATTTTCCCTCCTCTACAGTTTCTAGGGATAAGAATGGGACCTGCTAGGCCACCCTGCTACCTCTAGAGCCTATAGGCGGGATCCTGGGAACATTGGCAGGAATCAGAAGAAGGTGAGAATTCTTACCAAAGTCAGCTCTGCCAGATCTCCGTTAGTGTTACCTGGCCAAGAGAGGAAGGGAAATTTTAACTTTGTCCATTTCTTTCCATATTCAGATTGGCAAACAAAAACATTGGTAAGAATTACATCTTTGAATTCTGACTTGTGAATTTGCTTTTGGGTACCATTTGTTGTTGATCCATTCTCTTCCAGAGACAACTATTGCCTTCTTACTTGTCACACTTTGTGTCCTGAGGACTTGACTTGGCAACTGTCAGACTGGGAGGCAACAAATACCCGGCTGTACCAAAAGGTAGATTGTACTCCATTTGTGACTAGGGTCCTACCGGCAGTGGCCAGCTAGAGAAACAGAAAATTAACAGTAACCGTTAGTTTTCACTAGGAAGGAAGGTTTCTAAGGGTTAAAAATTCTAATTAATCTGTATAACTAAAATGACGAGAAAAAATAAGAGAAACAATCTTTGTGAGGGAACTAGGATGAGTTTTGACTAAGAAAAGGTATCAATGATAGAGACACATTTTTGCTAAAGGAAAACAAAGTAATTGTGTCCTAAAGCAGAAGTGTTTTTTTTTTTTTTTAATGGAAAGAGGAGGACAAAGACCAAACAAATTGGATACAGAAAGCTGAGAAGAGAGAGAGAAGAGGAGGAAAAGCAGGGCAGAGAGAGAGAGAGAGAATTTTACCTGTGCAGTCAAGCTGGCTAAAAACACAATGGATTCATTATAAGGTAATAAGATAAGCTTTAATAAATATGCACTTCTGTAAAACTAAACATTTTTCTTTCATCTGCTTAACAGACAAAGTTCTCTTGACCTAATGGTCTGCTTTTTTTTTTAAGTTTATTTACTATGAGAGAGAGAGAGAGAGAGAGAGAGAGAGAGAGAGAGAGAATCCCAAGCAGGCTCCACACCCAGGCCAGGCTTGATCTCATGACAGTGAGATCACCTGAGCTGAAATCAAGAGCGAGAGGCTCGACTGAGCCACCCAGGTGCCCCTGGTCTGCTCTTAATAAGACTATAAAAGGGTTTTACTTTTAAGCCATCTGTCTAGAAAGCAAAAATTCTGTGTTTCATCAAAATCATTTCTTGGGCTTCATGTTGTCTTTATCAGGTCTTTGATTACTTAAGAAAACTCAGTCTTCTCAATATTGAAAAAGCTAAGGTCTTAACAACTGTAACTTTCTGCATTTGCCTTTGAAGTCTTTAATGGTTTCTTCGGTTAAGTGGATGTTTAAAAAAATTTTTTTTAGTGTTTATTTTTGAGAGAGAGAGAGAGTGCAAACGAGGGAGAGGCAGAGAGAGAGAGAGAGGGAGACACAGAATCCAAAGCAGGCTCCAGGCTTTAAGCTGTCATCACAGAGCCCCACATGGGGCTCAAACTTGTGTACTACAAGATCATGACCTGAGCCATAATCAGACGCTGAACCGACTGAGCCACCTAGGTGCCCCTAAATGCTTATTTTCTTAAACACACTTCCCAAAAATAAAATTCTAAATGAAGTGTTTTTTTTTAACTTTGAACTAACTTTGAGGTTTGCAAACAGTCCCTGAATCATCTCAAAAGATTTCTTTGTCTCTTCTTATAAAAAGACACATGTTAAATTAATTGGGCTTATTTCATACATTAAACTGCAGGGGAAATATTGTCCATCAAGAAGTGATGCTAAACCTTCTTTAGGTTATAATGTATGGATACATTTTACTAATATTAAGTGTTACAGAAATTATATAAAATATCTGAAAATCCATGATATCCTAGTATAATAGTGTTGCCAGTTGTAATTCCTGTAAGCGTTTTAAAACATTGCATGCCAGGGGCGCCTGGGTGGCTCAGTCAGTTAAACGTCCAGCTCTTGGTTTCAGTTCCAGTCATGATCTCATGGTTTTGTGGGTTTGAGCCCTGCACTGGGCTCTGCGCTGGCAGTGTGGAGCCTACTTGGGATTCTCTCTCTCTGCCCCTGCCCCAGTCATGCTGTCACTGTCTCTTTCAAAATAAATAAGTAAAACTTAAAAAGAATTAGAAAACATTGCATGCCAAAGAAATAACCAATTTTTCTTGTCATTTTCATTAAAATAAACTCTCCCCTCAGATCTTTAACCATGGCTATTTTTTAAGTCTTTTGTCATTTACAGACGGTTATGATTTTAATCTGATGCTTTTGCCAAAGTCCTTCATCTTCAAGGAGACTCACAGAAAGGATTCTGATTAGTCCAAGTTTCTGCTAGCTTTCAGATCATACCCCCGAACTGAATGAGAATTTCAGAACTCTAATGGAAAAAGTGATAACTGTATAAAACTGCTAACAAAAGATCAACATCACTAAGAATTAATTACATGGGAGTCAACGAATGGATGAGAATAACTATCATTTTTAGGACTTTTGCTTGTTTAGTTTTGCTTATGACCTGTGTGGGTCTTTAATGCTTTATTTTTCCAGATGTAAGTAAATCTTTAGCTCTTTTCTCTTAAGCTCTTAGCCATTTGGAAAATATACCTTTATGAACAAGGATGAAACATTGACCTTTTCCTTCCTACCTGATGCTGCCAAAATTCAGAAACTCCAATCTTATTTTCATGGGAATACAGTTATCCATACAGGTTCAGTAAAAATCGGTTCTTCGTGTAAGAGGACATGGTCGGAAATATTGGTCATACTACCAACGTTGGAAAACATTGGAATGCTGGAAAAACTCTTCCTGGTAACTTGCTTATAGAACAAGGAAATAAATAGCAAAAACAATTCTTCCAATGGATTTGACATCATAACTTATGGGTTTCATCATGAGACAAAAGCAAGAGAATGACCAAAAAAGCAGGGTATTGTTAAATTAATTAAACAAGGAGGCCATGGGGTGCCTGGGTGGCTCAGTTGGTTAAGCAGCCAACTCTTGATTTGGGCTCAGGTCATGATCTCATGGTTCATGGGTTCGACCCCCACATTGGGCTCTGTGTTCACATCACCAAGCCTGTTTCCCTCTCCTACTTGTGTTCGCTTTCTCTCTCTCACTGTCTCTGTCTCTCAAAAAAATAAATGTTAAAATTTAAAAAAGGAGGCCATTAGACCAATGTCGCTCCCATGCCATGGCTAACCAGTATCTAAGCCTATAAATGCCACAAGAGTATGAAATCAAGACACTAACAACAACTAATCACAAACAAGCAGGCTTTAATTAAAGCCATTCAAGAATTTCCCTACTTTGGCCTTTTCTCTGTGAAAGCCTCTCACCAACTCCTGTCAGTGGAACATTCCTAACCACTTCTGGATTGGTGCTGCCTGATTTGAATAGACTTTTGCTGAAATAAACTCTTAAAAATTGTAATATCCCTCAGTTTATGTGTTTAAATTTTTTTAATGTTTATTATTTATTTTTGAGAGAGAGACAGACACACAGACAGAGCATGAGAGGGGGAGGGGCAGAGAGAGAGACACACACAGAATCCGAAGCTGTGCTGACAGCTCAGAGCCTGACACGAGGCTCGAACTCATGAACCGTGAGATCATGACCTGAGCTGAAGTCAGACGCTTAACTTAGCCACCCAGGTGCCCCATCAGCTTAGCTTTTAATAGCATAAACACTCTAGTCCTTCATAGTCCCTACCCCTCTTAAATGTCTTTTAGCAGCTGTGTTTCACAGTTTTGTGTCTCGGTGACATATGAGCTTGAGAGCCTCTACTATCTAAGTGAGTGCTGGCAGGGTCCAGTGGTAGATGGTTCAAGGAGAGGCCAATTAAACTCTTAAGTCACTGCTGCTGTTATCCCAGTTGACACATTTAATAACTGGCTATAGTGTATTTCAGCTCTTCCAGGCCTTCCATCCAGGATGCCAAAGTTCATTACCAGAAGAATATGTTACTAATGATTGCTCTCTTCTTATAAGACACATACATTCACAGAATCTTGGCTGGCGTGATTCAGGGAATCACAGCACACATACAACTATTTTCCAATTTATTTGTTTAATTTGAAATATCTCCCTTTAGTATAGAACAAAGGATAAAGTACTTATAAATCCTGACACAAAAGTATCTAATATTTTTCTTTCAGCTTAGCAGTACACAATAAAACAACACAGAGAGAGCATTAAGAGCTGAATTATTCTGAAATTACTTACACAGAACTCCAAACTACTTGTCAGAAGATTTTAAGCAATAGATATTAGGAAGACAATGCATATATTTACATGAATCTAAGAACATTTTGTAGCCTCCTACAGTTGAAATATGCTGGGCCATAATCAAGCCTCTAGACAACACTCAGATCACTTCTGTAATTTGAATCTCTTTTGCAATAACTTCCTAGAACAGCATAGACATCAAAACATCCAATTTGTGTTGGCAGCAAAGAGACTCCATTATTCATTCATTCACTTCAAGGTTCTTAGTTGCAAACCAAAGAAACTGTTCTAGCTCGTTAAAGCAGATAAAAATGCTTTATTAAGGATGGAAGTCTCAGAATTTCTGGGAAAGTCACAGAAGCAGGCTTGATGGCCATTCTTCCAGGAACAATTTTCAAAGTAAGATGCAAAATGGTGCCAGCCCCAGGGCGACCACCAGGCACAATCCCGTGGATTGCACTGTTTATTCCAGGGACTGAAGACACCTCCTGGAATCTTCCAGACTACACCTCTGTAAAGCTGGATGTCATTGCCTGGGTCAGAGGTCTGTGCTCAGCTACAAAGTATGATGCCTAGGGAAGTAAGTTTCTGGGCCTTTCCGCTGTTAGCAATGGGCTCACAAGGTGAAGTATTCCTCAATCACAGGAAAGATGTGGTGTGCAGAGGTCCCAAAGAGTCAAAATAAAAGACCGATGCCCCCAACAAGCAGAGGGCACTAGATACAAACTGAGGAAATGATGAGGAAAAATAAAAATATGTTAAGCAACAGGTTTGTGTGGAATCTGTAGTTTGTTGGGGAAGACAGAACAAAAATTAAGCAAATAACCACATTAATAAAGATACAATTATAAACCACATAAGTGATACAAAGGACAGAGATCTATATCCCACTGATATAGGTGGGACCCAAATGGGACTAGGGATCACAAGACTTCTTGAGGAGATGATTTCTAAACTGAATCTGAGGAAGGAACGATTTAAACAGATGGAAGTAGTTGAAGAACCTTCCAGAACATTCCAGTGAAGGGAAGCACATATGCAGAAGGCCTGTGGTGAGAAGGAACACAGAAAGTCTGAAGAGGTGGAAGGACCATGTACTTATTCTTGGTTAAGGTTTATGGGGGAGAGGAGTGTGTTGAAAGTAAGGTTAGGAGAAGGTAGATGAAGCTAGATGAAGTCATATTTCTTTCTTTATTATGAAAGCAAATATGGATGAACTATGCAGGAGAACCCTAAAATAATCAGATCACCCTGATTGTTGTGTGGCAAATGAGGACCTGGAGACTGTGGACATTGAATGGTTCTAGAGAGAAGTGACCATAGTCTTGCCTTGTACAAGACACATGGAGAAAGCCCATAGGCCACTTGACAGTAAACTGTTGTAGCTTTTACTTCAACATTTATGTTTTATTTTAATCAGTTTTCCCATATCTGTTATTTTGTAAGATTGTATTACATACATGCCTAAAATTTTTTCTGATTTTGTCAAGTTTAATATCATAAGTATTCCTCTTTTTGGAAACTGCATCTGGGATGACGTAATAGAATATCTGTAACTCATAGCCTCATGCATTTGGACAAATTGAAATTCCTTGAAATTCAGAATTTATTATGAAATAAATTATAGGGGCGCCTGGGTGGCTCAGTCGGTTAAGCGTCCGACTTTGGCTCAGGTCATGATCTCACGGTCCATGAGTTTGAGCCCCACATCAGGCTCTGTGCTAACAGCTCAGAGCCTGGAGCCTGTTTCAGATTCTGTGTCTCCCTCTCTCTCTGACCCTCCCCCATTCATGCTCTCTCTCTGTCTCAAAAATAAATAAACGTTAAAAAAAATGAATTATAGTTTCCAAACAGTAGTGAATGACCAAGGAATTACATTATTTATCACTGTTTTTCAGACTTCCACCCAAAAAGTGCCTTACCCTGGTTGAGATATCTACTAGCTCTTTACCGATTCTTAGTTAATTTCTGCAAAGACAGCAATAGAAACCTATATAAAAATTTCATTAATTTCATTTCTTCAATCACTTGAATTTCAGTTAGGACTAAATATTTCTTTGCATGAAAGCAGCCTGAAGCATTAGATGAAAAACGTGGGGTTTCGAGCCAGAAGACGTGACATCAAGTTCCATTTCCATCACTTCCCAGATACCTGACATCGTGCGCGTTATCTGTCTCGCTCAGCCTTTGCCTTCTCAACTGTGAAAGTAGCAGGATAGGGCCTCCAGAGGAGCTGTAGCAAAGACGAAACAAAAGCATGTTTCAGCAAAGCGGTTCGCATACTGGAAAACTACAGTAGCATGAGTTGTTAATAACCACGAAGACAATCTGCTAAATACACAGGGGAAGAAATGAAGAAACAGTGGGGTTCTTGCTGGCAAAGACCGATACCCAAAACTATTTGCAGCATTTTAACAATATGCACAAAAGGGACTACAACTGTTTTGATGGCGAATGTGCTCCTTCTTTCTGAATGTCTCTTGCTGGTCTCTGACCTCAGAGCACGTGAAAGCCCTGAATCAGCCTACAGCCGCCTCCCAGGTGGGCTATCCCCCTGAAGGCAACCATGCTGGTAAATTTAGCAAGTCGTAACTCTTCCATCGTGATGAATGCTTAGGGTCCTCCAGCGCATCGTTATGTTTCGTTTTATTTTTTATTTATTCACCAGATATTAACAATGCGCCTCAGTTCAAGGCACATTATTATCACTGATCCATATGAGGTTCTTCAGTTTTATTATTTATTTATTACATTTTATCCCAATCTCCAAAGTAACCATTCTATTGTGGTTTATTCTTTTTATTATTAAGTGCTTAAAAAACGTGATGTGTGATTTCCTTGGCATTTGTGTTAAACTATGAAAATCCTTATAGATCTCATTCAGCTTCTACTTTTTTGGATGAAGCTTTTTTTTTTTTCTTTTTAAGATCCGATCTAATTTCTATGTATACATCAGATGTGCTCCTTCTAATGCTTCCTTAATAACCTATGGAGGTATTCTCCACATCTGTCTACCCAAACTGCCCCCAACTCCCACCATTGTAAACAACACTGCAGTAAATACCTTTATATATTTCATGCTATAAATATGATTGAAAATTTTTTTAGATAAAGTCTCAGGAGAAGAATTGCCAGGTCATATATATATATATATATATATATATATATATATAATTTGTATCCATCATGCCAGACTGTGCAGAATGCTTATACCAGTCTACTCTCCCATGAAGCTTCCTGCATACCTGCTTCCCTGACAATGCTTAGAATTGCCCAGCTTTCTTATTTTTGCCACTTTACTATTGTTAATTTAACTGCATTCTTCCAATTATCTTCAGCATGGCTTTGGGCACATGTTGGTTTTCAGAATTTTCTTTCCCTTAAATTACTTGCTCATGTTCTTTGTTTCCCTACTATAGTAATTGACTTGTCAATATACAGAAACTTTTCACTAATTACTCCCTTGCCCCTTTTAGATATTGAAAACACCTTCTTGGGGTGTGTGGGTAGCTCTGTTGGTTTAGCATAGGACCCTTGATCTTAGCCTTCAGGTCATGATCTCATGCTTCATGGTATCAAGCCCCATGTCAGGCTCTGTGCTGACAGCATTGAGCCTGCTTGGGATTCTCTCTCCCTCCCTCTCTGCCCCTCCCCTGTTTGCTCTCTCTCTCTCTCAAAAATAATTTTAAAAAATAAAATAAAATTTGAAAACACCTTCTTCCAGTTACTCGTGTTATTAATTTGGCCCCTGGTATTCTTCATGAACAGAAAGCTTTAGTTCTGATACAATTATGGTTATCAATCATTTATTTTCTTTTTGAAGTTTTTGAAGGGTTTCACCATTCCTAGATTGTAAGGATTATCTCATATATTCTCTTCTATCAGCTGTATGGTTTTCCCTTTTCAATTTAGATATTTAGTCTATCTGGAATCCATCCTTTTTGGGGGGTTAGGTAGGGATCCACTTTAATTTTTCTGCATATGGTGAGCCAGTTTTCCCCAAATACTTCAACTAAACAATTTTCATTGATTTGTGGTAACTCCTTTAAAGTTTATTAAGTTCCCGTGGATACATGAGTCTCTTCTGAGTGTATTATTTCCTTCCACTTACCCGTTTATCTGATCTTAATATGAGTAGCACATTGCTTTTATCACTTTGGCCTCGTAGTATGTCTTAATACGTGACAGGCAAGCTCTCTATCTTTATGACTTCCCTTTAACCAACAGGCAGCCATGGACTTTTATTCCTCTCTACAATTTTTACTGAAAGTTTAATAGTTCCTCTAAAATACTTAACTGGAATTTGGATTGAAATTGCATTTCATTTATATACTGAATTGAAGAAAATCCACATCTTAGGAATATGAATTCATCCCATTCCAGGAGCATGAAATGTCACTCCATTTATTTAGATCATCTTTTATATCCTTCACCAGAATTTTGAAGTGTCAGGAAATTTATGTGAAACTTGGAAATAAGGCCAAAAAGATGCATAGAATATCCTTACACTATCACTCTGTGATGAAGACCACAAATGGAAAGAATTGCTATGGAATGCACTTGGTTTATTTCACTGTTTACTATTAATAAAATGTCTCAGACCTAGTGAGGTTACATGTTAATTTCTAAAATTGCACCCAGTAGATGCAAATAATTTTGTGTCTGATGAAACAGAAAACTCCAAACATCCAAGGTCTGTGGGACATTTGTTTTATAACCAATTCAGCCCTTGTATCTTAATATTTCTCTGTTAAAGTGCCTATAAATCCCTGGCTTCTCAAGTGCTCTTTGAACTGACCATGACATGAGTGGTTTGCTCATTAATTAATGACTTTAAAATCTTTGACACATGTTCATTGTCTATTTACATATAGACAATTTACATATAGACAAATTTGAAGATTTCATTTTGGTACCTTTCTCCATAAAGGTCCTGGATACTGCATAATTTTATTTAAATTATGAATGGAATAATAGTTTTATGGAGACTTCTAATTGATTACTGCTGGTATAGAGAAATAGTTTCTTATTTTTGAAGGTTGATGTTGTATGCAGCAACCTTGATAAACTCTTATATTGGTTTTAATAGTTTCTCTCTGAATCTTATTAGTTCTTTCAGGCAGACAATCATAATAACAGCAATTAATGAACAGTTAGATACTATACACAAATTTTTTTTTAATTTTTTTTATATATGAAATTTATTGTCAAACTGGTTTCCATACAACACCCAGTGCTCATCCCAAAAGGTGCCCTCTTCAATACCCATCACCCACCCTCTCCTCCCTCCCACCCCCCATCAACCCTCAGTTTGTTCTCAGTTTTTAACAGTCTCTTATGCTTTGGCTCTCTCCCACTCTAACCTCTTTTTTTTTTTTTTCCTTCCCCTCCCCCATGGGTTCCTGTTAAGTTTCTCAGGATCCACATAAGAGTGAAACCATATGGTATCTGTCTTTCTCTGTATGGCTTATTTCACTTAGCATCACACTCTCCAGTTCCACCCACGTTGCTACAAAAGGCCATATTTCATTTTTTCTCATTGCCACGTAGTATTCCATTGTGTATATAAACCACAATTTCTTTATCCATTCATCAGTTGATGGACATTTAGGCTCTTTCCATAATTTGGCTATTGTTGAGAGTGCTGCTATGAACATTGGGGTACAAGTGGCCCTATGCATCAGTACTCCTGTATCCCTTGGATAAATTCCTAGCAGTGCTATTGCTGGGTCATAGGGTAGGTCTATTTTTAATTTTCTGAGGAACCTCCACACTGCTTTCCAGAGCAGCTGCACCAATTTGCACAAATTTTTAAAAGTAGATAAAATAAATAAATTCCTAGAAAATTACTAAATACCAAAATTAACCCTAATTTTACACACATTTATCTTGATTTGATCCTAGTTTTAATCTGTGACTCTTTTCTTATTTTTATTTATTTTTAATGTTTATTTATTTTTGAGACAGAGCAAGAGACAGTGCAAGCAGAGGAGGGGCAGACAGAGGGAAACACAGAATCTGAAGCGAGCTCTAAGCTCTGAGCTGTCAGCACAGAGCACTTTGCGGGGCTTGAACTCAGTAACCGCGAGATCATGACCTGAGCCGAAGCCAGACTTTAAACCGACTGAGCCACCCAGGCACCCCCAGACTCTTTTCTTAAGTTTGTGTATTTATTTTGAGAGAGAAATAGAGAGATCAGAGGAGAGGCAGAGAGAGAGGGAACTCACAAACCATGAGATCATGACCTGAGTCGAAACTAGGAGTTGGACACTTAACTGATGGAGCCACCCAGGCGCCCCTTAACTTCGGACTCTTAATAAAAATGCTTATTTATGGTGTGCTTTCACATAAATGACCTCATTTGATATAAAGTTAGATCCTATGAGGTAAATGAGGTTCATTATACACTGAAGTAAATAAATACATAAAGGTAAGTGCATTGTGAAAAGTCAAAGCCCTACCTGTGGTGGATCCTCATCAATATCCAGGTCTCATGCCTTGGAATCAGGGGCAATTGTTACAGCAGATAGTTTTCCGTGTCCCTCTACCTCTACTCTCCAGGTCGTTTTACAAGTTCACCAAAAATAGACTTGATCATAGCAAGGAAGTGTTCAACAGCTAAGAGGGGAAATGCATTCACACAAGGTTTTATTTTTGCCCTCCTTCCTCAGATCTAGAAAGGAAGACCGATTAGTTATTGTGGAAAAGTGGGAAAAACAAAATGATGGCCACTCATCAAAAGTCTTGCTTCCTCTTCAGAGTCTGGAAGACATAACCAGGCTCCTGTAACAAACGACTTGGGCAGATTTTAAGATTCGCTTGTGGTAGGTTGGACAGATTTGGCAACTAAATATATAGGATGCCCAATTAAATTTGAATTTTTGTTAAAACAATAGATATTATTTTAGTATAAGCATTCCCCATGCAATATTTAGGACATGCTTGTAATAAAAAGGAACCCATTGTTTACCTGCAATTCCAGCAGTCTAGCTAGCTTGAGATGAAAGTTCATTTGCCAAGAATCTAGTGGCCCCATTTGCAGAAATTTCTAGTGTTATAATGTCCCTATTCCAAAAGGTATACAACCCGTACTTTATCTTTTATTGAAAGATATTTTTTCAGAAGATTGATATGTGTTGTTCTAGGAGATGTAAAAGAATCAAAACTTTTATTTCAATTACCTTTTACCATCAGTATAATTTTAAAAAGCTTCAAACATTTAATTCTGCCGAAAATTCAACCCTTTACAATATGAACTCTCTTAAATCAATTCAATTGAAACTAGCTCTCACTAAGCCATGATTCAAATCACTACTTCAAAACAATTCATCACTATTATCAAACCTGTTAATGAAGACACCTTCCCTTGAAGGAACCTTCACGAAGACTGCTGTTGGGAGCACATCAGCCAAATGGGAACCTTCCAATATTACCTCATGACAGTTGCCAAATGTTTATCTTTTCTCCAAAACGTTAGAATTTTCTGTCTCCCTTAGGAAGTTTTTCTCCACTCCTTGTAATATTGTTGTTTAATTTTATACATTGAATGCATTTAAATCTCTAATAGGTTAACTCATTATTACTATTTCATTGCCAAGTGACTATCACAACAAAAATACAACTTTTAAAAATATTTCATCAGTAATTATAATTTATTAAAGTTTCCATGTACCAGATAATGGAAATTATGTATATATCATAGGTATATATAAGTATATCATATGTATATAAGTATAAATTATGTATATATATGTGTGTGTATATATATGTATATCATGTGTATATACATATGTATAGTATATATATAATTAATATATATGACCAGAGCCGAAATCACGACCTGAGCCACCTAGGTGCCCCTAAAGTCCATGCTCTTATACCACCTCCCTACCTCCTCAGATAACCCTGTGTGGCAGGTACACCCAATCCCATTCCCAACCTCTTCTCCTCTGCCACCCTCCATAGCAGAGACTGGGAAAGCCAACCACTCCATTTCCAGCTTCCATCGCAGCCAGAGCAGACCATGTGACACAGTTATGGCAAGAGAAATATAAGGAGCAGTGGACTGGAGCTTCTGGAAAATCTCTGTTTTTAGGATCAAAGGGACAGATCTGAGGGGTGCCTGGGTGGCTGAGTCAGTTCAGTGACCAATTCTTGATTGTGGCTCAGGTCATGATCCCATGGTTGTGAGATCAAGTCCTGAATCAGGATCCGTGCTTAGTATAGAGTCTACTTAAGATTCTCTCTCTCTCCCTCTGCCCTTCCCCCATGCTCGCTCTCTCTCTCAAATAATTTTTAAAAGGTTGGGGGGGGGGGGACAAATATGAGTCACTGCTCTTCTCCTCCTCTTTCTGCCAAGATCACAGATCTTGTGATAGGAGACATAGCCCTCATTTTGTGATGACTTCTAAGGAAAGACCAGATGATCGACAGAGAAGCCACCCAACCCTGTTGACAATAAACCCCTGGACCAAGAACCACAGCATCTACCTTGACTTTGTATTAAGTAAAGATAAATCTACTTGTTTAGCTAGCTTGTCAGGGTGTGAATTTCCTTTCCATGCTAAGTATTCAGATATTAGAGATTCTCAAGAGATCCACCTTCAACCAACATGTACTGAAAGCCTAACACTTCTGGACTCACTGATAGACATCATCATAATCTAACCCTTTTACAATGTCCCTGTGTGGTGGGGATTATTATATTTATTTCATGGAATTGTGGTTCAGAGAGGCCTGGCAGTTTGTTCAAAGGTGACACACAACTGGCAAAAAGTCAGGATTCAAACCTGTGTCCTGTGAATCTGATTTATGCTTCTTTCTTTTAGCTATCTGGAAACACTCATATGATATTGAGACACCAGTTTGGTTTCACTTTGAAAGTATGTGTTCCTTCCACAGGAATTTTCCAGTTTTCAGGAACAAATAATCCTTGCATAAGGAAGTCTCACCAAAACTCGTGTTCCTTAAATTCACCGAGTCTATTATCTGGCTTACAGGTTTTCATTTTCATGTAGAGCAGGCTGTGCTCCTGCCATGGAGAAATTATTGGTAGTAAAATGAAGACTGGGATCCAAAGAACATTCACAAAAAACAAACAAGAAAGAACCAAAAAATTGTTATGTAGTAGATGGGAACAGACACGGAATATGATGGTAATAGTCGCATCTCTCACAGGCAGAGGATGGAGTATGTAAGGCCAGAGAATTCCCTTACAATTACATTTTACCCTGAATTCATAAAACCGCACTGACTGGCAATCCTTCTTCATACAGAGAGCCTTTCAGAAGAGGAAAAGAAAAATAAGTTGTCATCTTAAAAAAAAAAAAAAAGTACCACAGAATGGAGAAAAAAGATTAGGCATGATAACAAGTTGCGGAAAGGCACTGCAAAGTCAAAGAGATCTCGGTAAGTACTCATTTGTCCACGGTCTTAATAGGATAAATTCCTCCGGGGTCTTAAAAGATAATGAGCCCGCCAATTATTGTCTCAGGGCACAGGAGCAGGACGAGGAATTACTGCTGTTTTCAGATGTAATAACACAAGCTGAACAAGTCAGAAATGTCATCCTGGAGGAGTCGTTCTTATTTGAGCAAAGAGATGTTAATCACAGGTGAGTCTTGCCAGTGGCTCTCCAACCAGGCAAGTCAAGGCTCGTTTGCAGTTCGAGCAAGACGCTCCCAAATCAAATCTGGTATTAACGAGGTACCACAATAAGGAGACTTACAGCAACCATAAATCTTTTGATTTCCAAGCCAGTTGTCTATTTGTCCTTGTTGGCAGAGAGCACATATTTATACAGCTTTCAGGGCAAAGCAATCCAAATAGATGCCAGAGACAGAGGCAGATAACATTGATTCATGAACGTGTGCTGCTGTGCGGTAGGTCTTTTGACATCATAATAATTGCAGTTTATTTTCTACATTAAGAATAATTTTCAAGTGCAAATATTACATTCTGTTCAAGTCTGTTAAGTGTTCAGAGGAGGTAACACGGGCATTTGGAGGGCATCGGCACTCCTGTGGAGCTCTTTTATTGTTTCTATTTCATTTTGGGCTTTGAGCCTTAATTTCTTTTTATGTAAGAAATTTAAAACCCAGAAAAAAACTTGAAGGAAGAGAACAATAAATACCATCCATCTCAATGCATCAAAATGTTAACATTCTGTCACACTTGCTTTAATTTCTGTTTCCTCCAATCCTTCCTCCCTCCCATTCTTCCTTCCTTCCTTCCTTCCTTCCTTCCTTCCTTCCTTCCTCCCTTCCTTCCTCCCTCCCTCCCATTCTTCCTTCCTTCCTTCCTTCTTTCTTTTCTTCCTTTTTTTATGTGGGATAATCTTCTATTCTTTGACATAAAAATATATATATACTTTTTTGCTGAAACATTTGAGAATAAGTTACAGACACTGTGTCAGTTCATCCCTAAATATCACATATCTGCTAAGAATGAGTGTCCTACATAACCACACCATCCCTTTCATTTATCCACATTAAAATTTCCCCAACTGATGGAAAATAACTTTTAAGATTACTTTACTTCTTGGGGCGCCTGGGTGGCGCAGTCGGTTAAGCGGCCGACTTCAGCCAGGTCACGATCTCGCGGTCCATGAGTTCGAGCCCCGCGTCGGGCTCTGGGCTGATGGCTCAGAGCCTGGAGCCTGTTTCCGATTCTGTGTCTCCCTCTCTCTCTGCCCCTCCCCCGTTCATGCTCTGTCTCTGTCCCAAAAATAAATAAACGTTGAAAAAAAAAAATTAAAAAAAAAAAAGATTACTTTACTTCTTCATTCTAGAATCAAATCAAGGTTCACACATGACATGTGGCTATGTCTCTTTAATACCTTTAATCTCTTTTAGAAGAGCACTCAGCTTTTCGTTTTCGTTTTGATGACATTGAAAAATTCAGGATAGTTGCCTTCTACCATACCCCACATTCTATATTTAATTCTTCTTCACCATTAGGTTCATGTTAATTATTTTGTCCTAAGTACTACCCACTACATGTGATGCTGTATACCTCCTACTGTTATCATGTATCTATCACAGGGCTTAATTTTCCTTGGCAATTAAAACACATAATCTTTGGGATAATACATTGAGTCCATGCAAATATCTCAACAACACTTTATTCAAAAGTTTTCGTATTATTTTATGATCTTTGCTTGAATTACGTTTGGCTGCAAAATGGTGACTTCTAAAAATCTTAATAATTTTTTATAAAGAAGAGCTTCTGCCTTTTATTTCCTCTCTCTCTCTCCCTCGCTCTCTTTCCCCTCTTCTTTCTCTGTATCATTATAGATTTATATTTGATGTGATATAATCCATTACCATCATTATTCTTTTCAGTGCTCAAATTGCCCCCATTTTGGCAAGTGGAAGCCCCTTCATCCTGGCTTCTGTTAATTCTTTTGACATGAGCCCATTAGTCTTCGAACACTTCCTTGCTTTAGGGCATAACAAAAATAGCCCAGACTTATCTTGTATTTTTCTTGCCTAGACCTGGACTCGGCCATTTCTACACAAAAACCTTAGTTCTTTTCAGTTCAAGCTACTATCTGTGTGTTGTCGCCACTCTGAAGAAACAGGATAGACCCTGCCCCACCACCCAAAATTTGGTTGGAAGGTCCAGACTGATGACTCATAGCAAGAGGGTATCAAAAGGGTTATTACTTACATAATGAGGCTTTCTGGGAAAGCAGGGAAGGCTTTGCAAGCTGGTCTGAAAACGCTTTGCAAGACAGGAAAAGGAGACTGCCGTGGGTTTTTACAGTAGTCAGAGGGGAAGGCTGACATGAGGACTCATGGGCACAGGCAGGGTATTGTGTGGTTTGAATTTCCCAGCAGTATCAAGGAAGGAGGATCCAGAGTTTCTAAGCAGCTAGTCCAGAAGTGAGGCAGAGGGGGAGGGAGGGGAAGCTTAAGATTTTGGCAATCAAACATCAAAAAACAGAGCCAGAGTCCTTATCATACTGGATTATATTTACAGGCTCTTCTATAAATCTAGGAGATAGAGATCTGTTACATCAATACTATCTGTGTGCAAAACTCCTGTGCAGGGTACATGGGAAGTATGTGGAATAAGAACATAAGGTACCTCTAGCTCTTGAGGTAGAACAACCTCTCTAAGTCCACAGCATTATCACCAAAATCGTTATTCCTTACTAAGGTCCTTAATATTTCCAAATGGTTTTCAAATCAGATATGGATAGGGATATCAATTTTCTTTTTAGAAAGTCAACTTTAGGGGCACCTGGGTGGCTCAGTGGGTCAAGCCTCCGACTTTGGCTCAGGTCATGATCTGTCAGGTCATGAGTTCGAGCCCCGCATCAGGCTCTGTGCTGATAGCTCAGAGCCTGGAGCCTGCTTCAGATTCTGTGTCTCCCTCTCTCTCTGCCCCTCCTCTGCACGCACTCTATCTCTCTCTCTCTCTCAAAAAATAAATAAACATTAAAAAAATTTTTTTCATTAAAAAAAAACAACAAAGAACATCAACTTTAGAAAGGCTCTGGGCTTTAGTGATGTCAGAGCTCCTAAGAGGGTCAAAACATTTTAACTTATCTCTCAGCCAGGTCATGCAGACTATTCTTAGGGCCTTTATATTTCATATAAAATGTTAGATTAGAGGCTCACCTGGCTGGCTCAGTCAGATGAGTATCCGACTCTTTATTTCAGCTCAGGTCATGATCCCATGGTAGTAGGATTGAGCCCTGCATCAGGCTCCATGCTGAGCATGGAACCTGCTTAACATTCTCCCCCCTCCCACCCCTCTCCCCTGCTTGCTCTTTCTCTCTCTGCACTCTCTCTCAACTAAAAAATAAAAATAAATAAATAAAAACTGAAATAATGTTTAAAAAATGTGATATTCGAGCAGCTCATCATTAAACTGGATTAACAGAAATACTGTTACATTAAACACTCAGAAAATAATGCTACAGATCTGTGTCAAGACAGATAATGCTAACAACAATAATAATAGCAGCTAACACATATTGCATGAATTTATGTTCCAGGAACTCTTCCAAACACATTACAGTCATCATCATCATAGTTCATTAGATTAAATGTTAATATTACCCCAATTTTTCAGTGAGGAAATTGAATCCCAGAGAAATTAAATAACGTGACCAACATCACACCATGAGTAAATGAAGGGAAAAAGGATTCAAACACAGAGCAGGAAGACAACATTGAACATTAAACATCGCAAAGCCATATTTTAGTTCTGAAAGTGGAGCACAGATTGATTTCCACCCAATATAGGAAGTGCCAAACTGGCTCAGATTTTAAACTAGTGAGAACAAAACTTTTATTCTGCGCTATTTCATTTTACCTCAGAATATTAGGGGAACAACATCCAAGGCAGCAAGTAACCAAATGACTACACATTAGGCAGACGAATGGTTTGGACTTTCCCAATCCAAAGGGCTACATCAACAATCAATTTGGAATTCAGCTATGCATGCCCTGTTGGGTTCCCAAGGCTATTTTCCCCTGCTAAAGCCCAGACACAGTTATACAGTAAAATGATAGAGGCATTGATTTCAAAGGGAGCCACAATGGTGGGTTAAAAATAATTATTCAACCACTGTTTGACCTTCAACTTTGGAGCTCTCAATGTTAGAACACATACATTGTCACGTTCCACATGATTTGTATATCAGATCATTTTTACACACATCTCAATCTTCTTATCAACCCAGTGCTAACGACATAAAATTTACTTACACAAACATGGAGCAAGGATCTCAGGTAATCCACATGTCTACTGAAGAAGGGGAGGGTGGCAAATACCTTTTCCAATCCCTTGGCAGACTTTACTTGGATGGCTATGCCAGCAGGGGGCGCCACAGACATTACCTTTGACAAATGACCGCCCCCCACCCTCCCCTTAGTGGTGATCCCTTACACTTGCTTTCTGTCCACTGGGATTCTGGGTTTTCCCAGGTCATGCAAAGCTGGGAGTGCAAGGGGGTCAACACCACTGGAACAATATTTAATCAACAGGGGGTAGGAAGTGGTAAATAAGGACTCCTCTTTCCCCATCCTTGGTGGATGATTCTGGGGTACATTCTAGATAATGCTGGTGGAGCCCTGGTATCACTGAGCCCCAGCTACTGCCAGCCATCTTTAAAAAGCATCTTTGGAGGCACTTGGGTGGCTCAGTTGGTTAAGCATCAGACTGTCGATTTCAGCTGAGGTTATGATCTCATGGTTCATGGGTCCCAGCCCCACGTCAGGCTCCTCACTGGCAGCATATAACCTGCTTTGGATTCTTTCTCTCCCTCTCTCTGCCCCTCCCCCGCTTGCGCGCCGATGCTTGCGCACGCTCTCTCTCTCAAAATAAACTTTTTTTTTTTTTACATTTTTAAAAAAAGCATCTTTGCATTGGCCTCCTTCTCTGCTCTGCTCTTTCCCAGGCGTCATACCTATTTTGCTTTATTGTATTTGGTTGCAGGAGTTTATTAAGAGTTAATAAATACATCAAAAAAAGTCGTATTCCTGGGGAACCACTCATCAAGCCCTTGTCATAGGTGCTGCTTTGGGGAGAGAATCTAAGCAGAATCTAAGAGTTTAAGTAACTTAATTTTTTTAAAAAAGTCACTTATGTTTGGAGTCTAGAATATCTGTCAGACCTAGATCTAGGTCTTGTATCTTTTTATGGGATATGGATTAAAAGCATGTGTTTTCAAGTAGATTCACCCGCATTAGAAACTAGCTAAGATATCTTGAGATACTGCCTTGATTTTTCTGAGCCTCAACTATGAAATCGGAATGTAATGAAAATAATAGGAAGGGCCAATCTTTGTTAAGTATTGCTATGCGTAGACTTTGTTCTAAATGTTTTACGGGTATTAACCTACAAATTGGCACCATAACCGATGAATACCGAGATAAATACTGGAATTATCACCAGTTTACAGATGAAGAAATGGGTACAGAAAGGCTACTATGCCCGATATCACAGAGCAAGTAAGCGGTACATTAGGGATTCCAACCTCAGACAATCAAGCCCCAGGGCTAATACATGTAAGCACTATTTATTAGCTTTACTGTTTCCTCAGAGGGTTATAATATTAAAATGTAATAATAAAATAAAAATATATGGCATTTAGTACAGCACTGGGTGCACAGGAAATGCTTCCACGTTTTAGCTTAACAAGAAAAGAAAAAGGAAGACTGAATCCTAATGAAAAAGATTAACAAGCATTCCTTTTCTGTCCATTTATCTTGGTTTCTGTAATTTCTTCTTTTCTCTGACGGTCTTCCATTAAAATGTTACTGCCCTTCCTTCCCTCTGCCTTGGTGATGTTTTATGTTTCCCTTGTCACCTTCCCCAGTCACCTTCCCCCAACTTCTCCTATTTCTTCCTTTCAAGCCTCATTTTTCCCAATTTCAAGGCCACTGACAGATCAACATGAGCAACATCAGAGATATTTTATTTTCATGACATTCCCTTCAGAATGTCACCAGCAAAAATGGTTTTTGTGGTCTTTGCAACAAAGTACCCCGAAATGCATGCAGAGACACAATCAGTATTTATCAGATCCTCCATCAGTAGAGGCTTCTCAGGGATCTAAAGGGATGGATAAAAAGGATATCCTGGGGGTGGGTGTGCTGCCCATAGCCTAAGCGACAAGCAAAAAAGAGCAAATAAACTAAATAAACACTTTATTTGATTCACTGGCAAGATCTTCTCTTTCTTTTTAATTAATAGTCCAAATGCTAATCCACTTACTCTAATCTTTCCTTACAAATTATACCACTGAGAATAAAATGCATATGCAAAAAAGTCACGCCGGGAGCCGTAATTAAGGCCCTTGACAATTACTCTGATTACTACATTTTTCACAAGTGCCAAGAAATGTTGAACCACTGTCTGGACTCCTTTCGCCTTGTGGAAGAAGAACACTGCTTATTGAAATCTGAACGATTTGGGTGATCACTAGTAAAATGTCCGCAGAGGACAAACAGATGAGCCCACTAACTGATGCCTTCGTCTCTTGAGGCAACTTTGGATTATCTTCAATTTTAGGAAAGTAGTATCTATCGTGGCTAGATCCCCACTGGCTCTTGAGTCTTCTTTGGAACTCCACAGAGTATGAATGAATTTAATTCTGTTGAATTAGGTAGGTAAGGTACGTCCCTATGAAGAAACATTCCCAGGTATAGTCGGTAAACTTACAATTCAGACTCTTGCACTGAGCGATCTTTTCAAAGTGGTTGTCAGAGCGACCCTTCCAAGGTTGGCAGTAATTGCTCTATTCCTAAGGCAAGCAGCTTCTTACTCTGACTTTTGGACAATGGTTGATAAAAAATTAATCTACACGTGAATGGTATCTACACGTCACTCTGAAATATTCCTCCAGCTCAAGAGTTTGCATATTGTTTACTCTTCAGTCATTCATCCACTTGTTTCAAATGAGTGATTAAGGGAAAAGCAAAATTCTCAGGGCTGGTAGCAGCCAGATTATTAAATGGTATATGCATTTGTCTAAAGTTAAAGATGTGCGTTTCTCTGCATCTTGGGTGATACTCTTCTCTTGCTAAATACCAATATGTCTCAGGGGTAATCCTATAAATGTCTATAATTTCAATCTCGCATGGTTATTTTAGTTAACTCAAATATAGATTCCCATATTAAACATTCTGAAACAGTTTGTCCTTTATCATTTGAAGAAGTTGAACCGTCCTTTAAAGTATAATGAAATAAGATTTTTTTTTTAAGAGGGGAATTTTTAGCACCACGTTTATAGAGCACTCTTGGTGCAGGAACCAAAATTATTAGCAGTGCCTTTTTTGCTTGTTTTAAAAGACTCTTCAATTTTGGCTGATGGTTACATCTTTAAATAGATTTCATGCTCCCCGCTCAGAGATGGAAAAGCACACGTAGCTCTCTTAACATTCAAATAACAACGTCTCCACTCATCATCACCAAAGTCCAATACCTATCCTGGAACCTATTAAATTAGCTACAAAACCTCTGCTATTCTCATGGAAATAGCATGTCTGTGAGGGCCTTTTAACTCATTTTATCCCTCTCTGCTACAGAATGTTTTACATTCCAGAATGTACCTAAAAGGATTTTAAAGGTCCTTTTTTTTGTGTGTGATCCTGTGATTTCATCATGACTGTTCTCGATGACAAAAGACGGTCCTGCCTAAATGAAAAGACAGCTGAGGGAAAAGAACTACTGCTTAGTAAAAGCCCCAGCTTAGGGTATACCATCACGTAGCCATGGGCAGCCCAATTTACTACAGTTCAAAAACAAGAAAGGGGTTATTTGCAAAACCCAGGTAAAGATGCTAACAATTCAAGAGGGAAATGGAGTACAGGGAAAGGCACTTGGCATCCAAGCTAAATGGGAATCTAAAAGAATAGCTGACATCTGGAGGTCAGAGATCAGGTCGTAAAGCAAGGAACGGACGCAGCAGGCAATCCACTCAGAGGACACCACTCACCAAGTGTGACACATTCCCACTGTCTTGTCAAGACCTACCATAGCAGGAAATTTCAGGGGAGATTAAAGCTTTCCTTTCTGAAACTTATATGGCTATCCACAGCCAAGTACTACCCAAAATCATCCTGTGCTGCTGGAAGGCATGCGACTAACAAGTGAGAAAGGCATTTTCGGAAATCTGTGTCTCAATTCTAGAATGCTATCATTTTAAAGGAACATTCTTAATAGACCATACAGTTACATCAGAGCAGGGGTTCCTACTAGGCACCAACACATTGTTCTCACAGGTATACATTTCACGCTGACTTCATGTTTCTCTCTATATCACCTTCTCCCCAACACCACCATCACTCCCATTCATACCATTAGGGACCATCAGCTCTGTTACTAAACTACCAAATGTTCAATTTTAAGATCAAAATGGTTTCACAGGGTGTCTAAGTTGCTAATGCTGAGCGATCTAAGCCAATGCTTCTCAAATCTTAATGTGCATACAAATCTCCTAGAGGATCTTATTAAAACTCTGTAGTTCTTGGGTGAGATCTGACATTTTGTATTTCTAACAAACTCCTGGGTGCTATCAAAAGTGCTAACCTATGGAGCACACCCTTGAATACCTTACTAACTCAGAACACTCATAACTGTCCAAAATTCCTGAAGCTTCCTCAGATTAAAATCCAGCCTAGAACTAAACCACATTCTTCAAAGCAAGGGTTCTCCAAACGGAGTCCCTGGATCTCCAGCTCTGCATCAAACTGCTAGGTTCTAGTCCCAGGTTCTAGGCTCCTCTCCCTACCTCCTGTGTAACCTAGCTATGCAGTCTTTCTAGGATTCCATTTCCTCATCTTAAGTCTCAACAGGTCATTGCAGGCATTAATTAAGATGACTCAGGTATCGTGCTTCCCATAATGCTCAGTATGGTAATCAAACACCAAAGGTCAGATCTCCTTAGAGAACCCTAAGATGAACTTCAAGGACATCTATGAAGACACTAATTATTTCTAAAGTGTTCTATGTACTTTTTACTTCCCTGAGACAGAATCCACATCTTTCTTTAGATTCTCAATGGGGTTAATAACCTTAAAAAGTTTAAGAACTATGGATCAGAAGTGACTGGAGGTGGGGGTGGGTGCATGGATGGCTCAGACAGGTAAGCATCTGACGTCTGGTTAGGTCATGATGTCACGGTTCATGAGTTCAAGCCCCACATCATGCTCTGTGTTGAAGTTTAGAGCCTAGGGCTTGATTTGGATCCTCTGTCCCCATCTCTCTCTGCCCCTCCCCTGCTCTCTCTCTCAAGAATAAACAAACATTAAAAAAAAAAAAGAGAGTGACTAGGAGTCCCAGAACTGCCCTGGTGTCCAGAAGATGGGTATGAGGAAAAGATAGACCTTGACGAAGCACCGTCATGAGCCAAACCCCACTGGATTGGGGGAACAGGCATGGGAAGAAAGGACAGCAGACTAACTTTTTCCTAATTTGTATTACTTATGGTCATCATCACCATAATCTTGTAAACAAGTGCTGATCCATTGGGATAAAGTTCTCCCCGGAGTGCAGGTGCCCCAAGTGCATAAAATGACATAGTAAGAAAACTCCCTCAGGCCACTAATAACCTCATGTGGGTGACACACTCAGTATTTAAAAAGCATCACTTGTGTGGTCAGTGTACCCTACCTAATGGAGCCCTAGAAGGCCAGTTCTGTCACATCAGATCACAAAGCTGGGCGCAGAAGAAAAAGAACACTAAACCACGCATGCTCTGACTGATTGTTACAGCAGAGTCAGCTGTGAGCAAGACAGGCAGAAGAGACAATTCCATGGTTCCTGAAGAACTAAAGGATTACAAAGGCCAAAGGAAGATGGCAAACAGAATACCAAGAGAAAGCTAGAGAAAATTCAAAACACACCCATTAACAAATTCATGAATAATCAGAGTTGAGAGAACAGTGTGGGCCAAAACTGAGGTGAAGGAAAACAATACCTTAAAACTTGCTTTGTCCATCTTCTTGCCTACTATTTCAGGAGTTTCACAATAGATAGAGGAGAAATTTTTAAAAGTATGTATCACAGGGAAGAAGTGAAGGCATTGAATGAAAACTCAAAATATCCCTTTGATTGCTAAAACTAATTTAAATGTTCATTTATTTTTGAGAGGAGGGGAGGAGAGAGGCAGAGAGGGAAGGAGACACAGAATCTGAAACAGGTTCCAGGCTCTGAGCTGTCGGCACAAAGCCTGATGTGGGGCTCCAAGCCACGAACCGTGAGATCATTACCTGAGCCGAAATCAGACACCTAACCAACTGAGCCACCCAGGTGCCCCAAAACCTCTTCTTCATTTTTTTAATGTTTATTTATTTTTGAGAGAGAGAAACAGACAGAGTACAAATGGGGGAGGGGAAGAGAGAGGGAGACACAGAATCAGAAACAGGCTCCAGGCTCTGAGCTGTCAGCACAGAGCCCACTTAACCAACTGAGCCACCCAGGCACCCCTAAAACTAATTTAAAGCAATCCATATGACTACACAGAATATTCCAACCTAAGGAGGTGACTTGATTTTTACAATTGTGAAATAGGTATATAAAGGCAAATACACATGCAAAATTGAGCATTAAAAGAAATATACTCATCGAATATAGTTATGAAGTCTCACATGAAAAACAATAGATTTCACAGATATATATATAAAAATACCCAAACCTGAACCTGATTTTAAATTACACAAGTAGACATGATACCACAAAAGTTCATTGAAAGTACAAAATATGGCCCTTTTTGGAAGGATTTCCAAGCCTCACTCCAGGATACATGTGTATAGATATCATAAAAATAATTTCTATTTTCACTTACAATACCCAACTTTAATTTTTACAAGAATGTCTAAGAAATAATTCTTTTTTTAAAATGTTTATTTATTTTTGAGAGAGAAAGAGAGACAGAGCATCAACAGGGCAGGGGTAGAGAGAGAGGGAGACAGAATCAGAAGCAGGCTCCAGGCTCTGAGCTGTCAGTACAGAACCCGGCACGGGGCTCAAACTCACAAACTGTGAGATCATGACCTGAGCCGAAGTCAGATGCTTAACAAACTGAGCCACCCAGACACCCGAGAAATCATTCTAATGGCTGATGCAATTTACTACATTAAATAATTTACTGAATTTGTAATAATTTTTAAGTTAACAGGCATAGTTAACACTAAATCCTAAAGTCATATTCATTTTTTTATAATAAATAATCACACTAAATAACGTCATAAATTTTAGCAATGGAACTTTTTCTTCTTCTTTTTTTAAATTTTTTTAATGTTTATTTATTTTTGAGAGAGAGACACAGAGCACGAGCAGGGGAGGAGCAGAGAGAGAGGGAGACACAGAATCCGAAACAGGCTCAGAGCCCGACATAGGGCTCGAACTCACAAACCGTAAGATCTTGACCTGAGCCAGAGCCAGACCCTCAACCAACTGAGCCACCCAGGCACCCCTGGAACTTTTTCTTCTTAATCATCAACTATTTCTCATATCCCAGTTAATTTTATATTTTATCTCATTATAAAAAAAAACTCATTAAAGGGTTTTAAAAGACATAGTTTGTTGCAAAGTGAGATGATTATATAATGTCAACAATGCAAAATAGAGGCTAAAACAAGTTTTTAAACAACATTGAAACAAAAAAGAAACTGACACAGTTTTGTTGAAATGCTAAAAACATCTGATTTGCTTCCATGTAAATCTGGACTGGATAAGTCTTGAAGCATCCTGCAGCTCATCCACTATACCTCTCCCTTCTGTCCTTATCTGAGAAAATCAGTCCTGCCCACTTGGCCATGAAGAGCAGCCGGTCCCTAAAGATGTTCTAGAACTCAAATATCTTTCTCATTCTTATAATATGTAGTCTTATAATAAACCCAACTTCGGTTTGCTTGTCTGAGGGGTCTCTGGTCTTCTGTTACAGAAGGCTCTTGAGCTAGCCAGGAAAAATAAATATTGGCTAACCTAGATCCCTCCTAATGAATTGACATGGACGGATGTCAGTGCAGATGATCTGCCTACAATCTGCCCAATACTAGCAGACAGTCTTTGAAGTCAGAAAATTAGTGATGCTCTACAGCCCTACGGCAGGAATCCCAACTTCCATGCGCTTTTCAAAGGGGATAGTTGAAAGAGGCTGAGTCCACTTTCAAAACATCATCTAAGTTAGGAAGACATTTATCGCTTCAGCCACACCGCAGAGCTAAAAATCAGTGTTCTTGCTGTGTTTCACCCCTCTCTCTCGAAGGAAGGAAGGAAGAAAGGAGGGAGGGGATGGTAGGAGGAAAGAAATACATGAAGCAGACATTGACAGAACAGAAGGGAAAAATGGATAGCCACACATTAATTGAAGACTTCAATACATCATTTTCAACAAGATAGTAGATCGATAAGGAAATAGAAGGGTTGAACAATACTGGAGGACAACACTGTACAAGCACATACAGAACACTAAATTCAGCAACAGTCAAAGGCACATTCTTATCAAGTGTTCATGTAACATTCTCCAGGATAAATGACATGTTAGGTCACAAAACAAGTTTTAACACATTTAGGAAAACTGAAACCATACGAAGCATCTTTTCTGACCGGAATGGAACAAAAGTAGAAATCTAAGGTAGAGGGAAAACAGGAAAATGAAAATATATCAAATATATATGGAAATTGGACCACCCACTCTTAAATAACCAATAGGTCAAAGAAGAAATCACAAGGGAATTCAGAGAGTATCTGGAGACAAATGCAAACACAATGAACTTATATAACACAATGAAAGCAATACTAAGAAGGAAGTATAGAGCAGGGAACATTTACATTAAAAAAAGAAAGGGGTGCCTGGGTGGTTCAGTGGGTTAAACGTCTGACCTTGGCTCAGGTCATGATCTCAATGCTGGTGAGTTCAAGCCCCATGTCAGGCTCTGTGCTGACAGCTCAGAGCCTGAAGCTTGCTTCACATTCAGTGTCTCCCTCTCTCTCTTCCCTTCTCCATTCACATGCTCTCTCTCCTTCAAAAATAAATAAACATTTTTTAAAAATAAGAAAAAAATGTATGTCAAGCAACCTAACTTTATACCCCCAAGGAACTGGAAAAAGTAAAATAAATTAAGCCACAAGCGAGCAGAAGGAAAGAAATAAGAAATATTAGAGATGAACAAAGTAGAAACCAGGAAAACAATAGGAATAAACAACAACAACAACAACAAAAGTAAATCTTGCTTTCCTTAAAAAAAATTTTTTTAATGTTTATTCCTTTTTGAGAGACAGAGAGAGATAGAGCATGAGCGGAGGAGGGGCATAGAAAGAAAGGGAGACACAGGATCCGAAGCAGGCTCCAGGCTCTGAGTTGTCAGCACAGAGCCCCACATGGGGCTTGAACTCACCAACCACGATTCATGACCTGAGTCAAAGTCAGATACTTAATGAACTGAGCCATCCAGGCACCCCTGGCCTTGATTTTTTTGAAAAGCTTTGCAAAATTGACATTTCTTGGATATGGCACCAAAAATGCAGACAACACCCAAAAATAGAGAAATTAAACTACATCAAACTTAAAAATTTCTGTACAGCCAAAGAAAAGGCAACTTCTATAATGCAACAACAAAGAGAAAAATAACCAGTTAAAAAATGGGCAAAGGAATTGAAGAGACAATTCTCCAAAAAAGATATACAAATGGCTAACAAGTCTGAAAAGATGCTCAACATCCCTAACCGCAGAAGAAATGCAAATCAAGACCACAGTGAGATATCATTTCACGCCCATTGGGTTGGCTACTACCAAAAGAACACTAAACAGTAAATATTGGCCAAGACACTGAGAATCTGCAATGCTCATGCGTTCTTGGTGGGAATATAAAATGGTGCAGCCATTATGGAAAACACCGTGTAGGGTCCTTTAAAAAAAAAAATTAAAATCACCATATGATATCTAAAAGAGTTCAAACTAGGATCTCAAAGAGGTATTTGTACACCCATGTTCATAGTGGCATTGTTCACAATAACCCAGAATACAAGCAACCCATTGAATGAATATCCACTGACAGATGAATGTGTAAAGAAATGCAGTACATACATACAAAGAAATCTTAAACAGCCTTAAAAAAAGATAAGAAAATCCTATTACATGTGTATAGAGTTTCAGTTTTGAAACACAAAGAAGTTCCAGAGATCTGTTACACGACAAAGTGATACATTCAACAACAGTGAACTGTACACTTGAAAATGAATAAGATGTCGGGGTGGTGGGGGGGGGGGACATCTGGTGGCTCAGCCAGTTAAGCATCCAACTCTTGATCTTAGCTCAGATCTTAATCACAGAGTTGTGAGTTCAAGCCCCGTGTTGGGCTCTGTGCTGGGTGTGAAGCCTACTTCAAAAAAATGAATAAGGTGGTAACTTTAAAATCATGTGGTTTTATCACAATTTTTTAAACATATGCTTATATCTGGATATTAACCTCAGAGAATATCATTTAATCTGCCTAGGATGCAGAGCGGATACTGGGAATTTTTTAAAAGCCCTCCTAGTTGTTCATTACTGCGTATAGGACCATGGGCCCAGTGCTGCCAGATCTTACATTTTTTCCAAGAGAAGCTAGAATCGAAATTTTTATACAAATGTTTCTCATGTTTTAACATTGGCAATTAATTTTTTAAATGCTATGCAAACCAAACACTAGCCTGTGGGCTAGTGATCTCTGAGCTCCTTTCCAGTTTAAAGTTTCTGTGGATCAAAATTAAGTTTCCTGTATCTCAGTAGCTACCCTCCTTACCAGGTGACTCTCTTTCAAATCTTTCCTATGGGAAGTAGTCAGCAATAAACTGGGTCAGTATCCACAAGAGACGTATCATGGTTACAAGTCCTCAGCTCCACGCGGCTTATCACCTGGCCAGTAAGCTGGACTGGGGATCTCTCAATAGCCATTTCAGGCAAAGAACCCTGATGCTTAAGTTGAACATGTCATGAACTCCTAAATACACTTAACATACAAGAGCTGAATTGCTTTGATGTAAGAAGGATTAGGGAAGAGGGGCGAAAATGATCATGTTGTATTTCCTGTTCCATCAGCAAGCTTTCCTTTCTTTTTCTTTTTTTTTTAATTTTTTTTAACGTTTATTTATTTTTGAGACAGAGAGAGACAGAGCATGAACGGGGGAGGGTCAGAGAGAGGGAGACACAGAATCCGAAACAGGCTCCAGGCTCCGAGCTGTCAGCACAGAGCCTGACGCGGGGCTCGAACTCAGGGACCGCGAGATCGTGACCTGAGCTGAAGTCGGCAGCTCAACCAACTGAGCCACCCAGGCACCCTAGCAAGCTTTCCTTTCTTGAGTAGACTCCACAGAGCTTCCATCTAGGTTCAGAGAAAAGCTTCAGGAGCTGGAGGGGGAAAAGCATCAAACCAAACCTCTTTATCCCCTGCTCCAAACAGAGCAGCTCTGCTCCTATCGGCTGTGCTGAGAATCCACATAAGGTTTTGTTTGCAAAGGGGGTCAATTGCTTTCAGGAAGGAAGTTGAAAACAACCCTGACCTAGATAAGGGTATCTAGTATGCTCATTAATTTTTTAGATGACAGCAACAGAGATAAAACTGCACAAATAGAAAATATAAGCACCAACGAAAAGTGAAGAAAGCGGTGGAAAGGGAGATGGAATTCTGAGGGTATCAAGCAAACCAAATAAAATGTTGTTTAGAACAGAATTCCAATTTGTGGGAAAGCATAGTAAAAGTCAGCATGGAGCTATAAGACTCCTTAGCCTCATAGCCTGTTTGCTGACCCTCCCTATGGAGGAATATTCCAGGCTGGACTTTCATGTCTGTGGGAGTGCGAAGCACATTTAGCAGGGAGGTTAATTAAAGGTCTAATAACAGGAAGCTTGTGGAAAGAATAAAGTAACCAACATTACTCCATCAAGATAAGAACACTGTGAAGAAATTTAATCTAAAAATACAAAGACTGGAGAGGCAGCCAAACATAGATAACTTGGACAATAGCAAAATTAAAGACTAGAGCATCAAAGGACACTATCAAGAGAGTGAAAAGGTAACCCATGGAATGGAAGAAAATATATGTAATTTGTACATATGAGAAGTGGTTAATATCCAGAATATATAAATAACTCCTTAACTCAACAACAACAACAACAAAAAGCCCAATGAAAAAGTGAGTGAAAGTCTTGAACAGACATTTCTCCAAAGAAAGTACACTAATAGTCAATAAGTACATGAAAAGAGATTCAATATCACTAAGTGTTAGAAATATGCAGATCAAAACCACAAGATACTATTTTATATGTATTAGAGTGGTTGTTATAAAAAATTTAAAAAAGGGGGGGCACCTGGGTGACTCAGTTGGTTAAGCGTCTGACTCTTGATAGTGATTCAGGTCATGATCCCACAGTGGTGAGTTCGAGCCCCACGATGTCAGCGCAGAGCCTGCCTGGGATTCTCTCTCTCCCCTTTTCGCTGTCCCTCCCCCAACCTCTCTCAAAATGAATACAGAAACATTTTAAAAAACACAAAAAATAAGTGTTGGTAAAGATGTGGATAAACTGGAACTCTTAAACACTGCTGGTGGGATGTAAAATGTTGCAGCCACTGAGGAAAACAGTATGGCAGTCCATCAAAAAATTAGAAATAGAATTATCATAAGATCCAACAATTTAATTTTGGGATACACACCTAAAAGAATTGAGTGCAAGGACTTGAAAAAGTATCTGCCCTCCCCCATTCATAGGCAGCTTTGCTCAAAAGGTAGAAGCAACCAGGTGTCCATCAATGGATGAATGGACAAACACAATGTGGTATATACATACCATGGAATATTATGCAGTCTTAAGAAAGAAGGAAATTTTGACCCATGCTATGGATGAATCTTGAAGACATTAAGCAAATAAGACATAATCAAACAACTAATGTTGTATGAGTCCACTTATATGAGATACCTAAAGTTCTCAAATTCATAGAGACAGAAAGTAGAATGGTCATTGCCAAGGACTGATGGGAACAGGGTTTCCATATTGCAACAATTCCACATTGCACAACAATATGAATACCACTGAACTATATACTTATTTAGAAAATGGTTAAAACTGTCAACAATCTTATGTAAATTTTACCACAATTTAAAAATATTTCTTTAAAGACAAGGCAATGAGAATCATGAACGCATATTGGCCCATATGCCAAGTGAGTCTCATGATATGTCAGACAGATAGACTTAACATATTTCCTTTTCACAGTATCTTCCCACTTCATTTGGTAGACATACAAATCCGTGATCCATCAAGGTGAACTCTGAGAGCATCTGCTCTGAAACGGCCAGTCATAGGGCCTCTGACTTAAGAGGGCAATCAGTGGAAACAAGAAATAAAACTTAAAAGGGCTGGTTGAGCACAATGAGGTGAGTGGAACTAGTGAAAACATTTCAGGCCAAAAGGGTCTTAGTGAACCTGATGATTCTTGAACATGATGTGCCAGGCTACTTATCATGGACTCCAGACTACTTATTGTAACAGGAAAGATAAAGTCAACTGGTGTAGTATGTCAAAATGACATCTTCAGACTCTTGACAGGACAACTGTGTAAGCACTAGGGATTGTTTATCAGACACAGAATGTGATACCAGAAAAATTAAAGGATCTCCTCCTGAAATGCCTCATGGATGCTTAACAACCTTGCAGCTGTGGATAGCAATGATTTTACAAGTTTCAGACTCTTGGAAGTTCTGGCCCCACCTCTTCTGAAAAAGCAAAAATACTGATTGAATTTTTCACATCCCCTGCTTCACAGGTCTCAGAGAACTTCACACTTGCAGGGCATGGGCCAGCACCACCATTAAACATGCTTACAGGAGCGGCGCCTGGGTGGCTCAGTTTGTTAGGGGTCCAATTTGGGCTCATGAGTTCAAGCCCTGCGTTGGGCTCACTGACAGTGTGGAGCCTGCTTGGGATCCTCTCTCTCCCTCTCTCTGCCATGTTCATGCATGTGCTCTCTCTCTCTCTCCCTCAAAATAAATAAATAAACTTCAAAAAAATTAATTAAAAAAAAAACATGCTTACAGGAATTTAAATATCAGTGGATAATGAGGAATGTAAAACGAACAGTGGATACAGGACATACCAAATTTGATACTTGAATGAATTGAGAATTAATAGGAAATTCACAAAATGTAAGAGAAAATCACAACAAAATAAGACAGAACTGACTCAGAATTTTTTTTTTTTTTTTTTTTTTTTTTGGTTTCAAACGTGAAGAAGAATTTGCAAGAACCATTGTGCCAAGTAAGCTTTTGGCAAGGTTTAAGTATATACATTCTCAAATCTTGAAACAACCAGCTTCAAAAGAAGATGCAAAGCTCCCAAATTAATGGTGGCAACAGAGGATACAACCCCCAACCATGACTGAAGTTAGCAGTGAAGGAAGAAAATAGAGCTGTGATCTCTCATGCAGGGTAAGAAGGGCAGGAAGATACACGAGGAGGTGCTGGTCAGTGCCAGCAGCCAACAGCAGACCCCCCTTGATGAGTGGTACCCAAACACCTGCCCACATGCTTGAAGCACACGCCAAAAGGGGGTACTGAGTCCAAAAACATGCCAAGCATCAGAGGCAAAGACCTGGCCAGGTGGGCAATATGTAATTGACCTATGGGTTTTTCCTCTTTAAAATGGAACTCTTCTTGGCCTCCAGTTGCTGAACATTCACTCTCTCAAAGCCACATTCCAGTTCAGAAAGTTATGGCGCCATTTCTGTGTTTGAGGTTTTGACAAACTCCGACCTGCATAATGATGACTGACTTCACGACAACAACCCACAAGACCCACGCAACTATTGTTTCTCAACATTCAACCTTGCTAAGTTCTCCTAGATGACTACTATGTTTTAGCTAAAGATGTCTATCAATCCACAGAAGCAGTGCTTGTTGGGTGAGTAATTGCCCACATTCTGTGACTCGCCAACCACGTCTCTTTTGAGTAGAGGTCACTACAGCTTAACACACTGTCTGTCTAGAATATGGAGAGGAATAAAACCACATTTTGTAATCAGATCTATATTTGGCCTTATGACATAGCAACAAAGGGAAGTAAAATGCTGACTGTCAAATCTCAAAAAGATGACTTTAAATTGTCCCACTTTATGTTTCAGTGGTTCTTTTTTTTTTTTTAATTGAAATGTAATCAATTCATACTTGATAAAATGGATACAAGACAAGGGGAATAGCAACTATTCTGAGCCCTGAAAATACGTGGACTTCTCATTGTTTCTTGTTTTATTAATCTAAAAGTATTTTGAGATTCAGGTCTGTGTAATTCCTTTTCAACACAAGTCAAGGACTTGGTCTCTCTTTCTCCAAACTTTTTTTTAAATGAAGTTTATATACTTATTTTGAGAGAGAGAGAGAGAGAGAGAGAGAGAGAGAGAGAGAGAACGTGAGCATGGCAGAGAGAGGGAGAGAGAGGATCCCAAGCAAGCTTCTCATTGTCAACACAGAGCCCAATACAGGACTCAAACCCACAAACCATGAGATCATGACCTGAGCCCAGGTCAAGAGTCTGACATTTAACCAAGTGAGCCACCCAGGCAGCCCTCTCCAAACCTCTTTAAAGAAAGCCTGGATTCAGCATTAATGCAGATCAGTCAAGTGGTGGACGGGTGGCTTCTGGCTTTTGTAATGAGGCATGGGTCTGTATCACTTTCTATTTACATGGCCTGAGTTTTTTTTTTTTACCCCTCTACACCTCAGTTTTCTGTCTGTAACACAATGTTGACAATGTTTACCTCTGCTGCTTATTGGGGTATTACAAGAGGTAATGAAGGCTGCATGCTTGGCATAGGGCAAGGGACACGGTGTTTTAAAACCCAGTGGTGGGGTGCCTGGGTGGTTCAGTTGGTTAAGCGTCAGACTCTTGATTTTGGCTCAGGTCATGATCCCACAGTTGGTGGGTTCCAGCCTCATGCTGGACTCTGCCTTA
This sequence comes from Felis catus, assembly GCF_018350175.1. NCBI lineage: Eukaryota > Metazoa > Chordata > Mammalia > Carnivora > Felidae > Felis > Felis catus. Next base: position 97,921,231 of record NC_058368.1, on the reverse strand, counting down.
TCTCGGGCTCCACGCTGACAGTACAGAATCTACTTGGGATTCTCTCTCTCTCTCTCTCTCTCTCTCTCTGCCCTGCTCTGTCTCTCTCTCTCAAAAAATAAACTAAAAAAAAAAAAAGCCAACGGTAAAAGGAGACTAGGAAACCTCTGTCTTCTGTATATTCTGAGAAGGAGGTGGTAGGGAAAAAAATAGAGTAGAAGGAATATCACTGCAAGATGCACTGACATGCCATAGATTCCCTAAGATACAAAGCTACTCTTTTAACCTCCTTTCCAAAGGAAACAGAGTAATTTAAAAGACCTGCCTTGGGCCACCTGGGATTCTCTTTCTCTCCCTCTGCCCTTCCCCTGCTCATGAGCACATTCTCTCTGTCTCTCACTCTCTCTCATTCTCTCTCTCTCTCAAAATAAATACATAAATTAAAAAAAAAAAAAAAAAGAAAAAGACCCACCTTATTCAGGCATCTCACTAAGGAGGTATAGCAGTGCTCCACCATAACATCAGGAGTCCAACGGGTTCCATTCAACTGGGACTTGCATCCAGACACATTCAGATGCAAGGATGAGGTCATTTCTTAAACAAATTAACAGAACTTGAAAGATGTCCTTTTACCTCCCAGTCTCTAATAGGAAGGCTAAAGGATTTCCATATTTGTCTCCCAAGCACACCCACAATAGACCTGCCCTACCCTGCCAGGAAGTATTTATCCCACCTGCTTCTCTTCCAGATGTTGTTTTTGGTTTGTTTTGTTTTGTTTTTTTTTTTTTGGGGGGGGGGAGTCATCCATTCGTGTAGTGGTCTAGTCTTTCAGACCATCTCTAATCACTTTTCTTCACACTGCATCAAAAAAAAAAAAAGATAATTTCAGATGTGCCTTAAAGGATAAACTGCAGCCAGCTAGCAAATTCAAAACAAGTGCAAAGTCAGCAGCACACCAATGAGACCAGTGTTTATTACTCGCATGAAAATGAAAAGGAGGGTTAATCCGCTAATGAATCCAGCACAGCGGCATCTGGAGGGGCAGCGGGGGGACAAAGCACTGAAGGAGCCCAGAAACCAAGGAGGCGTTATCAGCAAACAGGGTCTTTGCCTACACGTCTGCTTCTCACCCCAAGATGTAAACTTCCTTTGAATCCTCTCACTTAAGAGCATAACCCTTTCCAGCTCCGGGAGACTTGCATGCCTCTAGATAAATGCAGCATAAATGACAGTTTAATAGCTTTCCACCTGCAGCACCTGTGCTGACAAATAGTACCAGGCATCCAACAAGTTGAAGGGTCTCAGCGTGTGAGAAATGGAACAGCTGGTCCAGTCCATGCTCATTTGCCGAACGGCTCCAGTAATCCCAGCTTGAGCTGGAAAAGAATCTCTAGAAAGGTAGTTAACTCAAAGCTTCCGTGCGAGAAGCATCTGTCATCTAAAACAACTTTGTGGGAGACGTGTGGCAAATGATGAGAAAGATGGCCCCCAGAAGGAGTGACGGTGTTGGCAAACACACCCTTTCTGAGGTGACACGGCCGGTCTCTGTGGCCACTACCTTGGGTTGTCAAACAACATCTGGCCCACAACCAGAAGCACTTACCCAACACCCTCCTTGGAATAAAACGAATGCTTGGTCATTCACAATGCACTTGGGTCCTAGTTTTACCTACAGGGTAAAACTTTTATTTATTTTATTTTATTTTATTTTATTTTATTTTATTTTATTTTATTTTATTTTATTTTATTTTATTTTATTTATTTTATTTATTTTACCTACAGGGAATACGTGGTCCAGCTCATTGTATCTACTCTACAAAGTCTGCAAGTATTCATACGGGGGGAAAAAAAAGCACTTTCAGGAGTACAGTGGTAGGAACTTGATAACAACCCAACTAACTGAAAAATACTTTATTTCTCCTGGGATTGTTATCCCAGTGAGCGCAAACATGTGTAGCAGAGATGGCCTGTTTTTCGTGTAAAATGTTTCCATTGTTTGTATGTGTCAGCTGAAAACATGCCTTATCTTCTCATGCAATTATTAGTTACTGAATAAAGTTCTTTAACTGAACTGCTTCTTGAGATCTGCTCCTTTGTTGAGTCACACCCACTAACCATTACTGAATTTAATCCTACCCGAGGCCAGGGATTTGCAGCAAGAGGAAACAAGAGTATTGCACATACACAAAGCTTATGTTCACACCTGCTCTCCACAACAAGTAAGCCACACACTCAAAAACCAATAAATACAAAAACAGACCCTTCCATGCTCCGTGCGCACCTGAATGTATATTGCCCCAGTTCTACTTTTGGCGTTGTCTTCCATTTCTAGATCTTTTCACATCCTTCAGATTTATCTTCTGAATGAGCACATTAAATGGTTTTAGTGAATACCTACTCCTATGTTTTCTTCTACTATCCAATCTTTCTCATGCATTTCCACCACGAGCACCTTGTCTGGGCTCCTCCCGACTTCCCGTGATGAGGAGAGGGGAAAGTTCAAAATTGCCCATGACCATGAGCTTACATACAGGAAGCCACCCAAACCTTCAGTCTAGAGTAGAATGTTCCAAATTTTATTCTCAGAGGAAAAAGACTTTTTTTAATGATGATCATTTAAAATGATAATCTTTTGGGAATGTACTTCAGCAACAATTCAGGGGAAAAGCAAACAACACTTTGCTTCCTACAGAGACTTCACAACCTACAAACTGAGTCGGTTAATACTTGACATTCAGCACAACATCATGGCTCCAAAACTGTTAGCAAGATGATTACGGATGACTTCATAGCCTAAGACAGTAGCCTACAATTCCTACCTGTTACTAGTTCTGTCCTCACAGACTAATTATTATTCCTGCACATATCTTTACACTTTAATTTTTTATCATTGCCAAGCCATCAGACATGGATTTGGAGCAAAGTCAAATAGGAAATTATATTCCACTGTGATTTTTGAGCAACTAATAGTTCCCACTTGAATGAAATGAATTTTTACACCAAATTCAATAATACAGCTCCAGTCTGGAAATTCAGAGCTAAACGGTACTTACCTGAAGTTTAACTCATTAGATTTCTTAACTTCACCACATAAACCCTAAGCTCCGCTTTTCAGTCCGGCCATTAAGTTACAATGTAATGAGGCCTAGCTCATTTTGTTTGGTTTGTTATTCTCCATATGTAAAATGGCAATAATCCAAATTCTCCAAGGTTCTCCAAACCTCATTTTAGGATTTACGTTAAAGCATCTAAAAAGGGTTTCTAGAAGCCCTAAAATTCTGCCTAGATGTTACAGGTGTTAGGTACAGATATTTGGTCCAATTTTTTTTAATTTTTAATGTATATTTTTAACACTGTAAGACTATACTAGGAATCACTAACTCATAGGCGCTATGTATCAAATTTGAACACATTTTGGTGAATTCCCTTCCAAGATACTGCCTGGTTGACTCATTCTTGTGTGCAAACCTCAGTTTAAAGCTATTCCTACCAAATCTGTGCATACAAATGAATTTTCTTTAAATATTTATTGGGGCACCTGGATGTCTCAGTTGGTTAAGCATCTGACTTCAGCTTAGGTCATGATCACACCTTTCATGACTTCGAGCCCTGATCGGGCTCTGTGCTGACAGCTTAGAGCCTGGAGCCTGCTTCAGATTCTGTGTCTGCCTCTCTCCCTACCCCTCCCCGGCTTGGGTTCTCTCTCTCTCTCTCTCTCTGTCTCTCTCTCAAAAATAAATAATAATTTAAAAAAATTTAACTATGTTATATATTAGTAAGGGTATCAAATGGCCCTGGTCTTTTTTTTTTTTTTTAAGCTAGTATCTGGCTTACATTTATATCTAGAGATGTATAACAAGGGCCTCATGTCCATGAAAGGCCTGTGTGCTAAGCCATCCCTATTGGACATGTATGACACATGGTCTCATTCAGTAGCTTGTGGGCAGTGCAGTGAGACAGTATAAGAAGAAATTATTAAAGCCAGTTTACAAGCCTGGTTGGTTAATGGCAGATTTTGCAATCATGTTGGGAGATCACAAAATCATACAGGATCTCAGACAGAACAGAGGACAATGGAGAGTAGTCGTTCCTCAAACATCCCCTGGCCTGACATCTCCTGGCTTAATCTGCCATGTGCATGGCCTTTGACCTTATCACAGTAAACTATACCTTCCATAAGGTTGATATGGTGAGAGAACTCAGTTCTCTCAAACCAATAACCCAGTTTCTATAATACTGTGCTCCTCCCATTTATAAACCATGTAAGATTCAGATTCATCTGCCTGGAACACAAGCTTATCACATATTAGTCAACTGTTCCATGATACATTAATTTCCAACAGATAACACTGGAAATGTGATTGACAAATCACATTTATTTTATTAAAATAAATATTTTAATAAATTTTGTATTTATTAAAGATTTTGTGTCCTTCTTGTCTTTGATGTTTATAAGAAAGACAAGCAGTAGTTAGATATTGTTGGTGGTACAGGGGCGCCTGGGTGGCGCAGTCGGTTAAGCGTCCGACTTCAGCTAGGTCACGATCTCGCAGTCCATGAGTTCGAGCCCCGCGTCAGGCTCTGGGCTGATGGCTCAGAGCCTGGAGCCTGTTTCTGATTCTGTGTCTCCCTCTCTCTCTGCCCCTCCCCTGTTCATGCTCTGTCTCTCTCTGTCCCAAAAATAAATAAATGTTGAAAAAAAAAAAATTTAAAAAAAAAAAAAAAAAAAAAAAAAGATATTGTTGGTGGTACAAATTTGAAAAGAAATTTTCCCACTATACCTTCTGGATAGATAATAATTATAGAGTGTCCTGAGAGCATACTCTGTTACATTTTCAACTACCTGTACATTGACTCAGGATTCCCATAATAGAGTACAGAGTTCTACACAATATTCTATCAGAAAATAGGACTCACAAGCTAAAAAAAAAAAAAAAAAAAAAAAAAAAAAAAAAACTGCTACTCTATAACCACTGATATTTTCGAATCATCCTGGTCAGTAGAGTCAAAAATCAACTGTGTCATCCAAGCTGTATTTTGCCCAATACAAAATGAAAAGTTATCATTTTTCATTGAGTAAGTGTGAGTAAGCGTGAGTAAGTGAGTAAGCGTCACTAGTAAGAGAAGGACACTTTTCACATCATGCCAGCCTGAAACACAGCTGGAACAGCTTTTCAAAATCAAATATGTAGTCAATGTATAAAACTAGAAAAGTAAGTTTCAGGCAAAATGAAATTGAGACATCATCTGTATCAGAAAGAATGCAAACAGGTCTGATAATAATAATATCATGTTATCAGCATTTATCATAAATACTGTGTGCTTCTGGCCTGGATTTTGTATTTCTGATAAAGAATTAAAGTAGTTGCGGGGAGCCTGGGTGACTCAATAGGTTAAAGCATCCAACTCTTGATTTCCGCTCAGGTCATGATCTCACGACTCATGAGATCAAGCCCTGCATCTGACTCTGCAGTGACAGCACGGAGCCTGCTCAAGATTCTCTCTCTCCCTCTCTCTGCTCCTCCCCTCCTCTCTCTCAAAATAAATAAACATTTAAAAAAAAGAATTAAAGTAGCTGTTCAATGTTGAGTTGTGATCATACATGACTACATGACTTTCAGCTCTGCCCTTAGCCTTCCTGCCCTATTCAATCTCTTCCTTTTGCCTCTATTTATTTACCTTATAAAGCTATGTTCCAAATTCAAAATAAAGCTACTCCTGTAAGTTATACAATAATTACTCCTCAGTTAAACTTGTCTTTAAGAATATCAATAAAGTGGTGCACCTGGGTGGCTCAGTTGGTTAAGTGTCCGACTTCGGCTCAGCTCATATCTCGGGATTCGTGAGCTCAAGCCCCGCATCGGGCTCTGTGCTGACAGCTCAGAGCCTAGAGTCTGCTTCAGATTCCATGTCTGTCTCTGTCCCTCCTCCACTCACACTCTCTGGCTCTCTCTCAAGATAAATAAATAAGCATTAAAAAAAGGAATATCAATAAAATGACTTTAAGAAAGAGCTTCCACTTTGTTTCCATTTTTCTCTTTCATTCCTCAAAAAAAGAGAACAATGTGGAAAGAGCGGATATTAGCACTTTTTATTATATATTTTTTTGTAAATAAGAACTAAAAAAATATGAAGGACCACCCATTCCCCAACCATATCCATTCTTTTAAATTTAGTCAATAACTCTCAACTTAATTTAGTTTCCCCATGACACCAACCACTATTGTGTGCACTCAAAAGATTCAGCAGGACTCAGTGACTGCAAACGATATTTTAATTATTCCTAAGTCATAAACTGTTTTATTTTAGATTACTTTTCCCTTAGCATTTTGTATAACTGAAGCCTATTCGTAGATGCTTCAAGTAAATGCATTCAATTATAAGATCAGTTGTGTCCTTGTGCTTTTTGTATCACTCCTATATTATATAATTATTTAAACAATACTGTAAGCAAATAACGTGTGTAGCGAATTATGAGTTAACCATAAAGAAAACTTCAGTTTCTCTCTTAGTTAATATCTTCTGCTAGAAGACAACTTGATAACTTTTCATCTCAAGAAAATGACTTTGGATGGGTTCCTCCAGAACCAAACCCAGTAATAAACAATCTGGTTCCTTGGGGGGGTGGGGTGCCTGGGTGGCTCTGTTGGTTAAGTGTCTGACTCTTGGTTTCAGCTCAGGTCCTGAACTCACAGTTTCATGAGTTCGAGCCCCACATCAGGCTCTGTGCTAACAGTGCAGAGACTGCTTGGGATTCTCTGTCTCCCTCTCTCTCTGTCCTTTTCCCCCTTTTGCTGTCTCCATCTGCCTCAAAATAAATAAATAAACTTAAAAAAAAATATTCTGGTTCCAACAGTTAATTTAAGAAATGGAAGAAATCCCAGTAAGGAAGTAAGAAAGAGAGATAGGGAAGAGAAGGCCAGCACTGAAAAGTGTGTTATTAGCCAGGTGACAGTGTAGGAAAGTAGGGCTAATCCATGGAAAAAACTCTGAGAAATGCAATGGTCCTACCAAAAGGGCAAGGGAGCTGGGACATTTATGTACCAATCACTGGTAGAGGGCTGCTCCTGAGGAATTATTAATTCCCCTCATTTCCTCCTGCCATCTGGACAAGCAGAGCAGACTTCTACAGTGTCAGGAGAAACTCTTGGACTAGAAAATGGCAGACACTGGCAAGTTGGAAGTCTGCCAAGTGCACAAAATGGTAACGTGTAAAAGGTATGGGAAGGGCACTGCACAAATTACCAGGGAGACAAGTAGCAAAAAGCAAATCCTGAAGGTTTCACAAGTGATCTTAGCAGGTGAGTAAAGATAATAAGAAATGTCTCTCCCCAAAAGCCCGAGACTCACTGTTCTTCATAATTTGAATAATGGTTGCTGATTACTATTTATTTGACACCTCCTGTTTGCCAGGTACTGCCCAGAGGGGCCAACATCCATGATCACATTTATTATTCACACCAGTCCTATTATTATCATCTCTAATTCCCAGATGAGGACATTAAATAATTACTTATTACTTAAGATTAAATAATATGGGTTAAGTAATTTACTGAAGTAATAGATACCAACCCAGGTCTGACAGATACCAGCACATACATTCTTCTATTGTTTTCAAAGTTCCCTAGATGAACGGATATGGCTTTGTTAGCATGAATATGTAATCAGCTCTGGAAATGCTATTTAAAGAATTTCATAGTCCACCTCCTTCCGAGAAAAACCTATGTCGTAATATCGTCATAATTCCAGGGGCACCTGGGTGGCTCAGTCAGTTGAGCATCCGACTTCAGCTCAGGTCATGATCTCACAGTTTGCGAGTTCGAGCCCCGTGTCGGGCTCTGTGCTGATGGCTCAGAGCCTGGAGCCTGCTTCAGATTCTGTGTCTCCTCTCTCTGCTCTTCTCCTGCTCATATGCTGTCTCTTTCTCTCTCAGAAATAAAGATTAAAAAAAATTTTTTTTAATATCTTCATAATTCCAGCCCGTGTACGAGAAACGAAGAGACTTCCCACACTGGTGGCCCCGCCATTCCTACAGTGTGGGCTTTCACGAGAAGCTCTTATTTTAGCACCTGACCCTTTGTGGTTGACACTATGAAACCACCTCTGCTTCTATGTCCTTTCCCAGTCTGACTTCCATTCACGCTGCCCGATCACGGAGGGGGCAGTTTCTGTTCGGCAGGATCATCCCAGCCTGACTTTTGTTTTACCCCTTCACATTCTACATTCCACCAAGTGGCAATTTTATTCTCAGATATTCAGCTAGAACTTTAAAATAGATTTCCAAAGAGCATCTGAGTGTTAGAACTTCAAAGTGGTCAAGTACAACTGTGCTCTCCCATAGAGTAAACCTAAATTCTAATCCCTGTTACATGGTATCTGGGGAGAAATCACATTTCATATTCTCATGTAGGAATCCCTTTTTACTCCTGATTCTCCAAATCATTCTTAAAACCTGCAAACTTCAAGTCTTCTAACGTTATCTTAGCTCATTTTCAGTTTGTATCGAAGGAAAGGCCTATCATGGGGGAAAGGCTTCCGTTACTTCACCAGCTTAATTTCTAGACAAAAGCTTTGAGGTGATCAGCAGGAGGAAATTTGAGTTCAGTTAAGCCACAAGCTAGGAAGACAGTGCGTCCACTTGCGCTTCCTAAGCCACAAGCAAGGAAAGGCAATGAAGGTCACATCCTGGGACAACAAATCCCATGGAGAATACTATTATGTTTTGTTATAGTAACATTTTGTGGTAATAGGTGGTTTGTAGAAGATTCCCAAGATCAAAGGAATTGGTAATGAGGGACCTTCAGAAACGGAAAGTAAGAAGGCTCTAAAAACAGTAGCTATTTGGAAATTACAAATGATATCCATCCGGTGATGAATAATGAAGATAAACAGCATATCCCTACTCGGGGAATTCCGTTACTTTCAAACCACAGGATATTGGGGGTGGTGCCATGATTAGGAGTACTTTTTGCACTCTGGTTGTTACACATATTTTAAAAGTTTTTATTTAAATTCCACTTAGTAATATACAGTATAATATTGGTTTCAGTGTACAAGTTAGGGATTCACTGATTCCATACAACACCTGGTGCTCATCACAAGTGCACTCCTTAATCCCTATCACCTATTTAACCCATCTCTCCAACTCACCTCCCCTCGGGTAACCATAATTTGTTCTCTACAGTTAAGAGCCTATTTCTTGGTTTGCCTCTCTTTTTTTTCCCCTTTGCTCATTTGTTTTGTTTCTTCAAATTCCACGAGTGAGTCATATGGTATTTGTCTTTGACTGAAGTACTTGGCTTAGCATAATACTCTCTAGCTCCATCCATGTCTTTGCAAATAGTAAGATTTCATTCTTTTTTTATGGCTGGATAATATTCTATTGCATAAATACACCACATATTCTTTATCCATTCATCAGTCAACGGATGCTTGCACTGTTTCCATGATGAGGCTACTGTAGACAATGCTGCTATAAACATCAGGGTGCATTTATCCCTTCAAATTAGTATCTTTGTATTCTTTGGGTAAGAATACACTACCTAGTAGTGTGAGTGCTGGATCGTAGGGTAGTCCCATTTTTAACTTTTTCAGGAACCTCCATACTGTTTTCCAGAGTAGCTGCACCAGTTTGCATTCCCACCAGCAGGGCAAGAGAGCTCCCCTTTTGCTGCATCCTTGGCAACACCTGTTGTTTCTTGAGTTGTTGACTTTAGCCATTCTTACAGGTGTGAAGTGCTAAATCACTGTAGTTTTGACGTGCATTTTCCTGATAATGACCGATGTCATTGAGCATCTTTTCGCATGTCTGTTGGCCATCTGTATGTCTTCTTTGGAAAAATGTCTACTCAAGTCTCCTGCCCATTTTTAATTGGCTTATTCATTTTTGGGGTGTTGAAGTTCCTAAGTACTGTACATATTTTGAATACTAACCCTTTATCAGATAGGTGCTTGTAACACATAATTGCCAACCTGAATGTTAACATAGACACACACATTGGGTGTCATTGGGTCTGTGCTCTGAAAAATCACAGGTTTTTCATCAATGTGACTAGAGGCTTCCTTCACATCCTAAAACTATTTCCACAGAAGTATCTTCCCTTCCTCAAAAGGGAAGCTAAGGAGACTTTTAGGAGTGGCTCTCTTCCCTGAGGCAGGCATCAGTTTTCTTCTTTCAAAATAATCAGTAGGGTGAATATTTTACAACACGAAGAGACAGACCAGACTAGACACAAACAAACAAACAAACAAACACAAAGCATAAGAGACTCTTAAAAACTGAGAACAAACTGAGGGTTGATGGGGGGTGGGAGGGAGGGGAGGGTGGGTGATGGGTACTGAGGAGGGCACCTTTTGGGATGAGCACTGGGTGTTGTATGGAAACCAATTTGACAATAAACTTCATATATTGAAAAAATAAATTTTTTTAAATAAAAAAATAAAAAACAAACATAAAAATGAGCTGAACTTAATTCACAGATACTGAATCCATCGTTGTGATTTTAAGACTATTTCTTAAATGTCTCAGCAGATCTAGATCACACACACGCGCGCACACTTTGGTAGGACAGAGGGTCCTGGATAAATAAGGAATTCGGCAACCACTTTTAAGGAGAGATGTTCTGACTTTTCTTACAACCTCTTCTGAAGTAAAAAAGGTTCCCTGTGGCAAGGTCCATCACCTCATTTGAGGCAAGCCCAAAAAGCAGGGCCCTGTCTGTTCCAGGGGAACAGCACTGCATACGGGGCTGGCACAGGTGTGGCCCAGAGAGAGGTCGCTGAAGAAATTTCCAAGTTAGCGCATGTTCCATCTCTGACAACCTGTGGCATACATACATTTCAGGTGGCACTCCTCACTTTATCATGGCTGTTAACTTCATCTTTTTCTCAAGATAAAGAAAGAAGCTAGGAATTGTATGGGAAGCCTCCATACAAGGGAATTTGGCCAAAGGTCTCTAGAATACCCTTTTCTTTCTTTTTTTTAAGTTTATTTATTTTGAGGGGGGCCGGGAAGAGCATGAGCAGGGGAGGGGCAGAGAGAGAGAAGGAGAGAGAGAGAATCCCAAGCAGGCTCCATGCTACTAGCACAGATCCCAGTGCAGGGCTGGACCTCATGAACCGTGAGATCATGATCTGAGCCAAGATCAAGAGTCGGACCCTTAAATGAGCCACCAGGTGACCCTCTAGGAGACCCTTTTCATCCTCACGAGGTTGGGGGACAGGAAGAGGAGAAGGTAGAGAGGCCCAGGGGTTGGAAAGGCCCTTAGCTGCTACTTGCTTCCAGCATTCCGCTCCAGAACCCCTCATATTCTGCTTTTCCCCATCAGCTGCTATTTCCTTTCAGCTATTGCAGGTGCCAGACTCCCTTTCTACAGTGATGACCCTTTCAGGTCGTGAGGTAACTTTTTAAAATACAAAGAAAGCTCTGCCTTGTATAATCTTAGGAGGTGTCACTGATTCCATGTTGCTCTTAACAGAATGAAGGTATGACGTCCTCCACCCACCCCACTCACTGCCTCACTTAACTCCAGTGCCCTGGGTAGTCCCGTGTATGACCCTGGCCCACACACAGAAGAATTTGAGCTTTCTGTCCTTGTCGATGCCCAGATAAATCCGCCCTACACACAGTCATCTAACTGACTTTTCTGAAACACACATATGACATAGTTACTTCTCTGCCTAGTACCTCTAGTGAATCCCCTTTGCCCAAAGAACAAAGTTTAAACTTGTGAACATGGCCTATGAAACCCTGCCTCCCTTTCCAGGCACATCCCTGTCACTTTTCTCCCTCAGATTTCATGCCCCCAACGTACTAAAGAACATACATTTTTTTTTTCTCATCCTAAGGATTCATAACAGACTGGTCTCTCTTCCTGAAATTTTACTCCTTCCCTCCATCTTTCCCTCATTCCCTCCATCTGGGAGGGTCCTGGAAAATATCTGCTCATCCTGCAGATCTCCACTATCACTTCCTTTGAGAACCCTCTCTGGTCCCCCGTTCCCTACACCTACCACTGGGCTCAGTTCATTGACACTCCTGTTTGAACCCACAGAGACTCTACTTCCTCTATTGGGCAACTTATTTCCTATGCCAATTAATTAATTCATTCCTATGCCTATTTATTTATCAGTCCCTCTGAACTATAAGCTCCTGAAAGACTGAGAACTTGTTTCCTTCACTACTGTATCTCAAAACCTGACACAATACCTGATACCTGATAGCAATCCAATTGATGAATGAGTGAATGAATGAATGAATGAATGAATTTTTACAAATGAATGCATGACAAGCTGGCCACTTGTATAAGGTCAGTCCCTGTTCCATTCCTCACTCCCTTACCTGCAACCTAAATCACAGCCCAGTTCTTCTGGTGGCCTTCCCTGGTCCTGCAGCATTTGTGAAATTCCAGCAATATCCTTCCCACCCCAGACACCCCTAACCTGCCCAGCCTAAACCTGCCCAGCCTTCTTCTGAGCCAGGTGCAAAACCTTCCTTTCACAATGCTATTAGAGGCCACAAAAGAGAGAAAAATCTCTGCACACTTCAAGAAGCAACACCAAGTCTTTGGGGCCTGGGAAATGCCAACGTAAGCCCAGAAAATTCATGGCACCACAATAGTATCAGCCCTACTTCCTCTCTGACAGTGAGGGCCCAAAGAGCATATCAGAGAATTTTCTGGACCTCTATAGTTTTAAACAAGCTCTACGCTGACATACAGTTTGGATGGAACCTGCACAGTGGATTTAGCTCAAGTCTGGCTCCATGACTTGCCTTGTGGAAATAACATGAAGTTCACTGTTGTCTCTGTAAGCCATAAGACTTAAACCTGAAACTCTGGTCTTTGCCTGGTCCTCAGAAAGATGCAGGCCTGGGTCTGTCTTTCTAAGACCAGATAGTCACTGTCTGAAACACGAGAGCCTGGCCATGCATCCAGAAGTATAACAGGACTATTTCTGTCTGTCTAGGAACATGGGGTTTTTCACATGACTCATGTTAAATCTCTCAGGACAGCAAAACTGTACTCATAAAGGGTAAAAGGTATATTAATCCCAAGTTTCACAAACTTCTCATCTCTTATTATTCATATGCAACCAGTTCTAGAAAGATTCCATTTTGAATTGGAAATGTGTTTGTAAGGATGCAATTTCGCTTTGGGGCTCCCCCTTAGATATGGGCTTCCAGATTTACCAAAAGTCATTAAGAGAAAGGTTCATCCCACCTAAGAGAAGCCCAAGGAAGTAATTCCAGTCAAATACTGGCTGTGGCTTTTCAGCTATGTTCATGAAGGATTTTACACCATACCTAGACGACCTCAAGCAACTTGTAACTACCCAAGAGCCATTTTGTGCCACACCCCTTAGCTGCCTCCACCATAGCTCGTCAGTACTGTCATCAGACTTAATCGATAAAAAATACAGGACACCCAGTTAAACTGGAACTTTACATAAATCATAAATACTTATGTTTTGTATAAGTATATCCTATGTGCTATGTAGGGCATATTAATACTAAAAATGTTTTCATTGTTTTTCTGACATTCAAATTTAATTACACATCCTATACTTTATCTGTCATATCGTACTCATCGGAAATGGTGGAGACTCATAAGGATCCCAGAGAAGCCTCAGAGAATCCTTGACTTTTATTTATCCACCCTAAGCAGTGAGCGTAAACTTCCCACTCCAATTAATAAGCTATAATGAAGTATATCCTTAGTTTCAGGGCTTTTTCTACTTGTCATTATCTTTTTTGTTTTGGAGATGTTTATTTTTTTCCCCTTAACCTTAATAGCTCCTCAGGAAATATTTGAACGTTCATTAGACAAAGGAAAAACAACATGAATCTAAAAAATTAAGGGAACTGCCTGGTGTTTGGTGAAAAAGTATTAGGAAGATTGAAAAAGCCAAATTAAATAAGTGAGTCCTTCCAAGGACATTTTCATAGCTTGATATTCTCCCACACTCTGAAGATGTGATTGCATCAAGAATGCAGGGCTGCTAACCACATTTAAGCCTTCCTTAAGTCTATCAAATTGAAGATGCTTGTATACTAAGAAGTGAGCTGAGTAGCTGCTACGGGGACACTGGCAGTTGATGGAGCCCTTCCAAAGGCCTGGAGGGAAACAGCAAGTTTTTCTGTGGGTCTCTGCACTGGCCCCAGTGTTACCACACTCCTGGTACTTGTCAACTTGAAGTACCGTTTTACCCAACTTCACTTGTCTGTTACTATTTAGACAGCATACTAGACTTGACATTACATAAATTATATTCAAGAAACCATTTTTAAAATTTGGTAGTCAGTCTTAAATATATACATTCTAGTCCCTGGCTTACCTTCATTCAGCTGAATAAGGGTTTTTATAAAGAGTCGGTTTAGGAGCACATGGGTGGTTCAGTGGGTTAAGCATCCAACTTTGGCTCAGGTCATGATCTCATGGTTCGTGGGTTCGAGCCCCTCATCAGTCTCTGTGCTGACAGCGTGAAGCCTGGAGCCTGCTTCAGATTCTATGTCTCCCTTTCTCTCTTCCCCTCCCCCACTCATGCTCTGGCTGTCTCTCTCTCAAAAACAAATAAACATTTTTTAAAAAGTCAGTTTACTTACCCCATGTAACAAACCCATGCATGCTAGAGATGTAACAAGGTAACATATTTAAAGGTTTTAGTGGCAAAACCATCCACTCTTCCAAATAGAGACAATAAAGCAAAATGATTAAAGGAATGGATTTTGACTTGCTCCAAAGTCTCAGCCAAGTTGTCTGGCCCCTGTGTAAGTTCTGGAGCAAATGAAAGAAAAAGAAGTAGATGAAGAAGTTATTCATGCCTCATCTGCCCTTATCTGTTACAGAGGGTTTATAACTGTACCTGTTCGATGGGAATGTAATGAAACTGTGTGTAAGAATTATATATAAGCAGTGAGAAGTGTACCTGACACAGAGTAAGCACTCAGCAGATGTTAACTATTAGCTACTGGAAAATTTGTCCATGGAAAGGACTTCTTTATCAGCAGATGACTCAACGGGAGAGAGCAAATCACAGAATCATAGCAAGTTAGAGGGGACTTAGTTCATACTCTACGTGAAAAAGTGTGTATGTGTAGAAAAATGTCTGAAAATTTGCATATCAAATGGTTAATCATGTTAACTTTGAGGATTGGAATGAATATAGTGGGAAAAGAATAAAGAAAAATTACATTTTACTCAATTTATCCTCTGAGTTTTTATACTCTTAATATATTGTTTGTGAATTTAGGTTTTTTTTTTCATTTTATTTTATTTTCAAAAAGAGAGAGCACACACAAGTTGGGGAGAGGGGCAGAGATAGAGAGAGGGAGAGAGAGAATTCCAAGCAGGCACCACAGTTAGCACAGAGCCCGAGGCAGGGCTTGATTCCACAACCCTGGGGTCAAGACCTGAGCCAAACTCAAGAGTCAAACACTCAAATGAATGAACCACCCAGGCACCTCTGTTTGTGAAATTTTAACAAATGTATCAGGATAAATGGTTTGAAGTTTTCCTGATGTGCCTGTATTGTTATTTTGGAATTGTTGGCATTTCCTGCAGTCTTTGGATCTATGCCCATTGGGTCAACACACCGTCCTGGAGGGAAGAGGTAACAGAACAGAAATCAAGTGAGAGGAAAGGAGTCTGGGAAGTGGGAACATCTCGTAATAACTGTACTTTCGGGAAAGGATATGATGGCAAATGAGGCAAACGTCCTACCCTTGCGATGAAAAGGATCTCTTGGGCTGAGAGTGGATGAAGTCTTGGAGTGCCTGACCGAGAGAACCAACCAGAAGGCAACACACACACACAGTCTGAGAACACTCTACTTGTCTCCAGACATCAGCCTGACTCCCCAGCAAGAGAGGTATTCGGGTGGAACCCATCCAACTTACTCTGCATTCACTCTGCCAGGCCATTCATAAACCCTTGAGTTATGGCATGGTCCAGACATCCAGGAACGTGGTAGCAGTTATGGCATGGCCCAGAACCTAGGAAGGTGGTGGCAGTGGTGATGTGGAGAGGTGACCTCTGCCTGCACTTGATGAGATCAAACAGAACCGGCTCAGAACTCTCTTAGGCCAGAAGTTTTCTGCACATGCGTGCACACACACACACACACACACACACAAAGACACACACACACACAGACACAGACACACACACAAACCACTCTGGCTATCTGGGCCAGGTGGACCTCATTAATCTTGGAATTTCTTAGCACCTGATAGGACTACAGTATACAGTAACCTTAGGCATGAATAAATTCTTCATCTAGCCCCTCATATGCCCCAGGCTAGTGCAATCTAGAAAAAGAACAAAGTTCCCAGATGGTTCCAGGAGCTGTGCCCACAATCCCTTAGACCAGGTAAGGCTCATCCCACAATATGATAATGGCATGGGCCTCACAGAGTCATTCTCTAGACTAATTAACCCACACAAATACAAGAATACCTGGTTTGTGGTACTTTCTCATTACTTGCTAATTTTATTATTCTGTTTCCCCTCCTTACCAGAGTGGTTTAAAGATCAAACTCTCAAGTCCCCTCAGAAAAGGGGAACTAGTTTTTCTATTGACAATCCTGCCTCTCACCACATTCTCAGCTTAACCTGACTCTAGGTTCACTAAGCTGTCAAAATGTGTACTGTTCAAGTCTTGAGGGAAAACAAATGGAATGTCTCCGAGAGGAAAGAACTTGGCTAAGAGACTAGAAAAAATATTCCCCAGGAATCAGAAGAAGAGAGGATTCCAGGGGCCCAGAGCAGAAGGGAACTCAGGTCAGATTCTTGGATGAGGCTAGAAAATCTCAGATTGGAGTATTGTCTGAGAAACTTACACAGGGAACCTTGGGCCTCTGCACTTACAGGTGCAACACAGAAACAGGAAGGACCTTTCAGGTTTGATGCACCTGTTACAGGGCAAATGGGCCTCTCCACTGAACTTGTCTGGGTAAGTAATTAGAGCTCATAGTACCCTTTACCCTTTACCTCCATCTCCACCTCCAACATACCAAACCACACACACACACACACACACACACACACACACACACACACACACGCTCACGCACATCTTGGCACAGATTAAAACCACTCCCTAATTTGTTTCACGTGTGATTTCCTTCCAATTTTTGTTTCACAGTTTCTTTGGTTTTCTATTTACATAGATCTGGGGACACATTTACCCCATGACTCCCACCCAAATCATCTTAACTGGATGGTAATTCAAAGCTGAGATTTGAGCAGTTGTCTAGGGACTCTAATTTGCTGGGAGGTATTCTTGCTATGCATTTTGTTTTTAGAAGGGTTTGGAATGCAACTGCAGGTCTCCAGGGGCCAGCCTTTGTGGGCTGCCAGACAGGGAAGCTTCCACCATTGCAAGACCAGTGAAGTTATCACTTTTCAACAATCAAACATCCTCTAATTTGTGAGGAATAAACTCCAAATGTTTGGGAGGAAATTAGGGAAGGAGACTGAAAGTTTACTGAAATAGGGGGAAAAAAGAGTCAGGATAGTAAAGAGGCAAGAAAAGGATCTTAAAAGTTAGAAAGGAAATGCAAAGAATAAAGAGAAAAAGACAAGATTCTTAATGGATTCATCTGCTTCAACAGAATTAAGGAGGATTATTGATGTGTGAAGACTGTGGCATAAAGCAGATACAATTATTAGAAGGTGATAAGAAAAGAATGAGAAACAGGATTATCAAGTTACAAATTCACTGTAATGGTGGGCACATGGGTGGCTCAGTCAGTTAAGTGACCGACTCTTGATTTCAGCTCAGGTCATGATCTCATGGTTCATGAGATCAAGCCCCACATCAGGCTCTGAGCTGACAGTATGAAGCCTGCTTGGGATTCTCTCTCTCTCTCTCTCTCTCTCTCTCTCTCTCTCTCTCTCTCTCTCTGCTCCTCCCTGACTTGTGCTATTTCTCTCAAAGCAAATAAGTAAACATTAAAAAAGTATCTATCAAATGAATTATAATGAACTCAAGTTATCCACAAAGCATTCGATTTACATTTAACATCAACATTTATCCAGGAAGCCCAGGAGAACACACAGATAAACTAGTAAGAATAAGACAGGTTTAATAAGGCAGGTGGATACAAGATTAACAAATTTAAAAATCCAGCAAGTGTCTCCACACTTCGCAATAACCTCTTCCTGCAACACCTAACTTGGACCCACAGGCCCTTGTGTTGCTCTGCTCTGTGCTTTCAGGGAAGCCTCTCTCTGAACAGGAATGGCAGCCAGAACTCTCATTGTGTCAACAGCATCCCACCGAGTTATGTGAAATAAGCTCTCAGTGTTTGAAACAGTCAGTGGAAGAGAGAAGTCAAAAAAACATTCCAAGAAAAGGAGAAGAAAATGATGAAGACCCAGGAAGACTGGAGGTGTGGGGTGTGGAAAGGGAATGTTCCTGATGGGCTCAAGGGACAAAGGAACAAGACAAAGGGGAAGGTTACAGAGCACAAAGACGCTGTCAGAGAGGGAGTGGAATCCCCCAGACGGTGGTGTGAGTACGGAAGGGTAGGATGAGCCTCCAATTCTGAATTCCTGGAATGGCAGTCAAAGGGGAAACAGGGCATCTTGAGGCAAAACATGTGAATATGCAGACGACATCCCCATTGGACAAGCTGAGAAACATGAAACCGGTAAGCTGGTTTATTATTATTATTATTATCATTGTCATTATCATTATTATTCAAATAAAGATGACAACACCAGATCACAGAAACCATGGTTGATTCAATAAAGCCCCATAGAAATCACATTTCACATTCCGAAAAAAATCCACAGGACTTTGGAATTAGACCTTATCCTGCTTAAATGGACAGAATCTCTGAACTTTGAATTATTTCCTTCTAATTCCATCAGTTCTCTAAAGCCTGGCATTGCCCCCCTACTCAGATTAGAAAGACACCTAACTACCCCCTCACCTGCAGTCCAGGGACAACCTCATGCATCGAAATGAGTCTTCAGGGCCTCCTAGACGTCTTTAGTTCCAGGGGGTGGTAGCCGTGTTGAAGATTAAGTTCAGGGATGCAAAGGTCAAAAACTCGAGAGGCTAGAGGAAGAATTTATTTAGAAATGGAAATTTCATGTCAGAACTGAAAATATCAGAGCTTATTGGCTTAAACTCTTGCTACAACTATCTCTGCAAACACAACGGGTGGTTGTGGTTAGACGGCCTCTTCTGAGCACTGTGACAAAGTCTCACCCATGCAAGAGGCACCTGTTCCATGGACAGCTTCAAAACTCAGAAATTTCTCCTCTGTCCTGGTGTTTCCTTGTGAAGCCACAACTCATAAGCCCTCATCCAGGCCAGACCTGGGGAGATATGCACACCAGCCAGCAGCCTTCTGAAGACTGCCTTCACACTGCTTTCAAACACGACCCACGGGACACAGTTTTTACAGCACCCGCTACTTACCGACGACCTCTTCTGAAGCCAGTGTAGTTTGTCATTTGTGGAATCCAGCCTTGTGAAAACAGTCACACAAAAGCCTAATCAATCCCGAGTGCTTCAGTACTGTTGCTGCGGGAAAAGGATTGTGGGCGTCTTTGGTGCTTATAGGAGACCTGGTTCATGAGCCACTAGAGGGAAAGATGTAGATGGTAGATAGACAGACAGACAGACAGACAGATAGATAGATAGATAGATAGATAACTTCACTTAAAGAACATATCCAGGTAAGGTTTGGAAAACAGCCTTTATTGCATATGGTATTTATATTTTCATGTGATGCCAGATTGAATGCCGGTTCCTTCATCTTTCTTCACATCATTGGCATTTTATCTGCTCCTATCCCCAGGATCCTTTCTTCTCCCTGGAATTGATTAAACACATAAGGCAGAACAGGAAGAGACAAGAAGTGAACGTGAGCTCCGTGAGCCAGGGTGACCCTTCACCTTTGCCTTAAAGCTCAGAGCCACACACACCACACTGAGTTTATTTCCAGACCTACTATAGCAAACGGAAGGTTCTGGAATATTCCCAGATCTCTTGGGGGCTCACTTCCTTGTTTCTCTCCCTCCACACTCTGCTTTCTTCCAGAGGGCTACATCCATGGGCCCTCTGCTGGTTTTGGCCGAAGTTTCTCACACCTCAAACCTCTGGTCCTGCTAGGCCCCATGTCCTCTCTCCAGACCACTCCTAGCCCTTGAAGTTGCAATGAGCTCTCATCCCAGAAGGGCTGCTGGCAGTATTTGCTCTTAGAGCTCAGGTCAGTCATGCAGTCAATGAAATAAATGCCAATCAAAACTCTCACTTTCTCAGGGCACCTGGGCAGCTACATCAGTTGAGCATCCGACTCTTGGTTCTGGCTCAAGTCACGCTCTCACGGTTTGTGAGTTCAAGCCCCGTGTCAGGCTCTGTGCTGATGGTGAGGAGCCTGCTTGTGATTTTCTCTCTCTCTCTCTCTCTCTCCTTCTCTCTCTGCCTCTTCCCACCTCCTCTCTCTTTCAAAATAAATTTTACAAACTAAAATGATATTTTTTTTCAATTCTTTCTCACTTAAGGAAATGGAGATCAATTTCCTGGACGCACTGAGTATGACACAAGCTGATGCCACTGCGGAGCCACAAGGTAACCCAGTGTGGCCATGTAATTCCTTCCCCTAGATTCCCCTGGGACCCCCTGACATCAGCTCAGACCACACCAACCTCAGGCCTTACTTACTTCTCCCAAAAGAAGGCCACACCGTCTTCCAGGAATTTATGGCTCATGGATCTCAACTGCTGTGTGGAAACCAGAACAGAGAAAGACGCTTCTTGGTTCAAGAGGAAAGGTGCTCGGTTAGCCCTCAGAAATTTGCAGGACTTCCTGCGGGAGCTGAAAAGCTCGGGATAAATCCCCACTGACAGTCATAACTGTATCAAATGCCTGGACAAGAAGCAAGGGGCCCGCTCACCCACCCCCCCTCCTTAAGGTGTCCCCTGAGCTGTCAAAACCCCCCACTCTCCATTCTGGAGGCGTGAGCCTGGATGGGAGAGACAGGAGTGTTGTGGAGAAGGCACAGAGCCCTCACACGCTCAGCCCCAGCTCACTTGTTGTCCTTTGGAGAATGAAACACACAGCCTGGGCACTGGCTTCAGGGTCGCTTCACACGAGGGTCCTCCTGCGCGGGCTGCTCCTTCTTGTTCTTTTCTTCCTGCTTCTCTTCCCCCTCCTCCTCGTTCTCATCCTCCTCCTCCTGGGTGCACTCAGGTTCCACGATGCCCGTCAACTGAGCCATGGTGAGGTGGAACACATGGCAGCTGAAGCCCTCCCTGATCCCGTACTGGACGTGCTCCTGGAGGACCTCCAAGGTGGAGAAGACCCGGCAGCAGGCCATGCATCGGAAGCCAGTCTCCACGGTCACCAGCCAGTCGGGGGTCTTGGCCCTGGGTCTCTCCTCAACAGTGGGTGAGCCTGGCGGGCTGTCTGACTCTGCCCGCTCCTCGTGGTCCTTGTCCTCCCCGCTGGGCTCGCTGTCAGACAGCAGGTTTCTGGTGGACACATCAGAGGGGGGAGTACCTACCCGCACGTTCTCAGGAAGGGTCACTTCTTCCATCCTCGGCTGCTTCTCTAGTGACTCCGAGGTCTCCTCTGTCTCCCAGGAGACAGCCACACCCTTTTGCATTTGTACCTGCATGTAGTATATTTTCATGCCCCTTTCCTCTTTGTTTCTGTACACAGAGGACACACAGGTCTTATAGGATGAAGGGGACGAGAAGGAGACCTGGTGTGAGGGGGGAGCAGTCTCCCCTCGCTCCTGACCCTGGACTAGGGGTGATCTAGGCTGGGTACTGTCTCGATGTACTCTCCGGAGTCCTGGGAAAGGAAATTAGAGACATAAGAACGTGCGTGGGGCCGGCCAGAAGCTGAAGGAGCTTCAAGTGTGGTAGAGGGCAGAGGGGCTGTTGGTGTAAGCAGCTTGGTGTTGGTGTTCATACTCCGGGGTGGTGGGGGGGTGTATCTGGTGGCATCTGCAGGCTTTGAGTGTTTGTAGGGAGACTGGGGGGCGTCTGTATGTGGGGGTGTGGAGTCAGGTAGCAGGGCATTGCAGAACGTGAGGGACGGTGGTGGGTTGCGCGTGCCATGAGCAGAAGCTGAGTTGGGGCTACCATCGGGGTACGTGTGCATGTGGCATGGGGACAGTGGTGGAGAACATGGCACTGTAGATCACAGGCTTGGGGTGTGCGTGCTAAGAATGGACGTGCGTGGAGTGAATGGTGGGCGTCAGGCGTGGGGATCTGAACTGGATGGTCTTGCTCCAGAGCCAGAGAGGCCTGTGCTGAGATGCTCCGCCCTTCTCTGGAAGTAAGGATAAAGGCAAAGCCTGCACAGCTCCTCTGAAGGTGCTTAATTCTGTCCCTCAGCCCGACAGCTCGAGCTCGGACCTTTCTGGCCCTTGTATCTTAACTTCCCCACTATGATTGCACCAGGGCTCACGCTCTCCCACATGGAGCTCGTATCCACACTCTCCCAACAGCTACGTCATCTTCCCGGGCTCCTCCGTTGAGCCCTGATCACTTCTGACTGTCCTGGATGCCTTCCCAGCCTCTCCTGGATCTGTGTGTCTCCAGCCCCGAACACAAGGGGCCCCACATCCAAGGAGCCCTGAACGCTTACCACCATGGATGAACTTGCGTGGAGAAGAAACACAGGAGAAGTATTCAGAGGCAGAGGACACCTCCCCTACCCCTGCGCCCCAGCCTTTGGCCACCCCAGGGGATCCAAGCTGAAGGGCATCCTCCTGCAACTTCGAGACTCCTGAGAAAGATAGGAAAGCCTGAGACACCATGGGTGGGGCATGCTAATGCATCACTCATCCATCCAACAAATATTAACAGAGGGTCTGACCTGGGTCAGGTGCAGCGAATACACGTGGTCGACTGTCTGGTCCTCCATGGATACTCCTGCATTTAGTTACTATCGATAACTATTTTGTTAGTGTCTTGTCAGAAGCGAAGGCCTGAATGGTGGCTGTGAACAGGATGTCTGACACGTGAGAATAACATGTATCAGTCAAACCTTTCACGCCTGTGGGGACGGTGTGGCGAGCAGGGTAGAAACGCATAGAGCATTTGGAGCATAGCGTGTATTCACAACTCAGGAACCATGCGACATGTCACATTTCCTGATTTATATAATATGGTCTGTATTTATGGCGTGTATTCAATCATTCATTTATCCATTCCTTCAACAGTGTTCAGCTACTATGTATCAGGCACTCTTCTAGGCTCTGGGAATGTTGAACGTTCTGGTAGAAGACAGACACTAATCAGGGTATGATATGTCAGCTGGTGTGAAGTATACAAGGGTTCCCAGAGTTAGCAGACAACAATGGAGGACGCCCAGTTAAATTTGCATTTCAGGTAAACCACAAATAATTTTTATTTGCGAGTGTTCCCATGCAATATTTGGGTCATGCTTATTTTTAGTGTAAGTATGTACCATAGAGTATCTGTGACACACTTATACTCCAGAGTTTGGTGTAACGGGAGAAGACTTCGATACACATGGATCGTATGTGAACACAGTGGATGAGTGATATGCATATATGCCTATATGCTCTGTACAATTTAATAAAATAGTGTGTGTGCAGATGTGCAATTTTTTTCTCTATCAAAATGTATATGGGTAAGTGACAGGAACCTTACAAGACAGACTTCACAGCTAAGGACACTCTCCCCCTTCTCCCCATTGCTCCCCCCGCCCCATCACACACAAAGAGACAAACGTATCTTGCCAATCATTGCTTTCTCTGTCCTATCCCAGCTGCTGCATCAAAATCCTCCTCCTGTCCAGGACTCCATTCCCAGGGCCCATCTTACACTCTTCAGGGCCCTGGACCTCGTGGAAGCTGATGAGAGAGCTCTAATTTGGGACAGAAGCCTCCAGCTGGATCTCTGGGGTGGTCTCCACTCTGCCCCACCACTTGCATGTGACCAACCACTTTCTCAGGACAAGCTACTTGTTTGTGTAAAACGCACGCAGTCACCATGCACCCTAGGAAGTAAATCCACAGCTTTCGGAGCTCCCTGAAAGTCCCTGACTACATTTCTCACCCCCCTCCATCTGGGCATGGTCTGTAAAAGACCCCTCCCTTCCTTTGATCCCCTCTGGAAAGCCCACACCTGTAGATTCACAAACTCTCATGGATCAACTGGCAAATTCTTCCTGCTAAAGGAATACGATCTCCACACTTTCGGTATGATGCCATCCCTAGACCATCTCCTTCTGCACAGGCATGTCACTTCTCAAAATGTTTTTGAGCAAGGCTTCTCTTTCCTCTTTGATGGGTCGATCTCTATCCACACCCATCACACCCCACACCCAGGGACCCCAGAGGAAAATCACATAAAGAGGATAAAAGAGAACACAGGACTGAGCCTGGGCAAGCGGGACCCCAGCCTGCTCTGAGTCCAGCATAGCTCCAGGCCTGAACAGGCCAAGAGAGAAGTTCTCAGACTGGCAGGGATGAATCCCTGGCTTTTGGGGGGCATCTGGCCTTCCTGTGCCATCTCACACCACCGGGGACCCTCAGGACAGACGCAGCAACATCTGCTGCCCGCCTCCCTGGGGGAGGCGCAGACTGGCCGCAGCCTCTGTGCCCCCCCCAGACAAGATGCCCAGCACATACCTCCTCCCTGCTCAGCCGTTTCCTGGGACTCTTCATCTTCCAGATGTTTCCTCTTTTGTCTCTGTTTCATGGTACCAGCTACAGAAGCTTCTTAGAAGACACCTAACCCCCAGCTCTTCTTTTCCCTCGCTGGTTGGCCCTTCTTGACTCTCAGAAAATATGATGAAATGGCCCAATATAAGCAAAAATAGTTGAGTCCCCTAAATGGCTGAGGACGTCAGACGACTCAGAGAACGAGCAGCACTGCCCAGGGTTCGCTACAGCACAGGGCTGTTAAGGTTCAAAGGTCACCAGGCCCACAGCAGAGTTCTCTGACCTCACTGATGATGTCAGAGCATTCTGGGGACCTGGATCCCACACAGCCTTTGCAAATGCGGAGACCCATTTTCAAGAGTCATTCCTTTTTCCCAATGGAACCTTTCCCGTGAATTCAGCTCTCATCTTCTTAAGAGTAAAAGGATATTTTGAGATGCGAATCTGTTCTTGTTGACTTTTTTTCCCTTTCTCCCTTTATTTTTTACCCTTTCCCTTCTGCATTCAAGTGGGAAGCAGGCTCTGGGTTCACTGGCCAGAGGAAAGACATGCAGGGCTGAAAGCAGCAATACTGTGCTTATCATCTGGGCTTTTATTTCTAAAATCCCAAACTCCACAGGAAAGTGAGGATACTTGAGCAGAAACCTATCAGAAGCAGGAACTTTGAAATTATACACTTACTGTCTTCTTTTCCTGCTAGCTTAAGATCTATATCATCACAGAGAGGTCCGTGGACCATGAAAGAAAAGGAATCTCTAAAGTGCGGTCAGAGGGTTAGATATGGCAAAAACTCTCGGAGGAGATGGCTGTGTTGTGCATATGAGCAGAACCAACCTGTCCCACCCATGACACAAGAGTCACCAAACCAAAAGGAAACATGGCAACCGAGCCACTGGACCTCTAAGCTACAAGTGTATACCCCTCTAAACAGTAATCATGCTCTCACCTCAACCCTCATGACTGTGGCTCTGTATGATTTCCGCAGAGGGATGGGTAGAAATCCAAACAGGACTTCAGCGGGATCCAGGCTTAAAATACAAATTAAGTGGAGTTACAAAAACAATTTCATACTATTTCTTGCACACCTCTGCTCGTGGGCTGAAATGTATACCAGTTATAAGCGGCAACCCATCTGGATCCTTCTGATCCCAGTCTAAAATGAGAGACACCCCCTTTTGGGGCAGTGGCCGTGATCCGGGGGGAGTACGGGTGTGCTGGAATGAGGCAGGCTCCCAGAAGTCCCCACTGGACAAAGGCAAGTCCAAATCTGAAAGGACGTGTGGAACATCAGTCTCCAAGCAGGGAGAGTGAAAACAGGACAAATACCCCCTTGTGAGAATTTGCTGATGAGATTCAATCTTCCTGTTTCTTGGAGAATCCCTAGGTAAGAAGGTGCAAAAAGGAATTTAAAAAAAACTTCTTGTGGTAGAAATTTTCCAGCATAGAAAAAGCAAAAGAAATTGCACAACAGGGATGTGGTGCCACGGACCTATCACCCAGTATGAACAATTATCAATATTCTCTCATTCTTGTCCCTTCCACCACACCCCTTCCCTCACACCACACACATAGCTTTTTGTTCAATTCTTTTAGTTTCAATGTTTGGAGGAGTGTGAGGGGGTGGGGGAGTACTGTATTTTGAAGAAAATCTCAGACATTATATCATCTCTCACTAAATGCAGCAGTATTTATATCCAATAGATAATTGTGTTTTTTTTAACCAGCACTATCATTATCTTATGGAACAAATTTAACCACAATTTCTTTATATCACTTTATAACCAAGCCATACTCCAATTCCCTTAATCATATCAAATGTCTTTTTTATACTTCATTCATTAAAACCAAGATCCAGGGGTATCTGTGTTGCTCAGTTGGTTAAGCATCTGACTCTCGATTTCTGCTCAGGTTATGATAGAGTTCGGGGGTTCAAGCTCCATGTCAGAGTCTCTTTGGGTCGGTCTCCCTCCCCCCACCCCTCCTCAAAAATAAATAAATAAACATTTTTTAAAAAACAGAAATAAATCAAGATCCACACACAGCATCTGGTCAATGTGTCTTTTAGTCTGTGAGAGCTCTTCCTACCTTTTAGGGGGCATTTATTTGTTGAAGAAACTAAATCATTTATCCTGTAGTGTTTTCTGCAGCATGGAGTTGGTTGGTTGTATCTTGTGATGTCATTTAAGATGTTCTTATATTACCCATAATTCCTTCCAAACAGGCAGTTAGATCTAGAAAATTAGTTTTCAATTCAGTTTCTCATTATTACAAGATTATTTTATAAGTGGTGTTGTGTGCCTTCCGATTAAATCACAGCAGTAAGCACATAAGGTTGTCTCATGTTTAACCATGTTGAGATTAATCAGTGGGTTCCAGTGCTGTCGGCTTAGCCCCTCCACCATAACGATCCCATCAGCCTTTCAATATTTAGCATTAGTAAGCCCTGATGATTATGACTTCATCAGGAGTTGAAATTTCATTAAGAGTTCTAATCCCTTCATTCCAAGGAAGACAATTCCCTTCTTTTCCCACTACACCCATTTTGCCCCTCCCCTCTAATAGCCATCAGTTTGTTCTCTATATTTATAGGTCTGTTTCTGTTTTTGTTTGTTTATTTAGAAGAAGGAAGATTCTTAAGGCATGTTTCCTAGATCCAGAATTTCTCAAGGAAGCAAACCTCTCTTCACAAAAGAAAAGATTATTCCAGTGGTACCAGTGAAGATTCTCCACACTGGGACATACTTTACTCGTTCCTTCATTTCTTCATTCTTCGTTCTGTAAATGCTTATTGAGTCTCTACTATGTGACAAGCTCTCTAGATCCTGCAGTTGAACGGTTATGAACAAAACAGACAAAAGCATTTTCTCCCAAGGAGTTCAATTCTGGAAGACAAGACAGGTCATCTTTTCAAATACATCAAATATGTAGTAGGTTAGATATTGATAAGTATCATGAAGAAAAATAAAACAAACTGAATTTGGGTCTGTAAGAAATGGGTCATTTCTATGTTAAATGGGAAATCATGGAAGCCTTTACTAAAAAGATCCCTTTTCAGTAAGACCTGAGAGAAATAAGAAAGTTTACAGCTAAGGTTCTATTTTCCACACAAAAAGAAGAGGTTAGAGCCCTGGATCAAGGGTTGCTTGGCCCGATAGACTATCACCAAGGAAGCCAGTGTAACCAGAACTGAGAGCCGAAGAGAACGGTAAGAAAAGAGGTCAGATAGATAATGAGGGACCAGATAGTAAGCTACTGTCAAGACTAGCTTTTATTCTGAGTGACATGGGAAGTGTGGAGAATCTTGAGCAAGCAATTACATTTAAAAAGATCATTCTGCTCTGTTAACAATAGCCAACTGGTAGTTAAGGGCAGAATCAAGAAAACAGGGGATCTATTGGGGCACTAGCATGGCTCAGTCTGTAAAGCAAGCAACTCTTGATCTCAGGGTTGTAAGCTCAAGCCCCACATTGGGTGTGGAGCCTACTTAAAAAAATAAATAACAGTGGTCCTACTGCAATTATCCAGGAGAGAGATGATCCACAAGATGAAAAATAAATAAACTAGACTTCATGAAAACTAAAACCATTTGCTATGTGAAAGGTTCTTTTAAGAGTAGGAAAAGACAAGCTAGAGACTGAGAGAAAATATTTGCAAACCTCATATCCAACAGACGTAATATCGGTAACATGTAAAGAACTCCCACACTTGGAGTAAAAAAGTAAACAATCTGATTAGAAAATGGACAAAAGACAGGAAGAGATGTTTGAGTAAAAAGGATGTGCAGATGGAAAATAAGCATATGAAATGATGTCTAATGTCTTTCGCCATTAGGGACATGCAAATGAAAGCCACAATCAAACACCCCTACATACCTATCACAGAAGTTTAAATAAAAAAATTGTGACAATACAAAATTCTGGCAAGAAAGTAAAGAAACTTGACCATTCAAACACAGCTGGTGAGGACGTAAAATGACAGCCACTCTGGAGAAGACTGTGGCACTTTCTTAAACTAAGCATCCAAGTACCATCTAATCCAACAATTACACTCTTGGGCATTTATCCCAGAGAAATGAGAAGGCTGTTCATAAAACATATCCTTGGATATTGAGAACAGCTAATGCATAACAACCAAAAACTAGAAACAACTCAGGTCTTTCAGTGAGTGAATGTTTAAATAAACCGTGATACATCGATGCCATGGAATTCTACCCAGCAATAAAAGAGGAATGAACCTGGATGAATCTCCAGAGAACTATGCTGAGAAATAAAGCCAATCCCAAAAGCTTACATACTAAATGATTCCATTTATGTAACAGTTTGGAGATGGCAAAATTATAGAAATGGAAAGTGGGTGAACAGTTAAGTGGTTAAGGGGTAGTATGTTAAGTGTGAGAGGGAAGTACATGTGGCCATAAAAATGGCATCATGAAGTATCTTTGTGGTCATGAAAATGTTTTGTGTCTTGATTCTATCAAGGTCAATGTCTTGGCTGTGACATTATACTATAGTTTTGTAATATGTTTCAATTGGCCAAAGTGGGTAAAGTTTACATAGGATCTCTCTGTATTATTTTTTACACAGCACGTGAATGCATAATGATCTAAAAATTAGTTAAGTGAGCTTAATTTAAACTAGTTATTTAATTGAGTTAACTAAAAATCAGTTTAATTAAAAAAAACTGGACTAGGAGTACTTGTTTAAAAATAGAGGTGGCTGGCTATGGGATTCAGGTAAAGAATTAGCTTGCTTCTCCAAACAAATTTTTCTTAGCACCTGTGCAAGTATCCATGGAAGGCACATTGAGTAAACCCTCTTGGCTATCCATGGGAGAGCAAGAAAGTTACTGGAAAAAAAAAACACTCCATAAACTCAAAAGTTATCCTCAGGAGCTGCTAGACTAGCAGCTAGAAGGACCTTGAAGATCTCTAATCGAATCTAAGATTCTGGCACCAATTCTAACGTGCAAGGGAGTGGCTTCCCCAAGCAATACTCCAACACCAGCTGTGCATTCTACAATTCAATTCAATGTGGACACTGTCTACCCCAAGACAGCATCAGATTCCACAGGGTAAGGGGTAAATCCTATATGACTTCCCCAACCCACCCAACCTACCCCTGCTCCACATACACACACACCTCAGACACAAGCTGTCACCTGTGCTTCTTACCAACTGGCTGTAGTTGGGAGGTTCCAACAGCCTACCCCACCTTGAGTTCAGCTATTTTGCTAGAGTGACCCACAGAACTCAGAGAAACATTTTGCATACTAGATTACCAGCTTATTCTAAGAGGATATAACTCAGGAACTTCCACCAGCCAGTTGGAAGAGATGCATAAGACAAGGTATGGGGAAAGGGCATGAAGCTTCCATGCCAATCTCCCCAAATCTCCCCCAAATCTCTGTGAATCCCGCCCTTTTCAGTTTTTATGGAGGCTTCATTATATAGGCGCAATTGATGCAATCATTGGCCAGTGAGGCCTGATCTAACCTCCAGCCCCTCTCCCCTCCCCAGAAGTTGAGGGTGGGACTGAAAGTGCCAACCTCTATTTATGTGGTTGGTTCCCTGAACCAGTCTCTATCCAAGGGCGCTTCCAAAGTCGTGTCATTAACAAAAGCCACCTTCATGGCTCTTATGACTTAGGAAATTCCAAGAGTTTTAGGAGCTCTGTGCCAAGAGCAAATACCTATTTCTTACTATATCACACAACCACCTTCAATTTCTACAGCACTGCCTTCAAGAAGTTGCCTAGTCTGTATCTCACTATTTCCAATGATAGAAAACTTACTTCCCCTCCAAGCACCTACAACATTTATCTATAGAAAACTTAGTAAAATCTTAATTTAAGAAAAGGAAACATCTTCTTTACCGCATTCATCACAGTCAAACTCTCTGGGGACCATATCAGTCTAGAATAAACTTAGGGGCACCTGGGTTGCTCATATGACAGCCCAGAGCCTAGAGACTGCTTCAGATTCCGTCTCCCTCTCTCTCTCTCTCTGCCCCTCCCCTGCTCATGTTCCATCTCTCTCTGTCTCTCTCAAAAATAAATATTTTTAAAAAATTTTTAAAGAATAGGGGCGCCTGGGTGGCGCAGTCGGTTAAGCGTCCGACTTCAGCCAGGTCACAATCTCGCGGTCCGTGAGTTCGAGCCCCGCGTCGGGCTCTGGGCTGATGGCTCAGAGCCTGGAGCCTGTTTCCGATTCTGTGTCTCCCTCTCTCTCTGCCCCTCCCCCGTTCATGCTCTGTCTCTCTCTGTCCCAAAAATAAATAAACGTTGAAAAAAAAATTTTTTTTTAAAAAAGAAAAAAAATTTTTAAAGAATAAGCTTGTTTTATTGTAACAAATAACTTCCCCCAAAAACAGTAGCTTAAAATAATAAAAGTTCATTTCCTACTCCTTGTATGCACCACTGTGGGCTGGCCAAAGTTCTACTTCTCATTGTCCTCATTCCTGGATTCAGGTGGATAAAAGCCACCACTATCAGCCTTCACTGACAAAGAATTCCGGAGTTTCACACTGCCATTGAATGTTCTGTCCCAAAAGTAACACATTGCCTCTAGCCAAAATTGTTGATCACAATCTTAAGTGTCTCCCCATCTTCTGAATTTCTTAGGCAAAAATAATCTTGAACAGTACCAATGAATAGCACAGAGATCATGTAGAAAAATCCTAATCACTCCCCATGAGATATGAGACCTAACAAAACTATCATGCCACATACAAAACTAGAGTTAGCATTCAGATCTCTTAGATAAAAATTCATCACCTTTTCCTACCATGCTATGTTGGGATTTTTATACCAGGATGATATAGTTGGGATTACATGGCATTTACTTCATTTTTTGTTTTGTTTCTTTTTTCTAAATAGACTCAACAGAGGGAGGGCTTGGGAGTTCCTAAGCCACTTGCCTTAAACTGAAAAACAACTGGAAAATAATTTCATTGCCTCTTGAAATGTGTGACCCAGTAAAGAGGAGAGGTCTGGGAGGATTTTATATTCTGAATTCAAGGAAAACAAAGGAAACAATCTTTCCAAGACTTTTCAAGCAACAGGAGGAAAAACTCTTGGCTCTCATGTTGCTATTTTGATTTCCTTGTTGACACTCCAGGTCTTTGAATAATAATGGTGGCAAGAGCCAGAGTCTAGCCAAGACAAAAATCTAGATAATAGCCTGACAGCTCCTGCAGAACCAAATACTACAGAAAATGCTTGAGCTGAATCCTATTTGCTCACAGGTCTGTGCAAAGCAACAAAGGGTTCTGAAACATTTGCTTCAAATAGCTTTTGTTCTTAGTATCTTAAAGGTAATTTCACTGCAAAACATTCGCTCCATGATGAAAAAGAATGTATACACGGGAAGAAGATTTTTGCATTGAGATAGGCTGCTTACTTTGCACCTGAAGGTACAATGCACCGCTAATTAATTAGAGGCAATCTTCCACTCTTCCCCCAATTGTAGACCAATGAGTACATCATCCCCAGCCTTTAACCCATCTTGGTCATAGTTATTTTCTGAAAGAGCATTGTTCTCCTGCTCAAATTGTAAATGGCTTCTGATTTAAAATCTAGAACATTCAACCCAGTATTCAAAGCTCTGCACGATTAAGGTCCCTGTTGAGTTTTCCAGGCAACAACACAACACCTATCTTCTCATCTCCACGCTACGGGGCCAGACTTCCCCACCTCAAACAGAGCACCTTCCTTGCTCAAGTCATTTCTTTCAAAAGTACAGATTTTCAAAGAGCAATTTGTATTTTGTTTTTGTTTTCATATATGACGCTATTATATACCATTGACTGTAGTCCCTATGCTGTGCCTTTTATCCACATGACATTCATTCTATAATGGGAAGCCTGTACCTCCCTCTCCCCTTCACCCACTGTGCCCATCCCCCCACCCCCTCCCCTCTGGTGAGACCATCAGTGTGTTCTGGGTATTTACAGGTCTGTCAAAGTACAATTTGTTTTTAAGTTGAACTAAAATCCTACTTTGGAAAAGAAGCCTCTCCAGGTGTCCTAATGAGAATGGACCACTGGTAGTCGTACCTCTGATAGCTCTTTTCATATCCTGCCTTTGGATCAGTCTATTAATGAGTGTGTCTCATTCACCCCCAACACGGTATGAATCCTTGAGAAGAAGAGGCTATGATTCCTTATCTCTGGAATCTCTGCAGCTCCTTGCACTTAGTATGAGCTACCTCCCTTACAGGCTCCCCCAACCCCCAAAAACAAAGCTCAAATAAATCAAATGCCAAAACACAGGATCTTCTTTTTCTCTAGACCAAACAATATCCTGACCCGTTACGTATCTTTTCCTCATCCCAGAAGTGCTATCTCTGCATCTATCCCAGAATTGGCACCACACCCACATGCCTGAACCAAAGTGAGAGCCCTGGTCATCCTGTGTCATCAACCCAACTCCCTTCATCTCCCTCTCAAATGATTTTTTCCATTGCCTAAAATTTAGCCATAGAGATTCGATCCTTTGAATACTTAAACCTTCTGAGAAGCACTACCGTCATTTCAGCCATTATTAGCCCCTGTGTTAGGAAGGACTAGGGGAAAAGAGGCTGAGAAGCGGGCCATTTTTTCATGTGGATGTGGAAATTGGGAAAAGAAAGGATGGTATCTGGCAAGGAGAGAGATGTTGGCCATGGTGGTGAGCAAGTATCGAAAATAAATATTCAACTTCTTCAGAAATTTGCAACAGACAAGCTCTTCCAGAGATGGTGTCCCAGGGTGAAGCAATGTATTAAGAACATAAAACAGGGGCTCCTGGGGAGGTTGGTCAGTCAAAGGACTGACTCTTGGTTTCAGCTCATGTCATGATCTCACAGTATGTGAGATCAAGCCCTGCTTTGGGCTCTGTGCTGGCAGTGCAGAGCCTATTTGTGGATTCTCTCTCTCTCTCTCTCTCTCTCTCTCTCTCCCCCAGCCCTGGCTCACATTCTTTCTCTCTTGCAAAATAAATAAATAAACTTTTTTTAAAGAAAGAACACAAGGGGCGCCTGGATGGCACAGTCGGTTAAGCGTCCGACTTCAGCCAGGTCACGATCTCGCAGTCCCTGAGTTCGAGCCCCGCGTCGGGCTCTGGGCTGTTGGCTCGGAGCCTGGAGCCTGTTTCCGGTTCTGTGTCTCCCTCTCTCTCTGCCCCTCCCCCGTTCATGCTCTGTCTCTCTCTGTCCCAAAAATAAATAAACGTTGAAAAAAAAAATTAAAGAAAGAACACAAAACACATATACCCATTGCAAATTAGCAATGTTAACAAACTGAGATGAGACTCAAGGAGTTCAAAAAACCAGAGTAATCAAAGTTTAATTATAAAAGAGCCCAGAGTTTGCAGTAAAATGCACAACTAGAAAGGACACCTCACCAGGGACTCAGCTGCTAGGAGTATAAACTGTAAGCAAGTGAAGCAAGCTTTATGAAGCAGAGTTAGATGATTATTGGTGCCTAGAAAAAACCCTGGTCAAAAGGAATAATCTTAATGGAGCCATATCTCCCTCTAAACCTATTTAGTAGGGCTTTGAAAATCTCCGTGAATCTAACACCTTTGACATCAATTCATGGAACTAAATGAGATTCATGGTCTCAGGGTCCATGCCAAAAGATGGGTGGTATATCTTCAATGAGGAGGGGAATGTGAAATTCCCACAAATCCCACACTTAAAATGCCTCTTGGTCTATAAATTATGCTTCTCTGATATTTACAGGTCTGTAATGGATTAAAGAGAAACCTGCTTCTAGGTGTGACAAGTGAGGTCACTGAAGATTACATGTTGCCATTAGCCCATGGTGTTTGCCCCAGGGAAAGCGATAAAATGGTCAGCTCCCACTTTTTTTGCTGGGATATTTATTGGTTGACTCTACAAGAGTTCGGCTGCAGGCTGTGAGCAAAAGCCTTCTGTCAATCTCATTGAGTGTGTATATGGATAAAAAGCCAGTAGAGGCTCAAAACAGTTGAACATTCCTACCTGACACAGAGCCAGCAGCCGTGTACTAGCAGATGAGTAATTTTCAAAGGTACTTTCAAGTGTGTATAAAACCCTTTGATGGATTCTCTGTCACTTGGATGACCCAAAATTTCCATCTCATTGAAATCTGGAAAAGAATTCAGGTTCTGTCTTCCCCAGAGAGAGGAGGCATCCAAAAGTTTCACAAACCTAGAGTTTATGTAAGCAGTCAAGTCAGATTGTCTTAGTGCTGGAGCGTGACAATACTTGATCTCCGATTTGATACTTGATAAAATCATTTCAAGTATCATTTCTAAGAACCCAGTGGCATGAGATGGTGGGCTAAGTTGAGGATCGTGATTAACGCATTAGCCCTCCACATGCCCACAGTCTAAGGCAAGTCTGTGAATATAAAGGAAAGGGAAAATAGAAATGGCAGACCAAATGAGAAGGGCTGAAGTAATTGCTCTGCCATTATGGATTCTTTCCCTCCCCTGCCATCCATCATGGATTCTTTCCATTCTCTGCCTGCCATCTCCCCATCTGTCCATCCATCCATCTGCTAAAAGCATATTCCAACCATGGTGACCAAGGTGGAGGCAAAGTCTAAAAGGACAGTCCCGTAGCTTCTGAGATGCTCCGGGTTGGAAAAAACTTTGATGCCTGTGAAATCCAGTCCCCAATGGTACTCCAATTCAATGGTTGTCTTGAATTTCCTGTGCAATGAATTTCCTCTACCAAGTAGTTACTTGGCTCGTATTCCAACAACTTAAGGCCCAGGTATCCAACATTTCTGTCCCCCAAAAAACAAAAGAAACAAGAAAAGAACAACTCTCTGTATTTGGGTGGGGATAACAGAAGACTCTTCCTTGTGATACAGGTGTGCTGTTTCAAAGGGGCACATGCACCCCAATGTTTATAGCAGCACTACTGACAATAGCCAAAGTATGGAAAGAGCCCAAACATCCATTGACAGATGAATGGATAAAGAAGAAGTGATAGATACACACACACACACACACACACACACTGGAGTATTACTTGGCAACCAAAAAGAATGAAATCTTGCCATTTCCAACTACGTAAATGGAACTAGAGGGCATTATGCTAAGCAAAATAAGTCAGAGAAAAACAATATCATAT
The DNA here is from genome assembly GCF_018350175.1 of Felis catus. Classification (NCBI taxonomy): domain Eukaryota; kingdom Metazoa; phylum Chordata; class Mammalia; order Carnivora; family Felidae; genus Felis; species Felis catus. Next base: position 97,885,491 of record NC_058368.1, on the reverse strand, counting down.
GACTTCATTCATATGTGGAATTTAAGATACAAAACAGATGAATAGCAGGGAAGGGAAGCAAAAATAATGTAAAAACAGGGAGGGGGACAAAACCTAAGAGACTCTCAAACACAGAAAACAAACTGCAGGTTGCTGGAGGGGTTGTGCATGGGGGGATGAGCTAAATTGGTAAGGGACATTAAGGAAGACACTTATTGGGATGAGCACTGGGTGTTATACATAGGGCACGAATCACTAGAATCTAAACCTGAAATCATTATTGCACTATATGCTAACTTGGATATAAATTTTAAATATATATATATATATATATATACACACACGCACACACACACACATATATATGTATATGTATATATATACACACACATATATATGTGTATGTATGTATATATATACACACACACACACATATATATATATATATATGGAAGCACTTCCTTGTAAGGACACATCTACTTTCCCAGAGGTTGCTGTTTCTCGTTGCATCCCTTGGGGCCACAAATAACAAATCTGCATCCCTCCATTAAGACAGTCCTTCTAATTTTTGAAGACTGTTATCTCAGCTCTTCAAATCTTTTCTTCAACAACAAAACCCTATTCTTCCAAACATCCAGGGTTCATTTCCTCTTTGCCATTCATCTTTCTCCTGAAAGTGTCCTAGTTACTTTTTGCCCTAATGTGCATTCCCCAGAACTGAATGTAGTGTTTTCCAACTAAGGTCTAACCAAGGCAACGTGGGATGGGGCTCTTACTTCCCTTATCACAGATATCTCTCCCACACCCAGTTTTAGGTAGGCATGTCAAACTGTTCAGTCCTACTGAGCTGACTTGGCCACTCTACTGAGCTGACTTGGCCACTCTGAAATAACCACATTGCAATTCAAAACCATTATTTGTTACCAAGTAATATAGCCAAATGGTATCCAGACCCTTTCCGTCCCCTACCCAGAGCCCATCCATAAGTCCCACTCCACAAACATAAAAGCATGAATGAAGTTTTCTGTTTTGCATATTCCTTTTAAAAACCTGACAATTGTTTGATTTGGCCAGGATTCTTCAAAACGTCCCCAAGTCAAAAAATGGTCATCTCTAAATTTTATGCAACTTGATGAGCTGACTGCCTAAGCCTTTAAATCTCATGAAGGGATACCTGAAAAGGTAAGCCATTCAAGGTCAAATGGTATCCTGTCTAGTTAAGAGCTGAATGTCAGGGAAGGAACTCAGGTCAGTCTTTAGAACTACCTGAGTTTGAGTCAGAGCCGCATTTATCAAATGGCCCAGGCAACTTACTCTGAGCCTCAGTTTCCTCCCCTAGAAATGGAGATAATCCTCCTATCCTGCCATGTCCTTAAAGTGCTTGATGTAATACCTGGTCTATGGTAGATAAAAACTAAATGGCTTGTTTCCCCTCAGAGCACAGATCATTACTAATTACATCTTATTTCTCTTAATCGATTAGTAGCCCTGAGAGAAAGAGACAAACTCTTGTTTATCCTCATATCCCTCAGCACCTTGACGCCTAGCATGAGTAGACACAAACTTCCTTCATTCTTTTAAATGTTCATTTATTTTGAGAGAGAGAGAGAAAGAGAGAGAGAGAGAACACATGCACGTGAGTGGGGGAGAAGGACAGAGAGAGAGAGAGGGAGAGAGAGAATCCCAAGCAGGGTCCACACTATCCTGCAGAGCCCAAGGCAGGGCTCAAACTCAAGACCATGAGATCATGACCTGAGCAGAAATCAAGAGTCAGACACTCAACCAGCTGAGACACCCAGGCACCACATCACAAACTTCCTTCTTGAATATATATGTGAGCATCTGGCTTCAAATTCAGTTCTATATCACACAGAAATAATTGCATTTCTATTCTGAAATCTCAGTTATACCAGGGATATTGACAATTCCCAGGGAGTATCTAAGGTTACCCATTATAAAAAAAAAAAGACTCCCCTCAAGTCTCAGGCAGCCATGGTCAAATGATGCTTTAGGTTTCAGCTTTTCGGGAAAACAGATTGGCATTGACATTTCTAATATTTTTAATGCTGACCTAGTTTTAAGCTCTATTTCTCTCCTAAAGTAATGATGTTCCTAGACACAGCTAACACATGAGGGGCAATAGGAGGCTACTGGGGAAAGCCAACATCTGATATATTCAATTTCTGACCTATGGCTCAGGAAGCTACAGCGAAGTTTTGTTGGTCTCCCGTGTCTACCCTGAGCAATAAAATTCAAAGAGTTCACTCCCACACAGCCTCGACCAGGTTGAGGTAATTGTTACTGTTATGGCTTTAGCAATTTGAGTGGGAGAAGATGAGAATTTCAAAAGAGATTTATTTACTGCAAGGCATCCCAAATATCTCATTAATCTGCTTTTCATTTGGCAAACTTTTCCTTCATCAAAAGTGCCACGGTCTGCAGCTTATGACAAGGCAGAATTGCCTCTGGGAACACACAACGGCGAAATGAAAATGATCTGGGCTCGGGAACGAGGAAGATGTGAGTTTGGTTTGCAGGTGTGCTGTGTACTTGCTCTTAACCTTGAGCAGTTTCCCTCAGGCTGCGAGAACCCCAACGTCCTCATCTGTAAAGAGAGGATCATTGTCCTGCCCTGTTTTATGAAGAGCTGAGATCAATGGTCAGACCTTGGGCAGGTCTGTTTGTGTTTGTTACTTCTGGAAGGCTTGGGTGGTCCTCTGCACAATGAAGATTGTAAAAGTAGCACTGCACAGGGTTTATGATGAGGATTCAAATGAGTGAATATATGTAAACAGATTAGAACAGTGTCCGGCACAGGGGGGTGCTATATATCTGTTACCATCATCATGATTAAGGATTAATGACCCATGTAAAGAGTGCCTTGCACAGCGACTTGACATCTGGCACATAGGTAGTGCTCAATAAATGTAAGCAAAAACACCTCTGCCCAAAATGAAAGAGTTTGCACTGGGGTCTGAAGAAACTCCTTGGGTAGGAGGACCTTTTCCACAATTATATACTCAGAGCTTTAAAGAAGGAGAGATCAGGGGCGCCTGGACAGCTCAGTCGGTTAAGCATCCGACGTGGGCTCAGGTCATGATCTCACAGTTTGTGAGTTCGAGCCCCACGTCAGGCTCTGTGCTGACATCTCAGAGCCTGGATCCTGCTTCCGAATCTGTATCTCCTGCTCTCTCTAACCCTCCCCTATTCGTGCTAAAATGAAACAATATTAAATAAATAAATAAATAAATAAATAAATAAATAAATAAATAAATAAATAAATAAATAAATAAAATGTATGCATGCATGCATGTATCTTACCTTAAGAAATACCTTTCTACAGAGTTCAAACTGTCAGGTGGCATCTGATCCTCTTTGTGACTTGAACAAAAAGGAATCTTTGCACAGAGCTGACAGGAATGCAAACGGACGCGGCTACTGGGGAAAACAATACGGAGGTTCCTCAAAAAATTAAAAATAGAATTACCATATAATCCATTAACTCTACTACTGGGTATTTCCTCAAGGAATACAAAAGTACTCATTCGAAAAGACACATACACACTTATGTTTACTGCAGCATTATTTATAGAAGCCAAGATAGAGGAACAACCCAAGTGTCCATCAACTGATGAATGAATAAAGGAGATGTGGCATATGCTTATATTACGCAACCATAAAAAAAGAGCTAGACAATGCCACTTGCAACAACATGGATGAAGCTAGAGGGTGTTATGCAAAGTGAAATAAGTCAGAGACAAACACCATATGATTTCACTCATATGTGGAATTTAAGAAACACAACAAATGAACAAAGGGAAAAAGAAACAAAGACTCTGAAATACAGAGAACATACTGGTGGTTACCAGATGGGAGACGGATGGTAGACCAGGAGGTGGGTAAAATAGATGAAAGGGATTAAAAGTAAACTTATGAGCGCACCTGGGTGGCTCACAGTTGATCGTCCGACTTCAGCTCAGGTCATGATCTGGTGGTTCGTGAGTTCCAGCCCCACGTTGGGCTTTGTGCCGACAGCCCAGAGACTGGAGCCTGCTTTGGGTTCTGTGTCTTCCTCTCTCTCTGCCCCTCCCCTGCGCGTGCTCTGCCTCTCTCTCTCTGTCTCAAAAATAAATAAATATTTTTAAAAAAAAATTTTAAGAGTACCCTTATCATGGGGCACCTGGGTGGCTCAGTCAGTTAAGCGTTCGACTTCCACTCATGTCATGATTTCATGGTTTGTGAGTTTGAGCCCCACCTGGGGTTCTCTGCTGTCAATACAGAGATGGCTTCAGATCCTCTGGCCTCCTGTCTCTCTGCCCCTCGCTTGTTCTCTCTCTTTCAAAAATAAATGAACTTAAAAGAAAAAGAGCACACTTATCGTGATGAACACAGAGAAATGTATAGAACTATTGAACCATTATACTGTATGCCTGAAACTAATATAACACTGCATGTTCATTTTACTTGAATTTTTAAAAAGTTGTTTTTCTTTAAGAGAGAGTAAAGAAAAGACATGGGCTCAGGACAGTTTGGGGAGATGCTTGCAATGTCAAGGGAGAAAAGGTCTTCCCAACAACATTCCCAGGAGTCCCAATTCAGAGTAAGGAATATTCACCTCACTCTGGACAGTAAAACAGGGGCAATAAACTCAGGAACTTGTGCCACCTGTGAATTGATTCAAAGAGCTGTGTATCCTTTGGTTAGTTTTATCCCCCTCCCTCTTTTTTTAAAAAGTTTATGGTTTTTTTTATATGAAATTTATTGACAAATTGGTTTCCATACAACACCCAGTGCTCATCCCAAAAGGTGCCCTCCTCAATACCCATCACCCATCCTCTCCTCCCTCCCACCCCCCATCAACCCTCAGTTTGTTCTCAGTTTTTAACAGTCTCTTATGCTTTGGCTCTCTCCCACTCTAACCTTTTTCTTTTTTTTTTTTCCTTCCCCTCCCCCATGGGTTCCTGTTAAGTTTCTCAGGATCCACATAAGAGTGAAACCATATGGTATCTGTCTTTCTCTGTATGGCTCACTTCACTTAGCATCACACTCTCCAGTTCCATCCACGTTGCTACAAAAGTTTACATATTTTTGAGAGAGTGCAAGCAGGGGAGGGACAGAGAGAAAGGGGGACAGAGGATCAGAAGCAGGCTCTGTGCTGGCAGCACAGAGCCCAACGTGGGGCTTGAACTCACAAGCTGTGAGATCATGACCTGAGCCGAAGTCAGACACTCAACCAACTGAGCCACCCAGGCACCCCTAACCTTGGTTAATTTTAAACACCGCTTTTACAGCACAGTTCAGATTCATTTTGTTTTGTACACACAATACCCCCGAGTTCCACATTCCTTACTCCTTAGCCCTAGGAATGACAATGCGTTCCTACTGCTCTGGTGTCACTCACTTCCAGGGGGAAGTAGGATGTTCCTCTTCTCAATGGCCACACATACCTTTGCTTCAGTGGGTTTCTCTCATTTCCTCTCCTTCAGTCAGGAAGATAGATCTGACCTAAGGAGTTTGGCCTTTCAAAGCAGCTCTCACTTCATGAATTTAGGATTAAAAAAAAAAATCAATTAGCCAAAGGAAACAGGAGACTACAAGAAAGAGAGAACAGAAAATAGAAGGGGTGAAAAAAATCAACCCGGGTTGAGCACGAAGTATTGATATTTTGTGTGCCCCAAGCTTAACCTAGGTTCTACTTTGTGCTGAGATTCTGGACCCCTCTGGCAGTGAATAGGTAATAGTCTGCCAGGAAATGCTAATAAATATTTTCATTAAGAACCAAGGGGAAGATAAAGTGATGGTCTTTAGACAGCTTTTAATGTTTCCCAGTTTTGCCTGTGACCTACCTCCCCTCACAGACTCACCTCTCAGGGCTAAAAAGAAAGGGCTTGAACTTCTGAAAATAAAATGGAAACATGCTAACAACCTTGCCCTGCCTTGAAATCCACACTTATCCCCAAAGGGGAAGACCACACTATATCCTTCTGCCTGGCTTACGTTAAGAACCCCAAGAACAGAATCAGAGGCGGGGGCAAGAATGGTACCAGGGGAGGCTGCCAACAGAGCAAAATCTGTGTTCCCTCAGAGGACAGCCAGTTTTCTCCAAATGACACTGAAGCAGGAGAGGAAGGAAACACATCATGACCCCCATGGGTGGTAGAAAGAACTAGAGAGCATGTAGAAGACAACCCTTGGGGACTCTGCTGAGGGGTGGGTGGGGAGGCACAGAGGTTCATACCATCAAAGGGATCAAAAGCTACAAATAAGGGTTATAACCACTCGTGTGACCCCTTTTAAAACTCCAGGCTAGTGTGGCCTGAGAAAATGGGCTGACATTGGTAATATCACCTCCTTCTCTTCTTTTTCTACAATTTAAACTGTACACAGGGTTATAATGAAGCTCCCTAGTGGGCTGTGTTCATCCCAACTCTTAACTGATGCAGGCGTTCCCACTAAAAGAAGTATGATTCTTGAATCTTAGAATTTAATTATGTGCTGCTCTTCAAATATTGGAGTAATTCAAACTACTGAACCACTGGGTATATGATTTGTGTTACTTTCCTTGTAAGTGGGATGGGCAGGTACTGAATCATCCATTTTCTCACTCAAATTCCCTTGTAATTAACTACACACGTTTGAGAAACAGCAGGTGAGGGGTAGGGGCACAGTCTGTGTCCATGAGAGAATTTCTCTTCAAAGAAGCAATATAAAGAACCATGAGATCAACGTCTGATACCTTAGCAGCCCCTATAAGCAAGCAAACCAGAACCTAAACCTATAAATGCCTCAAGGTTAAGAAATCAAAATCTCTAATATGGGGGCACCTGAGTGACCCAGTGGGTTAAGTGTCTGACTCTTGGTTTCAGCCCAGGTCGTGAACTCATTGTTCATGGGTTCAAGTCCTGCATCAGGCTGTGCACTGACAGTGTGCAGCTTGCTTGGAATTATCTCTCTCCCTCTCTCTCTTTTATCTTTTTTTTTAACAGAACTAAGCAACTCTGGTCCAGAGGATAACAAAAATATTCATTATTATTAGCTAGAGCTTTAGGTTTAAAATGTCCGGGCCTCAGTTTCTTCATGAATTAAAACAACAACAACTCACAGACTTATGAGGGCCAAAAGAGATCATATGAAACATTGTTTTTTAACCCATAAAGGATCATAAATAATAAGGGGCTGTCTTGTCCATTGGCATAAGAGGTAAGTTAAAATACCTGCTTCCCATATTATGCTGAGTGAAATAAGTCAGTCAGAGAAAAACAGATACCATATGTTTTCACTCATATGTGGATCTTGAGAAGCTTAACAGAAGATTGTGGGGAAGGGAAGGGAAAAAAAATATATATATATATAGTTACAAACAGAGAGGGAGGGAGACAAATTATAAGAGACTCTTAAATACAGAGAACAAACTGAGGGTTGATGGGGGGGTGGGGGAGAGGGGAAAGTGGGTGATGGGCACTGAGGAGGGCACTTGTTGGGATGAGCACTGGGTGTTGCATGTAAGCGATGAACCATGGGAATCTACCCCAAAAAACCAAGAGCACACTTTACACACTGTATGTTAGCCAATTTGACAATAAATTATATTAAATAAATAAATAATAAAATAAAATACCTGCTTCCCAAACTGTGATATTACAGTTTAACAATTTATAAAACATAACACTCTGGCTCATAATTCCCATGTGATTTCCTGAAGTTCACGGCAAAGAGAATGAATATCAAATCCTTGCCCTTTCTGGGCAGTTTTAGCTCGTATTAAATCTAGGAGTGACACTTCGTTCTAACATCCAATATTAAGCTTCCTCCCAATAAACTAAAAAGTTTATTGTGCCAATACCAAGTTGCTTTTGTCCCTGGTATCTTAAATGCACATGGATGTTTCCTTAAGGCACTTCATCAATCAATATGTCCCCAACCTAGAGAAATGTAGCCACACTCACCCAAAGTGTGACTAAACAGAAGCATCCTTCCCATGAACACAACTATTGGATTTTAGTGAAGAGAGTAAGAAAATACATTGGAATCTGTGCATGGTGACAGCAGAAGTGGGTCATCCTTTTAAAATCTATTTCCCCCAAAGTTTCGTGTTAACATTAACAGAAACCCAACCTCCCAAAATGAGTTTCCCATTGCCCAGGGGGAATGATGTCAAAGTAATTTGAATATTTTTCAAGTAACTTTCCTTAATACTCTATGCAACTGAGAAATCCCACAGGCCTGTAAATGTTAGCAAAACCACTGTTCCCAGCTGTCAACTTTGTCTTTGGGTTTGTCTTTCTCTCTTCTTTTTATGGATGAATAACATTTTCAATCGAGTTGTTTTTCTAGTTACTCTGGGAACCAGGCTCCATTATAATAAGCAGATATTCTAATAGAATAAGCGGATAGAATCCTCTATTTCAGGTTCTCTGGCCTCAACTTCTCTGTCTTGTTTCTGCTAGAGCATGACATTCACATTCCAGGAACTGTGTGGGATACAGGGGAGACATTTTGGGTTGAGACAACAGACTTTTGAAATCTTAAGAGCAGGGTCACCTGGGAGAAGACGCTTCACCCCTCTGAGTCTGATTGTCCTCTGTAAAACGTGGCCAATAATGACACTAGTAAGAATCAAATAGGACTTCACTCAATGACACCTCCTCTACAAATGCTCTCCTGTAGACTGTCCTTCCCTTAGTGAGAACCACCCACTCCCCACCTTGTGTCCCTTCTCTGATGTGTACCAACTTCAGACACAACCTTCGAGCTCATTTCCTGGTTTATATTTCTCTCTCCCCCACCAGATTAAAAACTTGCCTTATTTATTTTAGGAATCCCCAAATCAGGAGGGCCAATGTTTGCTACACAATGGGTTCTAATAAAATGTCTGTTGAAGGACTGACATGTTAATCAACTAGTTGACTGATTGAATGCTACAGATGAAAGCACCTTATAAAGCTCCAATCACAGACAAATGTAAATCATTATTACATGGAATGCTGTGAATTTGCTTTGAACTTAAGGTAATGAGGCAATTGCTCAAAGTCAAGATGTAATGGACCTTATAAATGTTATTTCATAACATCTTTAGTTCTTGTTTATTTGTTTAATCCAGACAGGTGCCAAGAACTCATACACTCTAGGAGAGCCTGGGTGGCTCAGTCAGTTGGGTGTTTGACTCTTAATTTCAGCTCATGTCATGATTCCAGGGTGGTGGGACCAAGCCCCACATCAGGCTCAGCACTGAGCATGGGACCTACTTAAGATTCTCTTTCCCTCCCTCTTCCCAACTCACATGTGCTCTCGGAAGGAAGGAAGGAAGGAAGGAAGGAAGGAAGGAAGGAAGGAAGGAAGGGAGGGAGGGAGGGAGGGAGGGAGGGAGGGAGGGAGGGAGGAAGGAAGGAAGGAAGGAAGGAAGGAAGGAAGGAAGGAAAAAATTCACACACTCTAAAATAATAACACATTTAAAAAAGCAGTCTATGAGGGGGGAGGGAAGGGGGTAAAAATAGCTACAGAGAGGGAGGGAGGCAAACAATAAGAGACTCTCAAATACAAAGAACAATGAGGGTGGATGGGAAAATGGGTGATGGGCACTGAGGAGGGCACTTGTTGGGATGAGCTCTGGGTGTTGTATGTAAGCGAAGAATCACAGAAATCTATCCCCAAAACCAAGAGCACAATATACACACTTTAGCCAATTCAACATTATATTTTTTTTAAAAAGCAGTTTATGCAACAGAAATACTAAAAAATATTCTGCTGGTTAAGTTTGTGTTGCCTCTAAAAGACATAATAATGAAATAACACACTTGTATCCACTTATATCCAAGTGCTTCTTGGGTACAAACTGGCATCCTGGTGAGACCATTAACACAAAAGGCCAACATGAAACACTGAGGTGACAGTCCTCAGACACCCATTTTGTTTTTACTGATAACTCTCGGTATAAGGATACTTATAAGAAGTACTTGGGGGTGCCTGGGTGGCTCAGTTGGTTAAGTGTCTGACTTCAGCCCAAGTCATGATCTCACAGTTCATGAGTTTGAGCCCTGTATTGGGCTCTGCACTGACAGCTCAGAGCCTGCCTGCTTCAGACTCTGGGTCTCCCTCTTTCTCTGCCCCTCCCCTGTTCACACTCTGTTTCTCTCTCTCTCAAAATAAATAAACAAACAAACAAACAGTAAAAAAAAAAAAAAAGTACTTGGCTTTGGAGGAGTTTTTTTTTCCCCCACTATTCAACTTACAAATATTGGACACCAGCTGCACATTGTCCAAATCAAAGAAATGCAAACACAGTTTCTAGATGGGCTGTGGGTTGCATGACAGGGTGTTGACAAGAACACAAATATCATAATCAAGGTTGAATGTAAACAATAAAATACAGACGTAACTTTTCCAGTATAATGGGTCTAGAGACAGAGAGAAATAACAGGCACTTGGAGGACATCAGAGAAGACTTCATGGAGGGGGCGGTATCTCTGACAAAAGTTAAGCTTTGAACAGTTTGTCAATGCACATACAAAGGGCACATAGCATGGAAGGGTGGGGGAAGAGTGGGGATTGGGAGGAAGGATTGTGATGCTGCACAGAAAGCCCAGAAGGGAAGACCAGCTTCCATGGCGGTCTTTAGTCTTCATTTCCAGAAGTTTCCATTCTATCTGCTCCTAGTACACTAATCTGACTCTAATTACCAATTCAAAATTGGCTGCATTTAATGTAAAGTAACACTCATATTATTACTGTAAAGATCTCTCCCTTCTCACAACAGTGGTAAATATGATTTTGAAGGAATGCATTGAATACTACGTGTATATAATATCCCTGGAGAAATTATTCATAATTGAAACACATTTGGGGCATACTGTAATTACATTCTTTAATTTTCATTAGAATTCAAAACAAATCCTTCTTAGCCTTTTCTGAAAATGATCAGTGCTTAACATGGAAAAACCTTTTAATTATTAGAGCGTAACATCTTGCCAACTTATACATCATTTTGCCCTTGCGAAATTCTGATGTCTAGCATTAGAATTTGTTTCTTTAGGATATTTTTAAGAGCTGGGAAATGCAGCTGTAGAACTGTATGACATTTCTTAACTCCATCAAAGTTCAGAGAAGCCTCTTCCATCTGTGATAGAAATAAATAATAGATTTAATGGAACGTCTCCCAAACTGGTGTTCTGCCAGATATTAAAAGATGTTTCATTTAAAAAAAAATGAGACGTGTTATTAGAAAAAATTTAATTAAAAGTTTTTGTTTTCCCTACAAGACTTCTGTCATTAGTGTATTCTTATAAATTGTGAATCTCTAAAGAAGTGAAGGGACCCATGTCTCCATACTTACTATACAATGAAACATTTTTTCAGAACACATTCCCAGAATGTTGTTTCAAGAAATACCAACCTGAGAAATACTCATGGAATGAATTACTCTAAATTAAAGATAAGTCACAAGTCATGTTTGGGGGGGTCAGTTGACCTCCAGAGAAACTATCTCCTTCATCCAACAAAGAGCAGGCTTAGCAAAACAAATAAAAACACACAAAAAACAGAGTATGGATCCAAAAACAAAACAAAAGTTATATGAATTAGGTGGCAAATGCCACTTAGATAATTCTTTCAAGATGCCAAAACAAAAACTTCAATCATGAATTTCAAAGAAATACTGAGATTTTCCTGTAGTATAAAACATGTCTGAGAGGCACCTAGGTGGCTCAGTTGGTGGAGCTTCGGACTTTGGCTCAGGTCATGATCTCGTGGTTGACAAGTTTGAGCCCTGAGTTGGGCTCTGTGCTGACAGCTCAGAGCCTGGCACCTGCTTCAGATTCTGTGTCTGCCTCTCTCTCTGTCCCTCCCCTGCTCATGCTCTGTCTCTCTTTGTCTCAAAAATAAGTAAATGTTAAAAAAAATTGTTTTTAAATACATGTTTGGTGTACTAGTAAGTTAGTTACCATGTATGAGACAAGTAGAAACACAAGCTACTTTACACAGGTTTCCTCATCTGCTGAACACTTAGCATCAGAATATCTACTTTAATGGGGATCCTGGATGACTCAGTCCATTGAGGGTCACACTTGTGATTTTGGCTCGGGTCAAGATCCCAGACTTGTGGGAATGAGTCCTTCACATCCCCCCTCCCCCCCAAACCCATGTCAGGCTCTGGACTGAGTATGAGCCTGCTTACTGCTTAGGATTCTTTTTCTTTCTTTGTCTCTCTCCCACTTGATACCTCTGTGTGTGTGTGTGTGTGTGTGTGTGTGTGTCTTTCAAATAAAATAAAATAGCAATAGAAAAGTCCCCTCTGGCTGTTCTCCAGACAGACCTGTATACTCTTCGATCAAAAGTGTTGTGTATTACCACCGTCACTTCCCTCACCTTACTAAGGGAAAAATCTACCCAAAGAGTAGAAAGATAGAAAAACTTGTGAAGGAAGTAGGTACATCTAAGAAGGATGGAAAAACCCAAAATTTAGAAGGGAAAAGTGAGAAGACAGAAGTTTGGTCATGCATTGTTCCCCTCTGCCAAGACTATGATTTTTTTTTCTATGTGTGAAAACTTTGAAAGATATTTGAAGTTGTAGTTGGTTCCAGAAAACTTCACTTTGTTGTAGAAGGATGTAAGAGTGATTTAGTGATTTGGGAGCAAACTGTTTTGAGTGGGTTGGAAATGCTTTACAATCTTTCCCATTTAAAATAATGGGATATAGGTCACCACTATTCCAAATTTTGACATCCAAAATCTTTGCTTAGATGTGGTGAGGAAAGATGCCTGAATATGTATATGAACTATTCATGAGGCAGGTGGTTCAATACCTGCCAAAATAAAGAGTTAGGCTTTCTCCAAGTAGGCACCTTGAGAATCTATGCCTTTTATCCGATAATGCTGCCATTCCTCAAAATATTTTGGAACACCTCTTTTAAAATTGCCTTTAGTTTGTGACATATACTTTTAAATTTCCTCAGTGGTGAGAAATTTTCAGCAATTATGGGTAGATTTGATTTGGAGAGTAGACAAAGACATTCAGAGCTGCGTCTGGAAAATAAGGCAAATGGTCCTTCCAAGAAATGGTATTTTGCTCCATGGGAGTCTCCATATGATGTAATGACATGACATTTCTCTTGTCACTTATGAAGTGGTTTTTAAATCAGTAGGATAGGAGGAATTCCAAAGGGTTTTTATTAATGGCAGCATCGTTAGAAAAAATATATTTTTCCAAAATGAAAGTAAAGAATAAAATTTTTTGTTATGAACATGTAGATACGGTTTTTCAAAATAGTTCCTATTGCTTTTTCCAGATTTTTTTTCAAAACAACTTGTCCACACAAGGCAAATCCCTATTAACTGGATACCTACCTGTTTTCATCCAAATGGGTTATTTCCCTTTCAAGTATTATTTGGAAGGAGACTTACTCTGTCTTCTCTTGAACCCTCTCATTTACAGGACTTAAAAAAAAAAAAAACTGAGAGGAGATTAAAAAAAAAAAGAAGAAAGAAAATAAAAGGAAAAAAAGCCAAAGTTGGGTGGATGGGAACTGGAAGGTAGTCAGCAGGTATTACCAAATTGTCTTTTGACCTGGAGGTCAATCAGGTCCCCAAAGTAAAGACGGTTTCAGTATCTCCCAACACCTCTCAAAGCAACCACACAAACCAATGATGGTTTTGCATCACAGTATTTTTTTTTTAACTTTAATTTCAAATAACCTTAAAGGTCCAGTCCTTTTGGCCCTAAGCAATGTGGCAAAGTGCATTTAAGACACTTGCCTTCCAGTCTCCATTCTGTGGCTGCAGGTGGGAACTTGGCCCCTGAGCCAGAAAACCCTGTTTTCTTCACTAATGAATGAGTCCCAAACACTTAGAATGTGCACTTACAGGTACTCAACAAACACCTGCAGCAAAAGGGCTTAATCTCTCTAAGCTTCAATTTCCTTATCTGTTAAACGGTGACACTGGTTCAAACCAAGAGATTCCATTCACAGGGATACAGTAGTTACTAATAGAGCCTCATCTTTTTTTTCCTTTCATTTCCTTTCCAGGGGTACAAACTTCTCCCCAAACTAGACCAAAGGGCAGAAGATCAGTCGTGTTAAAAAAAAAAAAAAATATATATATATATATGTATATGTATACACACACACACACACACACACACACACACACACACACACTGTGATGCAAAACCATCATTGGTTTGTGTGGTTGCTTTGAGAGGTCTTGGGAGATATTGAAACCATCTTTGCCTTGGGGACCAGATTACTGTCTGTATTATCAACAGGCACTTTACTTTCATAAACTCAAGATTTTTCCAGAAATGAAAATGAAGTGGGACAGAAACAACTGGTTGCCCACGGAATAGCCATGCTTTTCTTCTTTCTCAGTAGCAGTTTCAGTTTTGCTCCAACTATCCTGTGTTCAGCTAAAACAAAGTGAAAATATTTCCCCACAGGCCCTGTGGTCTCTGTAGTTATAGGACACAGCTCTGGGGAAAGCTGTAACATTTCCTAGAAGAAGAACAGAATCTCCTGATAGTGCCATAGCCGTCTGAAAACAAGGGTACCCACCAGGGCTGAGATGCTGGAGGTGGGCCCGCCGTGTGGAAACCTCTAGCAGGGGGATAGGGGAAGGCCAGGAGGAACAGTCCCAGGGAAATCCTCCAGGAGGCAGCCACTCAGAATCAGATTGTTCCAAGAACATTATTGGGAGGGCATCCACATTTTTCTTTTCATTTTCAGGTCACATGAAAATAAAAACCTAAGTGGAGGGATTGCTTAAACTGATGATAACAAGAGCTAGAAAAGATCAATGATCTGCATATAAAGATGGACACTCATATGTATGTAAAGGATATCAGGCGTATATACACCAAGGCACCATTTACATTCACTGTGTCTTTCTTCATCAGACAGTTCTGGGATCATCTGAGTTGAATCAAAATAGTTCAAATTTACCTAATTATTAAAACTCATTTGCATCACATCCCCTAACACGGTTCTCAACAGCCTCCACTTACTCATCAGGAGCTAATTATGGTGGGGGCTTAGTTTTCAAATTGAACCAAAAGGCTCAGGCAGCCGGGACCCAGAGGGTAGGGAGCTTTGGTAGTCTGAGGACCTCTTTCTGGACACCACGTTTCCTCCTGCTTCGAAGAATCTCCAGGTAATGGTGGTGCCTGCACCCTCCAATGAGGAAAGCCTTCCAGAAGCTTCAAATGGAGGTGTTTTATCTGTTACATGGATCATGCCAACATTGTCAATGTCCACCAGGCCACAGGGCACTGACTCTTGATTAGCAAATTCTTTATGCCTACTTCTTATAGTCAAGCAAATGATTCATAAGGGAGCCCAGAACTGCTAAGACCTTCCTGGAGCCACAGCATTTATCCATCCCTAGACCTTTCAGGAACCAGACTTCTAAAGCAAAACCTCTGAGTAGATCAAGGCCAAAGCTGACACCCCCTCACCTACCCTCCCTTACAACCATTACTGTGTTTTGTTCTCTAGAAGCTTCTGGGCACTGCACACCACCCAGAAGTTCTGAAGAGCCTAGCATTTCTTGTTTTGTGTGAGCATTTTTGTCATCCTCCCTAAAATCATATGAATTAAAAAGCAATCCATACTAACATAAACTGGCTTTTGTTCTCTTAGAAAGACAGGGTTTCATTCCATGAATAAGAAGCGCCTGCTCCCATCCTTCAGATTCCCCTCCTCCTCATCTACAGCTCCAGCCACGTGTGACCCAGTCACTGTGGCTCCAGGAGGGCAATGGGGGGGGGGGGGGCTAAGTGGAGAGCGTCACTTTCGGCCATGGCTCACTAAAGCCAACCCAGCAAAGGTTGGCTCGCTCACCAACAAGGTAACAGAATTTTCTTCACACGGTGAATTTTTCATTCCCATGCACCTCACCACACTCCACCAAGGATTGAGGAAGGAATATATGGCCACTTAATCAGGTTAAGAAGAGAAACCTATGAAACCAGCTGGGAAAATTTACCTGAAAATTAGGTTTGTTCTGTTTTGTTTTTAAGGAAGGCATGTATTTAAGGTAACGTCAGGGTCCATCTTGTTTACATTTAACATTTTAATGGTAGGAAGGTTAAGGTTTGGGAGTGAGACTTGTTGCTACTCACGTCCAAGCAGCTGATTTTATTTTAGTGAACCTTACCCCCTCCCAGGCATTTAAAGAGTCCTGTTATAATGTCAAGCCCTGATCTTTTTCCTGAAAGCAGGCAAGAGAAGAATTAACTCTATAAAATGGCGCCGTGTCACAGCAAAGCCAGCCTACCTACAGGGGAGCTGAAAAGACAGAACAGACAGTGAGTTGAAAAGGACAGAGGGGAAGGAGCATCGGAGAAATGAAATTTCATGCTAAGTTCTCTGCAGAAAAACAGGAGGCAAACTCTTGGGAGGGGACTTGAGGTGATAACTCCCATTACAAGCTGGGGTTCTGCGGCCGATTTCTCACCCTGTCTGCCCTCACCCTCCTTCTCTTCCCAAACTTATCTTCGTCCTTGCAGGTTGCAAATAATTAACAGGTGCCCCCAGATGGAGGACCTTGTCGTCATGCCTTAATGTCTTTTCCAATGGCCTAAGAAAACGGGAATCTGGGATTTACTAAACCCGTTCCGCATATGCACCCCCAAAAAAGAAAATTGTACACTCACGCCTACTGTCGTTGGCCTTTCCACAGTGAAATGTGTTTTCTTCAATCTCGAGCTGCTAGTTAAATAGCCAATTCCACAGAAAATTGTCCCTTCGGAGAGAGTGCTGTGATTTCCAGTGCGGGAAGGTAAGAGGGCACTTTCAGGCCATCGGTCCCCAAGGGAGTGAAAACCAGCGGCCCAAGTCAGAGCAGCCTCAAGAGTGGCAAGCTCCCTCCTTCCACAAAGACAGCTCCAGGTGGCCTCGGGACACAGCCCAGATGAAGGAAAACAGGTGAGGAAGAGCAAGTTGGCCTCAAAAAGCACCTGAGCACAATCCTCATACCAAATAGGAACTTAAAATACTATCACGTCAGAGAAGAACTTTCTGTTGTTAAACCCAAACTCCCTAACCTGAAATTCCCTTTCATTTTTTTTTTTTTATGTTTTATTTACTTCTTTATTGTGAGAGAGAGAGAGGGACAGAAAAGCAGAGGCAGAAAGAGACTCCCAAGCAGACTCCGGGGCTTGAACTCATGAATCATGAAATCATGACCTGAGCCTAAGTCAGACACTTATCCAACTGAGCCACCCAGACACCCCTCTTTTTTTTTTTTTAAGATGCTCTCAGCTACGGGGCACATTGGAATCACCCAGAGAGCTTGGTGGAAAAAAAAAGTGATGTCTACTCCCATGCCAAACCAATTACATAAGAATATCTGAGGGCAGGGGGCAAGCACTGGGGGGAGGGTACCAAAACCTCTCCAGATGATGCTAATGTGTCAGGAGGGTCCACGGTCCCTGGACTCCACCATCCACAGCTTGATCAAGCAGGCATATCTGACACACCTCTTGTGACAAGAAATTCCCTAACCTGGGGCACCTGGGTGGCTCAGTCAGTTGAGCAACTGACTTTAGCTCAGGGCATGATCTCATAGTTCATGAGTTCGAGCCCGGCATTGGGCTCTGTGCTGACAGCTCGGAACCTGGAGCCTGCTTCAGATTCTGTGTCTCCCTCTCTCTCTGCCCATCCCTGTCACGCGCTAGCTCTC